>NC_067247.2:319444710-320129710 GCF_019359855.2 Lolium perenne
CTCGTGCTCCTCCTCATCGTGATCGTGCCGATGATGTCTTCTGGCTTCTCTAGCCAGACGATCTCTTTCATCATCATCGCTGGATCGTCGGCGTTGGTCATACTGACTCACATACTTGTTGAGGAGGTGATCAGAGAGGGGTCGCTGATATCTTATGTTCTTCACTTCTCCCTCTGCGACGTAGCGCTTGCCATCATGACGGAGCCGATCGCGTGGAGCGGCCTCCTCTGTATCCTTGCTACGAGAGCAGCTGCCCTCGTCTCCATCTTTGCCAGCGTGGTGCCCAGGTCCTACCATGTTGATGCTGAACGAGGATCCTGGCTGGCAACCTTCAGGGTAAGTGCATTCCACCATGTTAACGGTGGGGAAGTGTTGGGTGTCGACCTTCATGGCGTACTGGTTGAAAATCAGACGCCCTTTTTCTATCGCCGATTGGATGTGCTGACGCCACACCCTGCAGTCGTTGGTGGCATGGGAGAGTGAGTTATGCCATTTGCAGTATGGCTTTCCGTTCAGCTCTTGTACCGTGGGGAATTTGAGACCTTCGGGAATCGTCAACTGCTTCTCCTTGAGCAGGAGGTCGAAGATTTGCTCAGTTTTGGTCACGTCAAAATCAAACCCCCTGGGCGGGCCTGGTGGCTTTACCCATTTGCAGGACACGGGGGTTCCCCCCCCCCCCCCCCCGAGTCCATTCAGCCACTGCTACCTCTTGATCTCCCGCAGAAACTTCGTCTTCCTCTGCCTCGACCAGGACTACTGCACGCTTGAATTTGTCCTGGTACAGGTCCGGGTGGCGCTGTTCATATGCCGACAGTTTCTGAACCATGTGCGCCAGTGAGGGGTAGTCTGCTTGGGAGGCCATGTCTTTGAGCGGTGTTGCAAGGCCCGATACTGCCAACTCGACTGCTTCCTTTTCAGTCACACGAACCGAATAACATCGGTTCCTAAGAGTCCTGAAGCGCTGGATGTATTCTGTCACAGTTTCTCCACGCTTCTGACGTATCTGTGCTAGATCGGCAAGGCCAGACTCGGAAACCTCTGAGTGGTACTGCATATGGAACTGTTCTTCCAACTGCTTCCAAGTCCGGATCGAGTCTGGTGGCAACGAGGTGTACCACCCGAAAGCCGATCCCGTGAGGGACTGTGAGAAGAACCTCACGCGTAGCGAATCCGACACTGAGGCCGTTCCTAGCTGTGCCAAATATCGGCCCACGTGCTCGATGGAGCTGGAACCATCTGATCCACTGAATTTGGAGAAATCAGGGAGCCGATATTTGGGTGGTAGCGGGATCATTTCGTAGTCGTCAGGGTACGGCTTGGAATAGCCGATTGCCCTCCTTTTCGGCACCATGCCGAACTGGTCTCTCAGTATGGTGCCGATCTGATCCGCTGTGCTGGCTGCAGGAGTTGAACTCTGAAGATTCGCCGGGGTGGCGTACTTAGCCAGCCATGTTTGCTTTTCCAGCTCTGAGCCAACTGCAGGAGCTGAGCTCTGGAGGTTCGTCGGGGTGGCGTACTTAGTTAGCCACGTCTGCTTCTCAAGATACGTCGCCGACGTCCCTCCTGTTTTCCCGAAGTCCCCGATGTTGTGGCCTGGTTTGTGAGCGCCCGATTCCATCGCAATCTGGCACATACGTGCACGTGTACCCGTGAGGGATCTCCTTAGGCGTCTCATGCAAGAACTGGTAGTCACTAGGGTCACCACCGATCTTGTAGACGACGAATGCCGGTGAAGTCGGCACTTCTGGTGCTGCCAACACAAATGGCAGCGGTGGACGGGACTGGAATGGCAACTCTCCTTGATGCGTCCCGAGAGCTGGTCCTGACGGCGAGTACTGGTGGCTCATGATCTCCTGGATCACGCGAAGAGCGACACGCTCCAACGTGTTTACCAGGTTCTCAGAGTGGCGGTGTAGCGAGTGAGCCACCAAGTAGTTGATCTCCTGCCGCAGGGACCTGGTGCGTTCTTCCGACGGGGCAGAGAGGTCTATCCCATCGAGTGCACCATTAGGCGAGAACCCCTTCCACCTGATGCCATGTGAACGGGTTCTGTGGAAAGAGCCGATGAGGTCGGCTTCGAGGATGACTTTGATCTCCTCATACTTCTTCTTGAGCTCGTCGGTCAGATCCTCGTACGTGACTGGAGTGTTGTCCGCCATCTCAGATGTAGATGGCGATGTGGCTGATGACGAAGCGTGATTCACCGGGCGTGCCAGAATTGTGTTGCTGTCAAAACCCACCGGCGGGCAGCGACGGGCAACACCGTAGAGCCGGGAACAACCTAGGGCTGCGGCTGGCCGAGGTCCCTCCGAGCGACGGCCCGCAAAGCCTCTGGTACACACGTCCGATGCTGATGCAAGGGCGTGCCACCTGACCTATACCTGGTCAGGAAGGTGATGGAGATGCCTCGCTTAGTTTCCTGCATGGCATACACGTAAACATTAAATACGAGCCTCGATCGGCTCTCAGGTTATCCTGTGAATCGGCTCAAGGAGCCGATCCACCCATGATTCGTACGAGGTGCACGAATATATGGTGGTCCTGCTTGATCAAGATAAAGCTAATGCGATCTACGATGATTTAGGGTTTTCACCGCATAATCGGATCATCCTACTCACGATTGGGCCTCGCGGCCACGCACGGTGATCGTAAGCCGATCCTAGGTAGGGCCTAAAAACCAACACGAGGTTGATCCCCGGAACATCCTGCCTAGGACTAGCAAACGACACCCTACGTGCCGCTGGATCCTCCAACCCTTTGTAAGGCCTAACTATTGCAGATATTAAACTAATCCTTGATGAACAAGGAGCAACCGTAACGGATCGGATCTACTAAATAATGATCAAGCGGGGTGCCGCCCCTACACCTAAGATAGGTGTAAGGGCGGCTAGATATGCAAGGGTTGCACTACGATAGCATGTTACACGAAGAACTATGCTAACCCTAACACATCTATGATAACTACGCTGCTCGCCATCAAAAAGGCTTCAGTACGAGCAACGCATGAACAACATAAAGCTTGTGCTGCCTAGATCGCAAATGCTTACCGGTAGAAACCCTCGAGTCGAAGGAGTTGGCGATGCGCCGAGATTGATTTGTTGGTTGAACGTTGGTTGTTGTTTATTCCATAAACCCTAGATACATATTTATAGTCCAGGGGACTTTCTAATTTAGGCGTGCACCTAACCGTGCACGGGTAAAACTCTATCTTCTAATCTAAGATGCGATCTACTATATTACAGATATATGGGCAATCTAGCCCAACTTTGCATATAAGGCCGATCCACGTATTTCTTCCGTATATAATCTTCAAGCCCATCTTGATCGCGGCCCACCTCTGACTCGGTCAAATTCTGGTGATAACATGTTCTCTGTTGTTCTTCGCAAACAAACATCATTCTCTACACCATACGTTTAATTCTTTGTTTATAGCAAGCCGGTGAGATTGACAATGATAACGGGTGGCTGATACGTCTCCAACGTATCGATAATTTCTTATGTTCCATGCCACATTATTGATGTTATCTACATGTTTTATGCACACTTTATGTCATATTCGTGCATTTTCTGGAACTAACCTATTAACAAGATGCCGAAGTGCCGATTCTTTGTTTTCTGCTGTTTTTGGTTTCAGAAATCCTAGTAACGAAATATTCTCGGAATTGGACGAAATCAACGCCCAGGGTCCTATTTTGCCACGAAGCTTCCAGAAGTCCGAAGAGGAGACGAAGTGGGGCCACGAGGTGGCCACACCCTAGGGCGGCGTGGCCCCCCCCCCTTTGGCCGCGCGGCCCTATGGTGTGGGGCCCTCGTGCCGCCTCCTGACCTGCCCTTCCGCCTACTTAAAGCCTCCGTCGCGAAACCCCCAGTACCGAGAGCCACGATATGGAAAACCTTCCAGAGACGCCGCCGCCGCCGATCCCATCTCGGGGGATCCAGGAGATCGCCTCCGGCACCCTGCCGGAGAGGGGATTCATCTCCCGGAGGACTCTACGCCGCCATGGTCGCCTCCGGAGTGATGTGTGAGTAGTCTACCCCTGGACTATGGGTCCATAGCAGTAGCTAGATGGTTGTCTTCTCCCCATTGTGCTATCATTGTCGGATCTTGTGAGCTGCCTAACATGATCAAGATCATCTATCTGTAATTCTATATGTTGCGTTTGTTGGGATCCGATGAATAGAGAATACTTGTTATGTTGATTATCAAAGTTATGTCTATGTGTTGTTTATGATCTTGCATGCTCTCCGTTATTAGTAGATGCTCTGGCCAAGTTGATGCTAGTAACTCCAAGAGGGAGTATTTATGCTCGATAGTGGGTTCATGTCTCCGTGAATCTGGAGGGGTGACAAGAACCTCTAAGGTTATGGATGTGTTGTTGCCACTAGGGATAAAACATTGGTGCTATGTTCAAGGATGTAGTCACTAATTACATTACGCGCAATACTTAATGCAATTGTCTGTTGTTAGCAACTTAATACTGGAGGGGGTTCGGATGATAACCTGAAGGTGGACTTTTTAGGCATAGATGCATGCTGGATGGCGGTCTATGTACTTTGTCGTAATGCCCAATTAAATCTCACTATACTCATCATAATATGTATGTGCATGGTCATGCCCTCTTTATTTGTCAATTGCCCAACTGTAATTTGTTCACCCAACATGTTGTTTATCTTATGGGAGAGACACCTCTAGTGAACTGTGGACCCCGGTCCAATTCTCTATACTGAAATACAATCTACTGCAATACTGTTCTATTGTTTTCTGCAAACAATCATCTTCCACACAATACGGTTAATCCTTTGTTACAGCAAGCCGGTGAGATTGACAACCTCACTGTTTCGTTGGGGCAAAGTACTTTGGTTGTGTTGTGCAGGTTCCACGTTGGCGCCGGAATCCCTGGTGTTGCGCCGCACTACATCCCGCCGCCATCAACCTTCAACGTGCTTCTTGGCTCCTCCTGGTTCGATAAACCTTGGTTTCTTTCTGAGGGAAAACTTGATGCTGTGCGCATCATACCTTCCTCTTGGGGTTCCCAACGAACGTGTGAGTTACACGCCATCAAGCTCTTTTTCTGGCGCCGTTGCCGGGGAGATCAAGACACGCTGCAAGGGGAGTCTCCACTTCCCAATCTCTTTACTTTGTTTTTGTCTTGCTTAGTTTTATTTACTACTTTGTTTGCTGCACTAAATCAAAATACAAAAAAAATTAGTTGCTATTTTACTTTATTTGCTATCTTGTTTGCTATATCAAAAACACAAAAAAATTAGTTACTTGCATTTACTTTACTTGATTCATCATGTTTCCTTTTAATTTTACCACGAAAAACATACCGGTAGGACGTGGGTCTATAATTGGGAGAAATAATATAGAAGAATTTTTCAATCATGTCAGTACCGTTGACGATTTTGAGGATAGACACTTGGTAGACCTTGCCCCTACCTATGAAATTGCTGCTGCTGCTTTAGTTCGCATGATAGAAACTAAATTTGTTAATCTCAATCCTATAATCCAACACATGTTTCTCACACTTGGTGATATGGAAGAAGGGGAAAAGAAAGATTTTGTTTTAGAAACCCTTCTTAGAGAATTTGGTGGTATAGCAAGAGAGGCTAGAAAGGTCTTTGCTAAATTTAATATGCTTGGTTCTTATACCAATTTTGTTAGTCTCCTTGAAAAGATGGACATGGATAGAATAAGATACACTAATAATATTGATGATGGTGGGGAGATCAAAGCACCAATACCATGTAAACTCCTAGCTATGAATGATGCACTAGAAAATAACTATGCTTGTCTTGTTCCTGAAAATTTGTTTGATGAGAGTAGCACGCCTAAGACTAATGAAAAGGGAGATGCTAAAACTTATGTATCTAATATACTATGCCTGGTTGAGAAAACTCCACACCCCGCTGAGAATGCACCGCCCTCCGATAATACTTGTTACACACTTTCTGCGCCTAGCTGAAAGGCGTTAAAGAAAAGCGCTTATGGGAGACAACCCATGTTTTTACCTACAGTACTTTGTTTTTATTTTGTGTCTTGGAAGTTGTTTACTACTGTAGCAACCTCTCCTTATCTTAGTTTAGTGTTTTGTTGTGCCAAGTAAAGTCGTTGATAGAAAAGTTCATACTAGATTTGGATTACTGCGCAGAAACAGATTTCTTTGCTGTCACGAATCTGGGATGTTTTCTCTGTAGGTAACTCAGAAAATTATGCCAATTTACGTGAGTGATCCTCAGATATGTACGCAACTTTCATTCAATTTGAGCATTTTCATTTGAGCAAGTCTGGTGCCTCGATAAAATTCGTCAATACGAACTGTTCTGTTTTGACAGATTCTGCCTTTTATTTCGCATTGCCTCTTTTGCTATGTTGGATGAATTTCTTTGATCCATTAATGTCCAGTAGCTTTATGCAATGTCCAGAAGTGTTAAGAATGATTGTGTCACCTCTGAACATGTTAATTTTTATTGTCGCTAACCCTCTAATGAGTTGTTCTAAGTTTGGTGTGGAGGAAGTTTTCAAGGATCAAGAGAGGAGTATGATGCAACATGATCAAGGAGAGTGAAAGCTCTAAGCTTGGGGATGCCCCGGTGGTTCACCCCTGCATATTCTAAGAAGACTCAAGCGTCTAAGCTTGGGGATGCCCAAGGCATCCCCTTCTTCATCGACAACATTATCAGGTTCCTCCCCTGAAACTATATTTTTATTCCATCACATCTTATGTGCTTTGCTTGGAGCGTCGGTTTGTTTTTGTTTTTGTTTTGTTTGAATAAAATGGATCCTAGCATTCACTTTATGGGAGAGAGACACGCTCCGCTGTAGCATATGGACAAGTATGTCCTTAGCTTCTACTCATAGTATTCATGGCGAAGTTTCTTCTTCGTTAAATTGTTATATGGTTGGAATTGGAAAATGATACATGTAGTAATTTGCTATAAATGTCTTGGGTAATGTGATACTTGGCAATTGTTGTGCTCATGTTTAAGCTCTTGCATCATATGCTTTGCACCCATTAATGAAGAAATACATAGAGCATGCTAAAATTTGGTTTGCATATTTGGTCTCTCTAAGGTCTAGATAATTTCTAGTATTGAGTTTGAACAACAAGGAAGACGGTGTAGAGTCTTATAATGTTTACAATATGTCTTTTATGTGAGCTTTGCTGCACCGGTTCATCCTTGTGTTTGTTTCAAATAAGCCTTGCTAGCCTAAACCTTGTATCGAGAGGGAATACTTCTCATGCATCCAAAATACTTGAGCCAACCACTATGCCATTTGTGTCCACCATACCTACCTACTACATGGTATTTTCCGCCATTCCAAAGTAAATTGCTTGAGTGCTACCTTTAAAATTCCATCATTCACCTTTGCAATATATAGCTCATGGGACAAATAGCTTAAAAACTATTGTGGTATTGAATATGTAATTATGCACTTTATCTCTTATTAAGTTGCTTGTTGTGCGATAACCATGTTCACTGGGGACGCCATCAACTACTCTTTGTTGAATTTCATGTGAGTTGCTATGCATGTTCGTCTTGTCTGAAGTAAGAGCGATCTACCACCCTATGGTTAAGCATGCATATTGTTAGAGAAGAACATTGGGCCGCTAACTAAAGCCATGATCCATGGTGGAAGTTTCAGTTTTTGACATATATCCTCAATCTCATATGAGAAAATTATTAATTGTTGTTACATGCTTATGCATAAAAGAGGAGTCCATTATCTGTTGTCTATGTTGTCCCGGTATGGATGTCTAAGTTGAGAATAATCAATAGCGAGAAATCCAATGCGAGCTTTCTCCTTAGACCTTTGTACAGGCGGCATAGAGGTACCCCTTTGTGACACTTGGTTAAAACATGTGCATTGTGATGATCCGGTAGTCCAAGCTAATTAGGACAAGGTGCGGGCACTATTAGTATACTATGCATGAGGCTTGCAACTTGTAAGATATAATTTACATGATACATATGCTTTATTACTACCGTTGACAAAATTGTTTCATGTTTTCAAAATCAAAGCTCTAGCACAAATATAGCAATCGATGCTTTTCCTCTATGGAGGACCATTCTTTTACTTTCATTGTTGAGTCAGTTCACCTATTTCTCTCCACCTCAAGAAGCAAACACTTGTGTGAACTGTGCATTGATTCCTACATACTTGCATATTGCACTTATTATATTACTCTATGTTGACAATTATCCATGAGATATACATGTTACAAGTTGAAAGCAACCGCTGAAACTTAATCTTCCTTTATGTTGCTTCAATACTTTTACTTTGAATTATTGCTTTATGAGTTAACTCTTATGCAAGACTTATTGATGCTTGTCTTGAAGTACTATTCATGAAAAGTCTTTGCTTTATGATTCACTTGTTTACTCATGTCATATACATTGTTTTGATCGCTGCATTCACTACATATGCTTTACAAATAGTATGATCAAGGTTATGATGGCATGTCACTCCAGAAATTATCTTTGTTATCGTTTTACCTGCTCGGGACAAGCAGAACTAAGCTTGGGGATGCTGATACGTCTCCAACGTATCGATAATTTCTTATGTTCCATGCCACATTATTGATGTTATCTACATGTTTTATGCACAGTTTATGTCATATTCGTGCATTTTATGGAACTAACCTATTAACAAGATGCCGAAGTGCCGATTCTTTGTTTCTGCTGTTTTTGGTTTCAGAAATCCTAGTAACGAAATATTCTCGGAATTGGACGAAATCAACGCCCAGGGTCCTATTTTGCCACGAAGCTTCCAGAAGTCCGAAGAGGAGACGAAGTGGGGCCACGAGGTGGCCACACCCTAGGGCGGCGCCCCCCCCTTGGCCGCGCGGCCCTATGGTGTGGGGCCCTCGTGCCGCCTCCTGACCTGCCCTTCCGCCTACTTAAAGCCTCCGTCGCGAAACCCCCAGTACCGAGAGCCACGATACGGAAAACCTTCCAGAGACGCCGCCGCCGCCGATCCCATCTCGGGGGATCCAGGAGATCGCCTCCGGCACCCTGCCGGAGAGGGGATTCATCTCCCGGAGGACTCTACGCCGCCATGGTCGCCTCCGGAGTGATGTGTGAGTAGTCTACCCCTGGACTATGGGTCCATAGCAGTAGCTAGATGGTTGTCTTCTCCCCATTGTGCTATCATTGTCGGATCTTGTGAGCTGCCTAACATGATCAAGATCATCTATCTGTAATTCTATATGTTGCGTTTGTTGGGATCCGATGAATAGAGAATACTTGTTATGTTGATTATCAAAGTTATGTCTATGTGTTGTTTATGATCTTGCATGCTCTCCGTTATTAGTAGATGCTCTGGCCAAGTTGATGCTAGTAACTCCAAGAGGGAGTATTTATGCTCGATAGTGGGTTCATGTCTCCGTGAATCTGGAGGGGTGACAAGAACCTCTAAGGTTATGGATGTGTTGTTGCCACTAGGGATAAAACATTGGTGCTATGTTCAAGGATGTAGTCACTAATTACATTACACGCAATACTTAATGCAATTGTCTGTTGTTAGCAACTTAATACGGAGGGTTCGGATGATAACTTTGAAGGTGGACTTTTTAGGCATAGATGCATGCTGGATGGCGGTCTATGTACTTTGTCGTAATGCCCAATTAAATCTCACTATACTCATCATAATATGTATGTGCATGGTCATGCCCTCTTTATTTGTCAATTGCCCAACTGTAATTTATTCACCCAACATGCTGTTTATCTTATGGGAGAGACACCTCTAGTGAACTGTGGACCCCGGTCCAATTCTCTATACTGAAATACAATCTCTTGCCAATCTTGTTCTATTGTTTTCTGCAAACAATCATCTTCCACACAATACGGTTAATCCTTTGTTACAGCAAGCCGGTGAGATTGACAACCTCACTGTTTCGTTGGGGCAAAGTACTTTGGTTGTGTTGTGCAGGTTCCACGTTGGCGCCGGAATCCCTGGTGTTGCGCCGCACTACATCCCGCCGCCATCAACCTTCAACGTGCTTCTTGGCTCCTCCTGGTTCGATAAACCTTGGTTTCTTTCTGAGGGAAAACTTGCTGCTGTGCGCATCATACCTTCCTCTTGGGGTTCCCAACGAACGTGTGAGTTACACGCCATCAGTGGCCCGATCTTCTCAGTAAGCAACGGTGGTGATGATGATCATGGGGTGATGGCAGCGGAGATACGCGACGATGAAGTGGAAGATAACTTGTATGACGCAACGAGATCTCTCGATTGGTCCCTGTCGCCAATGCAACAGCTCTCAACCCTGCAAGATATTCGCAACTTCACACACTTGCGCACGTAGCCGCCGACCACGAAGTGGTAAGTTGCAACCGTCTAATTCCCAATGGAACAGCAGATCACACAAGACTTTTTCAGGATCTACACAATATCAAGCAATATGGTGTAGGGATTCAATAGTTTTGGTAGAGCAAACAACTAAGAACTAGGGTTTATCTTAAACGTGGTCTAAAGCAGCTAGAGGGGCGTCCTGGGCACTTATATAGGCGTCCGGGACGACTCCTGGTCGAAAAGATACAAGAATAACCGACCCAGAATAGATCTGGTCGAGACAGACTCGGACGAATCCGGTCTGGAATCCGGTCAACCGGGCCAGGGACCGGATCGGCCGGTCTGGCGTCCGGTCAACCGGGCGGCAACCGGAAAGTTGCGAGGTTTTCCGATTTTGATCCGGTACGAGGCAACGCATCCGGTTGGCGCCCGGTCAACCGGGCCAGGGACCGGGTTGGCCGGTCTGGAGGCCGGTCTAACCGGGTGCTGGACCGGCCTGGACATCTTCTTCTCCTCTCGCGCATGCCTCCCGCTCCTCCCTCGCGCGTCCATGAGATATCTTCATGTCCAGCTCCATGTCCAGCTTCACGTCCATCTTGACGTCCGTCTTCATGTCCAGCTGCTCCTCTCCTCCTCGTGTGATGCTCGTCTCCTCTTGATACCTGATGATACATAAGTAATAGGACTTAGGCAGTATAAAGTTCTCATCAATCAAAGTACCGTTTAGAAACAAGTTCACCTGTTGTTTAAGTAGCTTCGCACGAGCCCTTGTAATTGGTCCAATCCGAACTTCATTGGACTTGAGCTTCACAGCAGGTTCATCTTCATTTATCAATGACGGAGGTAATGGTGTAGTAGGTCTTCTCCGTCATATGGTGTCAAATCAGCAACATTGAAAGAATTACTGACACCAAACTCATCAACTGGAAGATCTATCGAGTATGCATTATCATTGATCTTGGCAAGCACTTTGTAAGGACCAGCACCACGAGGCTTCAACTTAGACTTCCGCAGCTTCGGGAACCTATCCTTGCGAAAATGTACCCTGACCATATCACCAGGCTTGAACAACATCTCTTTGCACTTCTTATTCATCCTTGCAGCATGGCTCTTACCTTTCTTCTCTATCAACTCTTTAGTCTTCACATGGATTTTTCGCACAAAATCTGCCCTCTTGGATGCTTCCATATTAACTCTCTCATGTATGGGCAAAGGCAACAAATCAAGTGGAGTAATGGGTGTAAAACCATACACCACCTCAAAAGGACATAGCTCCGTGGTAGAATGTACCGCCCTGTTGTAAGCAAACTCTACATGCGGTAAACACTCTTCCCACTCCTTCAGGTTCTTCTTGATCATGGATCTCAACAGTTGTGACAAGGTTCGATTCACCACCTCAGTTTGACCATCAGTTTGGGGATGACAAGTAGTACTGAACAGTAGCTTTGTCCCTAGCTTTCCCCAAAGTGTCTTCCAGACGTAGCTCATGAACTTCACATCACGATCAGAAACAATAGTCTTTGGGACTCCATGTAGTCGAACAATCTCCCTGAAAATCAGGTTAGCAATATGCGGCGCATCGTCGCTTTTGTGGACGGCAATAAAGTGTGACATTTTAGAAAATATTTCCACTACCACAAATATAGAATCATGGCCTCTTTTAGTACGCGGCAAACCCAACACAAAATCCATACTAATATCTTCCCAAGGTGTAGTAGGTGCCGGTAATGGAGTATACAAACCGTGAGGCTTCAGCTTGGACTTGGACTTGTTGCAAGTAATGCACCTCTTCACATACCTGTCCACATCCCGCCTCATCTTTGGCCAATAAAAATGATCAGCGAGCATGAGTAGCATCTTCTCACGCCCAAAGTGACCCATCAAACCTCCAGCATGTGATTCCTGCAATAAGAGCAAACGCACAGACGATTCTGGAACACATAGTTTGTTAGCTCGAAACAAGAACCCATCATGTATGTGATATTTTTCCCATGCTTTACCAAGAGCACATAAGCGATATGTTTCAGCAAAATCATGATCAGTCGCATAAACATCACATAACACCTCTAATCCAGGAACTTTAACATCTAGTTGAGTTAATAGCATATTCTTCCTAGATAGAGCATCAGCAACAATGTTATCTTTTCCCTTCTTATGTTTAATAATGTACGGAAAAGACTCAATGAACTCAACCCACTTAGCAAGACGCCTATGCAAAGTAGATTGGGCTTTCAGATATTTCAAAGCTTCATGATCAGAATGTATGATAAATTCCTTTGGCCACAAATAATGTTGCCAAACCTCAAGAACTCTAATCAAAGCATACAATTCTTTATCATATATTGGATAGTTCAACTTAGCACCAGAAAGTTTCTCAGAAAAATATGCAATTGGACGACCCTCTTGCATCAACACACCACCAATTCCAATACCACTAGCATCACATTCAATCTCAAATTGCTTATTGAAATCAGGAAGTGCAAGCAACGGTGCAGAAGTTAACAATCGTTTCAGTTCATCAAAAGCATGATCTTGGGCAACGCCTGACATAGGCATCCCAAATGGGCCTGCCGAAGATAGTACCCGGGGTTTACTGAAGGCCCATTACCCGAAGAATAAGAAGATTCGGGAGCCCAAGATACTATTAAGGAAGACTAGAGTTGTAATAGGAAGTGTTATTTGTAATCTTACGGGATGAGTTAGAAACCTTCCCGGACTCTGTAACTTGTACGACACGAATCCCTCGGCTCCGCCTCCTATATAAGGGGGAGTTGAGGGACGCAGAGATCATCGAATCATTGTTTACAAACCCTAGTTTCATAATCGTCGAGTACTTTTCGGCTGAAACCTTCGAGATCTACTTGCCCTCTACTTCCAACTAAACCCTAGTCTACAATCCGTAGGCATTGACAAGTTAATACCTTGTCAATTGGCGCCGACCGTGGGGATTAGAGGCGTCAAGGATCTGGTCTCGATGGCACGTTCAAGATCATCGACTTCATCAACCGCAAAATCATCGACTTCATCAATCGCAAGCAACGCAATGGATCGAGGTAAACAGATCGCTACTGGTCCTATTGATTTTGTTCCTCACCCGCCCTCCCGTTTGGATGCATATGCGTATCTGGAGGAGCCTATGGAGATGACGTTCGGAAGGTTTCACTTCCGCGTCGAGAAAGAGGGATCGTATCGTGTCGAAATTCCGATTTCGTCGGGATCGTCGGCGGTCGATTCCGATTTTTCAAGCTATACATCGTCAACCGAAGCAGGAGAGGAAGAAACTTCGTCCTCACGCTTCATCAGCACTAGGGCGAGAGAAAAACTCGCCAAGATCTTCAGCGACATGTCGTTTGAGTCATCTGCGGACTCATATATAAGCGATGGCTCAAGCAGTGTCGACAGCTACAACTTCATCGACAAATCTACTACAGTGGGCAAGGTCTTCGCCAATCTTAATGATGGTGTCACCAAACCCAACATAGATCTGAATACAAAGTATCATCAGATTTATGTCATCGGAGAGCCAAGCCATGACCAAGAAGAAACATCTGAGGCTTTCGACGATTTGGGAAATCCATACGTTGATCCCTCTGATTTGCGACGAGGTCTAGGAAATAAATATATCGGGCCACAGCCGCGAGACAGAGTTCGACTCCCGCAAGCAGCATGGGATAGAGCCGCGAGAGCTATGGATGGCTCAGAACCAATGGCCACCACAGCCACGCCAGAGGAATTACAAGCATATCAATATAGGCTCGCACGAGCTGCAAGGGAATTGGAAAAAAAGACAGCTGAGTTAAGAAAGGAGGCAGCTTCTACATTCAGCAGGAGAAGGGCAGAGCTGAGTCGACAATCTAGAACTTCGGGTGATAGCCACAGGGAGGCTCGGAATAGAGCAAGATCGAGGTTACAACACGTACCCGAAGGAGAAAGAGAGCACTTAGTCCAAAACCTCGACATGTCTTTTATGTCGATAGACACAAGAGGAAACATCATCCCTAAGACACCAGAGGCTGGGTATATGGCGACACAAGCTTTTATCCTCGCATCTAAACCACCTCCAGGAGATCCAAGGGAAACACTGTACAACATGGCGATAGCAGGAGTTGGAGCCATGGGGACGGCGTTTGTATCAACACCTCCCGAAGGAACAGCAAGGCAAAATAGTCCACGACCTGCGGCAGCAGCAGCAGCTCCTGAAGGACCAAGTGGAGCAAGGGATACGGCAGCACAAGCAAGGGTCGACAGAGCGCGGCAAAGCAGAAGGGAACATCGGCAGTCCCCAGAGTTAAACGACGAGGATATGTGCGGCTTGCTGTGCTTCACGAGGAGAGTGCGAAAAACTCGAGTCCCTTCGGGATTCAAGTTACCCGATAACTTCAAAAAATTTGACGGCCTTCAAGATCCAGAGGATTGGCTAGTTGATTATCTCGAGACGGTAAAGCTCACAGGAGGAACCAGAGCAACAGCTATGCAAAGCATCCAGGTGCATTTGAGTGGAGCCGCAAGGTCTTGGATAAAGAAACTTCCTCCAGGATCTATCGACAGCTGGGAAAGCTTCGAGGACGTGTTCATCAAGAACTTCAGGTCCACATGCAAGAAACCTGCGTCGTTAGAGGAGTTGAGAGCATGCCGACAAAAGCCAGACGAGCCAATGAGAAAATATATCCAAAGGTGGAACATCATCAAAAACTCGGCAGAAAATATATCTGACGAGAGAGCGATAGATGCGTTTGTCGCAGGAATCAGGCGTGGAGATTTTGTCAAGGACTTGGGGAGGACCAACCCAAAGACTGTATCCGCGCTAATGGAAATAGCAAACAGATGGGCAGATGGAGAAGATGCTGTTCACAACAAACGGCACAGGTCGCCAGAGGAAGACCGCGGTCAAAATTATCAGCCAAGGCGACGATTCCCTCGGCAGTACCCGAGCTATGACGCTCCAGGTCAAATCTCGGCAGGCTTCCGAGCAAACACAGGAGGAAACAACAGAGATGATTATCAGAGAAGCAATGAGCAGCGAGGCGACAATAGAGATGATTCTCGAAATAATAGGCAAAATAGTGGGCTGAGGTTCCCGAGGCCTTTCGTGTCTCCTGAAGATATGATGAATGGGCCGTGTCAAATGCACTTTTTCCTCGACAGCAACGGAAAAAGACAGTCAGGACATCTGCAGAAAGATTGTCGCAATTTTCAGGCAATGTTAAGGTGGGCAGAGCATGCTAATGCTCGGTCAGCACAGAGAAATCCTCGAGAACCCAGGAGTGAGATTCACTTACCACCCCCTCCCGCGAGTACGGACGACAATCGACACCAGCTCAGAATAGCGGCAGCACCTCCACCACTGCCTTACGTTGATCCTAATACTAACGGAGCGGTCTCGATGATTCAGAAGGGAAGGCCATCCAATAGGGCTCAGAAAGTAATCTCGCGACAGGTGTTCATGGCAGAAAAAATGCCTCCACCAACAGTCGAGTATCTTAATTGGTCGGGGCAAGACATCGGCTTCACCATAGCAGATCATCCGCAGCAAGTTCCTCGACCAGGGCAGTCAGCACTTATTCTACCAGCAGTCATTGCGGGATTTGATGTCTCTCGAGTGTTCATAGATGGCGGCAGCAGCTTAAACCTTATGTATGCAGATACATTGAGGAAGATGAACATATCCCTAGCAAACCTAAAGCCAACAGACACGAGGTTCCATGGTATCACACCGGAGAAACCAAGTTATCCGTTGGGGAAGATTAATCTCGACGTTCAGTTTGGAACCCGAGAGAATTATAGAATCGAGAAGCTGGAGTTTGAAGTTGTGGATTTTCCATCTCAGTATCACGCTCTGTTGGGACGACCAGCATATGCTAGATTTATGGCGGTACCACATTATACATACCTGTTGTGGAGGATGCCTGGACCTAAGGGACCAATCACAGTCAAAGGAAGCTTTGCCTTAGCCGATAAATGTGATAAAGATTTTCATCGAATATCAGAAACTTTCGGGATGCAAGCCGAGTATTTAGCGTCAAGGAGTATGACTGACTACGACGTGCTGCCAGACGTTGGAAGGCCAAATAAAGAATCAACTTTCAATACTGAGAAAAATTCTAAGGAGGTGCAAATTCACCCGACAGACCCGAAAAAGACGACGTCCATTGCAAACGACATGGACCTCGCATAGGAAAGCGCGCTCGTCAAGTTCCTCCGTGAGAACTGGAAAATCTTCGCATGGTGTCCAGCTGACATGCCAGGAGTACCCAGGGAACTTGCCGAGCACCACCTAAACTTGGATCCACTAGCGAGACCAATCAAACAACCTTTGCGACGTTTTTCGGAACCAAATCGCAAGGCTATGCTGTCAGGAATCGATCGACTAAGAGAAGCTGGTTTTATCAAGGAGTTGCACACAGAAGCACATGGGTGGCAAATCCTGTGTTGGTGCCGAAGAAAAACACTAAGGTCCTTCGCATGTGCGTCGACTTTACGTGTCTCAACAAACATTGTCCAAAGGATCACTTTCCCCTCCCGAGGATCGATCAAATTATCGACTCCACGGCAGGATGTGAACGTCTTTCCTTCCTGGACGCATATTCTGGTTATAATCAGATCAGATTAAAAGAAGAAGATGAAGTAAAAACAGCATTCATCACACCTTACAGCGTGTTTTGCTACAGAACAATGCACTTTGGTCTGAAAAACGCGGGAGCAACATATCAGAGGATGATGCAGAAGTGTTTGGCGACACAGATTGGGAAAACGTGCAAGTATACATCGACGATGTCGTCATAACATCAAAAAAGGGGGCGACGCTGATTGAGGATCTCAAGGAAACCTTTGACAACCTCGACGAATTCTGCCTCAAGCTGAACCCGACGAAGTGCTCCTTCGGCGTCCCAGCAGGAGAACTTCTGGGATTTCTAGTTTCAGCAAGAGGAATTGAAGCAAATCCCGACCAAATACAAGCTATCGTAACAATGAGGAAGCCAACAAAGTTGAAAGAAATACAGCAACTAACTGGGCGAGTCGCAGCTTTGAGCAGATTCGTCGCCAGGCTGGGAGAAAAAGCGTTACCGTTCTACGCTTTGATAAAACAAGGGGAGAAATTCCAGTGGAACGAAGAAGCCGATAGAGCTTTTGAGGATCTGAAACGCACAATCTCGACACCACCAATCTTGGTGGCGCTGAAGGAAAAGGAACCTCTCCTGTTGTACATTGCAGCCACACCCCAAGTGGTTAGCACGGTGCTAGTTGTCGAAAGAGAAGAAGAAGGAAAACTCCATGGAGTGCAAAGGCCGGTATATTTCATCAGTGAAGTTTTATCACCTTCCAAACAGCGGTACCCGCAGTACCAGAAACTAGCATATGGAGTAATTGCAACGGCAAGGAAGTTGCGCCACTATTTTTCGGCACACCCGATAATAGTAGTCAACGAAGCACCTCTTTCAAATATACTGAACAATCCAGAAGCTACAGGGCGTGTCTCCCTTTGGGGAATAGAACTTTCCCCTCGGGACATCACGTATGAAAAAAGAAAGGCAATCAAGTCGCAGGTTTTACCAGATTTCATTGCAGAGTGGATGGAGCTGCAAAACACGGGACCCCCAGATTTGTCAAGAACTTGGACAATGAACTTTGATGGGTCCAAGAGAGTAGAAGGAGCTGGCGCAGGAGTGGTACTTATATCACCTGAAGGCGACAAGTTAAAATACGTCCTCCGGATGACGTTCCCTAACGCATCCAACAATGAAGCAGAATATGAAGCCCTCATACACGGGATGAAGATGGTGAAAGCTTGCGGTGCAACTCGATTAAAAATCTTTGGCGACTCACAATTGGTGGCTCAGCAAGTTATGAACCAATGTGACGCAGTCAATGATAGCATGATGGCATACAAGGAGGTGTACAATGAGCTCGAGAAGCTGTTTGATGGATGCGAGGTAAATCACATCAGTAGATTGAGCAATGATGAAGCCGACGTTCTCGCAAACATCGGGTCGCAGTGCCTCCCAATCCCGCCAGGAGTATTTTGGGAAGAAATAGCGGAGAGATCCACGAAGCCGGAAAAGGTGCAGAAAAAAGCAAAGGAAAAAAAAACTTCGACGTCCCTCAAAGAAACCACGGAGGACGAAGAGGACCAAGAGCTTGTGATGATGGTAGAAGTTCCTTGGATGCAAGCATATATATCATATATCCTCTGGAAGGAAATACCCGACGATCCAGTTGAGGCAAGGCGAGTTATTCGACGATCCAAAGCTTTCACAGTGGTCAAAGGGGAGTTATACAAGCGAAGCATTTCAGGCGTCTTGCAAAGGTGTGTCACACCCAAAGAAGGAAGAATAATTCTGAAGGATGTACACGAAGGAATATGTGGCCACCACGCAAGTAGTCGAGCCATTGCAGCCAAGGTTTTTCGGGCAGGATTTTATTGGCTGCCAGCAATTGAGGATGCCAAGGAAATAGTACGAACTTGCGATGCGTGCCAAAGATTTGCCGCAAAACCTCACTCTCCGGCGGCAGAACTGACACCAATACCATTGTCATGGCCCTTTGCCCAATGGGGACTTGATATGGTGGGAAAATTGCACAAAGCTTCGCCAGGAGGATATGAGTACCTGCTGGTCGCTGTCGACAAATTCACCAAGTGGGTAGAAGCGAAGCCAATAAATTCACCAGATGCAGCGTCGGCAATAAAGTTTGTGAAAGGCCTCATTTTTCGGTTTGGAGTGCCTCATAGCATTGTTACAGATAACGGTTCAAACTTTACGTCCAAGGAATTCAAGGAGTACTGCGCAGAAGTAGGCATTAAATTGCACTTTGCGTCAGTTGGGCACCCGCAAACCAATGGCCAAGTCGAGAAAGCCAATGGCATCATCTGCAACGGCATCAAAAAGCACCTGCTAGGACCACTTGAAAAAGCTCGACATACCTGGCCAGAGGAATTACCAAGTGTTTTGTGGAGCATCCGAACAACACCAAATACGGCGACACAAGAAACTCCGTTTTTTCTCGTCCACGGAGCTGAAGCTGTATTACCAATTGAAATAGAGCATGACTCTCCAAGAGTGACAGAGTATGACGAAGAAACATCACGAAAAGCTCGGGAGGATGATATGGACGCACTCGATGAAGCTCGAGACGAAGTACTTTCACGAGTCACCAAGTAGCAGCAGGACCTCAAAAACTACCACAGTCGACGATTAAGGCCAAGATCTTTCCAGGTTGGAGATTTGGTCTTACGGTTAAATCAAAAAAGTACTGAAAAGCTCGAATCACCATGGTTGGGGCCTTACGTCGTCACGGAAGTCATCGACGGAGGAGCATACAGGATCAAGGACAAGAAGACAGGGGCTCCCGAGAAAAACCCCTGGAACGTGGCGCAGCTCAGGCGTTTCTACGCCTAGAGTCGAAATATAGTCCTCCTCTGTAAAAATACAATGTACTGAAACGCCCGCGAGTTTTCAGACGCACTCTTTTCCTTTTCGGGGCACCGAGTGGGGCCGGAAAGGTTTTTAATGAGGCGGGCTCGCGGTGCTGCAATATAATAAAGATAGTGGAGATATACTTCTTATTCTTCGATACGCTCGGGGGCTCAACGCCTTCAAGCTACAAAATACGTACAATATAGATAAACTAGTCTTACCGAAATATTTCGCCTTGGTACACTAATACCTCGCCAAATATAAACATCGGAAGCTAACAATTATAAATATAGTGTACTCGTCAAAATCTCATTGCTTTGGTCTAAAAACCTCGCAACAAAAATATAGAACTTCGACACTAAGATATTCGGGGGCTTGCAACCCATCAATGGAAAAATAAAGACATCTTCTTACGACAAGAGGAAAAATCTTCGAAATAGCAAAACAGTACAAGCTCTAGCCAGAGGCTCGGGGGCTCCAACAATATAGACCACTTTACAATATACAACAAATTTCTTCGGAACAAAAACAAGATCAAAAAAGATACAGACACAATGTCTCGCAATATAGTACAGTTCAATCAAGGCCTAAAATACTATCTATGGACAAGCCTATGGTTGTTTTGTGTTCAGCATAGGTCCCCTTGACGAAGAATTCTGAATCCATCCGAAGAAGTTCATCCATCATCGACTCGGCCACAGGAGTTACCATCTCATTGATTGTGTCAATATCATTTTTTCGCCGCGATTTTTTGGCCAGGCAATCAGCAACAATCTTCGTCAGGTCCAATTTTGGATGGCAAATGTTTATCATAATCATGGCGAACCTTGCTCCAGCAGTCAATTGAGCTCGCACAAAATTATGAATGCGAGGAGCATCTCTAAATTTCTCCAGTAATCCAGGAAGAGTTTTGGGAGCCTCATCTCGAGGAAATAAAGTCTTGTAAACCAGGGTCAAGGTTCTCGTGCAAAAATTGAGAAATTCACGCACCTGGCAAGCGCGATCTTGGAACCTGACAATTTGCTGGGTCCGTTCAGGGGTGGCCCAGAACAGACAGCCATGGTTAAGGGAAAGATTGACAAGAAGATTCGTTCTCTCGTTCACTCTTTGGTCTTCGGCGGCAGCATCGAGAACCGAGCCTATTAAGCGACAAGGCAAGAAATCTAAGGGGAGGCACAGTAAAACAAAGAAGAGGCAGTGTGAGGTTGAAAAAACATACCTAGCATATCTGTGCTAGCTTCAGACATCAGCTCGAGCATGCTATTTTCTCGGGTAGTGGCTTTCTCAGCTTCCAACACAGCAGCATCCTTGGCAGCCATAGCCTTTTTGGCTTGTTGGAGAGCAATTTTCTCTTTTTCAGATGCTTTTCGAGATTGTTCCATCATTGCCAGAGTTTGTTTCTTCATGGATTGAAGCTGTTGTCGAAGTTCTTGCAAATCTTGCGACAAAGGTTCACTTGAAGAATCTTCGATAAGGGTTTTCTTCGAGAACGAAGAAGCAGGCGAAGCATCGGCAGAGCAAGGATTGGTCGAGTAGTTATCAAATATTAACTGGAAAAGAAAGTCCCAGGATCAATGATAGCACCAGGAAGAATTTCATTCATCTTCAGAAAATTTACATTGATATTACAGAAGTTCTTCAAAAGGTTTACTAGGATAATTGTCGTCAAAGCTAAGGTGGCGACAAGGGCAAAAGGAACAAAGAGAGCAAAGAAAAAGAAAAAAGGAGAGGCATTCAACTAGACCTCCGGCCTTGATGAGCTAGGAGTTGCAGATGGCTTGATCCCGAGATAGGCAAGGATTTTCTTCGTGTTGGTCTTGGCTGCCTTGATCAACGACCGCCATTTTGTTTGCTCTATCTGTTCGGTGTCGCCAACCTTCATCCAGTCAACAGTTTGTTGGCTGTCAGCAACCAAGGCAACAGTGCTCTCGACAGCAATCTTCATGTTCTCCTGGCGCATCTTCAGTCCAAGATCCTCCGGTGGATTGAAGTCCTTGGCAAGGGCAAGAAAAGTTTTGGGCTCCTCTTTCTTTGGGAAGAAGTAAGGCAACAGCTTCGATAATCCTGCATCATCATTCACCACGCCTTCGCGAATTTCTTGGCCATGAAATTCCAGATAAGAGAGTGCGTCAAGGAGAGGATCATTGGTGGGATTCTCAAGATCAAACTCTTGGCTTGTTTGACCTGCCACAGAAAATATATGTTGGTCGACAGCAAGTAAAAAAAAAGTCCTAAGAAAAATAGAAGGGATCGACAAAGTTACCGAGGAAGCGCCGATTTTGCGTGTTCAAACGCTTGAGGATCCCCTTTTCACGAGTAGCCTGCGTGGCCTTGTGCTCGTTTAAAGCAGTTTCGGCATCCTCAAGTCTCTTTTGCAGATTTTCGACACCAACAGCTTTTGCCTTGGCTTCATCAGCCTCTGCTTTGGCTTGGCTAGTGTCAAGTTCAGCTTTCTTGCGAGCCGTTTCACTTTGCTCCAGTTTCTGAGCAAGAGTGTCGACAAGCTTGTTGGCCTCTGCAAGTTTCTCTGCCAAAATAGAAAAGAATCGTCAAAATTGCGACAGAAACAGGAGCAAGAAGTTATAAACAAGGGGTAGCAAAAAAGTTACTACCTTCAGTCTTGCTGGCATACTCACGGTACCCAATGAATTGGGCTCCGATGCGAACAAGTTCTTTGATCATAGGCTGTCAAAGAAGAACAAAGAAAGAAAACATCGGTACAGGAAAAATAGGAAGGCATAAAAAAGCAAACAGAGGAAATATAGCTATTGGCGAGAAAATTAAAAACTTACGTCATCCAAGAGAGGATTAGAGGAGCTACCCAACTGAGGGGTAGGCTCCACGATCGTTTCCACCCTTGTCCTCTTTGGTGAAGGGACAAGAGGGCTTGAAGGAGGAATGGTGGCGCCAACGTTTTGTTGAGAAGGCGAGGATTCTTCTCCCTCAACTGGCGTCTCCGAAACAATTACAGTATGTGACGTGCTCGTTCGAGGAGCCACGTCAAGAGTTGGTATTTCTTCCTCATCATCACTGTGATTAAAGATCGACAGCATAAAAAGCAAGATAAGACAAAGATCTTCGAGGAAAAAAAAGGGGGAAATCAAAGTGACTTACGAGCTGATAAGGGATTCAAGATAGGGATCATAAGTTGCCTTCTGGCGTGAAGGATCAACTTCTTCGTCTTTGGAGGTGCCGGAATCTTCGACATCATTCCTCTTCCTTTTGTTCCTTGGAGAAACAGCAGGAGGAGGAGACAGTGCCGACGCAGTGCCTTCGGAGGCAGCATCTTTCTCAGAAGATCCCGCAGATTTTAAAGAATCCACGGGTTCATTCACAAAAGAGGGGGCCTCTTGGTTGTCATCAGTGACAACGGCCCTTTCCTCGACTTCTCCACCTTCAGGAAGAGGAGGAAGCGAGACAAGGTTTGGATGGTCCTGTACAAAACAAAAATAAAACAAGGGAAGACATCAGAAAAAGAGTTACAAAAAAGATAGCAAAGCAATAACAAAACAATCGACAAAGGTTACCTTGGGAAGTGGATTGGCGGCGCTGAATGGTTTTACACGGCAAGAAGAAGGGACATGATCTTTTTTGCTGAGAGACGAGATTTTTCGGACAAGCTTTTCCAAGTCCTTGACCTCTAAATCCACCGACAGCCGATCTGCGTCCTTGTCGCCAGCATATTTCCAGAGAGGGTATTTGCGAGCCTGAAGTGGCTGCACTCTAGTCCTAAGAAAATATGCCGTGATTTGAATACCCGACAACTCTTTGCCGCGAGTATTTTGCAACTCATGGATGCGAGTCATCAAGGCTTCTGTCGACATTTTCTCTTCTTCGGTAGCCTCTGCGTCCCAGGAGCGGCGGCGAAGGATTTTTTCGGCGCCATCAAAAGGAGGGATGTTGTCTTCAGCACATCTGTGGTTCTCCTCTTGAATGTACAACCACTTCTTGCGCCACCCTTGAACTGAGTCAGGGAGTTTGACGCCGAAGTAGTCGACAGTGGGCCGAACAGAAATTACAACGCCGCCTATATTATAGGCGACATTGGGCGAGCCATTACGGTGGCAGAAGAAAATGCGCTTCCATAGCGCCCAGTTAGGCTGGACGCCAAGGAAGGCCTCACAAAGGGTGATGAAAATGGAGATATGGAGGATTGAATTTGGCGTAAGGTGGTGGAGTTGCAGACCATAGATAAAGAGCAGTCCGCGGAGAAAAGGATGAATGGGGGCGGAAAGACCGCGGATGAGGTGGTCGACAAAACTTACCCGGTACCCCATTGGAGGGGTTGGGTAGCTCTCCTCACTGGGGAAGCACAGCGCTTTGGGCTTCTTGCTGATCCCCAGCTTTTTCAGCATGTTGATGTCCTGGGTGGAAATCTTCGATCTTTCCCACTCTGCCGTCCCCAGATCCACGGTGGCCATGGAGGATTCCGGCGTACTGTGCCTTGTCAACCACCGCGGTGGCATCAACAATGGCGCAGGGTTTGCAGCTTGGAGGCGAGTATCTTAGGAAACTGTGGGTCGCAGGAGGAGAATTCGCAGATGAGAGCAGGAGAACGGCGCGAGCGGAAGTGCTCGAGGAGGAAGAAGGAGTGTTTATATAGAGGTGCGGTGAAGCGGCGGACCGTTGGATGAGAAAAGTGTGCGGCAGATGATAGCCACGTGGAAACAAGGGTAAAAAAGTATTTTCATATTGGAGAAGTTACGGTGCGTGCGCCAGAAAAAGCGGAGGACGTGTGTCCCCCACTCGCACGACGTGTCAAGATAGTGGATCAATTGGGCCCGCAAGGCAGCGGGAGAAGATTTCTCGCAAATTTTTGATTCGCAATCGTGGCTATCGTCAGCAATAACGTCACCTTGGCAGAAGAAAAAATTCGACTCAACAGCTTCATAAAAGGCGACATGGAAAAATAAAGTTGTGCTTTTGATCAAATACAAGTTTTTGATCAAATGCTCGGGGGCTACTTTGAAAAAAAAAATCCAGAAAGACAAAATAGAAATGGCGTGAGCCTATGATCAAATACAAATATTTGTTCATAGCCTCGGGGGCTACTCCCATCGGGAGCGCTGTTCGCGCACCCGAGGAATTATAAAACTTCGGGAGATAAAAAGAAAATATAGCGGCATAAGGCGTGGAGGCTACAACCAAGTACAAGTCCTTGGTTGTAGCCTCGGGGGCTACTCCCATCGGGAACGCTGCTCGCGTGCCCGATGAAATCATAATAAAAAAAAGAGAGAAGAAGAAAAAAGAATGAAAGAGAAAAAAGAAAGATAGCAGAGCAAAATAATATATTTCGAGTTATAAATAACTCTGCATATACTCCCATCGGGAAATCAATATAAGTCATCTTTGACTCGATAAAATGTGCCATTCCAACAGCCAAAAAAGCACTCGACAATATATTCTCAGAACGCCAAAGTTGCGATCAATTTCTGAATGCCGCAAATTTGCGAAGGTAAGACCCCAGATCCGTTCTGTTGGGCGTGGCATCGCCGAAGACTGCGCTCTGCTACTTTTATCTGTATCAACAGATACGAAGAAAAATCCTAACGGACGCGTTAGGTACCCGATAAACTTTACTGGGACTCGACAGAATGGTAAGACCTTAAGCGGCACCTATCGAAGTTTGCACCAGTATCCCGAGATCGTGTCCAGGGACGTGATCTTGAAGTAGGTTTTTGCGGATTGCCACTAGAGCAGTTAACTAGTACCTGATCCGTCAGATGAACTAGCCCCAACTACCATTATCCCTGTACAATATAGAAGTTTATGAGAAGAAATATAGAAAAGTTGAAGTTGTCAAATAAAAATAAACAGTGGAGATTTTCCTTAACTCTGCGATTCAAGCAAAATCTCGGGGGCTACTGACATAGGCATCCCAAATGGGCCTGCCGAAGATAGTACCCGGGGTTTACTGAAGGCCCATTACCCGAAGAATAAGAAGATTCGGGAGCCCAAGATACTATTAAGGAAGACTAGAGTTGTAATAGGAAGTGTTATTTGTAATCTTACGGGATGAGTTAGAAACCTTCCCGGACTCTGTAACTTGTACGGCACGAATCCCTCGGCTCCGCCTCCTATATAAGGGGGAGTCGAGGGACCCAGAGATCATCGAATCATTGTTTACAAACCCTAGTTTCATAATCGTCGAGTACTTTTCGGCTGAAACCTTCGAGATCTACTTGCCCTCTACTTCCAACTAAACCCTAGTCTACAATCCGTAGGCATTGACAAGTTAATACCTTGTCAACGCCCCACTCAAATGCAACACCCTTTTTAGTCAATTCATTCAAAGGTGCAGCAATAGTAGAAAAATTGGGCACAAAACGGCGATAAAACCCAGCTAGACCATGAAAACTTCTAACTTGACTCACATTCATGGGAGTAGGACAATTTTGAATAGCTTCAATTTTAGACACATCTACTTCTACTCCATGCTTAGAGACAACATAACCCAGAAATATGACCTTATCTTTGCAAAATGTGCACTTCTCAAGATTACCATAGAGTTTACTATCACGCAACACTTGCAAAACATGTCGAATATGTGTAATATGATCAGATTCATTGCGGCTGTAAATTAATATATCATCAAAATACACAACCACAAACTTGCCAATAAATTCACGCAAAACATGGTTCATCAGTCTCATGAAAGTGCTAGGTGCATTAGTCAAACCAAAAGGCATTACTAACCACTCATATAAACCAAATTTCGTTTTAAAGGCTGTTTTCCACTCATCCCCTACTTTCATCCTAATTTGATGATAACCACTACGCAAATCAATTTTAGTAAAAATAGCAGCACCACTCAATTCATCTAGCATGTCCTCTAAACGGGGAATAGGATGACGATATCGAATAGTAATGTTATTTATCGCTCTACAATCTACGCACATACGCCATGTACCATCTTTCTTAGGAATAAGAATAACAGGAACAACACAAGGACTAAGGCTTATGCGGATATAACCTTTGTCGAGTAGCGCTTGTACTTGCTTCTGTATCTCCTTCGTCTCTTCGGGGTTCGTTCTATATGGTGCCCGATTGGGTAGCGAAGCTCCGGGAATCAAGTCGATTTGATGCTCAATACACCTCGCAATGGTGGAAGTCCTGCGGGTACCTCATCCGGAAACACGTCGCCAAATTCCTGCAAAACATTAGAAACACCAAGAGGAAGAGGGGTCATGTCGTTAGAAACTAAAACCGTACCCCTGTACAATAGCACAAGAGGCATGGCTGTAGGATCCTCACTAAATTCTCTCATGTCTTCTTTGGTGGCTAATGAGACTAAGGAATTCACTCTCTCACTTTTCATTATATCACTCACAACATTACAATTCTCTCGCCTATCTAAAGAAGCATCCTCCAAATTGACTTCAACTTTCTGACGAGACTCATTGACAATTTGTTGTGGTGTCATAGGCTGTAAATTGATTTTCTTGCCCTTGAACTCCAAGTGATATGTATTGGCACGGCCATTGTGTTGCACAGAACGGTCATAGAGCCAAGGCCGACCCAATAGTAGGTGACACACCGTCATAGGAACGACATCAAAATCAATGCAATCCTTATACGGTCCAATAGCAAACTCAACACGCACCATGTGGTTTGCCTTCATCTCACCATTGTCGCTCAACCACTGAATATAATATGGATGCGGGTGCGGTAGATACTTCAACTTCAGCTTGGTACACAACTCCTTGCTTGCTAAATTGCGGCAACTCCCGCCATCAATAATGACCTTGCAAGCCTTGCCAGGACCAACTAAAGCCTTTGTTTGGAACAAATTGCAGCGCTGAGTAGATGCACTAGGTAACACATTAAGAGCACGCTGTGACACAACAATGGTGCGAGCTTCAGACGGATATGCATCTTCACCATCACTGTCATAGTCATCATCTTCTGGAGCATTAGGATCAACATCATCTCCAGTCTCATACTCATTGTCCTCATTGATAACCATGACTTTGCGGTTAGGACAATCTCTCTTGAAGTGACCCTTGCCACCACATGTATGACAAACCGTATCACGGTTACGCGCAGTAGACACATTAGAGCCACTCGTACTTGCAGCAGATTCGGACTTCTTTGTGTTAGACACATTGGAGACCGACATACTCGGCGGAGGGGCGGAGCGCGTCGAAGGCGCCGGCGCCATAGATGGGGCCGCGCGGGGTGTCAAACGCCCAGCTCCTGTAGCTCGACCTTTGATCTTTGCTTCGTCAGCCAACTGTGATTCAGCTTCTCTTGCATGATGTAACAATTGATTCATATTGGTGTAGCTGTAGTGACGAACAATTCCTTTGATGTCATACTTCAAACCGTTGAGGAAACGCTGCATTGTCATCTCAAGAGACTCACGGACACGGCCACGCTGCATAAGCATCTCCATCTCCATGTAGTATTCATCCACAGTCTTCACACTTTGTCTCAATAGAGTCAGCTTATCATATATATTCCGCAAGTAATTTGTAGGCACAAAGCGAGAAATCATCGCCTCCTTCATGGCACGCCATGTGCGTATAGGCTGCTCACGATCCTCTTCGCGGTTACGAACAAAAGCATCCCACCAACACAAAGCATAGCCATCAAATTCGGAAGAAGCAAGCTTGATCTTCCGATCGTCAGTATAATGCGGATGTAAGCTCCACAACTTCTCAATCTTGAGCTCCCAAGTGAGGTATTCTTCAACATCAGCTCCTCCTTCAAACTTGGGTATAGAAAACTTGGGCTTACCCAAACCATCTTCTTCATCTTGTCCACGACCATTGCGGCCAAGTGGAACCCAACCACGAGCACGATTACCACGGGGCGCATCACGAGCATTGTGTGCGTCATCTTGAAGCTCAGGATCATCGTCATCATCTTGTTGTTGTTGCGTGGTCAAATTCTCAACAGCTAAGCGCAAATCAGCAAGATTGCGTTGTACATCCGTCATTTGATCTTGCATTGTAGTGACGGTCACATGAGTAGCATCCAGCTTTTGGGAAATCTCATCAATCTTCCCATTAAGCACCTCGTCCTGAGCGCGGAATTCACGTCGCATCTCATTACGAAGAGCCTCATACTCCCTCCATGTGATAATATCTGCAGCACTTTTGTTTTCCTGGTTAACAATTCTATGATCACTAGTAGACATCGTTAGTAGATTAGTGCACTAAATCAAAAGTATATGGTGGTACTCTCACAACTCACTCAAAACTGATAAGAAAAGGAGATCTTACCATTCCAAAGTAAATTAGTGTTGCTTACCACTTGTAGTAAGAACTAGTGCACGGATGTAGCGAAGCGAATATCAAGGGTATAAGAACAAATCACACGACAAAGCAGGATATATGTGGGGCTGTAGGTAGGCTACCTATTTGCACCAATAACAAGCTCTATCGCTGACCGTAGACAACCAATGATACTCACACAAGGTGATATAGTGGGGCAATGCAACTATATGTGGAAAAAGGTTGCAATGCACAAGAGAGACGCTAGCAAAGCTCAACGAGACAGGCACAAGATTGCTCAACTACAGGTGCAGTAAAGTAAACTTAGGCCTTCACTTGAATCAACTAGCACTTCACGATTCTTTTTGGATTTTCTATTTGTATAACACACGCAGCTATGTAGCTCTTTTTGCTTCTTTTCAATTTTCTCTATTTTTTTTAACACAACTCCTTGATAACACGGCCAACAGAAATATGCAAAGCACCGATAACCTAACGAGCAGCCTGTCGAGCGGTAAAACTAGTCTCTTCTGGGGAAGTTCCTAGTCACTTGATATCGATAGGCTGTGTCTATGGTTGGGAACAAGCACACTGTACGCTATGTGGACTCGGAGTAACAAAAACTGACACCACAAGATAAAGTAACACAAGATGATAGAGTAAACTCAAACCCTAAAAGACTAGATGGAAAGAAAAGATACGCAAAAACAACTACGAAAAGCAACTAAAACTTAAAATTAGTGCAATCTAAGGCTATGGCAAACCCTAACCCTAAATTTTTTTTATGGCTTTTTCTGGATAGGAAAACACTCACAACTCAACTATGGGGTGGATTGTGGATGGCTTACCGAGGAAAACTAGAAATCTGATACCAAGATGATAAGGGGTGGCCCGATCTTCTCAGTAAGCAACGGTGGTGATGATGATCACGGGGTGATGGCAGCGGAGATACACGACGATGAAGTGGAAGATAACTTGTATGACGCAACGAGATCTCTCGATTGGTCCCTGTCGCCAATGCAACAGCTCTCAACCCTGCAAGATATTCGCAACTCCACACACTTGCGCACGTAGCCGCCGACCACGAAGCGGTAAGTTGCAACCGTCTAATTTCCAATGGAACAGCAGATCACACAAGACTTTTTCAGGATCTACACAATATCAAACAATATGGTGTAGGGATTCAATAGTTTTGCTAGAGCAAACAACTAAGAACTAGGGTTTATCTTAAACGTGGTCTAAAGCAGCTTGAGGGGCATCCTGGGCACTTATATAGGCGTCCGGGACGACTCCTGGTCGAAAAGATACAAGAATAACCGACCCAGAATAGATCTGGTCGAGACAGACTCGGACGAATCCGGTCTGGAATCTGGTCAATCCGGTCAACCGGGCGGCAACTGGAAAGTTGCGAGGTTTTCCGGTTTTGATCCGGTACAAGGCAACGCATCCGGTTGGCGCCCGGTCAACCGGGCCAGGGACCGGGCTGGCCGGTCTGGAGGCCGTCTAACCGGGTGCTGGACCGGCCTGGACGTCTTCTTCTCCTCTCGCGCATGCCTCCCGCTCCTCCCTCGCGCGTCCATGAGATATCTTCATGTCCAGCTCCATGTCCAGCTTCACGTCCATCTTGACGTCCGTCTTCATGTCCAGCTGCTCCTCTCCTCCTCGTGCAATGCTCGTCTCCTCTTGATACCTAATGATACATAAGTAATAGGACTTAGGCAGTATAAAGTTCTCATCAATCAAAGTACCGTTTAGAAACAAGTTCACATGTTGTTTAAGTAGCTTCGCACGAGCCCTTGTAATTGGTCCAATCCAAACTTCATTGGACTTGAGCTTCACAGCAGGTTCATCTTCATTTATCAATGACGGAGGTAATGGTGTAGTAGGGATGTCCTCATGATACGTCTCCGACGTATCGATAATTTCTTATGTTCCATGCCACATTATTGATGATATCTACATGTTTTATGCATACTTTATGTCATATTTATGCATTTTCCGGCACTAACCTATTAACGAGATGCCGAAGAGCCGATTCTTTGTTTCTGCTGTTTTTGGTTTCAGAAATCCTAGTAAGGAAATATTCTCGGAATTGGACGAAATCAACGCCCAGGGGCCTATTTTCACACGAAGCTTCCAGAAGACCGAAGATGATACGAAGTGGGGCCACGAGCTGGCGACACACTAGGGCGACGCGGCCCAAGCCTTGGCCGCGCCAGCCTAGCGTGTGGGGCCCTCGTGTGGCCCCCTGACCTATCTCCTCCGCCTACTTATAGCCTTCGTCGCGAAACCCCCAGTACCGAGAGCCACGATACGGAAAACCTTCCAGAGACGCCGTCGCCGCCAATCCCATCTCGGGGGATTCAGGAGATCGCCTCCGGCACCCTGCCGGAGAGGGGAATCATCTCCCGGAGGACTCTTCACCGCCATGGTCGCCTCCGGAGTGATGAGTGAGTAGTTCACCCCTGGACTATGGGTCCATAGCAGTAGCTAGATGGTCGTCTTCTCCTAATTATGCTTCATCGTCGGATCTTGTGAGCTGCCTAACATGATCAAGATCATCTATCTGTAATGCTACATGTTGTGTTTGTTGGGATCCGATGGATAGAGAATACTATGTTATGTTGATTATCAATCTATCTATGTGTTGTTTATGATCTTGCATGCTCTCCGTTACTAGTGGAGGCTCTGGCCAAGTTGATACTTGTAACTCCAAGAGGGAGTATTTATGCTCGATAGTGGGTTCATGTCTCCATTAAATCTGGGGGAGTGACAGCAACCCCTAAGGTTGTGGATATGCTGTTGCCACTAGGGATAAAACATTGATGCTATGTCCGAGGATGTAGTTATTGATTACATTACGCACCATACTTAATGCAATTGTCTGTTGTTTGCAACTTAATACTGGAAGGGGTTCAGATGATAACCTGAAGGTGGACTTTTTAGGCATAGATGCATGCTGGATAGCGGTCTATGTACTTTGTCGTAATGCCCAATTAAATCTCACAATACTCATCATATCATGTATGTGCATTGTCATGCCCTCTCTATTTGTCAATTGCCCAACTGTAATTTGTTCACCCAACATGCTATTTATCTTATGGGAGAGACACCTCTAGTGAACTGTGGACCCCGGTCCATTCTTTTAATCGAATACAATCTACTGCAATACTTGTTCTACTGTTTTCTGCAAACAATCATCATCCACACTATACATCTAATCCTTTGTTACAGCAAGCCGGTGAGATTGACAACCTCACTGTTTCGTTGGGGCAAAGTACTTTGGTTGTGTTGTGCAGGTTCCACGTTGGCGCCGGAATCCCTGGTGTTGCGCCGCACTACATCTCGCCGCCATCAACCTTCAACGTGCTTCTTGACTCCTACTGGTTCGATAAACCTTGGTTTCTAACTGAGGGAAACTTACTGCTGTACGCATCACACCTTCCACTTGGGGTTCCCAACAGTCGCGTGCTGTACGCGTGTCAAGCTAAATTTCTGGCGCCGTTGCCGGGGACGTGAAGGAAATTATACCACAGAGATTTCTAACTCCCACGTCAACTACGCGCCAGCAGCTAAATTTCTGGCGCCGTTGCCGGGGAGATCAAGACACGCTGCAAGGGGAGTCTCCACCTCCAATCTCTTTACTTTGTTTTTGTCTTGCTTTTATTTTATTTACTACTTTGTTTGCTGCATTATATCAAAATACAAAAAAATTAGTTGCTAGTTTTACTTTATTTGCTATCTTGTTTGCCATATTAAAAATACAAAAAAATTAGTTACTTGCATTTACTTTATCTAGTTTGCTTTATTTACTATTGCTAAAATGGGTACTCCTGAAAATACTAAGTTGTGTGACTTCACAACCACAAATAATAATGATTTCTTATGCACACCTATTGCTCCACCTGCTACTACAGCAGAATTCTTTGAAATTAAACCTGCTTTACTGAATCTTGTTATGAGAGAGCAATTTTATGGTGTTAGTTCTGATGATGTTGCTGCCCATCTCAATAATTTTGTTGAACTATGTGAAATGCAAAAGTATAAGGAGCAAAAGTTCATGTATGTCTCTAAGGGGCCTAAACCAAAAAGCTATTATAGGCCTAAAATTGATAAAGCTCTTAAAACCACTATAAATAAGGGAGCATCTAAGATACCCAATGGGACAAATTGTAAAAATTATGATGTTGATGCTTCATCTCTTGATAATACTTGATGCACACTTTCTGCGCCTAGCTGAAAGGCGTTAAAAAAAAGCGCTTATGGGAGACAACCCATGTTTTTACTACAGTACTTTTATTTTATATTTGAGTCTTGGAAGTTGTTACTACTGTAGCAACCTTTCCTTATCTTAGTTTTATTGCATTGTTGTGCCAAGTAAAGTCGTTGATAATAAGGTTCATACTAGATTTGGATTACTGCGCAGAAACAGATTTCTTTGCTGTCACGAATCTGGGCCTAATTCTCTGTAGGTAACTCAGAAAATTATGCCAATTTACGTGAGTGATCCTCAGATATGTACGCAACTTTCATTCAATTTGAGAATTTTCATTTGAGCAAGTCTAGTGCCTCAATAAAATTCATCTTTACGAACTGTTCTGTTTTGACAGATTCTGCCTTTTATTTCACATTGCCCGTTTTGCTATGCTTGATGGATTTTTCGATTCCATTAACTTTCAGTAGCTTTGTGCAATGTCCAGAAGTGTTAAGAATGATTGTGTCACCTCTGAACATGTAAATTTTAGTTGTGCACTAACCCTCTAATGAGTTGTTTTGAGTTTGGTGTGGAGGAAGTTTTCAAGGATCAAGAGAGGGAGATGATACGATATGATCAAGGAGAGTGAAATCTCTAAGCTTGGGGATGCCCCGGTGGTTCACCCCTGCATATATCAAGAAGACTCAAGCGTCTAAGCTTGGGGATGCCCAAGGCATCCCCTTCTTCATCGACAACATTATCAGGTTCCTCTAGTGAAACTATATTTTTATTCCGTCACATCTTATGTACTTTGCTTGGAGCGTCTGTTTGTTTTTGTTTTTGTTTTTGTTTTTGTTTGAATAAAATGGATCCTAGGATTCTTTGTGTGGGAGAGAGACACGCTCCGCTGTTGCATATGGACAAATATGTCCTTAGGCTTTACTCATAGTATTCATGGCGAAGGTTGAATCTTCTTCGTTAAATTGTTATATGGTTGGAATCGGGAAATGATACATGTAGTAATTGCTAAAATGTTTTGGATAATGTGATACTTGGCAATTGTTGTGCTCATGTTTAAGCTCTTGCATCATATACTTTGCACCCATTAATGAAGAAATACATAGAGCTTGCTAAAATTTGGTTTGCATAATTGGTCTCTCTAAGGTCTAGATAATTTCTAGTATTGAATTTGAACAACAAGGAAGACGGTGTAGAGTCTTATAATGTTTACAATATGTCTTTTATGTGAGTTTTGCTGCACCTCTTCATCCTTGTGTTTGTTTCAAATAACCTTGCTAGCCTAAGCCTTGTATCGAGAGGGAATACTTCTCGTGCATCCAAAATCCTTGAGCCAACCACTATGCCATTTGTGTCCACCATACCTACCTACTACATGGTATTTCTCCGCCATTCCAAAGTAAATTGCTTGAGTGCTACCTTTAAATTTCTATCCTCTACCTTTGCAATATATAGCTCATGGGACAAATAGCCTAAAAACTATTGTGGTATTGAATATGTACTTATGCACTTTATCTCTTATTAAGTTGCTTGTTGTGCGATAACCATGTTCCTGGGGACGCCATCAACTACTCTTTGTTGAATATCATGTGAGTTGCTATGCATGTTCGTCTTGTCTGAAGTAAGGGAGATTTACCGCTAGAATGGTTAGAGCATTGCATAATGTTAGAGAAGAACATTGGGCCGCTAACTAAAGCCATGATCCATGGTGGAAGTTTCAGTTTTGGACAAATATCCTCAATCTCATATGAGAAAATTAATTGTTGCTACATGCTTATGCATATAAGAGGAGTCCATTATCTGTTGTCTATGTTGTCCCGGTATGGATGTCTAAGTTGAGAATAATCAATAGCGAGAAATCCGATGCGAGCTTTCTCCTTAGACCTTTGTACAGGCGGCATAGAGGTACCCCTTTGTGACACTTGGTTAAAACATATGCATTGCGATGATAATCCAGGTAATCCGAGCTAATTAGGACAAGGTGCGGGCACTATTAGTATACTATGCATGAGGCTTGCAACTTGTAGGATATAATTTACATAACACATATGCTCTATTACTACTGTTGACAAAATTGTTTCTTGTTTTCAAAATCAAAGCTCTAGCACAAATATAGCAATCAATGCTTCCCTCGTCGAAGGGCCCTTTCTTTTACTTTTATGTTGAGTCAGTTCACCTATTTCTCTCCATCTCAAGAAGCAAACACTTGTGTGAACTGTGCATTGATTCCTACATACTTGCATATTGCACTTTTTATATTACTTTACATTGACGATTATGCATGAGATATACATGTTACAAGTTGAAAGCAACCGCTGAAACTTAATCTTCCTTTGTGTTGCTTCAATGCCTTTACTTTGAATTATTGCTTTATGAGTTAACTCTTATGCAAGACTTATTGATGCTTGTCTTGAAGTACTATTCATGAAAAGTCTTTGCTATATGATTCATTTGTTTACTCATGTCATTTACATTGTTTGGATCGCTGCATTCATTACATATGCTTACAATAGTATGATCAAGGTTATGATGGCATGTCACTCCAGAAATTATCTTTGTTATCGTTTTCTGCTCGGGACGAGCAGAAACAAAGCTTGGGGATGCTGATACGTCTCCGACGTATCGATAATTTCTTATGTTCCATGCCACATTATTGATGATATCTACATGTTTTATGCATACTTTATGTCATATTTATGCATTTTCCGGCACTAACCTATTAACGAGATGCCGAAGAGCCAGTTGCTGTTTTCTGCTGTTTTTGGTTTCAGAAATCCTAGTAAGGAAATATTCTCGGAATTGGACGAAATCAACGCCCAGGGGCCTATTTTCACACGAAGCTTCCAGAAGACCGAAGATGATACGAAGTGGGGCCACGAGCTGGCGACACACTAGGGCGGCGCGGCCAAATCCTTGGCCGCGCCGGCCTAGCGTGTGGGGCCCTCGTGTGGCCCCCTGACCTATCTCCTCCGCCTACTTATAGCCTTCGTCGCGAAACCCCCAGTACCGAGAGCCACGATACGTAAAACCTTCCAGAGACGCCGCCGCCGCCAATCCCATCTCGGGGGATTCAGGAGATCGCCTCCGGCACCCTGCCGGAGAGGGGAATCATCTCCCGGAGGACTCTTCACCGCCATGGTCGCCTCCGGAGTGATGAGTGAGTAGTTCACCCCTGGACTATGGGTCCATAGCAGTAGCTAGATGGTCGTCTTCTCCTAATTATGCTTCATCGTCGGATCTTGTGAGCTGCCTAACATGATCAAGATCATCTATCTGTAATGCTACATGTTGTGTTTGTTGGGATCCGATGGATAGAGAATACTATGTTATGTTGATTATCAATCTATCTATGTGTTGTTTATGATCTTGCATGCTCTCCGTTACTAGTGGAGGCTCTGTCCAAGTTGATACTTGTAACTCCAAGAGGGAGTATTTATGCTCGATAGTGGGTTCATGTCTCCATTAAATCTGGGGGAGTGACAGCAACCCCTAAGGTTGTGGATGTGCTGTTGCCACTAGGGATAAAACATTGATGCTATGTCCGAGGATGTAGTTATTGATTACATTACGCACCATACTTAATGCAATTGTCTGTTGTTTGCAACTTAATACTGGAAGGGGTTCGGATGATAACCTGAAGGTGGACTTTTTAGGCATAGATGCATGCTGGATAGCAGTCTATGTACTTTGTCGTAATACCCAATTAAATCTCACAATACTCATCATATCATGTATGTGCATTGTCATGCCCTCTCTATTTGTCAATTGCCCAACTGTAATTTGTTCACCCAACATGCTATTTATCTTATGGGAGAGACACCTCTAGTGAACTGTGGACCCCGGTTCATTCTTTTAATTGAATACAATCTACTGCAATACTTGTTCTACTATTTTCTGCAAACAATCATCATCCACACTATACATCTAATCCTTTGTTACAGCAAGCCGGTGAGATTGACAACCTCACTGTTTCGTTGGGGCAAAGTACTTTGGTTGTGTTGTGCAGGTTCCATGTTGGCGCCGGAATCCCTGGTGTTGCGCCGCACTACATCTCGCCGCCATCAACCTTCAACGTGCTTCTTGACTCCTACTGGTTCGATAAACCTTGGTTTCTAACTGAGGGAAACTTACTGCTGTACGCATCACACCTTCCACTTGGGGTTCCCAACGGTCGCGTGCTGTACGCGTGTCACCTCATCAGACAACCTCACTATTAAGTTGGGGCAAAGTATTTTGATTGTGTTGTGCAGGTTCCACGTTGGCGCCGGAATCCCTGGTGTTGCGCCGCCCTACACTCCGTCACCAACAACCTTCATGTGGCCTTCATCTCCTACTGGTTCGATAACCTTGGTTTCTTACCGAGGGAAAACTTGCTGCTTTACGCATCACACCTTCCTCTTCGGGTTCCCAACGGGCGTGTGCTTTACGCGTCATCAAGCTCTTTTTCTGGCGCCGTTGCCGGGGAGATCAAGACACGCTGCAAGGGGAGTCTCCCACATCCAATCTCTTTACTTTGTTATTGTCTTGCTTTACTTTATTTTATTTACTGCTTTGTTTGCTTTCTCTATATCAAAAACACAAAAAAAATAGTTACTTGTTTTACTTTATTTACCGTCTTGATTGCTTTCTTCATATCAAAAACACACAAAAAATTAGCTACTTGCATTTACTTTACTTTATTTAGTTTAGTTTGCTTTATTTACTACTGCTAAAATGGGTACACCTGAGAACACTAAGTTGTGTGACTTCACTAGCACAAATAATAATGATTTCTTATGCACACCTATTGCTCCACCTGCTGCTACAGCAGAATTTTACGAAATTAAGCCTGCTTTACTAAATCTTGTTATGAGAGAGCAATTTTCTGATGTTAGTTCTGATGATGCTGCTGCCCATCTTAATAATTTTGTTGAACTTTGTGAAATGCAAAAGTATAAGGATGTAGATGGTGACATTATAAAATTTAAATTGTTTCCCTTCTCCTTAAGAGGAAGAGCTAAAGATTGGTTGCTATCTTTGCCTAAGAATAGTATTCATTCATGGACTAAATGTAAGGATGTTCGTGGTAGGGAACTTCTTTGAGTCATCATATTTTTCAGTTCATACGAAGGAAATTAATATTGAATTTTCCAAATTGGAGAATCGAAATGAAGCCCTTTTTTGCTCAGTCTATCTGGACCCTTTTGTATAATAGGAATGAATTTGAAGATATTATCCTCCTGCTAAAATTATATCTTTGAGAAGTAGCATAATGAATTTTAAGCAATTGGATAATGAGCATGTTGCCCAAGCATGGGAAAGAATGAAATCTTTGGTCAAGAATTGCCCTACCCATGGACTAACTACTTGGATGATCATCCAAACCTTTTATGCAGGACTGAATTGTTCTTCGAGGAACCTATTGGATTCAGCTGCTGGAGGTACTTTTATGTCCATCACTTTAGGCGCCGCAACAAAGCTTCTTGATAATATGATGATCAACTACTCTGAATGGCACACTGAAAGGACTCCACAAGGTAAGAAGGTAAATTCTGTTGAAGAAACCTCCTCCTTGAGTGATAAGATTGATGCTATTATGTCTATGCTTGTTAATGGTAGATCTAATGTTGATCCTAATAATGTTCCTTTAGCTTGATTAGTTGCTCAAAAAGAGCATGTTGATGTGAATTTCATTAAAAATAATAATTTCAACAACAATGCTTATAGGAATAATTCTGGTAACAACTATAGGCCATACCCTTCTAATAGTGGTAATCCTTATGGTAGATCTGTTTTGCCTAGTGAGGAAAAGATGCTAGAAATTGAAAGAGCTACTAAGAGCTTTATGCAATCACAATATGAGCAAAATCAATTGTTTACTAAAACTATGAATGAACAATCTGCCTTGTTGAAAATTATAGGGAATCAACTTGAAAATTTAAATATGGAAATTTCTGGTTTGCAAACTAAGCTTTCAAATGCTGAAAACCGAATCTCATACATGTCTGAATCACAATCTTCTTTAATTAATAAAATGGCTGCTAAACCTGATGATAATGATAACAAAATTGTTACTACAGAAAACGCTACCCGAGTTCGAATTAATGAAAATATTAGATTGATGGCTGAATTGCATGCTAGGTGGGAAAGAGAAGAAAAATTTGCTAAAGAGAATAATGTAGCTAAAGTTTGGACTATTACTATCACTAGTAATGTTGGTGCTTCACATGTTGCTAGACCTCCTACTATCAATGGTAAAATAATTGGTGTTGGCAATGTTTCTAATCCTAATGCAAAGCGTGTAAAACTGCCTGAAACTGCTAAAACTGCTGAAACTACTTGTGATAAAACTGCTTAAATTTTTCAAAACATTGGGGACAATGATCCCATTGCTTTAGATCATAATGGTTTAGATTTTGGTGATTGTCACATCTCTGAAGTTATTAAGTTCTTACAAAAACTTGCTAGAAGTTCTAATGCTAGTGCTATAAATTTGGCCTTTACAAAACATATTACAAATGCTCTCATTAAAGCTAGAGAAGATAAATTAAAACTTGAAACTTCTATTCCTAGGAAGTTAGAAGATGGTTGGGAGCCCATTATTAAGATGAAGGTCAATGATTTTGATTGTAATGCTTTATGTGATCTTGGTGCAAGTATTTTTATGTTATGCCTAAGAAACTCTATGATATGCTTGACTTACCACCATTGAAAAATTGTTATTTGGATGCTAATCTTGCTGATAATTCTATAAAGAAGCCTTTGGGGAGGATTGATAATGTTTGCATTACGGTTAACAATAACCTTGTCCCCATTGATTTTGTTGTCTTGGATATTAAATGCAATGCATCTTGTCCCATTATTTTGGGAAGACCTTTTCTTCGAACTGTTGGTGCTATTATTGATATGAAGGAAGGGAATATTAAGTATCAATTTCCTCTCAAGAAAGGTATCGAACACTTCCCTAGAAAGAGAATGAAGTTACCTGACACGCGTACAACGCGCGACCGTTGGGAACCCCAGGTGGAAGGTGTGATGCGTACAGCAGTAAGTTTCCCTCAGTTAGAAACCAAGGTTTATCGAACCAGTAGGAGTCAAGAAGCACGTTGAAGGTTGATGGCGGCGAAGTGTAGTGCGGCGCAACACCAGGGATTCCGGCGCCAACGTGGAACCTGCACAACACAACCAAATTACTTTGCCCCAACGTGACAGTGAGGTTGTCAATCTCACCGGCTTGCTGTAACAAAGGATTAGATGTATAGTGTGGATGATGATTGTTTGCAGAAAACAGTAGAACAAGTATTGCAATAGATTGTATTCGATTAAAAGAATGGACCGGGGTCCACAGTTCACTAGAGGCATCTCTCCCATAAGATAAATAGCATGTTGGGTGAACAAATTACAGTTGGGCAATTGACAAATAAAGAGGGCATGACCATGCACATACATGATATGATGAGTATAGTGAGATTTAATTGGGCATTATGACAAAGTACATAGACCACTATCCAGCATGCATCTATGCCTAAAAAGTCCACCTTCAGGTTATCATCCGAACCCCTTCCAGTATTAAGTTGCAAACAACAGACAATTGCATTAAGTATGGTGCGTAATGTAATCAACAACTACATCCTTAGACATAGCATCGATGTTTTATCCCTAGTGGCAACAGCACATCCACAACCTTAGAACTTCATCCTTTGTCCCAGATTTAATGGAGGCATGAACCCACTATCGAGCATAAATACTCCCTCTTGGAGTTAAGAGCAAAAACTTGGTCAGAGCCTCTACTAATAACGGAGAGCATGCAAGATCATAAACAACACATAGATAATAGATTGATAATCAACATAGCATAGTATTCTCTATTCATCGGATCCCAACAAACACAACATATAGCATTACAGATAGATGATCTTGATCATGTTAGGCAGCTCACAAGATCCAACAATGAAGCTCAATTAGGAGAAGACGACCATCTAGCTACTGCTATGGACCCATAGTCCAGGGGTGAACTACTCACTCATCACTCCGGAGGCGACCATGGCGGTGAAGAGTCCTCCAGGAGATGATTACCCTCTCCGGCAGGGTGCCGGAGGCGATCTCCCGAATCCCCCGAGATGGGATTGGCGGCGGCGGCGTCTCTGGAAGGTTTTCCGTATCGTGGCTCTCGGTACTGGGGGTTTCTCGACAAAGACCTTAAGTAGGCGGAAAGGTAGGTTTAGGGGCGACGCGAGGGCCCCACACGCCAGGGCCGCGCGGCCAAGGGGTGGGCCGCGCCGCCCTGTTGTGTCGGCGCCTCGTCGCCCCACTTCGTTTCCTTCCCGGTGTTCTGGAAGCTTCGTGGAAAAATAAGATCCTGGGCGTTGATTTCGTCCAATTCCGAGAATATTTCCTTACTAGGATTTCTGAAACCAAAAACAGCAGAAAAACAAAGAATCGGCTCTTCGGCATCTCGTTAATAGGTTAGTGCCAGAAAATGCATAAATATGACATAAAGTATGCATAAAACATGTAGGTATCCTCAATAAAGTGGCATGGAACATAAGAAATTATCGATACGTTGGAGACGTATCAGCATCCCCAAGCTTAGTTCCTGCTCGTCCCGAGTAGGTAAACGATAACAAAGATAATTTCTGGAGTGACATGCCATCATAACCTTGATCATACTATTGTAAGCACATGTAATGAATGCAGCGATTCGAAGCAATGGTAATGTAATGAGTAAACAAATGAATCATATAGCAAAGACTTTTCATGAATAGTACTTTCAAAACAAGCATCAATAAGTCTTGCATAAGAGTTAACTCATAAAGCAATAAATTCAAAGTAAAGGTATTGAAGAAACACAAAGGAAGATTAAGTTTCAGCGGTTGCTTTCAACTTGTAACATGTATATCTCATGGATATTGTCAATGTAAAGTAATATAACAAGTGCAATATGCAAGTATGTAGGAATCAATGCACAGTTCACACAAGTGTTTGCTTCTTGAGATGGAGAGAAATAGGTGAACTGACTCAACATAAAAGTAAAAGAAAGGCCCTTCGCAGAGGGAAGCATCGATTGCTATATTTGTGCTAGAGCTTTGATTTTGAAAACAAGAAACAATTTTGTCAACGGTAGTAATAAAGCATATGCATCATGTAAATTATATCCTACAAGTTGCAAGCCTCATGCATAGTATACTAATAGTGCCCGCACCTTGTCCTAATTAGCTCGGATTACCTGGATTATCACCGCAATACATATGTTTTAACCAAGTGTCACAAAGGGTACCTCTATGCCGCCTGTACAAAGGTCTAAGGAGAAAGCTCGCATTGGATTTCTCGCTTTTGATTATTCTCAACTTAGACATCCATACCGGGACAACATAGACAACAGATAATGGACTCCTCTTTAATGCTTAAGCATTCAACAACAATTAATTTTCTCATATGAGATTGAGGATATTTGTCAAAAACTGAAACTTCCACCATGGATCATGGCTTTAGTTAGCGGCCCAATGTTCTTCTCTAACAGTATGCATGCTCAAACCATTCAACTCATGGTAAATCGCCCTTACTTCAGACAAGACGGACATGCATAGCAACTCACATGATATTCAACAAAGAGTAGTTGATGGCGTCTCCAGGAACATGGTTATCGCACAACAAGCAACTTAATAAGAGATAAAGTGCATAAGTACATATTCAATATCACAATAGTTTTTAGGCTATTTGTCCCATGAGCTATATATTGCAAAGATGAAGAATGGAAATTTTAAAGATAGCACTCAAGCAATTTACTTTGGAATGGCGGAGAAATACCATGTAGTAGGTAGGTATGGTGGACACAAGTGGCATATTGTTTGGCTCAAGGATTTTGGATGCATGAGAAGTATTCCCTCTCGATACAAGGCTTAGGCTAGCAATGTTATTTGAAACAAACACAAGTATGAAGTAGTACAACAAAACTCACATAAAAGACATATTGTAAACATTATAAGACTCTATACCGTCTTCCTTGTTGTTCGACCCTTACTAGAAATTATCTAGACCTTAGAGAGACCAATTATGCAAACCAAATTTTAGCAAGCTCTATGTATTTCTTCATTAATAGGTGCAAAGTATATGATGCAAGAGCTTAAACATGAGCACAACAATTGCCAAGTATCACATTATCCAAGACATTTTACCAATTACTACATGTAGCATTTCCCGTTTCCAACCATATAACAATTTAACGAAGAAGATTCTACCTTCGCCATGAATATTATGAGTAAAGCCTAAGGACATATTTGTCCATATGCAACAGCGGAGCGTGTCTCTCTCCCACACAATGAATGCTAGGATCCACTTTATTCAAACAAAACAAAAACAAAAACAAACAGACGCTCCAAGCAAAGTACATAAGATGTGATGGAATAAAAATATAGTTTCACTAGAGGTGACCTGATAAGTTGTCGATGAAGAAGGGGATGCCTTGGGCATCCCCAAGCTTAGATGCTTGAGTCTTCTTGAAATATGCAGGGGTGAACCACCGGGGCATCCCAAGCTTAGAGCTTTCACTCTCCTTGATCATATTGTATCATCCTCCTCTCTTGATCCTTGAAAACTTCCTCCACACCAAACTCAAAACAACTCATTAGAGGGTTAGTGCACAATCAAAATTCACATTTTCAGAGGTGACATAATCATTCTTAACACTTCTGGACATTGCACAAAGCTACTGCAAGTTAATGGAATCGAAAAATCCATCAAGCATAGCAAAACAGGCAATGCGAAATAAAAGGCAGAATCTGTCAAAACAGAACAGTTCGTAAAGACGAATTTTATTGAGGCACCAGACTTGCTCAAATGAAAATTCTCAAATTTAATGAAAGTTGCGTACATATCTGAGGATCACTCACGTAAATTGGAATAATTTTCTGAGTTACCTACAGAGAATTAGGCCCAGATTCGTTACAGCAAGAAATCTGTTTCTGCGTAGGAACCTTACTATCAAAGACTTTACTTGGCACAACAATGCAACAAAACTAAGATAAAGAGAGGTTGCTACAGTAGTAACAACTTCCAAGACTCAAATATAAAATAAAAGTGCAGTAGTAAAATCATGGGTTGTCTCCCATAAACGCTTTTCTTTAACGCCTTTCAGCTAGGCGCAGAAAGTGTGTATCAAGTATTATCAAGAGATGATGCATCTACAGCGGGGTTTGGAATTTTCTCAATCATGCATTGTATTTTGGATACATAAGTTTCAGAGGCTCCCTTTCATTAGTCTTGGGCTTGCTACTCTCATCAAACAAATTTTCAGGAACAAGCCAAGCATAATTATCATCTAGAGCTTCATGCATTGCTAGGAGCTTACAAGGTATTGGTGCTTTAATCTGTCCACCATCATTAACATTATTAGTGTACTTAATTCTATCCATATCCATCTTTTCAAGTGTTCTTTTAAAATCGGTGAACATACCAAGCCTCTTATACTTAATGAAAACTTTTCTAGCTTCTCTAGCTATATCTTTCAATTCCCTATCAAGAACTTTTAGAACAAAATCTCTCTTTTGTCCCCTCTCCATATCAGAAAGTGTAAGAAACATGTGTTGTATCATGGGGTTGAGACTAATAAATCTAGTTTCCAACAGGTGTACTAAACAGGCAGAGGCACTTTCATAAGTAGGAGCAGCTTTTAATAATGGTATATCTTCAAAATCCTCATCCATGCTAACATGGGTGAAAAATTCTTCTATATTATCTCTTCCAATTATAGACCCATCTCCTACATATATATCTTTTAAAGTAAAAATAGGAGGAAACATGATGAAATAAGTAAAGTAAATGCAAGTAACTAATTTTTTTGTGTTTTTAATATGGAGAATGCAAACAAGACAGTAAATAAAGTAAAGCTAGCAACTAATTTTTTTGTGTTTTGTTTTAGTGCAGCAAACAAAGTACTAAATAAAATAAAGCAAGACAAAAACAAAGTAAAGAGATTGGAGGTGGAGACTCCCCTTGCAGCGTGTCTTGATCTCCCTGGCAACGGCGCCAGAAATTTAGCTGTTGACGTGGGAGTTGAAAATCTTTGTGGTGTAACTTTTCTTCGTTCCCCGGCAACGGCGCCAGAAATTTAGCTTGACACGCGTACAGCACGCGACCGTTGGGAACCCCAAGTGGAAGGTGTGATGCGTACAACAGTAAGTTTCCCTCAGTTAGAAACCAAGGTTTATCGAACCAGTAGGAGTCAAGAAGCACGTTGAAGGTTGATGGCGGCGAAGTGTAGTGCGGCGCAACACAAGGGATTCCGGCGCCAACGTGGAACCTGCACAACACAACCAAATTACTTTGCCCCAACGTGAAAGTGAGGTTGTCAATCTCACCGGCTTGCTGTAACAAAGGATTAGATGTATAGTGTGGATGATGATTGTTTGCAGAAAACAGTAGAACAAGTATTGCAGTAGATTGTATTCGATTAAAAGAATGGACCAGGGTCCACAGTTCACTAGAGGCGTCTCTCCCATAAGATAAATAGCATATTGGGTGAACAAATTACAGTTGGGCAATTGACAAATAAAGAGGGCATGACCATGCACATACATGATATGATGAGTATAGTGAGATTTAATTGGGCATTACGACAAAGTACATAGACCGCTATCCAGCATGCATCTATGCCTAAAAAGTCCACCTTCAGGTTATCATCCGAACCCCTTCCAGTATTAAGTTGCAAACAATAGACAATTGCATTAAGTATGGTGTGTAATGTAATCAACAACTACATCCTTAGACATAGCATCGATGTTTTATCCCTAGTGGCAACAGCACATCCACAACCTTAGAACTTTCTGTCACTGTCCTAGATTTAATGGAGGCATGAACCCACTATCGAGCATAAATACTCCCTCTTGGAGTTAAGAGCAAAAACTTGGCCAGAGCCTCTACTAATAACGGAGAGCACGCAAGATCATAAACAACACATAGATAATAGATTGATAATCAACATAGCATAGTATTCTCTATTCATCGGATCCCAACAAACACAACATATAGCATTACAGATAGATGATCTTGATCATGTTAGGCAGCTCACAAGATCCAACAATGAAGCACAATTAGGAGAAGACGACCATCTAGCTACTGCTATGGACCCATAGTCTAGGGGTGAACTACTCACTCATCACTCCGGAGGCGACCATGGCGGTGAAGAGTCCTCCGGGAGATGATTCCCCTCTCCGGCAGGGTGCCGGAGGCGATCTCCTGAATCCCCCGAGATGGGATTGGCGGCGGCGGCGTCTCTGGAAGGTTTTTCCGTATCGTGGCTCTCGGTACTGGGGGTTTCTCGACGAAGACCTTAAGTAGGCGGAAAGGTAGGTTTAGGGGCGACGCGAGGGCCCCACACGCCAGGGCCGCGTGGCCAAGGGGTGGGCCGCGCCGCCCTGTTGTGTCGGCGCCTCGTCGCCCCACTTCGTTTCCTTCCCGGTGTTCTGGAAGCTTCGTGGAAAAATAAAATCCTGGGCGTTGATTTCGTCCAATTCCGAGAATATTTCCTTACTAGGATTTCTGAAACCAAAAATAGCAGAAAACAGCAACTGGCTCTTCGGCATCTCGTTAATAGGTTAGTGCCGGAAAATGCATAAATAGGACATAAAGTATGCATAAAACATGTAGGTATCATCAATAAAGTGGCATGGAACATAAGAAATTATCGATACGTTGGAGACGTATCATTACCTTTTGATTCTATTATTAGAACAAATTATGATGTTGATGCTTCATCCCTTGATAATACTTGATTCACACTTTCTGCGCCTAGCTGAAAGGCGTTAAAGAAAAGCGCTTATGGGAGACAACCCATTATTTTACTACAGCAATTTTGTTTTATATTTGTGTCTTGGAAGTTGTTACTACTGTAGCAACCTCTCCTTATCTTTATTTTATTGCATTGTTGTGCCAAGTAAAGTCTTTGATAGTAAGGTTGATACTAGATTTGGATTACTGTGCAGAAAACTGATTTCTTGCTGTCACAAATTTGAGTAGGTCTCTCTGTAGGTAACTCAGAAAAATCAGCGAAAATTCATGAGTGATCCTCAGATATGTACGCAACTTTCATTCAATTTGAGTTTCTTCATCTGAGCATGTTAAGTGCCTCTAAATTTTTTTTCTTTACGGACTGTTCTGTTTTGATAGATTCTGCCTTTTATTTTACATTGCCTCTTTTGCTATGTTGAATGGATTTCTTTGTTCCATTAACTTTCAGTAGCTTTGGGCAATGTCCAGAAGTGTTAAGAATAATTGTGTCACCTCTAAATATGTGAATTTTTGATTATGCACTCACCCTCTAATGAGTTTGTTTTGAGTTTGGTGTGGAGGAAGTTTTCAAGGGTTAAGAGAGGAGGATGATACAATATGATGAAGAAGAGTGAAAAGTCTAAGATTGGGGATGCCCCCGTGGTTCATCCCTGCATATTTCAAGAAGACTCAAGCATCTAAGCTTGGGGATGCCCAAGGCATCCCCTTCTTCATCGACAACTTATCAGGTCACCTCTAGTGAAACTATATTTTTATTCCGTCACATCTTATGTGCTTTACTTGGAGCGTCTGTATGTTTTTGTTTTTGTTTGAATAAAATCGGATCCTAGCATTCTTTGTTTGGGAGAAAGACACGCTCCGCTCGTTCATATGAACACTGGTGTTCTTAGCTTTACTTTTAATGTTCATGGCGAAGGTTGAAAACTGCTTCGTTCATTGCTATTTGGTTGGAGACAGAAAATGCTTCATGCGGTAATTGGTATATTGTCTTGAATAATTTGATACTTTGCAATTGTTTTGCTCAAATAGATCATGTTTAAGCTCTTGCATCATGTACTTTGCACCTATTAGTGGAGAACTACTGTAGAGCTTGTTGACATTTGGTTTGCATGATTGGTCTCTCTAAAGTCTAAATATTTTCTGCTGAAGTGTTTGAACAACAAGGAAGACAGTGTAGAGTCTTATAATGCTTGCAATATGTTCTTATGTAAGTTTTGCTGTACCGGTTCATACTTGTGTTTGCTTCTAACAACCTTGCTAGCCAAAACCTTGTACTGAGAGGGAATGCTTCTCGTGCATCCAAAACCTTGAGCCAAAACCTATGCCATTTGTCTCCACCATAACTACCTACTATGTGGTATTTCTCTGCCATTCCAAAGTAAATTGCTTGAGTGCTACCTTTAAAACTTCATTCCTTGTCTTTGCAATATATAGCTCATGGGAAAATAGCCTTAAAAACTATTGTGGTAAAGTATATGTAGCTTATGTATCTTATTTCTTATAAGTTGCTTGTTGAGCGGTAACCATGTTTCTGGGGACGCCATCAACTAATACACCTTTGTTGAATATCATGTGAGTTGCTATGCATGTTTGTCTTGTCTGAAGTAAGGGTGATTTATCGTGATCAAATGGTTTGAGTATGCATATGTTAGAGAAGAACATTGGGCCGCTAACTAAAGCCATGTATCATGGTGGAAGTTTCAGTTTGGACATTAATCCTCAATCTCTTATGAGAATATTATCTGTTGTTGAATTCTTATGCATTAAAGAGGAGTCCATTATCTATTTTCTATGTTGTCTCGGTATGGATGTCCTTAGTTGAGATCTATCAAAAACGAGAAATCAAATGCGATCTATCTCCTTGGACCTTTGTACAGGCGGCATAGAGGTACCCCTTTGTGACACTTGGTTGAAACATATGTTATGCAATGATAATCCATGGAAATCCAAGCTAATTAGGACAAGGTGCGAGCACTATTGGTATTCTATGCATGAGGCTTGCAACTTATAGGATGTCTTATTCATAACACATATGAATTATTACTACCGTTGACAAAATTGTTTCTATGTTTTCAAAATGAAAAGCTCTAGCACAAAAATAGCAATCCATGCTTCCCTCTGCGAAGGGCCTTTCTTTTACTTTTATGTTGAGTCAGTTTACCTACTTCTTTCTATCTTAGAAGCAAACACTTGTGTCAACTGCGTGCATTGATTCCTACATACCTGCTTATTTGCACTCATCATATTACTTTGTGTTGACAATCATCCATGAGATATACATCCATGAGATATACATGTTGAAGTTGAAAGCAACTGCTAAAACTTATATCTTCCTTTGTGTTGCTTCAAAACTTTCTACTAAGAATTTATTGCTTTATGAGTTAACTCCTATGCAAGACTTATTGATGCTTGTCTTGAAAGTACTATTCATGAAAAGTCTTTGCTATATGATTCAGTTGTTTAGTCATTGTCTTTACCATTGCTTCGAATCACTTCATTTATCTCATATGCTTTACAATAGTATTGATCAAGATTATGATAGTAGCATGTCACTTCAGAAATTATCCTTGTTATCGTTTACCTACTCGAGGGCGAGTAGGAACTAAGCTTGGGGATGCTTGATACGTCTCAAACGTATCTATAATTTCTTATGTTCCATGCTAGTTTTATGACAATACTCACATGTTTTATATACACTTTATATCATTTATACGCATTTTCCAGCACTAACCTATTAACGAGATGCCGAAGCGCCAGTTCCTGTTTTGTGCTGTTTTTTGTTTTAGAAATCCTACACAGGAAATATTCTCGGAATTGGACGAAACGAAAGCCCGGGGTCTTATTTTTCCACGGAGCTTCCAGAAGACCGAAGAGGATACGAAGTGGGGCCACGAAGCGCCCTCACCATAGGGCGGCGTGGCCAAGGAGGGGCCCGTGTCGGCCTATGGGGTGGGGCCCCCGTGCCTCTCCCGACTCTGCCCTTCCGCCTACTTATACTCTCCGTCGCGAAAAACCTATTACCGAGAGCCACGATACGAGAAAACATACTGAGACTCCGCCGCCGCCAATCCCATCTCGGGGGATTCAGGAGATCACCTCTGGCACCCTTCCGGAGAGGGGAATCATCACCCGGAGGACTCTACATCACCATGATCGCCTCCGGACTGATGTGTGAGTAGTTCATCCTTGGACTATGGGTCCATAGCAGTAGCTAGATGGTTGTCTTCTCCTCATGTGCTATCATGTTTAGATCTTGTGAGGTGCCTATCATGATCAAGATCATCTATTTGTAATGCTACATGTTGTGTTTGTTGGGATCCGATGAATATGGAATACTATGTCAAGTTGATTATCAATCTATCATATATGTGTTGTTTATGATCTTGCATGCTCTCCGTTGCTAGTAGAGGCTCTGGCCAAGTTGATACTTGTAACTCCAAGAGGGAGTATTTATGCTCGATAGTGGGTTCATGCCTCCATTGAATCTGGGACAGTGACAGAAAGTTCTAAGGTTGTGGATGTGCTGTTGCCACTAGGGATAAAACATCAATGCTTTGTCTAAGAATATTTGTGTTGATTACATTACGCACCATACTTAATGCAATTATCTGTTGTTTGCAACTTAATACTGGAAGGGGTGCGGATGCTAACCCGAAGGTGGACTTTTTAGGCATAGATGTATGCTGGATAGAGGTCTATGTAATTTGTCGTAATGCCCTAAGTAAATCTCATATTAGTCATCATGATATGTATGTGCATTGTTATGCCCTCTCTATTTGTCAATTGCCCAACTGTAATTTGTTCACCCAACATGCTATTTCTTATTGGAGAGACACCACTAGTGAACTATGGACCCCGGTCCATTCTTTTACATCTGAATACAATCTACTACAATCATTGTTCTCTGCTATTCTTTGCAAACAAACATCATTCTCTACACCATAAGTTTAATTCTTTGTTTACAGCAAGCCGGTGAGGTTGACAACCTCACTGTTAAGTTGGGGCAAAGTATTTTGATTGTGTTGTGCAGGTTCCACGTTGGCGCCGGAATCCCTGGTGTTGCGCCGCACTACACTCCGTCACCAACAACCTTCACGTGGCCTTCATCTCCTACTGGTTCGATAGCCTTGGTTTCTTACTGAGGGAAAACTTGCTGTTGTACGCATCACACCTTCCTCTTGGGGTTCCCAACGGGCGTGTGCTTTACGCGTCATCACCCAGCCGCTCCAGGCCGGCCCAACCCCACCGCTCGCCTAGGCTGCGGCCAACCCAGCACCGCGCCCGCTTGCCCACTCTGCTTGACACGACTGCCTCGCCATCCTGCTCGCTTCCTGTAGCGTTGACCCACCTTGGCCCGCTGACCCTGCTTCGCGTGCCTGCCTCCCGCTTGTTGCTGCCTGCTGATGCTCGCGAAGCGCCGCTAGCTAGCTAGCTTGCTCGCTCGTTGCCTGCATCTATCTCCTGCCTCCTCTCTGCTTTTCCTTTTTCTTTCTGTTCTTCACTGATTTAACACAAGCGGTACTAGTGGTCCAAAACCAGTAGTACCAGTTTGAGTCATTTTTACTCATTTTCTACCCGTTTTCTGTGCCGTTTTCTCGCGAGAGGTTGTACCGGTTGGAAGAGAGGTAGTACCGTTTGGACGCGAATCTACCCCTTTTTTGTCCCAACAGTCATATTTTTTGGGGTCCTATTTATACTTTTCTTCCGCCTCTTTCCACACAGCTCTTCTTCATCGACTCTCTCTCCTCGATCGTTGACCTTGAAGAGCTTCTTCCTCATCTTGATTCCTCCAATATTTCTTGCATCTTTTTGAGGGAAAAGAGAGAGTAAATCTAGATCTACTACTAACCGAATCCCTCTCTTTGTAAGGGGAACTTGCTAGATCTAGATCTTGGAGAAATTTGGTGTTCCTCCTACTTTTTGTTCTTCCTACCTTATTCTCTCAATAGCTTTTGTAGCTTTGTTGGAATTTGGGAGTGGAGGACTTGGGAATCTTAGTGGTGTTTTTGTAATTGCATTAGGTGCACCGGTTTGGGTTCCCTACAGAGATTTGATCTCGTGAGAGTTTGTGAGTATTACCTCTTGAGTTCTGGGAACCCTAGACGGCTTGTAGACCTTAGTGGTGTTGTTGCCTTTGTGGTGTTGTTGCCTTTGTGGTGTTGTTTCCTTTGTTGCATAGTAGCTTTTGTGGCATGGTAGCAATTGTGGCGTTGTTGCCTTTTTTGGCATAGCAGCCTTTGTGGCGTGGTAGCCTTTGTGGTGTGGTTGCCTTTGTGGTGTTGTTGCCTTTGTGGCGTTGTTGCCTTTGTGGCGTGTTGTAACATTTGTGGCCTTGTAGCCATTTGTGGCATGTTGTAGCCTTTGTGGCCTTGTACTTGAGAGCCTCCGGTTGTTGTGGAGTTTGCCTCAAGCTTGTACGTGTTCAGTGACCACCCTCAAGGATCCCTTAGTGGATTGAGGATTTCCCTTTTGGTGGGAAAGGCTCAAGGAAAATACGGTGGCCTTTGTGGCATATGGAGTGCCTTGTGCCTCCACACCGCTCCAACGGAAAGTATCATCCGAAGGGTGTGAACTTCGTTATATATCGTCATCTCTGCGTGCCTCGGTTAGTTCTCAACCCGAGCTCCTTTACTTATGCACTTTACATTGTGATAGCCTTCGTGCTTGATGTTCTATATATATTTCTATATCACTTTGTTGTTTATCTTGCTTAGCATAGGTTGTTGGTGCACATAGGCAAACCCTAGTTTGTAGGCTTTGTGCTTGACAAATAAAACCTAGTTTTATTCTGCACTTGTTCAAGCCCTCATGTAGAAGTTTTTGTAACCGCCTATTCAACCCCCCTCTAGGCAACATCCTTGGTCATTCACCAGCTCCAACTGCTTCAGGCGACGCTCTTCGCATGCCGCTATATATAGCCGTTGTATAGGACCTCCCGAAATTAGCTAACCCTAAAAAACAGTTGAACGAACTTAATAGGTCAGCCTGTGAAAATAAAACCTAAGGGTGGCGATACTTCATGTCGCAGAGTATCTACAAAGATGGACTTCGGCCCATTCTATTGAACACATTTGTGTGGGCCATGGTTTCTAGTTAAAATCTTACTACTTCTGAAATATTTCAAGAAATCCCTAATGCATGCCCAACGAGTGCAACAATATTGCATACCCCACGCGGCATTGACTCTTGGCCGGCACATTTTAATGTCGGTTCTTCAATTGGTTTTGTTGTTTTGGGTTTTCGAGTAGGTTTTTCGCGAGTATCTTGGGTTTTCGAGGTTTTTTCAGGCTATAAATATTTTTCAGGTTAAAAATTTGTTCAAATTTGAAAACTTTAGATTTTCAATTTGTTTAGATTCGAAAAAATCAGTTTTTGAAATTATGTAAGTCTGAAATTCATTCAAATTTCAAATTTGTTCAGATTTAGCAACTGAAAAAACTATAAAACCTCACCGTGGGAGCGAAGGAAAATGGATTGGCCCACCCTGAAAACGCCTTCACGCGATGCTCCCTATAGAACGCGCGGTGAACCCTATTCAACGCCCGCTACACAATGCTATCTAAGGTGTCGCCCGTTTTCAGCACGTTTTCTTTTCTGGTTTCTTCAACCTCATAGTTTATTTCGATGTTCTGAGGTTTCACCGATTTTTTGTTTTAATCGATCAATTTTCTGAATTTGTATTTTTGAACTTATCAGTTTTAACAATTTTTGAACTTATTCATTTTTTACCTTTATAAATTTTGAACTCTTTTAGATTTAAACATTTTTTCAAGTTTGGTTTTTTTATTTTTGAACATTTTTATGTTGATTTTTGCCAAATTTGAACATTTTTAAAATTCCAATATTATTTTAATCTAAACATCTTTAACCTAAATAGTTTTCTCGTTTAGTTTTAAAAAAGTTTGATCATATCTAAGATTTTAAACATTTTTTTCAAAATAGACAAAAAAAGGGAAAATAATAAAGAGATATGTAGTTGTTAGGGGCATGTTCCACGTGGCCCATGATTGCATCATTGCAGGCGGCGCTCCGCTCCTCAAGTGGTGGTATACACCGACCCAGTCGGCCGTTACAACTTACAAGTTGGCACACACCCTAGCATTAGGGTGTCAGGACCCGGTGGGATGTCATTTTGTAAAATGTAGTTCAAATTTTGATGTCAAAATTTGTACTAAAAAAATCAAATCATACTATAAGTGGGACAAAAGTGAGATCCCACTTGACCCCCTTACCTAGGATGGGTGTTGGGTCGGCCAACGTTGTTTTTTTCCTTTTTCAGTTTTTCTTTTTTTTTCTTCTGTTTTTATCCTATTTTTGCGTTTTTTAAAATTCTCAACTTTTTCCAATCTGAACATTGTTTCTAAAAACTAAACTTTTTCAAAATTTGAATTTTTCTTGAATATGAAAATATTTTTAGTTCAAACAATTTTTTGTTTAAAAAATCAAATTTTAATGATATTTATATATGAACATTTTCTAAATATGATCCTTTTTCGAATATGAAATTTTTTACGTTCTACAGTTTAAAATTTAATAGCATTTCATATTTGAACAAATTTAAATATTTTCGAATCCTAATAATTTTTAGTGTTAACTTTTTCCAAATCAAAAAATAAAAATAAAAAACATGAAATGAAACAAATAAATAAATAAATAAATAAATAAATAAATAAACGGAAATAGTGTACTTGGGCCAAACCCACACCCGAGCCAGGGTGTGTAGTGCTTGTTAAGCACCAACTTAATCGGTGTATAGGATTCTCGCCGCTTGCTATTGGGGCGACAGGAGCAATGGTTCAGTCCAGTTTTTTGGAAGTTTCTACGCGGTTTTTTCTTTTTTTCCGTTTCTTCGGTTCTCCCTGGATTTTTTAAATACTTTCAAACTTGAATTTTCATTTTCTGTTTTTTTCCTTTTTAAATTTTTTTAACATTATTTTAAATATGTGTAAAAAAATATTAAGCAAAATTGCTTTAACAAATTTATTTCTAGACAAAAAAGATTATGTGCAATAAATTTTTGAATTTTTTAAACATTTTTTAACAATAAATTTTAAAAATTATTTTTAGTTTGAACATTTTCCAAACCTGATTAATTCTTTGCAGAAAAACCTTAAGTTTTAAATTTTTGAAGTTTTTTAAAATAAAAAGGAGAAAAGGGAAATCTAGGGAAATTTTACCTGGGTCGGCCCACCAGGAAGCGGGCGCAGTGGAGCCGTGTGTGCGGCGAATCTGCATGCACTTAAGCGGCATATAGACCCTTTCTGCTGGCACCATCAACGAGGGAGTAAATAGCAGCCCAGCCCTCTCATGCCGGAGCAAGGTATGAGTGTGTTATCTTTCACCTTCTGGTCCCTACAGGTGGCAATTTGGATACACCGAGTAGGTCGACCGTAACCATGCGTCGCACACCTCACGCACGCGGTATGGGCCGGCCTGATCCGCCCAGTTCGTCGTTTATTTATGTTTTCTGTTTCTTTTTCGTTTTTTCTTTCCTTTTCCTTTTCCTTTTTATTTTATTTTTTGCTTATTTTTATTTTTAATTTTTTGTTTTGTTTCTTTTCTATTTATTTTTCTTTTTTCAAATTTGAAAAGTTCAAATCTAAAAATTGTTCAAATAAAATCTATCAAATATGAAATTTGCTCATATTCAAAAAAGTTCAATTTTGAAAATTGTTTGACTTAAAAACTTGTTCGTATTCGAAAAATTAAAAATCGCGAAATGTTCATGGAAAAAATATAGAAAATTTTGATTTTTTCAAAATTTTGAAATATTCAAATTTGAAACCTCTGAAATTTTTAGAAATTATCTTTGTTATCGTTTTACCTGCTCGGGACGAGCAGAATTAAGCTTGGGAATACTGATACGTCTCCGACGTATCGATAATTTCTTGTGTTCCATGCCACATTATTGATGTTATCTACATGTTTTATGCACACTTTATGTCATATTCGTGCATTTTCTGGAACTAACCTATTAACAAGATGCCGAAGTGCCGATTCTTTGTTTTCTGCTGTTTTTGGTTTCAGAAATCCTAGTAACGAAATATTCTCGGAATTGGACGAAATCAACGCCCAGGTTCCTATTTTGCCCGGAAGCATCCAGAACACACGAGAACCGCCAGAGAGGGGGCACAGGCCCACCAAACCCTAGGCCGGCGCGGCCAGGGGGGCCCGCGCCCCCCTATAGTGTGGCCCCCCCAGAAGTCCACCGACCTTGCCCTTCCGCCTATTTAAAGCCTCCGTCGCAAAAACCCTGAGACGATCGACGAAACCCACAGAAACCTTCCAGAGCCGCCGCCATCGCGAAGCCAAGATCTGGGGGACAGGAGTCTCTGTTCCGGCACGCCGCCGGAACGGGGAAGTGCCCCCGGAAGGCTTCTCCATCGACACCGCTGCCATCTCCACCGCCATCTTCATCACCGCTGCTGTCTCCCATGAGGAGGGAGTAGTTCTCCATCGAGGCTCGGGGCTGTACCGGTAGCTATGTGGTTCATCTCTCTCCTATGTACTTCAATACAATAATCTCATGAGCTGCCTTACATGATTGAGATTCATATGATGATGCTTGTAATCTAGATGTCGTTATGCTAGTCAAGTGAATTTTACTTATGTGATCTCCGGAGACTCCTTGTCCCACGTGTGTAAAGGTGACAGTGTGTGCACCGTGTGGGTCTCTTAGGCTATATTTCACAGAATACTTATTCACTGTTATGAATGGCATAGTGAAGTGCTTATTTATATCTCTTTATGATTGCAATATGTTTTGTATCACAATTTATCTATGTGCTACTCTAGTGATGTTATTAAAGTAGTTTTATTCCTCCTGCACGGTGTAATGGTGACAGTGTGTGCATCCGTGTTAGTACTTGGCGTAGGCTATGATTATGATCTCTTGTAGATTATGAAGTTAACTATTGCTATGATAGTATTGATGTGATCTATTCCTCCTTTCTTAGCATGAAGGTGACAGTGTGCATGCTATGTTAGTACTTGGTTTAGTCTTATTGATCTTTCATGCACTCTAAGGTTATTTAAATATGAACATTGAATTGTGGAGCTTGTTAACTCCGGCATTGAGGGTTCGTGTAATCCTACGCAATGTGTTCATCATCCAACAAGAGTGTAGAGTATGCATTTATCTATTCTGTTATGTGATCAATGTTGAGAGTGTCCACTAGTGAAAGTGTAATCCCTAGGCCTTGTTCCTAAATACTGCTATCGCTGCTTGTTTACTGTTTTACTGTGTTACTACTGCTGCGTTACTACTGCTTGTTTACTGTCCTGGGCAAAGCACTTTTCTAGTGCCGTTGCTACTACTTATTTATACCACCTGTATTTCACTATCTCTTCGCCGAACTAGTGCACCTATTAGGTGTGTTGGGGACACAAGAGACTTCTTGCTTTGTGGTTGCAGGGTTGCATGAGAGGGATATCTTTGACCTCTTCCTCCCTGAGTTCGATAAACCTTGGGTGATCCACTTAAGGGAAAACTTGCTGCTGTTCTACAAACCTCTGCTCTTGGAGGCCCAACACTGTCTACAGGAAAAGGAGGGGGGCGTAGACATCATGTCCCAGGTTTAGAGGCGATCGAGGGGTAGATTTTAGGAAGGGATGTGCATTGCATGGTAAATTACGGGGAAATTTCGCGCTTTTAAAACAAAACTGCATCGAAGGGGAACAGGTTTCTCTCTCGACACCTTACAGGGTTAGGGTTTCGAGAGTGCGGCGAACTTGTTCTTACTTAACTAGATTAGGGTTTTGAGAAGAGGGAAGAGATATTGCATTGCAATGTCAAGTTACATGATTGAATTAAAAGTAAAGTTGTATGATTGAATTCAAACCAAATTTGAATTTGAATTTCAAATTCAAAAATCAAATGGATATCACATAATTCAAATTTGAGATAATTCATTAAACAATTATAAATAATACCCAATATAAACAAATAATAAGTACAGCTCATTAGAGAAAACCTTGAGCTTTATTGATCATCACACAAGAATACATTGTCTTTACAATATTCAGAATTGAATTATGAATTTACAACACATTACATGAAATGAATAAATGAAATAAGAAAAAGGAAAATTACAAGGAATTTAAATGACCTAAACTACATTGTTGATCTTCATGAATTCTTTGATCAAGATGATCTTGAGTTTCATCTTGATCATCTCCAAGTTCCCTGCACACACACACAGAAGAAAAACAAGTTATGCCAAGTGGCAAAGCCACTTGGCAGATTAGAAAAGAAGTGAATATGGTGGATAATACCACAGCTCTCCCGAGCTGATCCTCCCACCAGCCCAAGTCCCAAGCCACACACACAGGCAGCACACAAGGACTACTGCATGTCCAACACCACACAAGGCCAGGGAGAGTCACCAAAGTGACTAAGCAAGAGCTGTCGACCAAGGGAGCAAGGTGGGCTAGGTATAAAACCTTTTCACCAAGACAAAACCCTAGCATCTCCATCGGCAGAATCTCCAAAGGGTAAGAACACCAAGAACAGCAAGAACAGGAAGAACAGCCACTGCTGTTCAACCATTCCACAATCACCAGAATCAAACCAAGCATCAAAGCTTGCAAGGAGGAGCAGGGCAAGCACACCAATTCATCATTGAAGCAATCCTCTACACCAACCATAATTCTTGGAGCTGGAGTGAGGTATACCAGAAAAACATGAGCAAACCATGGTTTTGCTCATAAATAAGCATATGCACCAATCACACACAAGCAAAAGGGTGTGATACCCTATTTGTGTCATCATCTGGCTACTAAGCCATATGGTGCAAGCAATGGTAGTAAAGGCCACTAGGAAATCATCTTATGGGAACAATGACTATGAAAATCAATGCATAATCGAAGAAATCCAGCAAGAGATGAAGACACAGCTAGCCTAGCTACACACTTAGCACCTACAGCTAGCTAGGCCATCAGACATTAGACAAATCATTGTCTATTTGATTTCAACATCAAAAGCTACTGGCAATCCAACAAAAGGATCACCCAGAAAGCATCTAGTGAGCCACAGCAAGCCAACAAGAGGGGAGCTACCCAAAGGCAGTTTATGATTACTGCTAGGGTCACCTCAACCACTAAAACAGCCAAACCACCAAGCCCAGCACTTGTATCATCACCCAGATGGGTTCAAAGAGGAGCTAGGGTCCCCAACCACTATTGGCATCCTTCTAGCTCAATCAAGCTAATTATAAGAGTCATCACTGCAAGCAGTTCATCTCATTTATCCAATAAACAAGGACAAGCTATACAGATAAATGAAATTCACAAATCACCAGTAACTGGAACACTTACACATGATCCAGTTGATCACTGCAAGCAACATCAATTGCTTGAGTCAACCACAAAGACACACCGGCACAAGGCATGGTGATACACGATCCACGGATAAGCCCAGACAGAGCACTGAGCGATAAGTAAAGCAAGCAATAAACAAGCAGCTGATGATCACTTGATCACCAGAGCTTGCTAAAGCATGCTAGAACCAACTCTAGCATCAATACATTGACCATATAAATTAAACAGACACATTACATAATGAATTGCATCACAGATAAGCAAATGAGCTAAACACAATTATATCCAAAAGCACACCATCACTGGATGGTGCTGCCTAGCCAACAAACAGGTTCAATGGAGCATTTCCATGTATTATAGCACAAGGGATAGCACACCAGGAGCACTGGCTCTTGCAGAATTGCAAGAATTACACACAGTAATTAAGCCAGGGCAAGTAATTGAATACACTTGAGGATCTAGCAGAAGTAGCATCAAGAACAAAGTCACAGGGATAGTTTCAAGCAAGAAATGCAAGCATAAGCAAGCACATGGCTTTAGAAAAATTGCACAGAAGCATGCATAGCAAAGATAGCACAGCCTAAGCTAGGCCATGGAGAGTAGAGCAGCAGCCACCAGTTCACAATTGCAGCAGCAGAGAGCACAGCCATAGCAGCTAGCATCAACCAGCAGTAGCAGCAGTAGCATAAGCACAGGCATGGCCACAGAAGCTGTGGTCATGGCAAGCAGAGCGCAGCAGTAAGCACAACAGTAGTAGCCAGAAGCATACCACAGAAGCAGCAGCAGCACGGCATGGCGGCATCTCCAACAGGAGGAGGAGCCATGGCTAGAGCGAGAACAAGAAGAAGTAAGGCAGGCAAAAGAGAGAGGAAGGCGCACACACCTGGAGCAGAAGCAGCGCAGCGTGCCCATGGCGGCACAGCGGCACGGGCCGATTACGGCAGTGCCAGGCCGCAGCCAGGCCAGGCGTCGCCGGGCGCCAGAGCCCCAGCATCACCACAGCGAGGCACACGGCCGCGCCGTGACGCCAAGATCGTCGACGGCGGCAAATCGCCATGGATTCCCACGGCCAGGGTCGCAGACGAGTTGAGGCCGCGCGGTGGTGAGGACGAAACCCAGATCGACGCGGACCACCGTGTCCGCCGTCGAGAGGCGGATCAGATCCACCTAATCTCGCCGGCGGCGACGGCCGGAGATGGCCGGAACAATTCCGAGAAGACGGCGGCGACGCGAATCGCCAGAGAGGGGTTAGGGTTAGGGTTCGGACACGCGCGAGAGAGAGAGGGAGAGAGTGAGGTGGTCGGGCCGGACCAGGTGGGTCGGCCGACCTAACCCGTTGGGCTACCCTGACAGGTGGGGCCCAAGGGCAATTTAGCCATTTCACAAATTCATAAAATGCTGAAACTTTGAAAATCATTAGTAAATGTTTAAAAGCTCTAAAAAATAATTAAAAATATGCAAATTGATCAGCATAAAATTCTCTATCTAAATAAAATATCAAAGAGAATTTTTAAAAGACAATTAAGAATAAGTCTTAATTGTTGATTTAAATAATGATTTAAATCACACATATTATTTTCAATAATGAAAATAAGTCCATTAATGCAATTGGACTTTAAAAACACCTTGACAATATTTCAAGGTTGTATTTACTTTAAACAGAGTATCTCCAAATCAATCTTAGTATCAACCTCTTACATAAAATAATAATGTCATCGGAAGGGGGGAACAAACCCTAAAACAGGAATCATGCATAATTGCTTCTTTAACCATTGCCCTTATCGGACAATGATGCTATTTTTCAGAAACAGAGGACAAGGGTCAGTCCACACCTTCCAACTGCAGAACTTTGCAGTGTTCAGGCAAGTTCATCACTTGCTCATGTCATTTGAGTATTTCTATCAAATTACTTGCAAAGTACTATGGTTATCACTATTGCATAAAAACCAAAACCACTATTTTCATAACTATGAATATGACTATGAGGTTGGCAATGGAACCTTGGATTGTGTTGATATGGTGGAGGTTCCATTGCAAGGGTTTATATCCATCTAGGATTAAACAACAAATGTCGCCAGTGATTCTTGTGACGTAATACCCGTGTTAACCATAAGATCTGGAGTGGGACGGAATAGTCAATCGTATTTCCACCTCTTGTACATCAACGGATGCGCTTGCCGTAGACACTTGTATCCTGAGGGACAAGCGGTAGGCTGGGGAAGCCTAAAGTCCCCACGGTAATGCGGTCTATGATGGATTGTAAGATGTCCGGAACGGTCTATCCATGATTGATAGGGGAGGGCATATAAAATTGTTCGGAACGGTCTACCTTAATCGGTATAGGGGAGAACAAATGCCTGGAACGGTCTCACCATGGATATAGGGGAAGACAGTTTTACAAAAGGGTGGGTGTGCGAGGTAGCGGAGGAATATGATTGTCTATGACCTTATACCGGGCCTCACACCATAGGAAGTGTGGACGGGAGAGCTGCCCGGTTGGCACCAAGGTTAAGATCTCTTATGGGTAAAGCAACACACCTCTGCAGAGTGTAAAGAACCGTGACCTGTCACTCCCTGTTCCGGGATATGGAACTGTGAACGCGGCCGGAAAGGAGCTCCATGAAGTTCTAGTAAACCGGTGAAGGCTGACGGACATAGCTCTTTGAAATAAAAGCAACCTCTTGAAGAAATGTTTATCAAAACCTGCATTGGTATTAGACTTTCTGGTCTAATATCGTAGCTAGTGCATTAAACACCTCTTATCTATAATGAACTTGTTGAGTACGCTCGTACTCATCCCACTCGTAAATCCCTTGCTTAGATTGTCTGAATCGTCTGGAGGAGGACTACAACAACCCTGAAGGAGCCGAGATCATCGGCTATGAAGAACCAGACCTCTCTGGAGGTATTGAAGGCGTAGACTACCTCATAGTCTACGGAACCGGGGAGGCTTCCGGAGGAGATCAAGCCTAGAAACATCGAGTAGTAGTAGTAGCCGAGCAGCCCGAACTCGTAGTACTTAGCTGCTCGAGCGAATAAATGTATAATTTAATGAGACTTCTATATTGTAAGCTAAGTTGGGTTCGCCTCGAACCCAGGAGTATTCCTCTTAGGACCCAAGAGGAGCTCCGAGACGATATGTGTATGATGATTGTAATACTAAATGAATGAGTTATGGACCTGCTATGTTCTGTTGTACTACTCTGAGGGATGTAATATTTGCGGAATGGTACTTCGTGAATGTTATATCAACGACTGGCATACTACAACATGCAGTGGTATGCAGGGTCACCACAAGTATAGTGTTTTAAAAAGGATTAGATTTCTTTCTTGAAATTTTGATAACACAAAAAAGAGAATAGAAACAGCAAAAAACTAGAAAAACGAATAAAAATGAAGAAAGAGAAGATACCTGCTCGTGTTGGGCTGCGGCCCAACTAGGCGATGCGAGGGCGCGGGTGTGCAGCGCCCAGTCGATCCGCCTGATGGGTTCGTTGCATAAAAAACAAAAAAAAAATACCGTGAACAAAAAAAAACAATATCCAATCTAGGAAGAGCCAACATCTAATCTATGAAGATCGGAGCAACGAGAGATATGAGAGACTAACCCTCGAAGATCCAAAGCCTTACGAGATCTGATCTCGTTGTTGATGTAGTCGATCATCCCGGTGTTGCAATCCAGCAGCACTTTCGTACTCGGTCGTGTGTACGGTGTCGATGAAGTCCTTCCTCTCCCCGTTCCAGCTGGCAGTGCAGGTGTAGTAGATCTCCTCGGAATCCTAGCAGCACGACAGCGTGGTGGTGGTGGAGGAGAAGTTTCTGCAGGGCTTCGCCTAAGTCGGAGCAGATTGCGGTGGAGGGGGAGGGGCGGCTAGGGTTGCGGAATGATGGAGGATTGTGCCCCTGCCCCCTCCCCTCTTTATATAGTGGGAGCCGGCCAGGGTTTGCTGGCCCCTCCTCCAAGCCTTGTGGTCGGCGGCCAAAGAGAGGGGGAGAGAAATCTCCCCCGCCCCCAAGTCTTCCCCCTAGGGTTTTGGGGAAACCCTAAAGGGATGGCCGGCCTGGGCCTTGATGGCTTGGTGCGCAACACCCCCTTAGCCCATGTGGCCCCTCCTAGGTTCGTGGGCCCACTAGGGGACCTTCTGGAACCTTATAGAACCTTCTGGGTCAACTTCCCTTATATGAATCTTATTCTTCGGACAATTCCGGACCTCCTCGTGATGTCCTAGATCCCATCTGAGACTCCGAAAACATTCGGTCTGCATCTCATATTCCGACTCTACTTATACGACATTGATCCTTAAGCGCGTCACCCTACAGTTCGTGAACTATGCGTACATGATCGAGACTCTTCTCCGATCAATAACCAGTAGCGGGACTGGAGATCCATAATGGCTCCCACACATTCAGCGATAACTTAGTGATCTATTGAACCATTAACATACGATACCTATTCTCTTTGTCACGCAATACTTTACTTGTCCGAGGTTCGATCATCGGTATCCCTAAACCTAGTTCAACCTCGTTACCGACAAGTACTCTTTACTTGTACCGTGGTATGTCATCTCTTCTGACCTTGTCACATGCTTGCAAGCTAATTAGACGACATTCCACCGAGAGGGCCCCGAGTATATCTATCCGTCATCGGGATGGACATATCCCACTCTTGATCCATATGCCTCAACTCATACTTTCCGAATACTCAATCCCATCTTTATAACCACACATTTACGCAGTGGCGTTTGATGTAACCAAAGTACCCATCCGGTGTATGTGATTTACATGATCTCATGGTCGAAGCACTAGGTTACTATGTATCGACAGCTTATAGCAAGATGAACTTAATGACTTGGTCTTATGCTACGCTTATTTGGATGTGTGTAAATTATATCATTCACCCAGTGGCATAACCTTGTTATTAACAACATCCAATGTTTATGATCAGGAAACCATGATCATCTATGAATCAACAAGCTAGTTTAACAAGAGGCTTACTAGGGACTCTTTTCTGTTTACATAACTGATGACCCACAAGTATAGGGGGTGTATCGTAGTATTTTCAATAAGTAAGAGTGTCGAACCCAACGAGGAGCAGAAGGTGTTGACAAGCAGTTTCGATGTAGGAATCACTGTAAATGCTCACAGACAAGTATTCAGGGGGTTTTGATGTAGCAGTTGAATAAAGTACGAGTGAGTAAAGTGCGAGAGAAATAATTGCAGCGAGTGGCCCAATCCTTTTTAGCACAAAGGACAAGCCGGTTTGTTTACTTATAATGACCAAACGTTCTTGAGGACACACGGGAATTTAGTCTAGTGCTTTCCCTACATATAGCTAATTAATCTTCATTGTTTTGGTAAGTGTTGTGTGGGTGAACCTATGCTAATGCACCGCCCTTCCTAGGACTAATACATACTTGTGATTATACCCCTTGCAAGCATCCGCAACTACAAGAAAGTAATTAAGATAAATCTAACCACAGCCTTAAACTCGGAGATCCTGTTATCCCTCCTGCATCGATATACCAACGGGGGTTCAGGTTTCTGTCACTCCGGCAACCCCGCAATTAGCAAACGGGTACAATATGTATTCCCCTAGGCCCATAAAGGTGAAGTATCATGTAGTCGACGTTCACATGACACCACTAGAAGAATAACACCACAACTTAAATATCATAACATTGAATATTACTCAACCATAATTCACTACTAACATTTAGACTTCACCCATGTCCTCAAGAACTAAACGAACAACTCACGAGACATCATATGGAACATGATCAGAGGTGATATGATGATGAATAACAATCTGAACATAAACCTTGGTTCAATGGTTTCACTCAATAGCATCAATAACAAGTAGAAATCAATACCGGGAGAGTTTCCCCTATCAAACAATCAAGATCCAACCCAAATTGTTACAGCGGTGATGATGTGCAGCGGTGGAGACGGCGGTGATGATGATGGAGATGATGATGATGGTGATGGAGATGATGTCCAGCTTGATGACGGTGACGATGACGTCGATTTGCCCCTCCGGGAGGGAATTTCCCCGGCAGATTTCAGCCTGCCGGAGAGCTCTTTTCTCTCTGGTTTTTTCCGCCCCGCAGAGGCGGCTGTGACTCTTCGCGACTATCCTCTGGAGCTTAGGTTTTTGGGACGAAGATGTACGCGAAGGAGAGGAGGCCAGAGGGGGCTGTGGGCCCCCTCCTCACATGGCGGCGCGGCCAGGGCAGGGCCCGCGCCGGCCTATGAGGGGGGTCCATGGGGGCCCTCCTCGGCTCCTCCTTTTGGCTCCCTTCGTCTTCTGGAAAAATAGGATTTTTCATATAATTTCCGTCAATTGTTGATCTTCCGAAATATTGCATTCTGACGGCGCTTTTTCCAGCAGAATCCTGACTCCGGTGCGCGATCCTCCAATAATCATGAAACATGCAAAATAGATGAAATAACATAAGTATCATCTCCAAATATGAAATATATCAATGAATAACATCAAATTATGATATAAAATAGTGATGCAAAATGGACGTATCAACTCCCCCCAAGCTTAGACTTCGCTTGTCCCCAAGCGAAACTGAACTCGGTAAACAGGACCACATGTTTATGGAGTGAAGAGTCGATAAATAAAATGCGAACAAGAAGCATCATATCAATTCACACAAGACATTGCAGTAAACAACTTCCTCATATAATTCAACTTGAAACAAGTAGAGGGTAATCACAAATAAAGGTGCATAAGAAATCATAATTGGTGATGGCAAACTTCGTTCTTGGTCAGAGAACAGATTATGTTAAAGTTCATATGGAACAACTTGCATACTTAATCATAATAATCTCCTCATAATCATTGATAACTTTCAAAGCTATATTCATTCAGATAAAACTTGTACTAAACAAGGAAGAGTAGAAAACATGATGAAGTAAATCACAATATAGATGGTTTGATCACAACAACTCAAATGCTTGCTTAAGATGGAGGGAAATAGGTTTACTGACTCAACATAAGGTAAAAGACAGGCCCTTCGCAGAGGGAAGCAGGGATTAAATCATGTGCTAAAGCTTTTTCAGTTTTGAAATCATATAAAGAGCATAAAAGTAACATTTTGAGAGGTGTTTGTTGTTGTCAACGAATGGTAGCGGGTTCTCTAACCCCCTTGCCATACAAACTCTCGAAGAGTGGCTCCCATAAAGTTTTATTTTTGGTTGACACTCCTTCCAACCTTTGCTTTCACAAACCACGGCTAACCGAATCCTCGGGTGCCTTCCAATCATTCTCATACCATGAAGGAGTGCCTATTTATTTTAGTTTTATTTAGATGGCACTCCTCCCAACCTTTGCTTTCTCAAGCCATGGCGAACCGAATCCTCGGGTGCCTTCCAACAATCACATACCATGGAGAAGTGTCTATTTGTAAAATTATGAAGGTTAATTAATCGGGGCTGGGAACCCCATTGCCAGCTCTTTTTGCAAAATTATTGGATAAGCGGATGAAGCCACTAGTCCGTTGGTGAAAGTTGCCCAACAAGATTGAAAGATAAAACACCACATACTTCCTCATGAGCTATAAAACATTGACACAAATAAGAGATAGTAAATTTTGAATTGTTTAAAGGTAGCACACGAAGTATTTACTTGGAATGGCAGGAAATACCATGTAGTAGGTAGTTATGGTGGACACAAATGGCATAGGTTTGGGTTAAAGTTTGGATGCACGAGAAGCATTCCCTCTCAGTACAGGTTTTTGGCTAGCAAGGTTAATTAGCAAGCATAAGAGTTGAGGGAAACAAACAAATATACATGTGATAGAAACAATCATGCACCTTCCTTGTAAGCACAAAAAATTTTAACTTCAGAATAATAAGCTAAGAGCTAACAAGAAAGGAATACAATGAAACAACATATCTACATGTATTTCTCTTTTCTACTTAAATCTCAAAGTGTTGTTGCTATTGACCAATGCTAAGTTTGCCAAAACCAAATAGATTTATTCAATGCTCCCAAAGTGATACCAATACTAATAACAAGATCAATCATATAATATAGATTGCAAACTAAAATAAGATGTGCAATATGTAAATGATAAGACTTCTCATTAATATTCCATAACGATAACTCACACCAAGGGATACATAGAAAACCAACTAAAGGAGAGATACTTCCACACTGCAACCCATCTTATATGATAACTTCCCTACTCATGATATGACACTACTTGATAGTAAAAAGGTAAAAGATAGTGATAATGTGATACCGCGGCACTCCCCCAAGCTTGGAACAAACCAAGGGGATGCCGATACCGATGATGAATTACTCCTTCGGCGGTGGTGATGATGAATTCTTGACAAGCTTCTCAACAAGCTCCTGAAGCTCATCAATCTTGTACATGAGGTTGCGAATCATCTCTGAATTGTGCTCGACGCGGTTAAGAAGTATGTCCGATGGCGAGCCCCAACTCTTGGAATTATTTCCCCACTCTTCGGCTTCAGGCTTCATCCTTCCTGCAGTGTTAGAACGATCTATATCCCAATTGCTAGGCAATGCTGCCTCGGGAATCCTTTCAATTTGACTATTGAAATTAGATTGCGGAAGGGGTGGTAAGTGCCTGGAGAAGATGTCTTTGGAGCTAGGTAGTGACGTGGAACCCTTCCTCTGGTGCGAATTCTTGCGCTCCTCTTGGCACTGAAAGGGTTCTCCACCACCTCGATGCTTGCGATGGTAGCACGCGGGTATGCACGCGAGTCTTCCTCCACTTCTTCTTCATCTTCTTCCTTGACGCTCTCGTCCACCTCTTTCCACTCGGGATCTTGAATATCTTCATCTGAAAGCCCCTTGCCCTTGTTGTTGGAGACCATGATGCTTCTAGATTGAAAATAGATCCTGGCAGAAACAGCTCAAAACAAAACATGTCGAGAAAACGATATACGGACCTCTAGGGGTCCGGGGGATTATATAGCAGGAATTTTTACGACATAAGGAAAGTACCAGGTCGAACCAGAGTCGGAGTGGGGCCACGAGGGGCTCACCTCATAGGGCGGCGCGGCCAGGCTGGGGCCCGCGCCGGCCTATGGGGGCACGCCCTCGTGCGTCTCCTCCACTCCGTTTCGATCTCGTAATTTTTCATATTTTCCAAAAATAGCAAAAACATTGTTCGGAAAGTAAAACGCGAACTTTTTATTACCAGTACTGTTACCTATTCAAAGTCGAACTCTGCCGGACTATCAATTTGACCTTTGATGAAAGCCTCCGGTGATTCCACTCGAATAACATCAACATCTTCATTATAAGAATCACCTGAGATATAATGCTTGAGTCTTTGTCCATTCACCACTTGTGTGGCATCGCCTTGGAGAGAACTAATTTTAATTGCTCCTGAACGATACACCTCCTCAATGACATATGGTCCTTCCCATTTCGAGAGTAATTTCTCTGCAAAGAATCTGAGACGAGACCAAGACAATAGGACTTTATCCCCAATATTAAATTCTCTTTTGATAATTCTTTTATCATGCCATTTCTTAACTTTCTCTTTAAAGAGTTTAGCATTTTCATAAGCTTCACTTCTCCATTCATCTAGAGAACTCAATTGTAGCAATCTTTTCTTACCGACTAGTTTAGGATCTTTATTTAGTTCTCTTACCGCCCAATAAGCTTTGTGCTCTAGTTCTAAAGGTAAATGACAAGCTTTTCCATAAACCATTTTATAAGGTGACATACCCATGGGATTTTTATAAGCAGTTCTATAAGCCCATAGTGCTTCCTTCAATTTACTAGCCCAATTTTTTCTAGATTTATTAACAGTCTTTTGCAAGATAGATTTAATCTCTCTATTTGATAGTTCTACTTGTCCACTAGTTTGAGGATGATAAGCAGAAGCAATTCTATGATTAATACCATATTTAGCAAGAGTTTTTCTAAAACCACCATGAATAAAATGAGAACCTCCATCGGTCATAAGATATCTAGGAACTCCAAATCTAGGAAAAATAATATCCAAAAGCATTCTTAAAGAGGTCTCACCATCAGCACTTTTTGTAGGTATGGCTTCCACCCATCTTTACTATTAAACTAGATGACCCGTTGCGCTATCGCGCAAATGCGAGAGTCAAATCAAAATTTAAACCATAAGTTTTAGCTTGTTTTAGTATTAACAATTAGCACGTAATTTAGTTGCTTTAGTATCGGAGGCTCGCAGTGGAGCTCTGCCCCTCCCGTTGTTGCCGTTATGGTGAAGGGAGGCAGCTGGGTTGGCTGGCCATCCAGGCCAAGCTCCCACCCGACGGCATGCATTGGAGAAAATGTCCTCGAGAGGCCCTCCACCCTCCTTTGGCTACTCAAACTGCCCCCGCTGCAGCAAGCGATTCTCAATTGAATTTTGGTTAGTTGTACAACAATTCGGAACCCGTTGCACCCTGGCACAAAGGTAAAAGCGAGCTACTATTGTAACCATCATACTAAATTTATTGTAAGTGTATATTACAAAATCTAAGTCCTATACTTCATATGTACGTTGTCCGCAACAATATTGCACAAAATGGTCAAGTGATCAGATCAGGTTGAAGCTTTATTGAAATAGTTGAAGCCCTCGAACTAAGCCAGCGGAGGTTGCGAAATCTTGCCAGAATTTAGGCCATATGAGTTTACCTGCTATATCGGATACCATAATTCATTCTAGAAAAATTCTACTCACCTCAAGCGACACCAGAAATATGTCCCTCAGGCACAAATTACTACATTCCTATGGAAAAGGCAGGAGAAGTTAATGCCTTATCAAAAGCACTGATGCTGTGCTACAGATTTATGATGACATGTACCCAGTTTAAGAAAACATATACGCGCTTTCAAAATGCATCAACAATGCCCCCACACAATTCAGTTCCAATAATACAATGAGCATAGAAATACCCAGATCAATCAAAACTGCTCCACAGCTTATTTACCACCACCGAGGACGTTTGCATGACAACTATGTCATGAAAAATGATTTTGTTCTTAGTATGACAACAGTGTCAAATGCATTTAAATAAAACATGGACCAACTTGATTCTTGTTGTCAGCAGCCTCTCATATGTTGCCCGCCACAAAAATTTGCAAATATAACTACAAAATAAAATTGCAGCCAGTAAATAACTTTGGGGACAATGTATGGATCAACAGTTCACCCTTCTCCACCCTCAAAGTGAATCTTTTGTGGTGCGGCCTACAAAGAGGAAAACAGAAGCAAGTGAGTAATTAGTACGGTTTGGCGAGGTGCCACAATATTAACGACCTTTTTAAAGGAGCGGATGAGAGCATATCATTGCTCCAAATGCATCATTAATCATCAAAGGCAACTGCCATGCCTTTATTTGGGATCAGTTTCACAGTTGGCAAGTTGTAGATTCTTTAGAATGGAGGAACACTTTTTATGTACTCCCCCAATGCTATAAAAATGTCACTTTGTTTATGCCAAATACTGCATGGTGTTTTTGTTATCCTCAAGAAGGTGGAGAGGACAAGGTGGACTGGAAAATAGCTTCCGCTTTCTTTGAGCAAAACAGGGACATGGTCAAGGGTAAAACACAGAGGGTGCCTGTAGACCACCTAATCCCAAGGCTGCATATGGCTACCATGGATGTTGGATTAACTGGAGTGTAACTTGATAACCATTTCTTCTACGATTAGTGTGAGACATTGATAAGAGTATAATTGCTAGATGTAATACTATTGTATATCTCTATCTTCAGCTTCTATGATAACTGAAAATTATTTGTAATTTTGAATCAACTAATGCCATTGCAGTATCATGCATCCAAGAAATTGTCATATAAATGATGTAACCCTGATGTACAACATCAATATCTTGATTTCAGCATTGGAATCTTAGTAAAAGCACATGACAGAAGAGCTAACCTTATCCATATACAGAATTGAATACTTGCATCGTGAGCCCTGCTGCCCCTGCAAAATAGCAGAATGGTCAACTGCTGTAATGCCTACCATGTTCTCATAGAGCAGATTTGTCAACGATCAAATTAACTACTGGTTTAAACTAATATAAATATTGGCATGAAGAGAAAGTGGTTTCCACAACTAACTCTCCAACTAAAGCACAAATCAATACCGAATTTAATACTTGATTTTTTCAGTAACTATCTCTGCATCACAAAATAGGATCTGTAATTTGTACACAGTGCACATGATAATTGCATTAATCTTGTTGTCGTGTATCAAACTTCCGAGCAATAGTTGAACCTCTCAACCATTGGTTGGTCCTTGTTAGTACATCTTGATTACCACGCATTAGTCATTCACACAATTCCACATTATATCGGAGGCAAAGCAACACCAATTAGCATCTGGAAGGGAGCAAACGTGCTACTTGGCCTTAGAACCTTTGCACATTGGACAGATGTTTTGACCATATGCAGACGAGCAAAAAAAACAATTACTTAATTACGGGACTATCAGAATTAGGAACATGGCTAGGAATGCAAGAGAGATCAATGTTGTTTCTTGCAGAATGTAAGTACGTCAAACTGCTTTGATACGTGTCTCAGAAAGTTCACTCCTAAGAACTATGGTTATTGAAGGTATGTCTCGCGTAATTTTCATTTATCACCCAATTTGTCAAATCCATGCGTATTGAAAGCTGTATAGAAACTGAATGCCAAGAAAACACTATTGATGGTTTATTTTTCTATCTCATGTCAAAGAAGAATGAATAACTACTCGCCAGTCTTACAATGTAAATGTTTCTCCTCACTCACGAAAGTGGTATATCTTTTGCACGGCCATTGCTCATTCACTCTGTGTATGTCTCTCGGTAGTACAAATGCTATGCTACTTCGATAAAAGAAAGTGGTGACCAGACCTCAAAATCAAATATGCAGCTGCAGATTAAACCACCACTTAAACAAGCATTGGACTGCCTTCATGTATATTTTGCAAAGAAGCAGTACACACTTGTAAACAAGCATTGGACTGCCTTCGTGTATATTTTGCAAAGAAACGGTACCCACTTGCATATCTCTTTAAAAAAGAAAGTATATTCTATGGAATCTGGTTGTGCTCAGCATCACGCAGCTTTGTGTACTAAGCCAACATCTTGCAGAAAACATACTCCTTACATAAATCAATCTCAGTGGTTCCAATTGAGATGTGTTCTAGTAGACTCTGAGCAACCTGGCAATACTACGTGGATTACAGATTAATATGATATTAACGATACTACCCAGACCAGTGCAAGGATTGACTTAGAATAAAGATGTCTGTAACAAGTAAAAGAGAAAATGGATAAAGAAATAACCCTTTCTACGGTTGTGGAGACTTGCTGTTGAGTGACAATTGCTGTTTTAAGTGAGGCAGCTATGGCAAAGAACACGGACCTGGGAGCAAACAACACATGAATAGGAGAGACTTGGCAAAACACAACAAAGCCCATAAGATAACGACACTTGATAATACTTCTATAATTACTCTCTACTGAATCTATCAGCAGCACACAATGCAACATCAGAGAAATCACACACAAGTGGCAGCAAGAGAAATAGCAGTACAATAAAATTACACATGCATGCATCCTAAAGTTGGCACATGAAAGATAACTTCGATTGCCAGGAAAATTCAGTGTGATTATCGATATTATTTAAATGATTCAGATTCAGAAACAAATAGAATGATAGAAAAGCTATGCATTCTTTTAAAAGGAAAATCCGTCTATTTATAATAAGAGAGAAAAAAATCTTTGCTAAAAACCACAACACCTTTTAGAAATTTGAAAGTAAACCTGAGCCAAGTTCAATATCTTCAAAAGCAAAGCTTTCATAAAAAGCTTGAATAAGGAAACCTCACGGTATCTTTTAATGGAATGTAAAACATTAACCCATAAATGAAGCACCGTTTCCTATCCAAAGCATCAAAATATCACCAAACTTCAGTAAACATCCATAGTTTTGTACGTGCTAACTGAGGACAACAATAACTAACACTTCTAAATACCTAACAAGAAGCGACAATTTAGGAGCGGATATTGGCAGGTTACAAAACATCACCTGGTTGCAATAGAAAACACTTTCGAGCTTGGGCACAAAGAGCTTGTCGAGCAGAACCTCCATGCCTAACTAAGGTACTGTTGCTAATCTGATTCTTCTTATGCATACACCCTTTTTTTCAAATGGTGATTATCCTAGCGAATTATGTCGGCTTCATCATGAGTTCTTGTCCCATTGTGCTAATGGTGATTATCCACTGTTATACTCTGTGCAATAGAGGACAATCTCATATTAGCAACACAGAGGACACACTCATATTAGAGAATATTAAGGCTCATATTATACATTATAAAGATAAAGACTAAATTTCAGAAGAAGCAATATTGGCTAGCAAAAAGAGACCCGTTAGACAAAGTTCTTCTTATGCCTGCACCCTTTTTTTCAATAGACTACTCTGCTATACTGTATTGATTAGTTGTCATAGAAATATGTGTGCTCCTATCATCAGGTTTGCACGAATGTTGTTTGTTTACCATAAACTTCAAAGCCATGTCAGATTGCTAAAAGCTATTTACAGAAAACTGAATTCACCACTCACCTGCAGCTAAGCATAATAAAACCAATCTACAACACAAAATAATCTTCACCGAGATTGAAGCAATTGTTACACACGAATCAGAACCCCGCGGAGTGACAAATAGTTTGAATAAAAAGGCATATACAACAGAAGCGGGAGAAGATTTACCTCAAGCTAGCAGCAAAACAAGTTTAGAAAGGCGAGGTAGATAACGAGAGAGTTCAACCTGCAAGAGGAAAATTTAATCATACAACTTTGTACATAGGCACCCGGTCATGTTACATATTGTAAACTGTAATTGTAAAAATAGCACTCCATGGTTTACCACTTAGGTAAAGTACTACAGTTCCACAACAAAGCAGTTTTAAGCATAAATGAGTAAATGACCAGCTAATGATAATCAGAATGATCAACCTAAAACGCTTGGCAAAAAGAACAAAAATCATTCACCTCGCATTGCCATCCCAGGCCAATTTGAGATGCATACAACACAAATATTATCCGTAGAATACATACTTATTTATTTCCATGCGTATATAGAGGTCCATCAATCCGGTGCCAAGGTAAACAGGGATAAACGAGCTATTGCATGCTTTGCCTGCAAAAGGATATCAAAGTTTCAGCTGACAAAAGATAATGGCTTGCCTAGATTGGGAAGGATGAGCATATCTAATTCAGGCTCATATTATACATTAACTCTGACTCTGAATGCTAGTACTTTAAATGTATATGTAACATACTAATTATTATTATTTAATATCAAATGTAATAACAGTTACATGAACTTAATCTATGTCTGTACTTTGCGCATATGAGCCAAATACATTGTTAATACCATGTAAAATTAGGTTCTTTACGATGCAGACAGGAAAAAGCTTCATATATGAAGGCGGAGTTTTATTGTTTTAACGCTAAATCTAATTGAGAAAGTGGCACCTCAAATACACTGTCAGCACTTCAAAATCATCATATATGCAGCAAAGAATTTTTGCTAGACAGTAATGCTATTTTTTATTTCGTTTTTAGCAGCATACAGGGAATAAGGAACTATACATAACTTGCTAGGTACAGTTTGGAAGCAGACAACTACATGTACAACTTCATACTTGCTTTGACATCACTACAACCAACAAGAGAAATCAGATATACAGAAAAATAAATGACCAAATGTAGAAGTGCTTACTTCAGGTACCTATCTGCAACGACATCACCTTTGCTACGAAGAACAGATCCAACTCATCCTACTGGCCACCCTCCAAAAGTCCTCAGCACTCCATTCAACCTTTGCTCTGGACCACACTGCAATATTACTGGTACGAAATCCTCAGGATTGGAACTCTGAAAACCGCACCACACCCTGCAATATTTCCAGTACAAACAGAATCTTAGCCATACAAGTATATACATAATACATGCACTGGAAACCAACTTTTTCACAAACAGAGGATGATTCATGGTAAGCTGATAGAGGATTATTGTCAGTTATCCAAAAAACTGACCTCATCAGAACAAATACGATCCAGACTTAACACCTTACAATGGGAATCAAGTTATCGAACAAATGGTTAGCCCATGCAAGTATGACATCACCAGCAACACTAATCACAAGATCAGCATCACATATTGTTCCTTCCTGCAGGCAATTTCTAGAAAACTGAGTAAGGTGACAATCAACAACAGCTTAGTGCTAAAAGCATATTTAGTACATGTTCAGCCTCTACGTACTAAACCTGGAAGTATTTACGTGACAATCCTATCAGTGTTGCCGAAATGATATAACCAGAAACATGTAAAACGTTATAGTAGAAAGGCAAATTCAGTATCACTTCTGCACTTTTTCCACAAAAGAGATTTGGTGCTGCAACGGGCTCTAGAGTAGGCACGACAAATAATAAGGGTGGGTAAAGTCAAACATAAACACAACGCGAGGTAGGCATCAGAAATAGATCCAAAAGATGGTAAAACAGCTCCAAGTAAACAAGACAGGAAGTGTAGAAAGGAAATAGCTCCATAATCATCATCTTTCATAGCTAAACACCTGAATATTAAGAGCACGGAAAGAAACTGAATTCACTGGTGCATCTAAGCATTAATATTAAGAGCAGATCCGTCAATCTCAGATTTTGAAACCATGAAACTAATCCTCTATACTGGATATTCTCAATCTAAAGGTGAGAGCTAATTATTCAAGTCCACCAGATCCAAAGAACTGATGTGATTATTCATAAGTCAAACTGGCATAGATATTGTGTAAAAAGAAGTAACTAACATGAAAGTGGGGAAGAAAGGAATGTCTTAAATTTAACACGATGGATGCACTTATGGAAGGCAAGAATAATAAGATATGTCAAGAAAATCAACAACAGTGTGATTTGAATAAAAAGTAGGAAACCACCTTGTAAGTGGATCTTCTGAGGCCAGGCAAGAAACCATACATATACATCAAGAACTAAGACATGTAACACATTAAATCCAGCAGGAGCAGGCAATTAGAGCTAGAAAAAGGAATTTCAATTGTAAAATACAGTAGCAGCAGTCAATTAAGTCACTGGCCCATCTAGACAACCAGCAGGTGAAAAAGAAACAATCGCATCTGACGGTCAGGGTGAAATAGGAGGAAAGAGTTATAGAAGAGATTAAACGTAAATCTCAAAACTCGAGTAAGAGAGGCAGGGCATCATTCTCTATCACCAAAATAACAGTTAAATAAGCAAGTAGTGCAGGCCTTCAAGGGAGAATGAAAATAAAGCAAAGGAGCGCACGATGCATTTAGGAATATATTCAATAACAGAATTTTCTTAGCCTGTTATTTTCACCTAAAGAAAATTTACCAGCACACAATAACATTTATGCAGCTATCTTAAAACATAGACATGTGAAAACAGCTTAACAGAATTTCAGTTCAAAGACCTCCATCATTATGTTCAAGACTAATTTCAGCAGTGAAACGGTCAACTACACTGCAAGGCTGCCTTTTTCATTAACTCCATCACACATGCACAATAATCTGAATAGTGTTTTTTTCAAGAAATCCTATAGCTCCGGAACTGAACAACATACTCAAAAGCAAGCTTATGGCCTTCAACAAAAACACATCAATCATGTTAGAAGAAGTGGAGTAAGCAATATACATCTGCATGACATAACTAACTTCAAGCTTATATTATGTTATCCTTGCTATAGGCAAAACTAATTCCCAATAGCAGTCACACATCATGGTTGACTGTAACTAATACTTTTGAAGACCTTGCAGGCGTAGAGAAACCAAATCACATGGCCTACATAGATCAATCCTCCCTAGCCTCCTTGAAATTTCATCAAACACCTTGTAGGTGTAAAGAAACCAAATCTGCATAAACAAATATGAGAAAACATGTGGTGGTAGAACTGCATTGAGAGAGCCTTATGTAAAGGGAGAGATGATGCTTACGATGCAGGGGAGCCCCTGGGTGTGTGAGGATGTAGGCGTAGCCCTGCATGACCTTGTCGGCCAGGAACGGCCACAGCCCCTGCGTCGACCCGGTGTCGTGGTTGTCCACGAACGTGACGGCCTTCTCCGGCAGCCACCCGATCATGCCGGCCACCTTCCCAGCGCCGTCGCTCAGGCGCCACAGCTCGCCCTGCACGCCCGCCAGCAGCACGCCCTTTGTGGCGAGAGAAAAGCGAGGGGAAGATGCACCGACCTGGATTTTGGTCCTCGTCGCCTCCGGTTGTCGCCGCCGCGGATCCGCCGCCGCCGCCCGTCTCGCCGCGCCGCGCTCCGGTCGCCGCGCCTCCGGTCGTCACCGCGGCGGATCCGCCCGCGCGTCGGCCCGTCTCCGGCCGCGCCCAGCGCCTCCGGTCGCCGCAACCATCCGCCCTCTTTCTTGATCTCGCCGCACGCCGGCGCAGCGGAGCGACGGACGGCGCCTCTTCCCTCCTCCCTGCAGCCACGCCTCTAGCTCCTGGTCTCACCTCCATCCCAGCGCCGCCCCTCGCTGCTCCTCCACCTCCGGTGCTCGGTAGGTCGAGGGAGAGAGGCGCAACGGCGGCTCGGGGTCTCGGAGGAGGAGGGGCGAGGGGGTGAGGCATGACGGCGGCGGCGGCTCGGGGAGGAGAGGAGGAGGCGCGGGGAGGAGAGAATGAGGCTGGAAGTGGAGGGGATTACGGGGCTCAGGAGTGGATTGGCTCGTTCTAGGTTTTCACCGCGATGCTATCTGAGCGACTTGAAACGAGCAGTGTTGCTGACGCTGGTTGCTGGTCCCGCACACTCTTGGACCCAGCTGTCACTGACCTATCAAGAGAAGCAGCGAGTGAGAAAAAAGTTGCCGCATCCGACGGTTGCAGTTAAAAGTGGGCATCAGATTTTACTGTATGGTGGAAACGGACGCACCAGATGAATTTGCCCCCTTTGGATGGCCTGGCTGGCCGGGTACTCTTTCAACATTTATAGGAGAAATTGCAATGCAACCGTGGTAAGTCGCTTCAAACTAGCCCACGGTTTTCTGATTATTTACATATGATTGCCACCGCCAATTAACTTACCGTTTCACTATTTTTCCCTCCGTGACTAAACGACTTCTTCTCGAAAGGAGAAAAAACATAGACCATAACAGGGTCAAACCAGAGGACGAGCGGCTCCTCCAATCCCTATCCCACCGCCACCATCGATCTCCGGAGAGCGACGCAATTTCCCTTATATGGCGATAAGAACATAACTGCCTGCCGCAGATCTCAGCTTCCTCGAGATCTAGCCAGTCCCGCCGATGAGCACCCGTCCCCGACCCCTTCTGATTTGGGGATTTGGCAGACCTTCTATCGTTTTACCCGCTGAGGAGGAACGGACGCCCGCTAGAGCAAGCGTGAATCCGTTGGAGAGGGAGCAGCTGCAGGGCGGTGCCACCCTGTGTTTTCGCTGCAGCCTAGGCCTCCACAAGGGGGGACGCCGGCGATTTTGCTGAAGCTAATCTTGTTTGCCGGTCTGGGTGTGGGCACCGGAAAGGGGATTTGGCGGGGGCTGTGGCCTGGTGACCGATACGACGATATTCACCTCCGGCTAATACCAGCACGGTCTGCGAGCGCGGGGAGATCCAGAGAGTAGCGTCTGGAAGCAGAGAGGTGGAGGAGGTCCGGTCACAGATGAGCGACGCGTTCAGGCTAGCCTGCGACAAAGGACTTTTCCAGAGTGCACGTCATGCTGCTGTCAAAACCTATGGACTTTTAGGTCGCGTGTCTCCTTTCGCTTGGGAGCTCAATCAGAATAGTCCAGTGCAATCGGTAACCTATCTATAATGGAGGCTTGCTAAGAGCATCCACCGGCGGCCCCAAATAGGCTCTGTCGGCAGACCCATCCTCTATTTGTGGATGCTGCCTTCAAGCCACGATAGATTTTGAAAGTTAAATTCAAAATTTTAAAATAATATTCATACGAAATTTGAACGAAGTTTGTACAAATTTTACGAATTTAAACTAAAAAACTAAAAAAAAATCTAGCGGTGGCGGGAGTCGAAGCCGCTGAAGTCCAGATCGTCATCGTCATCGCTGGATGCCCCGAAGGACCAGCTGTCGTCCCCGTCGGCCTCCTCCTCGTCGGCCTTCTCCTCCTTTGGCGTCGACAACTTCGATGGTCTGGCGAGGTGGACGAAGTTGGCGTCGTGGTCCCTGGCGGACCACACCGTCGCATGCCGCGGGTCCAACGTAATCTACCGGTAGTCCGTCGACGGAGCGGCCGACCATGAAGTTTAGGCCGGCGAATTCCTCATCCTCGTCGTCATCATGGAGGGTCGCCTGCGCCTCCTTCTCCCACCATTGTTTCTTCTTTGCCGGTGGAAGTGTTGGCGAGGCCGTGGGGAAGTCCTCCTTGACACGGCGGCGGCCCGACCCCGTCGTCCGATGGGCCAGAGCAGAGGACTTAAAAAAATCTAGCGGCACCTTGAGTCGAAGGCGCTGAAGTCCAGGTTGTCACCGTCGTCGTTGGATGCCCCGAAGGACCAGCTGTCGTCCTCATCGGCCTTCTCCTCCTTTGGCGCTGACAGCTTCGATGGTCCGGCGAGGTCGACGAAGTTGGCACCGTGGTCCCTAGCGGACCACATCGCCGCATGCCGCTGGTCCAGCGTAATCTGCCGGTAGTCCTCGTCGACAGAGCGGCCGACCATGAAGTTTAGGCCGGGGAATTCCTCCTCGTCGTCGTCACCACGGAGGGCCGCCTGCGCCTGCGCCTCCGCCTCCTCCCACCACTGTTTCTTCTTCGCAGGCGAAAGTGGTTGCAAGGCCGCGGCGTCCTCCTCCTTGACGCGGCGGAGGCCCGACCCCGTCGTCCAACGGGCCAGAGCAGAGGACGCGCGCCTCGCCTCGTCGCGGATGATGATGCCTCCGGAAGGAGGCACGGGCGTGGCCGGGTGCGTGCAAGCGACGGGTGACGACGATCCGATGCGCAAGCTTCCGGACACGGCGGTCCTTTCCGGCACCCTCTGCAGAGTCGGCGCCGCCGGCGCCATGTACGCCGCCTGTGAGATGCATAGCGGGTCGCGTGGCCTGTCGCCGCGGACGCGCTGGCGGAAGCCGTACTAGCAAAGCGTGGTGTCGACGTCGCGGCCGTACCACCAGGCACGGCGGCCGGCAGTGTTGAAGCGGTCGCGCGAGCGCTCGGCCGCCCGCACGAGCTCGACGGTGCACTCATCTTCGAAGCGCCGCTGCCAGGCCGGGCTGTCGAGCGCGTTATCCGGCAAGTTCCTCTCCGTCGGCGTCATTAGGCTCCGTCGTTCCCTCGCGAGGGCTCGCGTCTGCTGTCCTGCTGGTGGCGACGGCGGCACGGCGAAGCCGGCGTTCGAGATGTGCCAGTCGTGCAGCAGTTTGTACTATACTGGTTGTACTAGCACGGGGACGCAGTGCCAGTACAGTACATCGGCCTCGTCGAGGCTGAGCTACAACGAGCGGAGCACGCCGCCGCCGCTGCCGCCGGCCTCGTCATTGTACGCCGTCGGTGGTGGGTGCGTTGGAGGTTTGCACGACGGTTGGACGGTGGCGGCTAGCGTTGGAAGGCGGGGAACAAAGAGAACTAAGCGCCGATGGGGTTTTAAGGGAGAACGCGCATTGAAGGCGCGTGGGTAAGGTAGGTGGACGCCGCGTGGCCAGTTGCCACCCTCGTTGCCGCTTGGGCTTCCGCGCGGGAGGCTATTAACGCCGATGACCAACCTCCCCGCATCGTTTCCGATGAGAACTGCCGCGTCCTCTCGCTGACAAGGCATCGCCACCCGCGAAAACCGTCGTATCGCGAGGCGCCGGCGCGCCTGATTCGCATCATTCGCTAAGGGGCCAGCATGGGGTTGCCGGTGCTTCTATTGGGCTAAAAAACTAGCCGGCGCCGTTTATGGCGCACCGGTGTGACCCCATTTTCGCTGCCAGCCATCTCCACCGGTGCCCCCCAAATAGACGCCGGCAGGGGCACCGGCACTACCATATGGGGGGCACCGGCACAACATCCTCTATTTAGGGACGATGTTCCCACACCGGCGCCTCCCATACGGTTGCCGGCTAGCTAGAATCTTTTGAGTAGAAATTTGGTGCCGACGCCCCCAATCGAAGCCCTTAACATAGGATTTCGGGAGTGCCGGCGCTTTTATGGGTCTCCAAAATATGCCGACGTTTTTTGAGGAGCACCGATGCGGACGCTTTCTCTCACTAGAATCTCAATAGAGCTATTGGAAGCTCTATTGCAAGCGCCGGTGAAGATGCTCTAACAGAACGATTAGATACAGATGAAATTCAGATTAAAAAGAACAAAACGAACCAGATTGTGCCATGTTGTTGCCTTTTTGTTTCTCGTATTGCTCAATACAACATGTTATATAGTTTTTCTTTTATTTCTCCTACATTTTTTGTTCTACTAGCTTGAGTTGCCTACAACCGGTTATTGGGCAATGTTTGAGGCAAGGTTTTGCTATGCATTATTACATAGTTAGGAAAAATATCTGATTTAAAAAATTTAAACACGTGCAACTGTTATAAAGATACTCTGTATTTCCTTGGTTCAAAACGTGTGAGGCGACGTTCTTATTATGGAAGACTGAATTCATGTTTTTCAAGAAATTGTTAGATCTAATTATCATGACATACGTTCATGGACAATCAGGCAAAGTTGACAAGCTCAACATGGTGAACCAGGATGATAGTGTTATCTAGGATATTTTGTGTGAAAATGTAAGGCATGAATTTATAATCCATGTATTTCAATTTTCATTTTGTCCGTAGCAACGCCACGGGTATTTGTGCTAGTTTAGTAACATAATCAACATCAACAAGTATATGAGTGTTACCTTCTGAAGAGGGGAAAGGTCCCATGAAGTCAAATCCCCAACAATCGGATGGTTCAATAACAAGAGTATAATTCATAGGCATTTCATTGCGTCTGGAGATATTACCAACCCTTTGACATTCATCACAAGATAAAATAAACTTCCTTGCATCTTTGAAGAGAGTTGGCCAATAAAAACCTGATTGTAGAACCTTTTGCGCGGTTCTATCTCCGGCGTGATGTCTGACACGCGTACAGCACGCGACCGTTGGGAACCCCAAGTGCAAGGTGTGATGCGTACATCAGTAAGTTTCCCTCATTTAGAAACCAAGGTTTATCGAACCAGTAGGAGTCAAGAAGCACGTTGAAGGTTGATGGCGGCGAGATGTAGTGCGGCGCAACACCAGGGATTCCGGCGCCAACGTGGAACCTGCACAACACAAACCAAGTACTTTGCCCCAACGAAACAGTGAGGTTGTCAATCTCACCGGCTTGCTGTAACAAAGGATTAGATGTATAGTGTGGATGATGATTGTTTGCAGAGAATAATAGAACAAGTATTGCAGTAGATTGTATTTCAGATGTAAAGAATTGGACCGGGGTCCACAGTTCACTAGTGGTGTCTCTCCCATAAGATAAATAGCATGTTGGGTGACCAAATTACAGTTGGACGATTGACAAATAGAGAGGGCATGACCATGCACATACATATTATGATGAGTATTGTGAGATTTAATTGGGCATTACGACAAAGTACATAGACCGCTATCCAGCATGCATCTATGCCTAAAAAGTCCACCTTCAGGTTATCATCCGAACCCCTTCCAGTATTAAGTTGCTAACAACAGACAATTGCATTAAGTATGGTGCGTAATGTAATCAATAACTACATCCTCGGACATAGCATCAATGTTTTATCCCTAGTGGCAACAGCACATCCATAATCTTAGAGGTTTCTCTCACTCCCCCAGATTCACGGAGACATGAACCCACTATCGAGCATAAATACTCCCTCTTGGAGTTACTAGCATCAACTTGGCCAGAGCCTCTACTAATAACGGAGAGCATGCAAGATCATAAACAACACATAGATATAAATTGATAATCAACATAACATAGTATTCTCTATTCATCGGATCCCAACAAACACAACATATAGCATTACAGATAGATGATCTTGATCATGTTCGGCAGCTCACAAGATCCGACAATGAAGCATAATGAGGAGAAGACAACCATCTAGCTACTGCTATGGACCCATAGTCCAGGGGTGAACTACTCACTCATCACTCCGGAGGCGACCATGGCGGCGTAGAGTCCTCCGGGAGATGAATCCCCTCTCCGGCAGGGTGCCGGAGGCGATCTCCTGAATCCCCCGAGATGGGATTGGCGGCGGCGGCGTCTCTGGAAGGTTTTCCGTATCGTGGCTCTCGGTACTGGGGGTTTCGCGATGAAAGCTATTTGTAGGCGGAAGGGCAGGTCAGGGGGCCACACGAGGGGCCCAGGAGACAGGTCGGCGCGGCCAAGGCCTGGGCCACGCCGCCCTACCTCCTGGCCGCCTCGTGGCCCCACTTCGTTGACTCTTCGGTCTTTTGGAAGCTTCATGTGAAAATAGGCCCCTGGGCGTTGATTTCGTCCAATTCCGAGAATATTTCCTTACTAGGATTTCTGAAACCAAAAACAGCAGAAAACAGCAACTGGCTCTTCGGCATCTCGTTAATAGGTTAGTTCCAGAAAATGCATAAATATGATGTAAAGTATGCATAAAACATGTAGATATCATCAATAATGTGGCATGGAACATAAGAAATTATCGATACGTCGGAGACGTATCAATGTCCTCCATAAGCACTACCATGACATTTACTCAATATCTCTTGTTGTTCATATTCGGGAACACATCTTCGCAGAATACCATCCACTCCTTCTTTATATAAGTGTGGGTCATCCCAAAAATAATGCCTCAAGTCATAAAAGAATTTCCTCCTTTGCTGGGCTGAAAAGGTTGGGGGCAAGTACTTGGAGACAATAAAGTTAGCATAATCAGCGTACCAAGGGCTATCTCGCGAGCTCACCTTTATTACAGCCAATTGTTCATTTGGAAAACTATCATTAAAGGAACAGGATCATAAGCAGTATTTTCCAATCTAGACAAATTATCAGCAACAGGATTATCAGCACCTTTCCTATCTATAATATGCAAATCAAATTCTTGCAACAGAAGCACCCATCTAATAAGCCTTGGCTTAGCATCTTTCTTTTGCATAAGGTATCTAATTGCAGCATGATCAGTATGAATTGTGACTTTAGAATCAACAATATAAGATCTAAACTTATCACAAGCAAAGACTACAGCTAACAATTCTTTTTCAGCTGTAGCATAATTTCTTTGAGCAGCATCAAGAGTTTTACTAGCATAATGAATAACATTCAATTTTTTATCTACTCGCTGTCCAAGAACAGCACCTACAGCAAAATCACTAGCATCACACATAATTTCAAAAGGTAAATTCCAATCAGGAGGTTCAACTATAGGAGCAGTTGTCAAGGCTTTCTTTAGAGTTTCAAAAGCTTCCTTACAATCATCATCAAAAACAAAAGGTACATCTTTTTGAAGAAGATTAGTAAGAGGTTTTGAAATCTTGGAAAAGTCTTTAATAAACCTCCTATAAAACCCAGCATGACCAAGAACACTACGAATACCTTTAACATCCCTGGGATAGGGCATCTTCTCAATTGCTTCAACTTTAGCTCTATCAACTTCAATACCTCTCTCGGAAATTTTATGTCCCAATACAATTCCTTCATTAACCATAAAGTGGCATTTCTCCCAATTAAGAACAATGTTAGTTTCTTCACATCTCTGCAAAACTTTATCAAGGTTCCGCAAGCAATTATCAAAAATATTTCCATAGACAGAAAAATCATCCATGAATACCTCTACAATATTCTCGCAAAAGCCATGAAAGATAGCAGACATGCATCTTTGAAAAGTAGCAAGAGCATTACATAAACCAAAAGGCATACGTCTATAAGCATAAGTTCCATAGGGACAAGTGAAAGTGGTGTTCTCTTGATCCTTAGTTTTAACAGCAATTTGTGAAAACCCAGAATAACCATCAAGAAAGCAAAAATGAGTATTCTTAGATAACCTTTCTAACATTTGATCAATAAAAGGTAAAGGGTAATGATCTTTCTTAGTAACCTTATTAACTTTTCGATAATCAATGCGCATTCTATACCCTACAACTACTCTTTGAGGGATGAGCTCATCATTATCATTAGGTACAACAGTCATGTAGGGATTCGTTGCATAGAAAACAAAAAATTTCCTACCGCGAACACGCAATCCAAGCCAAGATGCAATCTAGAAGATGGTAGCAACGAGGGGATTATCGAATCTCACCCTTGAAGAGATTCCAAAGCCTATAAGAGTAGGCTCTTATTGCTGCGGTAGACGATCACTTGCCGCTTGCAAAAGCGCGTAGAAGATCTTGATCACGGTGCCACGATCGGGCAGCACCTCCTTACTCGGTCACACGTTCGGTGTTGATGAAGACAACGTCCTTCTCCCCGTTCCAGCGGGCAGCGGAAGTAGTAGCTCCTCCTTGAATCCGGCAGCACGACGGCGTGGTGGCGGTGGCGATGGAGAACTCCGGCGGAGCTTCGCTAAGCGTGCGGGAGAGGTGGAGGAGAGGGGGGCGGCTAGGGTTTGGGAGAGGGGGTGGTGGCCGGCCTCAAGGGGTGCGGCCAACTTGTGGCTCTATGGTGGCCGGCCCCCTCCCCTATGCCCCTCATTATATAGGTGGAACCCCAAGTGTTGGACTACAAGTCTTCGAATAAGACCCCAACACAAGAACCTTCCATGTAGTAGGGAAACCTACCCAAGGTGGGAATCCCACTTGGGGTGGGATTCCCCCTTCCATGTGGGGGTGGCCGGCCCCCTTGGTGGAGACCAAGGTGGACTCGCCCCTCCTAGGGTTGGCCGGCCATGGGAGGTGGAGTCCCTCCGGGACTCCTCCTTCCTTAGTGATTTCTTCCGGACTTTTCTAGAACCTTCTAGAACCTTCCGTAGAATCTTCCGGATCATTTTAAATCTTATAAAATGACTTCCTATATATGAATCTTATTCTCCGGACCATTCCGGAACTCCTCGTGATGTCCGGGATCCCATCCGGGACTTCGAACAAAACTTCGAACTCCATTCCATATTCAAGTTCTACCATTTCAACATCAAACCTTAAGTGTGTCACCCTACGGTTCGCGAACTATGCGGACATGGTTGAGTACTCTCTCCGACCAATAACCAATAGCGGGATCTGGAGATCCATAATGGCTCCCACATATTCAACGATGACTTTAGTGATCGAATGAACCATTCTCATACGATACCAATTCCCTTTGTCACGCGATATTTTACTTGTCCGAGGTTTGATCATCGGTATCACTCTATACCTTGTTCAACCTCGTCTCCTGACAAGTACTCTTTACTCGTACCGTGATATGTGGTCTCTTATGAACTTATTCATATGCTTGCAAGACATTAGATGACATTTCACCGAGAGGGCCCAGAGTATATCTATCCGTCATCGGGATGGACAAATCCCACGGTTGATCCATATGCCTCAACTCATACTTTCCGGATACTTAATCCCACCTTTATAACCACCCATTTACGCAGTGGCGTTTGATGTAATCAAAGTACCTTTCCGGTATAAGTGATTTACATGATCTCATGGTCATAAGGACTAGGTAACTATGTATCGAAAGCTTATAGCAAATAACTTAATGACGTGATCTTATGCTACGCTTAACTGGGTGTGTCCATTACATCATTCATATAATGACATAACATTGTTATTAATAACATCCAATGTTCATGATTATGAAACTAATCATCTATTAATCAACAAGCTAGTTAAGAGGCATACTAGGGACTCCTTGTTGTTTACATAACACACATGTATCAATGTTTCGGTTAATACAATTATAGCATGGTATATAAACATTTATCATAAACATAAAGATATATAATAAACACTTTATTATTGCCTCTAGGGCATATCTCCTTCAAGTCATTCCTCCTTTCTTAGGAACACAATGCACAGGACTAACCCATCTACTATCAGCAATAGGATATATAATACCAGCTTCAAGAAGTTTTAATACCTCATTCCTTACCACATCCTTCATCTTAGGAATTAGACGATGCTGGTGTTCAAAAACAGGCTTTGCATCATCTTCCATGTTAATGGCATGTTGGCAAATAGAGGGAGAAATCCCCTTCAAGTCATCAAGAGTGTAGCCAATAGCTCCTCGGTGCTTCTTCAATATTTCCAATAACCTTTCTTCCTCAATCTCTGAAAGCTTAGAACTAATAATAACAGGACATATTTTCTTATCATCAATATGAGCATATTTAAGATTATCAGGCAAAGGCTTTAAATCAAAAACAGGATCTTCCTTTGGTGGCGGTGTTGTACCCAAATCTTCCACCGGTAAATCATGCTTGAGAATAGGTTGGCGAAGAAAAATTTCCTCAAGCTCATCTCTTTCTTTCCTAAAAACTTCACTCTCGCTATCCTCCAAATGTTGCTGCAAAGGATTATTAGGAACAAGAACAATAGATGCACACTGTTCCATTTTAAAATCATCACTAGGCAAATCAGCTTTATAAGGAGTTTTGGTAAATTTAGAGAAGTTAAACTCATAAGATTCACCAGCAAATTTAGTCAAAATCTTCTCTTTCTTGCAATCTATAATAGCTCCACAAGTATTTAGAAAAGGTCTACCAAAAATAATAGGACAATAATCACTAGCAGCAGAACCAAGTACCAAAAAGTCAGCAGGATATTTAATCTTACCACATAGAACTTCCACATCTCGAACAATACCAATTGGAGAGATAGTTTCTCTATTAGCTAGCTGAATAACCACATCAATATCTTCAAATTCACAAGAACCAATTTCGTGCATAATCTCCGTGTAAAGCTCATAAGGAATAGCACTAATACTTGCACCAATATCGCATAAACCATAATAACAATGATCACCAATTCTAACAGGTAGCATAGGAACACTAGCTTTCCTAGACTTATTAGGATGTGAAACAATATTAGAAGCATCTTCACAGAAAATAATATGACCATCTTCCACATTTTCAGTCACAAGATCTTTAACTATTGCAATAGCAGGTTCAACTTTTATTTGCTCTTCAGGTTCTATAGGTTTCTTTTCACTTTTATTAACCGCACTATTTATAACAGAATACTCCTTCATTTTAGCAGGGAAAGGAGTTTTTTCAATATAAGCTTCAGGAATAACATGATCAACAGTTTCAACTACAACACATTTATTTATAGATGAATCAATTTTATCTTTATACGGTTCATGATACTTATCAAAATTCTTCTTAGGCAATTCATAATGAGAGGCAAAAGCTTTATAAAGATTTGCAGCAACTTGAGAATCAAGACCATAAGTAGCACTCATATTACGAAATTTATCAGTATCCATAAAAGCTTCAAAGCATTTATAATCATAGTTTATACCTGACTCTCTATCTTTGTCGTTCTCCCATCCTTCACTATTCTCCTGAATCCGATTAAGAAGGTCCCTTTTAAACTCTTCTTTGTTGCATGTAAATGATCCAGCACAAGAAGTATCCAGCAAGGTCTTGTCTTGAAAAGAAAGTCTTGCATAGAAATTATCAATGATAACATTAACAGGAAGCTCATGAATGGTGCATTTGAGCATTAAAGACTTCAATCTCCCCCACGCTTGGGCAATACTCTCTCCATCATGAGGCCAAAAATTATATATGCGGTTCCGGTCTTTGTGAATTTCACTTGGAGGATAGAACTTAGAATAAAATCGGGGCACAATATCATTCCATTCAAGAGAATCCCCATCATCCAGTAATTTATACCAATGCGCCGCTTTACCAGACAACGATATAGAGAATAGCTTCTTCCTCACTTCATCCATAGCAATACCTGCACACTTGAATAAACCGCATAATTCATGTAAGAACAGTAAATGATCTCCAGGATGGACAGTTCCATCCCCTGTATAACGGTTATGCACTACACGTTCAATAATTTTCATAGGTATTTTGTATGGAACTTCTTCCTCACCTGGCGCCTCATCCACTACCTTTGCAGTAGTAGTAGATTTTCTAAATAAAAATTCAAGAGAAGATCTCTCCATAATGAATTATAGCAAAGAAAGAGAAATAAAATCAGCACTAACAGTAAAAGTTTCCCTTACCAATTCCACTTACCAATAGCGCTTCACTCCCCGGCAACGGCGCCAGAAAATAGTCTTGATGGCCCACAAGTATAGGGGGTGTATCGTAGTATTTTCAATAAGTAAGAGTGTCGAACCCAACGAGGAGCAGAAGGTGTTGACAAGCAGTTTCGATGTAGGAATCACTGTAAATGCTCACAGACAAGTATTCAGGGGGTTTTGATGTAGCAGTTGAATAAAGTACGAGTGAGTAAAGTGCGAGAGAAATAATTGTAGCGATTGGCCCAATCCTTTTTAGCACAAAGGACAAGCCGGTTTGTTTACTTATAATGACCAAACGTTCTTGAGGATACACGGGAATTTAGTCTAGTGCTTTCGCTACATATAGCTAATTAATCTTCATTGTTTTGATAAGTGTTGTGTGGGTGAACCTATGCTAATGCACCGCCCTTCCTAGGACTAATACATACTTGTGATTATACCCCTTGCAAGCATCCGCAACTACAAGAAAGTAATTAAGATAAATCTAACCACAACCTTAAACTCGGAGATCCTGCTATCCCTCCTGCATCGATATACCAACGGAGATTCAGGTTTCTGTCACTCCAGCAACCCCGCAATTAGCAAACGAGTACAAGATGTATTCCCCTAGGCCCATAAAGGTGAAGTATCATGTAGTCGACGTTCACATGACACCACTAGAAGAATAACACCACAACTTAAATATCATAACATTGAATATTACTCAACCATAATTCACTACTAACATTTAGACTTCACCCATGTCCTCAAGAACTAAACGAACTACTCATGAGACATCATATGGAACATGATCAGAGGTGATATGATGATGAATAACAATCTGAACATAAACCTTGGTTCAATGGTTTCACTCAATAGCATCAATAACAAGTAGAAATCAATACCAGGAGAGTTTCCCCTATCAAACAATCAAGATCCAACCCAAATTGTTACAGCGGTGACGATGTGCAGCGGTGGAGACGGCGGTGATGATGATGGCGATGATGATGATTGTGATGGAGATGATGTCCAACTCGATGACGGTGACGATGGTGTCGATTTCCCCCTCCGGGAGGGAATTTCCCCGACAGATTTCAGCCTGCCGGAGAGCTCTTTTCTCTCTGGTGTTTTCCGCCCCTCAGAGGCGGTTGTGACTCTTCGCGACTATCCTCTGGAGCTTAGGTTTTCGGGACGAATATGTACGCGAAGGAGAGGAGGCCAGAGGGGGGCTGTGGGCCCCCTCCTCACATGGCGGCGCGGCCAGGGCAGGCCCGCGCCGGCCTATGAGGGGGGCCCATGGCGGCCCTCCTTGGCTCCTCCTTTTGGCTCCCTTCGTCTTCTGGAAAAATAGGATTTTTCATATAAGTTCCGTCAATTGTTGATCTTCCGAAATATTGCATTCTGACGGCGCTTTTTCCAGCAGAATCCTGACTCCGGTGCGCGATCCTCCAATAATCATGAAACATGCAAAATAGATGAAATAACATAAGTATCATCTCCAAATATGAAATATATCAATGAATAACAGCAAATTATGATATAAAATAGTGATGCAAAATGGACGTATCAATAACACACAAGTATTGTTGTTTCCGGTTAATACAATTATAGCATGGAATGCAAACATTTATCATAAACACAAATATATAATAATAACCATTTTATTATTGCCTCTTGGGCATATCTCCAACAGTCTCCCACTTGCACTAGAGTCAATAATCTAGATTACATGGTAAGATACCTAACACCCATGGCATTCTGGTGTAGGTCATGCTTTGCTCTAAGGAGAGCTTTAGTCAATGGATCTGCCACATTTAGTTCTGTGTGTGCTTTGCAAATATTTATGTCACCATCTTCGACAGACTCGCGAATCACATGAAAATGTAGCTTGATATGCTTCATCTTCTTGTGTGACCTTGGCTCTTATGCATTGGCTATGGCACCCATGTTATCACAATAGATGGTCAATGGGTCCAATCCACTAGGAACCACACCAAGATCAGTAATGAACCTCTTCATCCATATCGCTTCTGACAAAGCCTCCGAAGCCGCTATGTATTTAGATTCAGTTGAAGATTTCGCCACCACGCTCTGCTTGACACTCATCCAGCTTACTGCAGCACCATTCAATATAAACATGTACCCAGATTGAGACTTAGAGTCATCTGGATCAGTGTTCCAACTAGAATCGGTGTAACTGGTTACAGTGAGATCTTGGTCCCCTCCATAACAAAGAAACATATCATTAGTCCTATTCAAGTACTTCAGGATATTCTTGACCGTTGTCCAGTGTTCCATTCCTGGATCACTCTGATATCTGCTGGTCAAACTAACAGCATGTGCGATATCCGGTCTACTACACAGCATGGCATACATGATAGAGCCTACTACCGAGGCATAGGGGATCTTGTTCATCCTTTCTATTTCTTCTGCTGTAGCCGGACCTTGGGTTTTACTCAAGACCTTACCTGGCAACATGGGTAATAACCCTTTCTTGCTTTCAGCCATTCTAAACTTCTTTAGAATCTTGTCCAGGTATGTACTCTGTGAAAGCTCTATTAGGCGTCTTGATATATCTCTATAAATCTTGATGCCTAAAATATATGCTGCTTCTACAAGGTCTTTCATTGAAAAACACTTATTCAAATAACCTTTAACACTGCTTAGAAGTTTTACATCATTCCCAATCAATAATATGGCATCTACATATAATATCAGGAATGCTATAGAGCTCTCACTCACTTTCTTGTAAATACATGCCTCACACCATGAGTTTGTATAAACCCGAAGTCTTTGATCACCTTATCAAAGCGTCGGTTCCAACTCCGGGATGCTTGCTTCAGTCCATAAATGGAACGCTGAAGTTTGCATACCTTGTCAGCATTTTTAGGATCGACAAAACCTTTGGGTTGTACCATATACAACTCTTTCTCAATGTCACCATTAAGGAATGCCGTTTTGACATCCATCTGCTAAATCTCATAATCGAAAAATGCAGCGATTGCTAACAAAATCCTCACAGACTTTAGCTTCACTACAGGTGAGAAAGTCTCATCGTAGTAAACTCCTTGAATTTTTCGGAACACCTTCGCGACAAGTCGAGCTTTATAGACAGTAATATTACCATCAGTATCTATTTTTCTTTTGAAGATCCATTTATTCTCGACAACCTTGCGGCTATCAGTAAGTCTACCAAAGTCCATACATGGATCCCATTTCGGATTTCATGGCTTCTTGCCATTTGTTGGAATCTGGGCTCATCATTGCTTCCTCATACATCGCAGGGTCTTCATCATTGTTATCCACAATCATGACATTTAGACAGGGGTCATACCAATCAGGAGTGGTACGAGCCCTTGTCAATCTACGAGGTTCCGTAGCTACTTCATTCGAAGTTTCATGATCATCATCATTTGCTTCCTCTCTTATGAGTGCAGTCGGCACAAGAACATCTTCCGGCGATGTGCTACTCTCAAGTCCGAGAGAAGGTTCGATAACCTCGTTGAGTTCTACTTTCCTTCCAGTCACTTCTTTCGTGAGAAACTCCTTCTCAAGAAAGGATCCGTTCTTGGCAACAAAACTTTGCCTTCAGATCTATGATAGAAGGTATACCCAATTATTTCTTTAGGGTATCCTATGAAGATGCATTTTTCCTCTTTGGGTTCTAGCTTGTCAGGTTGTAACTTCTTTACATAAGCTTTGCAGCCCCAAACTTTAAGGAACGACATCTTAGGTTTCTTACGAAACCATAATTCATACGGTGTCGTTTCAACGGATTTAGATGGTGCCCTATTTAAAGTGAATGCGGCTGTCTCTAATGTGTAAGCCCAAAACGATAACGGCAAATCGATAAGACACATCATAGATCGAACCATATATAAGAGAGTTCGATTACGATGTTCGGACACACCATTGCGATGTGGTGTTCCCGACGGTGTCAACTGTGAAAGTATTCTGCATTTCTTTAAATGCATGCATAACTCATAACTCAGATATTCACCTCCACGATCAGAACGCAAAAACTTAATCTTCTTGTTACATTGATTTTCTACTTCACTTTGGAATTCCTTAAACTTCTCGAAAGTTTCGTACTTATGTTTCATAAAGTAAATATATCGATATCTACTCAGATCATCCGTGAAGGTTAGAACATAACGATAACCACCGCACGATGCTACACTCATTGGACCACAATCATCGGTATGTATGATTTCCAATAAGTATGTAGGTCGCTCCATTGTACCAGAGAATGGATTCTTAGTCATTTTTTCCATTAGACATGCTTCGCATCTATCAAGTGATTCAATAAGTCCATTGTAATGGAGTTTCTTCATACGCTTCACTCCAATATGACCAAGACGACAGTGCCACATATATGTAGAATTATCATTCAATTTAATTCGCTTAGCATCAATGTTATGAACATGTGTATCACTACTATCGAGATTTAACAAGTATAAACCATTCATCTCAGGTGCATGACCATAAAAGATATTATTCATATAAATAAAACAACCATTATTCTCTAACTTAAACGAATAACCGTCCTGCATTAAACAAGATCCAGATATAATGTTCATGCTCAACACAAGCACAAAATAACAATTATTCAGATTGAAAACTAATCCCGAAGGTAGATGTAGAGGGAGCGTACCAACGGCGATCACATCGACCTTGGATCCATGTCCCACGCGCATCGTCACCTCGTCCCTCGCTAGTCTCCATTTATTCCGCAGTTCCTACTTCGAGTTACAAATGTGAGCAACCGAACTAGTATCAAATACCCAGGTACTACTACGGTTACTAGTAAGATAGACATCAATAACACGTATATCAAATATACCTTTCTTCTTGACGTGGCCGCTCTTCAGATTAGCTAGGTACTTGGAGCAATGGCGTTTTCCGTGTCCATCACCCTTGCAGTAATAGCACACAATATCAGGCTTAGGGCCAGCCTTGGGTTTCTTAGGAGGCGCAACAGCTTTCTTGCCGCCCTTCTTGAAGTTTCCCTTTTCCTTAAGCTTGCCCTGTTTCTTGAAACTGGTGGTCCTGTTGACCATCAACACTTGGTGCTCTTTCTTTATCTCCACTTCAGCAGTTTTCAGCATGGAGAAGAGTTCAGGTAACTCCTTGTTCATGCACTGCATGTTGTAGTTCATCAGGAAGTTCTTATAACTAGGTGGCAGTGATTGGAGGACCCGATGAATACCCGACTGGTTAGGAATCACTATTCCCAAGTTATTGAGCTTCTTCGCGTGCCCAGACATCTTGAGCACGTGCTCGCTAATGGAGCTTCCCACTTCCATCATGCAGCCAAAGAATTGTTTCGAGGCTTCATAGCTTTCCACGGCCGCATGAGTTTCAAAGATAGTTTTGAGCTCACGGACTATCTCACAGGGGTTGTGGTTTTCAAAACGCTTTTGCAGCTCTGCCTCTAGGCCGTACAAGATGGCACACTAAACTTGGGAGTATTGAATGAGTCTGGTAAACATTTTTAAGGTCATCGGGAGCAGTTTCTACAGGTGGGGGACCTAGCGGTGCATCGAGCACATATTGCAGTTGTCCAGCAGTGAGGACAATCCTCACATGACGGATCCAATCCATGAAGTTGCTTCCATTGTTCTTAAGATTTTCTTTCTCTAGGAAGTGATTAAAATTGATGGTGGAGGCCTCCATGATCTACAACATATTTGCAAAGAGTTTAGACTAAGTTTATGATAAATTGAGTTCATTTTAATTCTTAAATTAACTAGGTGAACTCCCACTCAAAACAACATCCCTCACATTATCTTAGTGATTACACGAACCAAATCCACTACACCAAGTCCGATCTTCACGAGAGAAGATGTAGTTTCAAAGGCGAACACTCAAAGTGTTCATCATATCATTCATATGACTCATGCTCTACCTTTCGGTATCCTGTTTTCCGAGACCATGTCTGTACATGCTAGGCTCTTCAAGGTTAACCTTAGTATCCGCATGTGCAAATCTGGCTTGCACCCGTTGTATGCACATGTACAATCTATCACACCCGGTCATCACATGGGGCGTGTTTGGTTGCCCGGGTCGAATTCTTGCATGACTGCGCCAGCGAGATGGGAGCACTTGCGCATCGCGAATGGGCCATGGGCTACTTTTGGCGGGTCGTTTGGTAGGATGTGCGGCATTTTGCGTGCCGGAGAAGGAAGCCAGGCCCCATCGTTTGGTTACATACGAGCCCAGTTCTAGCCTCACCATTTGTCCACATGATGACCTTACCTCTCACCTCTTTTGCACGTCGATGATCCCGAAAGAAGACACCACCATGGCACCGCCGTCAAGCCAGTCAAAACCATCACCATGTCACCGACCACGAAGACGAAGATCACCATGATACCGCCGGTCACGCCAGTCACAAGCATGGGCACGTCACCGACCACGAAGATCACCATGACATTGTCGATCACGCCGATCACAAGCATGCACACATCGCCAACCACGTAGATGAAGACCACCATGGCACCGTCGTTCACGCCGGCCAAGCATCACCACCTCGCCGACCACGAGGACGAAGACAACCATGACGCCGTCGGTGACGCCGGCCACAAGCATCACCATGTCGTTGACCACGAAGATGAGACCACCATGACACCGCCGGTCACGCCGGTCACAAGCATCACCACGTCACCGACCACGAAGACAAAGACCACCATGACACCACCGTTCACGCCCATCACAAGCATAACCATGTCGCCAATGACGAAGCTGAATACCACCATGACACCGTCGGTCACACCGGTCACAAGCATCACCACGTCGTGGACCACGAAGATGAACATCACCATGCCACCACCACCATGGATTATCACCTCTCACTTCTCACATATCATCACCACGTCGCCATCTATGAAGATGACAAGCGAGAAGTTGATCAAAAGTAATGCAAACTATACTCACACATACATACACATTACAGTATACTAGTGAGTCATTTATTTATCCGTCTATGTCCACCAAAACAAAAACCTTTCAACATGAAAATCATGCGGAATGGTGAGGTGAACCCACCCCTCAAAGGAAATTCCAAACGGTTGAGCGTGTGCGACGAATTTGGCAAAATTCGCTCAAAACTTCATACACGAAATTGACGATTTACGCCTGACGAAACTCGAAACTGATTGTGGGAATTGATTCCTATCATCAACACACATCTTTTTTATGTACAACTTATTTCGATTCAAACTATGTGTATGTTGATTTGAGTAGAGGGTGTGTGGAGTAATGTAAGCCTAACCCAGAGTACGTGCAGGTGTTGCATGCGTGGAGACAAGGAGGCACGAGAATGGGCCTGGCCCCAGAGAAACTGCCATTTTGAACATTTCTCCAGGGCATGTCCCGGAGGTGCTTTGAGAACCGGTTGATGCAAGAACGCAGCTCGGCCCAGGCATCCAAACGGGCCGAAAATTGTTGGCCCGATGCGAGCCAAGAGGCATGCAGCCTACCAAACGCGCCCGTGATGCTTCGAAACGACAAGTCTTAGCAACGGTGCATACTAATGACGAACACTTTATTATCTTGATATTTAGTGAGAGGGATTATCTTATAATGCTACTGTCGCGATCTAAGCAAAATAAGATGCATAAAGGATTAACATCACATGCAATTCATAATATGTGATATGATATGGCCTTTCTTCTTGTGCTTTTGATCTCCATCTCCAAAGCACGGACATGATCTCCATCATCACCAGCATAGCGTCAAGGTCAGTGGCACCGCTTCATGGTTGTCCATCACTTATAGCTACTATAACAACTACTTGAAATAAAGCTATTACATGATGAATAGACACGCAGGTCTTAACAAATTTAAAGACAACCATTAGGCTCCTGTCGGTTGCCATAATACAACAATGATCATCTCATACATCAAATATATTCATCATCACATCATGGTCATATCACATCAGCAAACCCTGCAAAAACAAATTAGACGCCTCTAATTTGGTTTGCATGTTTTACGTGGTTTAGGGTTTTCTAGTAAGGTCCAATCTACCTATGAACATGAACCACAATAGTGATACTGTGTTGTCGATTGAAATAGTAAACTGAATCTTAACTATGGTGAAAGAGATAGACACCCGTAAAGCCACTTATGCAATACAAGTTGCATGTTAAGCGTGGAGCAAGTCTCATGAGACGTGGTCATGTAAAGTTAACCCGGGCCGCTTCATCCCGCCATCCCGCAAGATGCAAAGTACACATAACTAAAGACAACAAAAGCATCAACACCCACAAACTCATTGTGTTCTACTCGTGCAACAGATCTATGCATAGACACGGCTCTGATACCACTGATGGGTTCGTTGCATGGAAAACAAAAAATTCTACCGTGAACAAGAACAAAACCAAGATCCAATCTAGGAAGAGCCACGATCTAATTTATGAAGATCGGAGCAACGAAAGATATGAGAGACTAACCCTCGAAGATCCAAAGCCTTACGAGATCAAATCTCGTTGTTGATGTTGTTGATCGTCCCGGTGCTGCAATCCGGCAGCACTTCCGTACTCGGTCGTGTGTACAGTGTCGATGAAGTCCTTCCTCTCCCTGTTCCAGCGGGTAGCGGAGGTGTAGTATATCTCCTCGGAATCCCAGTAGCACGACAGCGTGGTGGTGGTGGTGGAGGAGAAGTTTATGCAGGGCTTCGCCTAAGCCGGAGCAGATTGCGGTGGAGGGGAAGGGGCGGCTAGGGTTGGGGAATGATGGAGGGCTGCGCCCACTGCCCACTCCCCTCTTTATGTAGGGGAGAGGCCGGCCAGGGTTTGCTTGGCCCCTCCTCCAAGCCTTGTGGCCGGCGGCCAAAGAGAGGGGGGAGAGAAATCTTCCCCCCAAGTCTTCCTCCCTAGAGTTTTGGGGAAACCCTAAAGGGGTGGCCGGCCTGGGCAATGAGGGCTTGGTAAGCCTGGCCCATTAGAGCAAGGCAGCACCCCCTCGGCCCATGTGGCCCCTCCTAAGGTCGTGGGCCCACTAGGGGACCCTCCGGAACCTTCTAGAACCTTCTCGGTCTTTCACCGGAAAATCTCGAACTTTTTCCGAACCCCAGAAATTAACTTCCCTTATATGAATCTTATTCTCCGGACCATTCCAGAACTCCTCATGATGTCCTGGACCCCATCCGAGACTCTGAAAAACATTCGATCTCCATCTCATATTCTAACTCTACTTATACGACATCGAACCTTAAGCGAGTCACCCTACGGTTCGTGAACTATGCAGACATGATCGAGACTCCTCTCTGATCAATAACCAATAGCGGGACCTGGAGATGCATAATGGCTCCCACACATTCAGCGATAACTTAGTGATCGATTGAACCATTAACATACGATACTGATTCCCTTTGTCACGCGATACTTTACTTGTCCGAGGTTCGATCATCGGTATCTCCATACCTAGTTCAACCTCGTTACCAATAAGTACTATTTACTCGTACCATGGTATGTCATCTCTTGTGACCTTGTCACATGTTTGTAAGCTAATTAGACGATATTCCACCAAGAGGGTCCAGAGTATATCTATCCGTCATCGGGATGGACAAATCCCACTATTGATCCATATGCCTCAAATCATACTTTCCGAATACTCAATCCCGTCTTTATAATCACCCATTTACGTAATGGCGTTTGATGTAATCAAATTACCCATTCGGTGTAAATGATTTACATGATCTCATGGTTGAAGGACTAGGTTACTATGTATCGAAAGCTTATACCAAGATGAACTTAATGGCTTGATCTTATGCTACGCTTATTTGGGTGTGTGACCATTATATCATTCACATAATAACATAACCTTGTTATTAACAACATCCAATATTCATGATCAGAAAACCATGATCATCTATTAATCAACAAGCTAGTTTAACAAGAGGCTTACTAGGGACTCTTTTCTGTTTACATAACACACAAGTATTAATGTTTCCGGTTAATACAATTATAGCATGGAATGCAAACATTTATCATAAACACAAAGATATAATAATAACCATTTTATTATTGCCTCTTGGGCATATCTCCAACACCGCCGACCAGGTCGGCATAGAGGGCAGATCCTATACACCGACCAGGTCGGTGTATAGCGATCGTCGCACATCCTCTGCGGGGCATGGGCCTAGCCCATATATCGCCTTTGATCTTTCCCTTTGATGTTGTTTTTTTTTTTTTGGTTTTTTAAGTTTTCCGTTTCTGTGTTTTTTTTCTTGTTTCATTTTCTATTCAAAAATACCTTTCGAAAAAAATTAAATTAGAAAAATGTGCAAGTTTCAAAAAATGTTCATGTCCGAAATTTGAAAAAATTACGATTTTTTTTAAAATTTGAACAAATTTCAAAATTTGAACGGATTTCGAGTTTTGAATGAATTTTTCGAAATTTGAAAGATTTCTGAATAGATATTGAAGTTTGAATGATTTTCTAATTTTTAACAGATTTTTGATTTTGAACGATTTTTGAATTTTGAATAAAATAAAATCATACATTTTTAGAATCTATATAAGTAAAATTTTGAACAAATTTTTAAAAGATAGAAAGAAAAACAAAAAGTTAGTCTTTAAAAACAGAAACGTAAAAAGGATAAAAGAAAAATTCAAATAAAAAAGACGTTTACCTAATGGGCCCCTGGATCGGAGGGGTGTGCGGCACCACATTCGTGCCAACCCGGTTGGCATATAGCACCTCCCGCATAGAGGAGCTCCCCCGAGAAGTAGGGGAGCGCCTATCGATCGCTTATTAGCCATGGTTTCGCACGCGCGGGCTGTCTAGTTGGGCTTGGCCCATCTAGTTCGTATGAATTGTTCTATCGGTTCTTTGGTGCGTTAAGATGCGTAATCCCTATCCTCCGCTCAATGCGGGAGGGATCTGGTGCTCCGCACACCCCTTGCCCTTTCCCGCGCGCTATGGGCCTGGCCCGTTAACTCCCGCTGTCTGCTTCGTCTTAGTCAGAATCTGGACGACTCTCTTTCTCGCCTCGCTTCTGTTTCTCGCTGGATTCGCCCACCTCGCCTTGTTCTTCTCCTGCGGCGAGCGCTGGGTTCCTTCCTGTTTCTCCGGGAGCGCCTCCCCTTCCGACGGCGGGCGATTCGATTCGTCGTCTCGTCGGCCATGGCAGCCGAAGGTTCATCTACTATTTCCCGTACCCCTTCCATCTCACTTTTTTTTGGCCGTCTAGTGTTTCCCGTAGGCGTGGGTGTAGATGTGGATCGTTTTCGTTTCTTCGATTACCAGATTCGTGTGGTGATAGCTTCTATACGTGTATTTTCCCGTAGGCGCGGGTGTACTTTGTATGTTTTACTGGTTTGGAATTAGATTTTTGGTGCTTCGGGGGGTGCTTTTTCATCTGGTTTGAAATTGGTGCTGGTGCTTCAGGTGGATTTTTTTGTGTAATATAATTAGATGGATGACTATGTGTAGTTTTAGTTCTTTTCAGATGGATTTTTACTTCTGGTGGATTTTTGGTGTAATATAATCAGATGGATTTTTGGCTTAGCTAACCTAACACTACCTTCTTGTTTGTTTTCTTCTAAGCTAGGAACCTAACACTACCTTCTTGTTTGCGAAAATTGTATTAATAGTTGTGAGATACTTTTTATAATTGGAGGTACTTTCAGGTTCCAGAAAGCGTGGTTTAGTTGAGATTTTGTTGGCAGTGTGTTTTTTGTGAAGAAGCCTTGCACGGTTCTTATCGGTACTGTTTTTAAGCTTATCAGCTAGTGTATGTTTTTAGTGAATTTTTGTGTTAAGAGTTGTAAGATACTTAAACAATTCTTAACAAAGTTGATAGTGAATCAGCAAATAAACAAAATTCGAATCTAAAACTAAAAAAGAACTAAAACTACACAGTTATCCACCTGTAATCCCGACCAGCTTGAATGTTTGATGCATTTATTTTTAATACTTCTGATGGTATAGTTACTTAGGTGTATTGTTATACCCAGATTCCACCTTGAATTACGGAAGTAACTTAGACTGCATTTGCTTGACCAATTCTTGAATCAAGAATTTCTTCTTTTTCACAGTTCAACATTGACGTTTATCTGAATTCTTTATCTTTAGGCTTTAGCATAGATTGTAAACTGATCAAGAACGTAATTACAGTTTAGCATAGATTTCATATAATCTGAATCAACAACAGATTCAGATTTCAACATATATGGCATTGGAAACTGATCAAGAACATGTTCAGAGTTCAACATAGCCTGCATTGTAAACTGAATCAAGGACATGTTCAGAGTTTGTACTTGCGATGACGCTAGTGCTCTGTTTTTGGTGGTAGATCATCATTGGATTAGCCGGTACCAGCATCCAGACCTGTTGATTCTTGCAATCTGTGTTTGTTCTTACTTAGCTGTATGTAGTTTTATGGTCGGTCAGTCTTTGCCGTTTCCTCTCACTGGAAAAGTATGCTGCTCTTTTTAGCATATATTTTTTTTGTGGGCTAATCCGTGTGTCGTTGGCTTTGCAGGTGTTTCATCAAGAAGAAGGTGGAGCCCGAGGTGAAGGGCGATGGGGCTCCGGCTCCAGCAGCGGTGGCGGCGGAGGAGGGGGCAAAGCTAGCAGTAGCACCTGTGGCGGGAGGCGAGTCTCACTGAAGCGGAGGCGTCCTACTTGAACTCGTTCGTCCTTGAGTCGAAAAAGATGAAAAGCCCTTGTTTGTCTGCTTTAGTTGTTCCTTTTGCGTCCTTTTGCGTTTCTTCTTTAGTGCTGGTAGCTATCGTCCTGACAATCTTTTTTTCTCAAACTTCACCTTCATCAATTCCTACTAAACCATACATAATATGTTGTGCTGATCCAAAGTTATTTCAACACCAAATCAATTTGAGGAAGAACTCAACCTCCATTTCTGATTCCATTTCCATTCATTTTCAAGGTTGAAATTTCCTTTTTCAAGTAACAATTTTGTTTGAAGTTGAAACCGTTCATTTTTTCAATAATGTTGAGAATTTTTTTCATAATTGTTCTACATGCAAATCGTTGAATAAAAAAAATGTTCAAGATTTGAAAAACAGTTCACATGGTGAATCGTTCGAATTTTTCATTAATTTTTTCAAAGTGGGAATGTCGTTGCCTACTCGACGGTACCTCGGAGGAGGGATCCTCACGAGGGGGAAAAGAAGTAGGGCCATAGGGCGGAGAGCACTCGGGACGGTGGTACGCGATTTACCCAACGTCGGAACTCCTGCTCGAAGACAGGGCCTACTGCTGCTTGTCTGGAATTATCTGGACGCTTTCGCGGTGTTACAATGAGTTGTAGTTGTGCCTCTAGGGCTCCCAGGATCCGGCTTATAAATGCGCACGAATCTAGCGTTTACATGGAGAGCCCTAGCCGGATTACAGGTTGCCTAACTACGGTACAATGTCTTGCCGTGTACCTCAAGGATCCGTCTTCCATCTACGTCGTACTGGATCCGGGTTCCTCACGGATCCGGCCTCCTCCAAAGGTCGGTTAGGATCCGGCTCCCTGATCCTGGACTGTACTTCATCCTTCATGATCAACAGCAACTGGGCCGCCCGATGGGCCACATGCCACATCACCGTCTGTGGACCACCCGGGTTTGCCGGATCTAGGCACTGTTGATGGTACACCCATGAAGTATACCCACAACAGGAAAACTGTTCGTTACTCATAATTTTTGAAGGTGCGATACTAGAGTTTTTCAAAGTTGTTCAACTCCCATATATGTACAAGGTAAAAATTCATTCAAGTAACAAATTTTTTTGACATGGTAATCTGTTCGATTTTTTTAGAAATTGATTAAGTTTAGAAACTATTCGAGGTGGTAATCGGTTCATTTTTTTCAAAAATGTTTAACTTGGGACTCTGTTCATTTTCAAATTTGTTCAAAGACGGAAATTGTTAAAGGCGGAAACCATTTCATAGTTGGAATTCGTTCATGTAATAGAAAAATATTCAAGGTGGAAATCCGTTAAAAAATGTTTATAGAAGGGATCCGTTCAAAATGCATTAGAATTTGTTCATCATGGAAATCCGTTCATGTAAACAACGTGTGAAAATCCATTCATCCTCGAAAATTGTTTAAAGAAGGAAAACAGTTCATGCTTTCGCAATTTTGTTCATCATCGAAATCCGTTCATGTAACCAACCTTGGGAAAAACGTTCATTTGTAGAATTTGTTTAAGTTAGGAAATGTTCGAGGTGGTAATCCGTTCATTTTTTTCAAAAATGTTTAACGTGGGACTTCGTACATTTTCAAATTTGTTCAAAGATGGAAATTGTTAAAGGCGGAAACAGTTCATAATTAAAATTTGTTCATGTAATAGATAATGTTCAAGGTGAAATCCGTTCATGTTTTCGATTTTGTTCATAATGGAAATCCGTTCATGTAACCAACCTGTGAAATTCGTTCATCTTTGAAATTTGTTTTAAAGAAGGAAACCATTCATATTTTGCAATTTTGTTCATCATGGGAAATTTGTTCATGTCTTTGGAAAATTCGTTCATCTTTTCAAAATTTGTTTAAGTTGGAAACTGTTCAACGTGGTAATCCGTTCATTTTTCAAAAATATTCAAGGTGGGAGTGCATTCATTTTCAATTTTTTGAAAACAGAAACCGTTCAAGGATGAAACCGTTCATAGGTGAAATTCGTTCATGTAATGAGAAATGTTTCAAGAAAACCGTTCATGCTATGCATGTAACCAACCTTGGGAATAAGTTCACTTTGAGAAATTGTTTAAGTTAGGAACTGTTCGAGGTGGTAATCCATTCATTTTTCAAAAATGTTCAACGTGCGACTTCACTCATTTTCCAAATTTGTTCAACGTGGGACTTTGTTCATTTTCAAAAAAAATCAAAGACGGGAATTGTTAAAGGCGGAAACTGTTCATAGTTTAAATTCGTTCTTGTAATAGTGGAAAATGTTCAAGGTGGAAATCCGTCAAAAATGTTTTAAAGAAGGAAACTGTTCATGTTTCGAATGTTTTCAACTCGGAAATCCATTCATGCAACCAATCTGTGAAATTCGTGCATCTTTGAAAATTGTTTAAAGAAGGAAACCGTTCATGTTTACAATTTGTTCATCATGGAAATCTGTTCATATAACCAACCTTGGGGAAAACGTTCATTTTTTTAGATTTTGTTTAAGTTAGGAACTGTTCGAGGTGGTAATCCGTTTGTTTTTAAAAAATGTTCAATATGGGACTTCGTACATTTTTAAATTTGTTCACAGATGGAAATTGTTAAAGGTGGAAACCGTTCATAGTTGAAATTTGTTTATGTAATAGGAAATGTTCATAGTTGAAATTCGTTCATCATGAAAATCCGTTCATGTAACCAACCTGTGAAATCCGTTCATGTCCAAAGATTCTTATATGCAAATAAACATGGATGCAATGCTAGTTGATAGTGAACCAGCATGGTGAAGATACAAGGGGACTGGAGTGGTGATATTTTTGTCATGAGACTGCACCAATCAAGAAATTTTTATCTATGTGCAAGGCAGCAAATGAATTAAATGGATAATTTCTTGGCACTAGTACTCTGTTTTTTCACTATGCAAAGTTGCTGAAATGAAACACTGTTTTCTTCAGGACCATTCAGACAACTATGTTTTTCTTAAGAAAAATGTCTAAAAACTATTGTGACTTTCCTACTTTTGATTTTTCTCATTGCTACTTTGCTGAAATGAAAGTTCTATCCCTAAGACTTAATACTGCTCTGACTTTCGTACTTTTGATTTTGCACTGCTACTTAGTACTGAGTTTTCCGCACTTTTTTCATAATGTTCTCGAAAATAACAGTATGGAAAATGCTCCGCATTTTTCGAGACACTAGCCAGCAAGGAAAGAACTGGAACTGAAAAAAAGTGCATCAAAAAGCAGTAAAAACGAAAAGAAGCTGCTACAAACATTACGGGCGAAAAGCTACAGGTCGAAAGAAAGCAAAGAAAAGCGAAACGGAGAAAGTAACGCGAAACGGTAACGCGAGAATGAAGGAGAATTATGTGCGAAACAGTAACACGAAACGTCCGTGCAAAGCGATATGTTAAATGGGCCGAGCCCATTTAAACCTATCCTTCGTACACAGGTGCGCGGAGCCGATCTTCCGGTCCGCTTAAAGCGATCAATAGGCGCACCCGTTAAGATGTTCGAGATTTGAAAAAATGTATAGATTTCAAAATAAGAAAATTTTAAAATTGAAAATTGCTCAAATTTGAAATTTTCTTAGATTCAAAATTTGCTCACGTTCAAAATTTGCTTAACTTTAAAATTTGTTTGATTTTAAAATTTCCGCAAAATTTTTTTGCTCCAAATATTTTCTGTTCAAAAAAGTTTTTGCAAATTTTTTTTCCAAAAACATTTAAAATCAATTGGTCATTTTTTCTTCAGAAAAATAAAATACTTATATTTCAAAATATTTGAGAAAAAAATTTAAAAAATCAATCAGAAAAAGCGAAAAAGGAAAACAAAAAAAGCGAAACAAAAAAATCGAAGTACCAAAAAAAAAAAAACCGTGTGCATACAAAGGAAAAAACCCACGCTAATGGGTCATGGCCCATATCGCCCCGTTAGCGGACGGGGTGTATTCTCCACCGCTAACGGGCGATGTATAGTATTTGCCGACGGGCAGCCACAATCGCACACGCTTATCTGGGCCTTGTCCAGGTATGGCCTTTTTGTCTATGGCCGACCAATTAGCACCTATCTCTATCTGGGCTGTCACCAGGCGCAGCCCCGATTCTCCTGGCCCAGCCCTGCTGTTTCCGATTCCGAGCCAGTCTCTGGTGTATGTGGATTTCGTCGAATCCGCATCCGGCGTCGGGCCGTGAATGCCTATATATCTGGAACCACATCTTACTGATCTGATCCCTGCCACAAGGATCCTGCGTTCCATCATCATCCTCATCATCCCCGCTCGACTCGCCCGATCGGCAGATCGCTGCTAGCACCCTTCTCCGAGCAGGCGTGCACCGGCAGATGGACCCCATGAGCGGCGTCGCTGGCGGCGATCTTGACCAGGAAAAACACAAGATAAGAAGAGGATCCACAAGGGAGTCGCGCAAGCTCAAGCCGGCATCGAGCTGCGCAATGGCGCTCCTGCACGCGCCGACGGTGGGCGAGACGAGCGAGGAGTACTGCGCGGTCTGCCACGACGATTTCAGGAAAGGCGACGCGCTCAGGACTCCCCTGCGCCCACTCTTTCCACGAGCGATGCATCTTCAGGTCGCTCCGTGTTCACCATCTCTGCCCTGTCTGCGACTACGAGCTGCCCACAAATGAGGAGGCAGTCGTGCTCGAAGCCTGCGCCAGAGCTGGAAGCGAGCTGTTTCGGTTTATCAAGATCGCCGGACTGCAAATCAGCCGAGGCTTTGTGAGCTGATTGTTGAGAAATCTATTTGCCTAGAAGAGCTAGTTTTACTGTTATGTATGGTAAACCTAAGCCAGGCCAAAAAAAATCTTGTTCCGAATGTTACTGGTACTTACTGTGATGCAGTGTTTGTTAAGAAACTGATCTATCAGTTGTACTACATAGTACTATGTTAAAGGACTCATGCTAAACATTCAAAAAAAATATGTTAACAATTCTACTTTATGAAACTTGAGTCAAGATTAATGATGAGAGGATCACCAAACTATGTTCAAAACAATCCTACACAAAGGCACCCAGAATACAATATTCACCGATTTATACAAACAAGGGTCATTCGAGCTTTTCTTCTTTATCCCCTTACTCCTGACCCTGTATGTGGCGCCACTTGTGAGTTCTGAGAAGATCAGCACTGTGAGTTTGGGACTTCTTCAAGCCTTTGGTGGGTTCCAGCTTATATCCCAGATATATACATTTCTGAAAAAGTATGGTTTCCGCCCATACATGCTCTCCTGTTGTTCAATCACAAACTTCCTCGCACTTCAGCCCTCGCTCAAGCTCCTTTTATAATTGTTTTGCCCAAGACTTTGCAAGAAGTCAGTGAATATGTGTTCATAGCCTGGCATTTTCCCATACCCTGTGGAAAAAATATTAGATCTGGGACGATAAAAAACTATTACTGTCAGGAAATTACCATGCTGTGAAATTGTCCAGATTCGAGACCATGAAGTGCTACATGCTCTCTTTTTAAAATGCAAGTTCTTCCCACAATATTTAATCCAACAAAACGGAAGCAACTTCTGCAGTACCATGTATATCGCTGTCTTCATAGAAAATGATCTGAAACCTCACTGAAACTACCCATCATCAAAATGCCTTTTGTGATTTGCAATGTCATTTTCCTAACCACTACATATTCTATTATGAAGTTACCTGTAAAGAGTTGGAACAATCTGCCCCTGGGCTGAACAACATACAGTTAGCAAGACTCTACTCATGCTCCAACCAAGTAAACCTTGGTTAGTGGAGAAGATATCCCTACTGGAACAGTGTTAAACTGGCCTAGACGGCCAGAGACATCTCGGGTTGATACACTTCTTTTCCCTTCGGCTGGGATAAAATTGTTTCGCCTAGCAAGTTCTTCATGAACATATTGACAGAACAAAAGAAATGCAAAGCCATGTGACAGACAAAATATCTACACACCTGGGAAGTAATTGATATCAATTATATAGTACCGATCATTTGCTCCAAGTTCTCTAATCATATCTACGTTGAACAATCTCAGACCCTGCAAATTTTAACATGTCAGGTGAATCAACAAACAAAACAGCCACACATAATTAAGAATCAGTGTTGGTCATACCAGCCGACTACGTAGCTCCCTGCTCAGTTTCTCTAGAAGTGGTCTTGGAGGAAGCTCTGTTCAGTAATGTAAACTGTTCATTTGGTGAAATAGAAATCGAAATCTGTCGGCCAACAGAACAAATTAAAAGGCCAACTAATTTTGAATTGAACGATTTTCTCCTCGGTTTGAAATGATAACAAAATAATATATTCACTTCATTTTTTTTCATGCCGAAGACAATTCCAAAGACATTTTTTGTTAATAAAAAGTTTGCACAAAATCAATTCAAAAAGAAAACTGAACAAAAGATAAAATTGAAAATATTGCAGACGACCCACCTGCAATACGAGGATCAAGGTCTGCATGGTCTGCACTAGCTGCAGCACATGAAACTCTTGGAAGTCGATAGATGCCAACATTGTTTAGTAAGTCATAGGTGTTAACATCAGGAACAGAAAACCTGCGGACAACCTGTATTGCTTCACCAATGATGTACACCTTAAAGAGGATCCCGCCTGTAGAAGTAATAAATCAGATGCTACATGTTACCTTCAATTCCAGCGGAAAGTGTCAGGTTACTGCAAGAAAAAAATATGGACAGATACAAGAAGGCCATATAAGAATCAGGACGTACCATGATTCACAAATTCCTGGAGTACCAGAGGTGGATCCAACATTGACAATGATGCCTCGTCGTATGCAAGAGATAGCTCATGAGATTTTGAAGTTCCATCAACAACCAATGGCTTGGCAACTGCAACAAAGAGAAGTGGGTTCCATCAGCAGTTTCCACTTACTAGTTCCATATATAACATACCGAAAGTCCCATGTAACATATTAAAGCACAATAAGACCATCCAGGAGCAGAAAATATACAGCTGGAAAAATGACCGAATATGTGATGATTTGAAATTGCAACTGGAAAGAGATCAGCCAACATCAAATTTGAGCATCAGTTTGCACCCCCAGTCAACCCTCCTTACTCTCCATCCTAATTCAAACTAGCGTGAAGTGACAGGATAGCTGCAGGACATGTTTCCAGATAACATGCACACAGAGTTAGGCAACACACATATTTCACCAAACTAAATTTTGGTGCCAGCGAGAAATAGTAACAAGAACTCTTCCTCTGTTCAATATCAGCATGGTGTCAAAGATGATTTCTGGAAACATTCAGACATATTCATGGAATAGGCAACACACATTTCTCGTTCAATATCAGCGAGAAATAGTAACGAGAATTTGTCTAAGATAATATCACAAATTCTCGTTCGCTGATATTGAACAGAGTTAGGCAACAAGACATATTTCTGGTCAAAGATAATATCACAAATTCTCGTTCATCATTCCCTTCCTTGTTTGGCATAAAGTGCATGCATGTTTGTATTGCAGACATTCAGTACTGATCAAAGCACAACAGGATGAAAGCTAAACTGATCAAAGCTGTACAGTATCATGACCACTAAATTCAAATGTATATTGGGAGGAGCAACAAATACAATCAAGATTCAAGAAGCGTGCAGCTTAGTGTACCCAGTGTATTAAAGTAGTACAATTTAGAAGAACAATAATGTCACAACCTATGTAATGCACCATGTACATAAAACTACAAGTGCTTAGCAGAAAAATCCCCTTATGTTCCTGCTCGTGTAATACCCTATTGAAAGTACATACATCAATGATAAGAAATCTCCTTATGTTCCTTCCCATGTAATACCCTATCGAAAGTACATGAATATGATCCCAATATGCTGCAGAACAGATTAGGACGGTCTAATTTCAGTAACACAGAAGGAGACTAACTCAACATTGCATATATAAGAGAAGCAGTTAATATATATTCATGGTCTTTTGTTAGAACCACGGTAACTGCATGGAGAGTATTAACCACAAGGAAATAATTCATACTCCACTCCAAACATAGTAGCAAGAATGCACTACCAGGTAACCAGATTGATTAAAATAAAATGAGTCCTGAGAAGCTAAAGCAAAGTGAGCAGATTTGACTAATTCAAAAGGATCATTCGCAGCATGTTTCAAAATCTTTTATCCAAGAAAATTGATATTTACAGGGTTTGAATAAGTTACCTAATGGCAAGGTTAGTCCAGCCATGGCAACTGCAGTTGGTATAGAGGACGGATCTTTCATAATGACCAGTTGGCGTGGAGTGCAAACTTCTTCTGGCATGGTTCAAAGTTTAAAACATAAACATTTATATACAATTATAAACATATTATGTGCTTCATAGAAGTAAGCTGAAAATGCACTTTTAGCAATCTGCATGTCAATATGCTACGTGTTCATGATGAATCAGAAAAATAGACTGTCCAATTGAACATAATTTGTCAGTGAACTTATCCAGCAATAAATAAGTCAACAAGGAATTTTACCCAGAGTTTCGTAATTTTCCGTAGCTGAGTTAGTTTAGTGCTCTCATATGTTTGAACGTGATTTACATAGAAACCTTAATTTTAAACTGGTTCACAAGGAAAGAAATAGGACTCTGAATCCATCTTGTCAACAGGAAAATCTCGTCTGTTCAATTCTATTGACAGCAAAAGTCTATTCTTCTCTAGGACTGCGTTTATATGATAATTTAGTAAGAATGTGACGTGTCAATGTGAAGAATGTTAACTCACAAAATATAAAATAGACAAACCTTTTTTTACGAAACAAGAAGGGGACTCAGCAATTTCATTACAAGAGGAAAAACGAAAAAGGGTTCATATACACAGGAAACCTTGAATTGATGTGCCTATTTTTATGAGTGGATTGAGTGCTTGGGTGAGTGAGAATGTTTCCACTATGTTACTCATAGTACACCGTGCCTTCAGATATATGCACATTTTCACACTACAATAATCTCATGGGTGAGAAAATGTGCAGCACTCATCCAAACAAATTCAAATGTGTTTTCTTATTTTCATAGCACAAATATCCATCTTAAGGGTATCTGCATTACTACCATAGAAACTGGACAGGTTCAGATCTGCTACTTCTTCAAGCATCGATTGTCGATTGTTTAGATGCTCGATGGCATTGGGTGGATCAAGAACAGTGACTTCTGGATGCACTTCATGATAATCCTTCACAAAATGAAGAAAATTAAATTATGAAAACAACAGAAAACAGGAAATCCAGATATAGAAGCTAACAGCAGAGTATTACAATCACGATAAGCGAACAGGATTTGATTCTGCAAGCGGTTCAGTACGAACGAAGAAATTCCGAACAAAAGGATCGTTTCATAGTGAGCCGCAGTAGACATTTCTTTGTATTAGATAATTGAGAATACTAACTGTCATCACTGCAGACAGGATAAACACTTAATCTTAGGACCTCCATTGCAGAATACATGACTTCCTAAAATCAGTAGTTGTTTTTTTTTCTAACCTTGGCTCCTAATATATGATAAATCATTTGGATTGGTAAGGAGAACAGAATATCATTAAATTTCACATGAATCACATTTTCATAATATTTTTGTATAGTTTTTTTTTGCGAATATTTTTGTATAGTTTTCTAGTAGCACAAATAAAACATAATGGTAAAAGATGTTTGCTGGAGACTGTCAGTATCTAAAATGTCGTACTTTTGAACAGAGAGGCTATGTGGGCACAGATTTACCAGGACATGGCACCAACTACAAGGGAAATTAGGTAATACATGTCGAGATGTGCATACTGTATCAGTATGGTACACTCATTCATTTTCAGATCATCATGTTTCAAAATATGGAGTCAAATATTACCTCCAGAACTCGCTGCCACTCCTTGCTAGTTTTCTACAGAAGAAAGCAAAGAATTTATGACGACATATTTTTTAAAGGATTAAGCATAAGTCGCTTCTTTCAAGGATCAAAAGGTTCATAAACACAACCATTGGAAAAATATGTAAAACAATCTTAGTTCTAAAAACTATGCGTCCGCAAACTTTCAGAACATATTTATAATTGACTAACCTTGTGCAGTATAATATCAAATGGTCCTTGCTCGGAGAGAGGATGAGTCTCATCAATTGATACGAAACTAATTCCTTTCTTCCTGACAAAGAAAAATGCACATGTTTAAAAACACATCAAGCGTCACTAAAATAAAATATTGGAAAGAGCTATAGAAAACTAGTTAACACACATGGCTAGTGAATGTACACTTATAATACGTGGTAGACATTATTTAAGCTGAATTCCAGCTCTCTGCTAAAATTCAAAAAGAATTAGTCTATGACCAAGTCAGCTTGAGATAAATTTGTTTTTAAGTGTAGCCGACTATCAATCTAATGCAGATCAGAAAGTTACAGGGCTACCTCCAAAGGATAAAAAGGAATGATACAAGGGAAACCAGCGTCATGTCAGAACATTCATCGTTTTAGTTACTCAACAGCACTGTTCAAAAAATCGGCCGAGATACCGATTTATCGGCCGATTTATCGTGAATCAGGTGGTAACCGATAAGATTTTGGCATCTCGGCTAATTTATCGCTGCACCGAGATTTCGGCCGATTTTCAGCCCGATGACCGATATTTTGGCCGATTTTGAGTGAAATTTTGCTGAAATTCGGTCTGGCAGTCGTTATTTTCGTTCTATAGTCTTGTAGAACTAAGCATTAGCTCAAAATTACCATTTTTATTGATTCAAATACAAGGAATCAAGGTAATAATTCTGTTTGATACTTCAATATTATCTATACATAGCATATTATAGAAAATTTAGTGCCAAAAATTAGGATTTACAAAAAATTAAGCCGATAAATGATCGAACGATAAAATCGATTAATCGTTCGATAAGCGATTAATCTCCATTTCGAAGCTGGCCGATAAGTTAGTGATTCACGATTTCTTGAACATTGCTCAACAGTATGGTAGGGTTCATATTCAAATAAAATAAAATAACTAACTTCAAATATAAAATTTGATCAAGCAACGGTTGGTCAATCTCGTGAAAAATATTTTCTTGCAAACTTATTTTACTTTACTTTCTCATATGCCTTGCTCATGTTCTTCTTACCAAAAAACATGCCTTGCTTACGTTCTTTAGCCTGTGAGGCAACTCACAAGGGTAAACTCCAATTGTTTCTCATCCAGAACATTTATTTAAAGTTATTAAACAATAAAAGTACATATATAAAAAAAATTGAATAGTTAGATGACACATTTTATTGCATGAAGTTACAGACCCACCGTTCTAACGTGATGCACATCTATAATTTGTTTGAGAATTTTCAAGATGCAAGTGCATAAACTGACTTTTCGAATTTTGTTTTTCCCTAAAATCAAAAGATGTATCAGTCCCATAATAAAATAATTCAATTTTGCAGGGAAAAATCCTTGTTAGTTCATGTTCCATAATTTCTGGACATACTTTTCTTATGTTCGTAGGCTGGGAAGCAACTAGCAAATAGTTGAATGAGTTTAGCTCTTCGTTCAAATAAACAAACAAGATAGCCAGCTCAAAGATTGTTTGTCAGTGGTCCATGTTGCCATCAAATCTAGCGATGCATTCACTAAAGTGGAAATGATCCGAGAAAAGACATAGCCATCAATAAGCTGTCATAATCGGATAATCCATGTGATGTGCTTATCTCTAGGAATATTCCAGCTAGAAACCCAGATGCCGGGCAACAAGGATTAGCACACTACAAAGCATTTTGTCAAGTGGGCATAATAATAATAATACAATTATAGACTATGGATACCCCTCATGCAGTGCAACCGTCAACACAGGCGCCCGAATAAGGCATCTACCGCTGCCATTGGAATTTCTAATCTAGAACCCAACATGCTTCACTTAGAAGCCACTCTCACTAGCCACCCCTGCTAACTTTATACTCCGGTAGACGTACGATTCGATGACTGATCAATAAGCGCTACCAAGGAATAGAATAGCATTCCATTCCTCCACCCTATATTGTAGAAATTGTAATGGTTGGAACATCAATTGCTACCCTTTTATCGCCTCTGCCTGTTCAAGCAAAATGCTGCTCATCTTCAGAAACTGAACCAAGAACAGCATTTTCATCCAGGAGCAACACTCTTCAGCACCTCTTGACCAGAAACAAAAACTTGTTTTTTCTTTCTTTTTGTGAAAAATACTCCACACGCAGCAAACACAAACCATGTAATAAATCTTTCACCACTTGATCCCCAGGGAATGAATGGAGCACATGTCTTTAGGGGGCGGTGAAGCAGGCTTTTTTACCTCGCCAGCAAGAGCAGCTTGGGCTGGAGGAAGCTCTTCACCTTCTTCTTGGTGAGGGCGTAGCCCACCACCAGCCTCGGCGCAGAGACGGCAGCTGCCACTGCCGCTCCGTTCGGCGACGACGATGACAGCAGAGCTGGATCCATCACCGCATCCTCTTCGCCATCCGACACATCCCCGTGCAGCCTCATCCCCGCGAGCTCTATCCTGAACTCCTGCCACGAATGGCCGGTGAACCCAAATTGGCAGAAAATTCGGGCATAAATTCCACGCTGAGGGGGAGCGCGCGCGCGTGAGAGTTAGCTGGGTTTGGGGCTCAGGTGGTAGGGCTTTGTCTGGAGGATTTGGGGGAAGAAAATTGTTTCCCGGAGCTTCCGCCCTTGTTAATGGCGAGACGAGTGGAAGAGGGGGAACGGACAGAGCAGTCGGGTATTTGTAGACGACGAAGGTGAGTGGGTGATTCATGGTGACCATATTATCTGCAGCACTCCGCATCACATGTTGATTTTTTATAAAACAACCTTATAAACGTAGCACGAGAAGATGTATATGTGAATTTTTTTATTTCAGTTTAAAAGATGTATTTTAAAATAGAGTTTACATCCATTCTCTAGGATAAATTCCAAAACACTTGATTTGTTTTCATGGATTTAAAATGCACATATCTTCTGACAAGAATTAAGAAAGATACGTTTTAAATCCATTCTCTAGGGTAACTTTGTTCTTCCTTTCATTTTTTTTCGAAAGTGGGAAACGAACCTCAGCCTCTGTATCAAAGTGATAAATTCGGCCTTTATTTCATTATTAAAATTCAGTCGGAAGCCTTACACAAAGTATCCTTATTACAGCTTGTGGATCACACAAAGTTTCTACAAGAATCAACCACCTAAAAACTGAAACCAAAACACAACGCCAATGTCTCAACATGTGAGCCTGCGATCAAGCTGCCAGCCGCACCCGCTGAATAAATCCCGAGTAACCAATCCAAATGGTTGCACCTAAAATCCATGTCCAGACGTTACGCCTATATTTCATAATTTGCAAGAATCAAAATATACTTTCCCCCCTATGTTTTGGCTTTTCAATTCATATGTAAGTGTATGTAGACTCACTTGTAGAAATTTTATGATAGTGCCATCTATGTTGAATTTTCGAGTTTTCAGCTATGTGTACAATAGAGTCATAAATAGTTTCCTCCCCACTCACAATGATAATATTTTTTTGATAAAAATATTTTTTATTAGCTCAAAAGTCGCTCCACTTGATACATGCCATTTTAAGGAGCTCCTTATTTTCTAGACGATGCAAATTGCATAAAGTGCGTAAATAAAATGTTATTGCATTGTATATATTATCATAGAATGTCGCATTTCTGGAAAATTTATTTGATATGTGTTTCACTGTTATTGATGTGTAATGGCTAATTGTTGAGATAAATTGTGGTGACCCGGCATACCACTGCATGGTGTAGTATGCAAGTCTGATATAATACCAATGAAACACCGTTCCACTAGTATTATATCGCTCAGAGTGGTACAACAGAAACATATGCGGGTCCAAGGCATGTCTATAGAATTACAACATTGACTCTGTTACATAAGATCATCACAGCCTCCTACTTTACAATGAGATAAATCTGCAAATAAACTCCAGAAGAACGACTCGTAGTCTAATCCTATCACGAACTCTATTTGTAGAGTATTTGACTAGCTATAGAGGCTATAAATAGATTCTAACTAAGTAGGAGCTAGATTTAGGAAGCTAGTTCCATTCTATGGCTAAACTAGGTTTTCTCCTTGTTGGATGTGGTATCTGACTCCTCTGACAGGGTCCTGTCTCTTGAAGTAGTTGTTGACTCCTCGGCCTCCGAGTTGCACTGTAGATCCTCCTTCGATGCTTCCATATCTAAGCAGGGGATTTAAGAGTGGGATGAGTACGAGCGTACTCAACAAGTTCATTATTGGAAAGAGGTGTTTAATGCACTAGCTACGACATTAGACCAGAAAGTCTAATACCAATGCAGGTTTTCATAATCATTTCTTCAAAAGGTTGCTTTTATTCAGAAGAACTATGTCCGTCAGCCTTCACCGGTTTACTAGAACTTCATGGAGCTCCTTTCCGGCCGCGTTTGCAGTTTCATATCCCGGAACAGGGAGTGACAGGTCACGGTTCTTTACACTCTGCAGAGGTGTGTTGCTTTACCCATAAGAGATCTTAACCTTGGTGCCAACCGAGTCATGTTCTCGTCCACACTTCCTATGGTGTGAGGCCCGGTATAAGGTCTAGCCAATCATGTTCCTCCGCTACCTCGAACACCCACCCGTTGTTGCATGCCCCGACCCTGGGTCCACGCCGGTCCCATTATTCCTGTAGCTTTCAAGGTGGACCCCGATCACGACGACAGTGTTGGGCTCTACCATACACTCCTACGCCGGTAGCTGCAACCCATCATAGACCGCAATACCGTGGGGACTTAAGGCTTCCCCAGCCTACCGCTTGTTCTTCGAGTGACAAGTGTCTACGGACTATGCCGTGGGGACTTAAGGCTTCCCCAGCCTACCGCTTGCCACCGATAGATACAAGTGTCTACGGTAAAGCGCATCCGTTGATGAACGAGAGGTGGAAACACTTTTGACTACTCCGTCCCACTCCGGATCTTATGGTTAACACGGGTATTACGGCACAAGAATCACTGGCGACATTTGTTGTTTAATCCTAGATGGATATAAACCCTTGCAATGGAACCTCCACCATATCAACACAATCCATGGTTCCATTGCCCACCACATAGTCATATTCATAGTTATGAAAGTAGTGGTTTTGGTTTTTATGCAATAGTGATAATCATAGTACTTTGCAAGTAATTTGATAGAAATACTCAAATGACATGAGCAAGTGATGAACTTGCCTTTCTTGACTGCAAGATTATGCAGACAAGGTCTTCGATACGCAATAACTCCAAATTCAGAAATAGCATCATCGTCCGGTAAGGACGATGTTTAAAAGATTGGCAAGGATGCAATAATGCATAATTATGAGATGCGATCGCTCTAAGCGTAACCTAACCCCGGTGATTTAGGATTAGTGAGTTGTAATGATTAGTTCAGGGTGTGTTGCACTTTTAGAGTGATTCACAAACAAGGTTCTTATTAGGGTTGAATACTTGGTATCATAAACATGTGCTGCAATATATCATAAGAATAGCATTAATAGCACACAACAATAAGATTTGATGTAATCCTAACATGTAATGAGTAGTGGTTGGTTTTAGCACTACATGTCATGGTTAATAATTGATTATTATATACTTAAAAAGAATAACTTTTGAAGAACATGTTATTTAATAAAGAACAAGGATAATAATCAGGGTTGTGGAGTTCCATGGTTTATTATGGTTCTAACTGGATTCTGGAGTGAGTAGTAGATGGATCACAACCTAGTTGGATTCATCAGCACCGAGGGCTTGTAAGGTGGAGTTAAGCCTAGGCATCCTAAGTAATTAATTACACATGGGTGCTATCAAGATTGGTTTATCTTGCTAGTGATAGCTGGCTAGGGTTTATAGGTCCTTATAAGCAGGGTTGATGATGATTCCTTATTTTCTTCAAAGGAATAACTTTTGAAGAACATACTTCTTAAGTAATAAGAAGTATATCAATTAGGTTGAGGTTGTTTAGGTTTGCTATTTATTTCCCTAAGTAAAATAGTTGGTTCCTAAATAAGATGGTTCATAAGTATCCAACACTAGTAGGGTTTAGTGGAACAAGGATATGTAGTGCAAAATAATAGGTATGGTTACTATTAGGGTTCATCACCATGGCGTGATGTTAAGCATGGATAATTAAGGAGGATTGTTTTTGGTAATAGGATCTAGGGTTTATACTTGGTTAACCCTACTTGATTATCTAGGTCTGATGAAGATGAACTCATGGGATACCCATATATTAGTGATAGGTCTTCTACATTTTATGTGTCCAAGACAAGTATTTAGTTGCTACTATGGTGCTATGATTTGGAAGAAGGTACCATGATCACATGTTCTAACCTAAGGTTTTAGGTTTAGGACAATTTAGGGTTCACATGTACTAATGGAACTAGGGTCTAAATGGCATTAGGGTTTTAGGATTACACATGAAATGATGAGTTCCTAGTTTTCTACCATATGGAATTAGTGTCGCATAATTACTATTTAGTTCACAAGTTAATAACTTCATTAATAAAGTTGAAGTTAATAATAACTTCAAAATAAAATAATATTCAATTTGGCTTTTTACTATTTTTAAATAATTTACTAATTAGGGTAATCATTAATTAGGGTTTTAAATCCTCCTGATAAGGATTAATAAATTAATAGTAAAGGAAAATTAATTTTAATGTTTTCCTTATTTACTTACTGGTTTTTATTTATTTTAGAGGGTTTTACTAATTATTGAATTTTAATTGAATTTAGATTTAAAAGAAAAGACTTAATTATTAAGTATAAAACAATTAAATTTTTATTAAAAATAAAAATTTCATATTATATTTTTATTGGATAGAGTTTTCTTTTCTAAGAATTTTGATATCTTATTTATAATTTTCTGAGTTATGATGAATATCCTATAAATTTGCAAAGTTTCAGATATTAATGAAATTTGAAATTTAAACAGGAATACAACTTGTACCGGTTCAATTCTAACCACAGACAATGACAGATGGGCCCGAATCCATGTCAGCGGCCACATAGACAAAGACTGGTCAAAAGACCTCGTGGGGGACCCACTGGCCACGACGCTCTCGCCGGCGGCTTGACGCCGGCGGCCAGAAAACGGCCGCGCCGCCGATTTAAGGCCTCCCCGGACGAACTAGTACTTGATTTCGAATCCCCACAACGTTCTGAGACCGATGGTGGTAGCGTTGCTTCCCGCCGGTCACCGGAGATGGCTCCGGCGAGCTCAACTGCGGCGGCTCAATCCGGCCGAGTAGCGGGATTGCGCTACGGTTGATCCTAAGACGAATAAAAAGGTGCCTGAGATGCGCAAGATCGACCTGAGGCGGTTGGTGAGCTCGGTGAAGCCTGGGGTAGTCGGAGATGGTGATGAGGTCGCGATTTTCGGCGATGGCCGGCGGACTGGATTGGCTTGATTGCGGCGATAGAGCTTTCCCCTTCTCGATTCCTTTCTCCTAGACACTTACTGCGGCATCGCGCTCCTCCTCATGTACTTCACGGACGGCGGGGTGCTTCACACCGGAAGCTAGCCGGAGTTTCTTCCGATAGAGGTGGTGGCGGTGTTCGGAAGAGATTGAGAGATAGAGAGAACGAGAGTGAGATAGAGATGACGGCAAAGATTAGGGGCGTCTCGGTGCTCCTCTCCGTGCTATTTATAGGACGAGGCGAGCTCGACGTGGTTCAAAGCGGTGGCGCCGTTCGTGGCCGAGTCCCTTCTGTGCGTTGTCGACATTGGGGAAGAAGAGGTTCTCGTTTTTAACTTATCCTATTAGGATTTAACTTATCCTATTAGGATTTAACTTATCCTCACATACCTCAAGAGCATGATCATGGATTAGGCATGATCAACTTGTTCTTAATAACTTTACCTCAAGTTCTTAGGGTTATGATCATTACTCAATTTATAATGATCAAGATTTGGCTTCCTAAGTTATCTCTCAAGAATTAGGTTTCTCAATCCCATGATCAAGCATTTTCTTGATCAATTAAGGTATAGCACTTCTATTTTACTTTCTAGGACATGCATACTATGGTTGTCTCAACAGTTTATATCCCAGGAGAAGGCCTGAGATATTCACTTAGAATTCTTCTCATGAATGATGATATAACCATCTGGGTATAGTTCTCTCCCTCACATTCAAGTGTTGGCTTAACTTTCTTGAGTGTAACACCTTAGTTTGAGCTCTCTCTCTCATAGGAATAGTTTATTCAAGGTTTTATGGTGTACTCCTAATATCTTCTTAGGTATCTAGGCTCAGGTTCCATTTGTCTAGCTTAATTGGGTTAGTCTCTTCCTCACCTTATCAATTCATGGATATGGCATTATTCCATGTGATAATAAGGTATCTCACCACTCCAAGATGAAATGGTTGTTCCTAATACTTTAGTTCAAAGGTTGTCCTTGATTCTTAAATAGGTAAAGCTTGGATTGATATGAATGGTCTCACTCATTTGGGAAGGACTTTAATACTAACCTGAGGTTAGGCTCTAAAGAGATTGATGTGATCATCAATGTCCATGTTAAATATAAATGGTTTATCTCTCTAGGAATTGTCTTGGATAATATCCTAGGGTTTCTCTTGAGGATAATGTTTTGAATACTTGGATGTATATCCAAGGTTTGCCTCAAGGTTTGTTATTGCTTCTCTAATAATTATAGTAGAACTCTCACCTCTCTAGGTTTGATGTATAGTGTGTTGGAATGTAGAAGAATATATACTTCTTGAGTTGATCTCCTTGTCTTGTTTCCAAGATTGAAATAAAATGAATACCATGAGGTTCATGGTAGGATCAAGGATTGGTTTAAGACATGGAGAAGATAAGTGAAGAATAGTTTCTCCAATTATTTTTACTTGATTTACAATTAAATGGATGTTCATATGTTATGGCAAGGATTACCATATCATGGTCTGTTATAAGATCAAGCAATGGATCCTTGATTGAAGTGTTGTTGTGTGAGATTTAATTCCATTTGATCTAACCCCTTAGATCAAATCATCTCTGCCCAAAACAAGATTTTAGCAAAGTCACATTGAGGTTTATAGCGCTTGACTTGGTGAGCTACTTCAATTCCACCAAGGTCAAGTGAAACTTTAGTTACTGTGACTGTTTTACTTTAAAGCGCGAAAATTCCCCAGATTTTCTATGCATGAATGCAATGCACACATATGTTTCCTCTATTTTTGTAACCCCAATACCTGGGATATTACAGTCTCTACCCCTTAAACTAAACTTCGTCCTCGAAGTTTGATCTCTCTCACGTTTCCGAAGTGTGGATCTGACTTGTGCAGACTATATCTTTTCTCGAACTTCGTAGTGATCTTACTGGGTATAATTGAATATATCCCTTGTCCAGATTCTTCCTGGAATCCGTTAGGGTTTGTCTCTGAACCATGGTTCTTACTTTGATTCTTTGATTTCTTCCAACTCTATAAGCTGGTTTCCTTTCTCATTGAAGATTCAATGATTGAGACTTCTTCTGGTGCTGCTAGTCTTATTCGAAGGCTAATTTGATAATAAACTCCTAATTGATAAATAGGTCCTTATTTTACCTTACTACCAAAAGTGCAATAATGGTACTTGGTAAGGTATTTACCATGGAAATGATCCTAATGGTTTATTCCTCTAAGAATGGATTAGACTCATTTAGTCCATCCAATCATGGTTTATAATTGATACCTATAACTATTTTGGGTTCTTTAGGTTCCATGAAAGGAATCATTCTATTAGTCTATGGTTCTGGTATATTCAATCTTCTTCAGTCTTTGGCCTTCTCGGGCTGTATTTTATCTACGGTATTTCCTTCGTTCAACTTCATTATCATTAGCTTACTTGAGCGTGCATACTTCTGAGCAAATATTGCTCACTTTCTCAAGTTATAGTCCACTTCTTACTTCCTCGAGGTATGAACCTCGGCTTCACAGTACGACATTCTTCTGAAAGTAGTGTTCAACAATCTTATGAAAATAAGATCGAACTTCCTCTCAGTTCAGACCTTCTGCTTCTATCTAGCTTAAAGTATTGAGTCATTGTATATCCATCTTAATCTTTACTCTACCCCTTAGAGTTTTCTTATGATCTTCAACTCCTTTTCTTCGAACTATTGGACTTATGGTTAGAATATTGGTCTAGGTCTAGCTTATGGTTTGTACTTCTTCTAAGGTCTCGTGAAGGATCTTCGTGGTATATTCACTCAGTTGTGGACATCCAGTGTGAATCCTTCGACTAAATGATTACAGGTCATTGTTATTTGGCTAACAAAGTTTTATTTGTTCACAACTTCTTGATACAAATAATCCTATGGTGGACTACTTGATACTAATTGTGGCTATTTGTTAACTAAAAATGGGTTCTAGTATAGGTTTTGACCAATTGGTCGAGACATCTTCTACTCTATCTCCCAGTATTGATCATATACCAACTGTGGTCTTCTGTTACCATCTGTGGTCTTCTTATATCTTCTATTCTTTAGGGTTTATTTTGCAAGAAAACCACTAGCTGACACTATGATTATAGTATCCTAAGTGATTTTCCATGCATTCCCTCTTCTATAATGACTATGGATCTGCTTGAGCTTCACCATAATCACCAGATTTCTCACCTTCATGCTTCTTATGTACTAAAGTACTCCTCTGTTGAGGTAAAGCATGAATTTTGATTGGTACTTCCTTCTGAATATTGTGGTTGCTTCCCACAACTTTACTCCTTTCTTCTAATGAACCTTCATCTTGTCTTCAGAATCTTTAGAATTCTTCACTTCCTCACATGAATACCATTACCCTCTAGATCTATAGCATCAAGTAAGAACTTGATATTGCAACATGCATTTGCATATCAAAGTCAAACTTCATGTATGGATCTAGTCAAACAATGAAAATCCAATAAAATCCAAGAAGATTCAGCATTGTGCATATAATACACACCATCATAAGCCTGAATATAATAGTTGAGTAAGACATCTCTAAACATCAGGCTCTGATGTGTAGTATATAACACCACATAAGATAGGTTTATATCGTGATACTTAGCACGAGTATTTGGGATTCTACTATTTGTCTCAACATTTACCTTAATTGCACATTTGCAATGAGATAAACTTGAAATAAAGTGGTTTGGGATGGTTAAGGTTAACCTAATTTTCTCCGGAAGTACTACTTAACTTCCATTTTGTTGAGGACTATCTCACATGATAAGTCTAGGTTGTAACATGGCTACTCTAAACACATAACTATTGGAATATAGTTGCTATATTTCCAAGTATTTCTGTCATAAGACTATGGTCATGATGTGCTTGGCACACTTCCCATAGTTTTGGGAACACAATTCTTGTACTATTGTTTAGCATTTGGCTTCTTATTGTACTCCTCCTAAATATTTTAGATGTTCATCAAATAATGATCCCGAGGTGAATCATATATGATTACTATTCCTACCAAGTAAGTAGGCATATTTTATTCCTATCTCTCTTCCTTATTTCCCATGATTGACTCATCATGGTCTTTTCTACCTCATATGACTCATAGTTATCACTTACTATCAATTGTTTCACAAGTTTGGATAATTTACTTACTCATTACTTAACTTGGTCTACATTTTCTACTATGATATCTTAATTATCTTCATCACTTGATATTATTCCTTTTACAGGTCTGAGTAATTCTTATTTAACTATAACATGTGTTGGTACACATCTTCCAATAGGATATCTTCCTTATGGTTGTATCCTCTCTTTGGACTACCATGTATTGTATACCAACTGTGATCTACTCATCTATTGTTTTAAGGACTTAATGGTATACTACATATTTTGGAATTAGCTGACTAACTTCACTTTATCTTGGTCAGTTAGGTAAGAAATGTTGACTCAAGTGTGTCAGGATTATTCTCAAGTGAATATCCATCTCAAGTCATAAGATAATTTGGTTCAACTAAGACAACTTCCTATAGACACTACCAATCCTATAGGTCTCCTTTAAAGGGTTTTAATCCTAAGGTCAAAGCATTTGCTCTGATACCAACTGTGGTGACCCGGCATACCACTGCATGGTATAGTATGCAAGTCTGATATAATACCAATGAAACATCGTTCCACTAGTATTATATCGCTCAGAGTGGTACAACAGAAACATATGCGGGTCCAAGGCATGTCTATAGAATTACAACATTGACTCTGTTACATAAGATCATCACAGCCTCCTACTTTACAATGAGGTAAATCTGCAAATAAACTCCAGAAGAACGACTCGTAGTCTAATCCTATCACGAACTCTATTTGTAGAGTATTTGACTAGCTATAGAGGCTATAAATAGATTCTAGCTAAGTAGGAGCTAGATTTAGGAAGCTAGTTCCATTCTATGGCTAAACTAGGTTTTCTCCTTGTTGGATGTGGTATCTGACTCCTCTGACAGGGTCCTGTCTCTTGAAGTAGTTGTTGACTCCTCGGCCTCCGAGTTGCACTGTAGAACCTCCTTCGATGCTTCCATATCTAAGCAGGGGATTTAAGAGTGGGATGAGTACGAGCGTACTCAACAAGTTCATTATAGGAAAGAGGTGTTTAATGCACTAGCTACGACATTAGACCAGAAAGTCTAATACCAATGCAGGTTTTCATAATCATTTCTTCAAAAGGTTGCTTTTATTCAGAAGAACTATGTCCGTCAGCCTTCACCGGTTTACTAGAACTTCATGGAGCTCCTTTCCGGCCGCGTTCGCAGTTCCATATCCCGGAACAGGGAGTGACAGGTCACGGTTCTTTACACTCTGCAGAGGTGTGTTGCTTTACCCATAAGAGATCTTAACCTTGGTGCCAACCGAGTCATGTTCTCGTCCACACTTCCTATGGTGTGAGGCCCGGTATAAGGTCTAGCCAATCATGTTCCTCCGCTACCTCGAACACCCACCCGTTGTTGCATGCCCCGACCCTGGGTCCACGCCGGTCCCATTATTCCTGTAGATTTCAAGGTGGACCCCGACCACGACGACAGTGCTGGGCTCTACCATACACTCCTACGCCGTGTTGCAACCCATCATAGACCGCAATACCGTGGGGACTTAAGGCTTCCCCAGCCTACCGCTTGTTCTTCGAGTGACAAGTGTCTACGGACTATGCCGTGGGGACTTAAGGCTTCCCCAGCCTACCGCTTGCCACCGGCAGATACAAGTGTCTACGGTAAAGCGCATCCGTTGATGAACGAGAGGTGGAAACACTTTTGACTACTCCGTCCCACTCCGGATCTTATGGTTAAAACGGGTATTACGACACAAGAATCACTGGCGACATTTGTTGTTTAATCCTAGATGGATATAAACCCTTGCAATGAAACCTCCACCATATCAACACAATCCATGGTTCCATTGCCCACCACATAGTCATATTCATAGTTATGAAAGTAGTGGTTTTGGTTTTTATGCAATAGTGATAATCATAGTACTTTGCAAGTAATTTGATAGAAATACTCAGATGACATGAGCAAGTGATGAACTTGCCTTTCTTGACTGCAAGATTATGCAGACAAGGTCTTCGATACGCAATAACTCCAAATTCTGAAATAGCATCATCGTCCGGTAAGGACGATGTTTAAAAGATTGGCAAGGATGCAATAATGCATAATTATGAGATGCGATCGCTCTAAGCGTAACCTAACCCTGGTGATTTAGGATTAGTGAGTTGTAATGATTAGTTCAGGGTGTGTTGCACTTTTAGAGTGATTCACAAACAAGGTTCTTATTAGGGTTGAATACTTGGTATCATAAACATGTGCTGCAATATATCATAAGAATAGCATTAATAGCACACAACAATAAGATTTGATGTAATCCTAACATGTAATGAGTAGTGGTTGGTTTTAGCACTACATGTCATGGTTAATAATTGATTATTATATACTTAAAAAGAATAACTTTTGAAGAACATGTTATTTAATAAAGAACAAGGATAATAATCAGGGTTGTGGAGTTCCATGGTTTATTATGGTTCTAACTGGATTCTGGAGTGAGTTGTAGATGGATCACAACCTAGTTGGATTCATCAGCACCGAGGGCTTGTAAGGTGGAGTTAAGCCTAGGCATCCTAAGTAATTAATTACACATGGGTGCTATCAAGATTGGTTTATCTTGCTAGTGATAGCTGGCTAGGGTTTATAGGTCCTTATAAGCAGGGTTGATGATGATTCCTTATTTTCTTCAAAGGAATAACTTTTGAAGAACATACTTCTTAAGTAATAAGAAGTATATCAATTAGGTTGAGGTTGTTTAGGTTTGCTATTTATTTCCCTAAGTAAAATAGTTGGTTCCTAAATAAGATGGTTCATAAGTATCCAACACTAGTAGGGTTTAGTGGAACAAGGATATGTAGTGCAAAATAATAGGTATGGTTACTATTAGGGTTCATCACCATGGCGTGATGTTAAGCATGGATAATTAAGGAGGATTGTTTTTGGTAATAGGATCTAGGGTTTATACTTGGTTAACCCTACTTGATTATCTAGGTCTGATGAAGATGAACTCATGGGATACCCATATATTAGTGATAGGTCTTCTACATTTTATGTGTCCAAGACAAGTATTTAGTTGCTACTATGGTGCTATGATTTGGAAGAAGGTACCATGATCACATGTTCTAACCTAAGGTTTTAGGTTTAGGACAATTTAGGGTTCACATGTACTAATGGAACTAGGGTCTAAATGGCATTAGGGTTTTAGGATTACACATGAAATGATGAGTTCCTAGTTTTCTACCATATGGAATTAGTGTCGCATAATTACTATTTAGTTCACAAGTTAATAACTTCATTAATAAAGTTGAAGTTAATAATAACTTCAAAATAAAATAATATTCAATTTGGCTTTTTACTATTTTTAAATAATTTACTAATTAGGGTAATCATTAATTAGGGTTTTAAATCCTCCTGATAAGGATTAATAAATTAATAGTAAAGGAAAATTAATTTTAATGTTTTCCTTATTTACTTACTGGTTTTTATTTATTTTAGAGGGTTTTACTAATTATTGAATTTTAATTGAATTTAGATTTAAAAGAAAAGACTTAATTATTAAGTATAAAACAATTAAATTTTTATTAAAAATAAAAATTTCATATTATATTTTTATTGGATAGAGTTTTCTTTTCTAAGAATTTTGATATCTTATTTATAATTTTCTGAGTTATGATGAATATCCTATAAATTTGCAAAGTTTCAGATATTAATGAAATTTGAAATTTAAACAGGAATACAACTTGTACCGGTTCAATTCTAACCACAGACAATGACAGATGGGCCCGAATCCATGTCAGCGGCCACATAGACAAAGACTGGTCAAAAGACCTCGTGGGGGACCCACTGGCCACGACGCTCTCGCCGGCGGCTTGACGCCGGCGGCCAGAAAACGGCCGCGCCGCCGATTTAAGGCCTCCCCGGACGAACTAGTACTTGATTTCGAATCCCCACAACGTTCTGAGACCGATGGTGGTAGCGTTGCTTCCCGCCGGTCACCGGAGATGGCTCCGGCGAGCTCAACAGCGGCGGCTCAATCCGGCCGAGTAGCGGGATTGCGCTACGGTTGATCCTAAGACGAATAAAAAGGTGCCTGAGATGCGCAAGATCGACCTGAGGCGGTTGGTGAGCTCGGTGAAGCCTGGGGTAGTCGGAGATGGTGATGAGGTCGCGATTTCCAGCGATGGCCGGCGGACTGGATTGGCTTGATTGCGGCGATAGAGCTTTCCCCTTCTCGATTCCTTTCTCCTAGACACTTACTGCGGCATCGCGCTCCTCCTCATGTACTTCACGGACGGCGGGGTGCTTCACACCGGAAGCTAGCCGGAGTTTCTTCCGACAGAGGTGGTGGCGGTGTTCGGAAGAGATTGAGAGATAGAGAGAATGAGAGTGAGATAGAGATGACGGCAAAGATTAGGGGCGTCTCGGTGCTCCTCTCCGTGCTATTTATAGGACGAGGCGAGCTCGACGTGGTTCGAAGCGGTGGCGCGGGACGTGGCCGAGTCCCTTCTGTGCGTTGTCGACATTGGGGAAGAAGAGGTTCTCGTTTTTCTTCCTCAACGAATCGATGCGAGGGTCTGGGTTGGTTTTAGTCTTGGGCTAGGCTTCGTTGGTGGGCTGCTGCTGGGCGGTGCCACGGGCTGCACAACCAGGTAAGGTCTGGTAAGCCACTCCCCTTCTCTTTTCCATTTTTTTCTTCTGTTTTGTATTTTCTATTTTTTCTTTTTCCATTTTGAATCTAGTTTAGTTTTGTAGATCTATTCCTGGTTTAATTCATTAAAATATCTCAAGTAATAATTGCCTTGGTGATTTAATTAACATACTATGTTATAGTATTTAGCATTAACTCTATTGAATATCAGAAGAAGATATTCTCCATGGATATGAATGATGTTGTTAAATTTTTATGTGTTCATATTATTTCTATATAATTTTGTAAAGTCACCTGGTGATGATTAAGTATTTTCATTTAGTATTTCTATGTAAGAAATAATTCACATAGGAAGCTTTATTACTTAGGTTCTTATTTACGATGGGAATCTCAGAGATATGATTCCATGTGGTTAATTATTTCCATGGGTTTGGAACTTTAGTTTTGTTTTAATCCAGAATTAGAGATATAGTTTTCTTAAACCCTTGTTTTTGAAATATCTAGGGTAGATCCTATTCTTCTCTGGATTTATGTATTATCTCAAGATGGATATTTGGGAGCATAATTTAAGTTTATTACTTATAATCATCAAGTAATGCACAAGTTAATTTGAGCTACGGACATAGGTTTTGTATATAATTCACTACCATATTAATTTGGCTAGGATGACTCTCCCTTACCAATGATAGGTGGTTCATCTCAAAATATTATTAAGATGGCCACAAGTGCTTGGCTTAAACAAGGTCTTGGTATAATGCAATTACTTCTCTATTCAGGATATTGGAAATGGTTTTAGGGTTGCTACTGATATCCCTATGATTTCATGTGGTGAATGAAATCTACTTATCCTATTAGGATTTAACTTATCCTCACATACCTCAAGAGCATGATCATGGATTAGGCATGATCAACTTGTTCTTAATAACTTTACCTCAAGTTCTTAGGGTTATGATCATTACTCAATTTATAATGATCAAGATTTGGCTTCCTAAGTTATCTCTCAAGAATTAGGTTTCTCAATCCCATGATCAAGCATTTTCTTGATCAATTAAGGTATAGCACTTCTATTTTACTTTCTAGGACATGCATACTATGGTTGTCTCAACAGTTTATATCCCAGGAGAAGGCCTGAGATATTCACTTAGAATTCTTCTCATGAATGATGATATAACCATCTGGGTATAGTTCTCTTCCTCACATTCAAGTGTTGGCTTAACTTTCTTGAGTGTAACACCTTAGTTTGAGCTCTCTCTCTCATAGGAATAGTTTATTCAAGGTTTTATGGTGTACTCCTAATATCTTCTTAGGTATCTAGGCTCAGGTTCCATTTGTCTAGCTTAATTGGGTTAGTCTCTTCCTCACCTTATCAATTCATGGATATGGCATTATTCCATGTGATAATAAGGTATCTCACCACTCCAAGATGAAATGGTTGTTCCTAATACTTTAGTTCAAAGGTTGTCCTTGATTCTTAAATAGGTAAAGCTTGGATTGATATGAATGGTCTCACTCATTTGGGAAGGACTTTAATACTAACCTGAGGTTAGGCTCTAAAGAGATTGATGTGATCATCAATGTCCATGTTAAATATAAATGGTTTATCTCTCTAGGAATTGTCTTGGATAATATCCTAGGGTTTCTCTTGAGGATAATGTTTTGAATACTTGGATGTATATCCAAGGTTTGCCTCAAGGTTTGTTATTGCTTCTCTAATAATTATAGTAGAACTCTTACCTCTCTAGGTTTGATGTATAGTGTGTTGGAATGTAGAAGAATATATACTTCTTGAGTTGATCTCCTTGTCTTGTTTCCAAGATTGAAATAAAATGAATACCATGAGGTTCATGGTAGGATCAAGGATTGGTTTAAGACATGGAGAAGATAAGTGAAGAATAGTTTCTCCAATTATTGTTACTTGATTTACAATTAAATGGATGTTCATATGTTATGGCAAGGATTACCATATCATGGTCTGTTATAAGATCAAGCAATGGATCCTTGATTGAAGTGTTGTTGTGTGAGATTTAATTCCATTTGATCTAACCCCTTAGATCAAATCATCTCTGCCCAAAACAAGATTTTAGCAAAGTCACATTGAGGTTTATAGCGCTTGACTTGGTGAGCTACTTCAATTCCACCAAGGTCAAGTGAAACTTTAGTTACTGTGACTGTTTTACTTTAAAGCGCGAAAATTCCCCAGATTTTCTATGCATGAATGCAATGCACACATCTGTTTCCTCTATTTTTGTAACCCCAATACCTGGGATATTACAGTAATAAAATGTAATATTGATCATAGCGCATTTGGCAACTCTAGGGAACGTGAATGGTAGATGTGAGGATGGAATTGTACAGAGGATAGGCATAGGTCTGTCCTTGTAATACCAATCCTTGGTAGGTAAATGGTGAGAATTATGTAGGGGAATTTGAGAAATAACTATCTTCCCTTGTTTGGTTAGAGGAAATTATTAGGGAAAGATGAGAACATAAGTTATGATGAAATTTAGACATGTTACATGCAAAACAATCCCCATCTCAACAATTCTATAGCTCACAACTTCCCTTCCGAGTCTCTCGTAAATTATTATTCTCTCCACCCAACAGATGAATTTGTAGCTTACTACTCTATATCGTCCGCTTTCATTATTTCCTTATTACAACCAAACAAGTTAGTAAACTTTTTTTGTTTGGAGACCTACCTCCCAACTCAAAGGCTAGATACAAGTTTGGTTATGGTTTTCTCATCCACTTTATGAGGGTGGAGTATTTTCTACTCCCAAACCAATCTAGGAGTTGTGCATGATTTTTTATGACATTGAAATGAATTGTCCAACTTTTCCCATTTTGAGTTCTTGGGTGAACTTGTTGGTACATGTAGTTGAGTAATTCTACATGGCACCCTTCCATAATAAATGATTTTGTCAATAACGCAAGAAAATAAAATTGAGCGGGCAAAAAGTGAAGAAACGTACCAAAAGTTGTCAAGTATCCAAACAAAGCCCAAAAATCTTGTTATCATTTTGGTAGGACGATTTTGGACATAAAACCAACATACCCTAGAGTGTTGAAAATTCTATTAAGGAATACACATTTATATTCCTATTTATGAAAGGACGTAATTGCATTATTTTAATATGCTATTACCATTTTAGATTTTTAGATTTTGGCACTCAACGAAGTTTCATAATAAGTGGAGGGTGGAACACAACAATAAATACGATAACAAGTTTGAAGATGAGAAGTGGCGTGAAGAGATCTTACGACCGCGGGATCTGAGATCAAGGACAAGACAATAGGAGCAGCTGTAATGTAAGGAAAATGGGGTTAACTGTATATAAATGAAGAGTGCTATATAAGGCTAATGTGATGGGTCATGAACGTGGGATGAATTTCGAATGAACCATAGGGTAAAGACTTGACAAACGGCATAATAACCACCGTTTGGATGGTGGTCCCAAATCAAGTTGTGGTAAAAAAATAATTCTTGTAGGATAAACTCCTCTTGTATCATTTGGAACAGAGGTCTTGTTACAATCGAGATGCACAATAAACGAAGAACGAAAAGTAAAACACTGCAGGGGACACGAGATTTTAACGTGGAAAACCCTTACAACACACAAGGGAAAAACCACGGGCGCCAGCCAGCAAAACTCCGCTCATCAGAAGTTAGCCTCCCTTTAGTATATGAATTTGGATCACAATATAACAAACTCCACCTTGAGACAAATTCCTTGTAGCATGAACTTCAACAATCACCTGAATCAACAAAGAAAACACTTGCTGGCGCCAATAGCCACTTGGGCTAAACAGTTATACCAACCAAGCTTGAGCAAAGCTCAAACTTGGACACAGGGACAGGCTTAGTCATCATATCAGCAGGATTATCATGAGTACTAATCTTGCATACCTTCACTTTACCTTTTGCAACCACATCTCTGATTGCCTGGTACTTAATATCAATGTGCTTTGTCCTCTCATGGAACATCTGATCTTTAGTAAGATAAATAGCACTTTGACTGTCACTGAACAACTTAATGCAAGAATTATCTCCACAAAGCTCAGCATATAAACCTTTCAGCCAAACAACCTCTTTACCTGCCTCAGCAATAGCCATGTACTCAGCCTCAGTAGTAGATTGTGCAACAGCATCCTGCAAAGTAGCCTTCCAGCTAACAGCACATCCACCAACAGTAAACACATAACCTGTGAGGGACCTTCTCTTATCCAAATCGCCAGCATAATCTGAATCCACATATCCGGCGAGCCCCTCACCAATCCTGCCAAACCTGAAGCAAGCTTTTGATGTGCCGCGAAGGTACCTGAAAATCCACTGAACAACTTTCCAATGTTCTTTACCAGGATTAGCCATGTATCGACTGACCAAACTCATAGCATATGACAGATCAGGACGTGAACAAACCATGGCATACATCAAGGAACCAACAGCACTAGAATAAGGAAGTCGAGACATGTACTCAATATCATCTTCAGAGCTAGGACATTGCAAAGCTGACAACTTGAAATGAGAAGCAATAGGAGTAGTAACTGACTTTGCATCATGCATATTAAAACGATGAAGAACTTTCTCAATGTACTTTTCCTGACTAAGAGACAACAAACTAGACTTTTTGTCCCTTTTAATTTCCATGCCTAGTATTTTCTTAGCAGGATCAAGATCCTTCATCTCAAACTCACTACTTAATTGATTCTTTAAAATAGTGATCTCTTTCATGCTCTTGGCAGCAATCAACATATCATCAACATATAGCAGCAAATAAATAGGTGATCCATTAACAAACTTGATATACACACAACTATCATACCGAGATCTCTCAAAACCATGTGTAAGCATAAATGAATCAAACCTTTTATACCACTGTCGTGGCGATCGTTCTGAGACCATAAAGGGACCTCTTTAATTTGCAAACAAGATCCTCCTTACCAGGCACAACAAAACCTTCAGGTTAGTCCATATATATCTCCTCCTCCAACTCACCATGCAGAAAAGCAGTCTTTACAAATAGCTGCTCAAGCTCAAGATCATGCATAGCAACAATACCAAAGAAAGCACGAATAGAACTATGCTTCACAACCGGGGAGAATACATCATTATAATCAACACCTGGAATTTGACTGAAACCTTTTGCTACTAACCTTGCCTTAAACCGTGGAGGCTCATTAGGAGACAAACCTTCCTTTCTTTTAAATATCCACTTGCAGCGGACAACCTTCTTTTGTTTAGGCAAGTGCACAACATCCCATGTGCCATTCTTCTCAAGCGATTGCATCTCTTCTTGCATCGCACCTACCCACTTCTCTTTATCAACCGAAGCAATGGCTTCAGTATATGTAGCTGGTTCAATATCATGCTCCACCTGTTCAGAACAACTCAAAGCATAATCAACAATATCACATTCTTGAATTAATCGGGTAGGAGGTGTAATATTTCTCTTAGGGCGGTCAGCAGCAATAGACCGTCCTTGTCGCTGAACAAAAAGTGGTGAAGGTGGAACATCATTATCATCATTGTTGGTTTCAGGAACCACATTTTCATTCTCCTTTGCGTGCTCCACCTGCACGCCAATTCTGTGCTGCTCATCATCAGAAACATCAGGAGAATCAATAGCATCAGAAATATTAGTAGACGGACTATCATTAAACATAACCGCCTCATTGAAAACGACATTCCTGCTCAACACAATTTTCTTAGTTTCAGGATTCCATAATCTATATGCCTTAACTCCTGAACCATAACCAAGGAAGATGCACTTAACAGCCCTTGGCTCCAACTTTCCATTATCGACATGAGCGTAAGCAGTGCAACCAAAAACTCTCAAATCTGAATAATCAGCAGGCGAACCAGACCATACCTCAATTGGAGTTTTCTTATCAAGTGGAACAAAAGGTGACCTGTTGATGAGATAACATGCGGTGGAGGCTGCTTCAGCCTAAAAACCTCTATGCATCTTTGCATTAGACAACATGCAGCGAGCCCTCGAAATAATGGTCCTGTTCATGCGTTCAGTCACGCCATTCTGTTGAGGGGTGTACGGAATGGTATGATGTCTTACCATCCCATCATTGCTGCAAAAATCATCAAATTCATTTGAACAAAATTCCATACCATTGTCAGTACAGAGTATCTTAACCTTCTTTTCAGTTTGGGTTTCTACCATAACTTTCCACTTCTTAAAAGCATTAAAAACATCAGATTTATGTTTCAGGAAATATGGCCACACTTTCCTTGAGTAATCATCAATAATAGTAAGCATGTAATTAGCACCACCATTAGAAGTTCTACGGGACGGACCCCAAACATCAGCGTGTATATAATCTAAAATGCCTTTGGTGGTATGAACGGAAGCATTAAATCTTACTCTTTTATGCTTACCAAAGATGCAGTGCTCACAGAACTCAAGATTACCTAAATCGCAGCCATCAATTAACTCTCTCTTTGCCAATTCTGCCATGCCAAGCTCACTCATATGTCCAAGACGCTTATGCCAAAGGTTAGTCTTACTAGTTGATACGTCTCCGACGTATCGATAATTTCTTATGTTCCATGCCACATTATTGATAATATCTACATGTTTTATGCACACTTTATGTCATATTCGTGCATTTTCTGGAACTAACCTATTAACAAGATGCCGAAGTGCCAGTTGCTGTTTTCTGCTATTTTTGGTTTCAGAAATCCTAGTAAGGAAATATTCTCGGAATTGGACGAAATCAACGCCCAGGGTCCTATTTTGCCACGAAGCTTCCAGAAGACCGAAGAGGAGACGAAGTGGGGCCACGAGGTGGCCACACCCTAGGGCGGCGTGGCCCAAGCCCTGGCCGCGTAGACCTGTAGTGTGGGCCCCTCGTGTGGCCCCCTGACCTGCCCTTCCGCCTACAAATAGCCTTCGTCGCGAAACCCCCAGTACCGAGAGCCACGATACGGAAAACCTTCCAGAGACGCCGCCGCCGCCAATCCCATCTCGGGGGATTCAGGAGATCGCCTCCGGCACCCTGCCGGAGAGGGGAATCATCTCCCGGAGGACTCTACGCCGCCATGGTCGCCTCCGGAGTGATGAGTGAGTAGTCTACCCCTGGACTATGGATCCATAGCAGTAGCTAGATGGTTGTCTTCTCCCCATTGTGCTTAATTGTCGGGTCTTGTGAGCTGCCGAACATGATAAAGATCATCTATCTGTAATTCTATATGTTGTGTTTGTTGGGATCCGATGAATATAGAATACTATGTTATGTTGATTATCAATTCATGTCTATGTGTTGTTTATGATCTTGCATGCTCTCCGTTACTAGTAGATGCTCTGGCCAAGTAGATGCTTGTAACTCCAAGAGGGAGTATTTATGCTCGATAGTGGGTTCATGTCTCCGTGAATACGGGAAGTGACCAAAATCTCTAAGATTATGGATGTCTTTGTTGCCACTAGGGATAAAACATTGGTGCTATGTTCGAGGATGTAGTTACTGATTACATTACGCGCAATACTTAATGCAATTGTCTGTTGTTAGCAACTTAATACTGGAAGGGGTTCGGATGATAACCTGAAGGTGGACTTTTTAGGCATAGATGCATGCTGGATAGCGGTCTATGTACTTTGTCGTAATGCCCAATTAAATCTCACTATACTCATCATAATATGTGTGTGCATGGTCATGCCCTCTTTATTTGTCAATTGCCCAACTGTAATTTGTTCACCCAACATGCTGTTTATCTTATGGGAGAGACACCTCTAGTGAACTGTGGACCCTGGTCCAATTCTCTATACTGAAATACAATCTACTGCAATACTGTTCTACTGTTTTCTGCAAACAATCATCATCCACACTATACATCTAATCCTTTGTTACAGCAAGCCGGTGAGATTTACAACCTCGCTGTTTCGTTGGGGCAAAGTACTTGGTTTGTGGTGCAGGTTCCACGTTGGCGCCGGAATCCCTGGTGTTGCGCCGCACTACATCTCGCCGCCATCAACCTTCAACGTGCTTCTTGGCTCCTACTGGTTCGATAAACCTTGGTTTCATACTGAGGGAAAACTTGCCGCTGTACGCATCACACCTTCCTCTTGGGGTTCCCAACGGACGCGTCTTCGTACGCGTATCAAGCACTTTTTTCTCGCGCTCGTTGTCGGGAGATCAAGACACGCTGCAAGGGGAGTCTCCACATCGCAATCTCTTTACTTTGTTTTTGTCTTGCTTAGTTTTATTTACTACTTTGTTTGCTGCACTAAATCAAAATACAAAAAAGTTAGTTGCTAGTTTTACTTTATTTGCTATCTTGTTTGCTATATCAAAAACACAAAAAAATTAGTTACTTGTATTTACTTTACTTATTTCATCATGTTTCCTCCTAAGTTTGTTCTTAAAGATGTACCGGTAGGCCGAGGGTCTATCCTTGGGAAAGATAATATAGAAGATTTTTTCACTCATATTAGTACGGTTGAAGATTTTGAAGATAGACACTTGGTAGAACTTGCTCCTACTTATGAAATTGCTGTTGCTTCTTTAGTACACGCGTTAGAAGCTAGATTTGTTAATCTTAATCCTGTGATTCAACATATGTTTCTTACACTCAGTGATACGGAAGAAGGAGAAAAGAAAGATTTTGTATTAGAAACCCTTCTTAAAGAATTTGGGGGAATAGCGAGAGAAGCTAGAAAAGTCTTCACTAAATATAATATGCTAGGCTCTTATACCAACTTTGCCAGTACCCTTGAGAAGATGGAAAAGGATAGACAAAAGTACACTAATGAAGTTAATTATGAGGGGGATATTAAAACATCAATACCTTGCAAGCTCTTGGGAATGTGTGAGGCACTAGAAAAGAATTTTGATTGGATTGTTCCTGAAGATTTGTTTGATGGGAGTAGCAAGCCCAAGACTAATGAAAAGGGAGCCTCTGAAACTCACATAGAAAAGATAAAATGCATAGTTGAGAAAACTCCACACCCCGCTGTAGATGCACCATCCTTCGATAATACTTGATACACACTTTCTGCGCCTAGCTGAAAGGCGTTAAAGAAAAGCGCTTATGGGAGACAACCCATGTTTTTTTTACTACAGTACTTTGTTTTTATTTTGTGTCTTGGAAGTTGTTTACTACTGTAGCAACCTCTCCTTATCTTAGTTTAGTGTTTTGTTGTGCCAAGTAAAGTCGTTGATAGTAAAGTTCATACTAGATTTGGATTACTGCGCAGAAACAGATTTCTTTGCTGTCACGAATCTGGGCAAAATTCTCTGTAGGTAACTCAGAAAATTATGCCAATTTACGTGAGTGATCCTCAGATATGTACGCAACTTTCATTCAATTTGAGAATTTTCATTTGAGCAAGTCTGGTGCCTCGATAAAATTCGTCAATACGAACTGTTCTGTTTTGACAGATTCTGCCTTTTATTTCGCATTGCCAGTTTTGTTATGTTCGATGGATATTTCGATTCCATTGACTTTCAGTAGCTTTGTGCAATGTCCAGAAGTGTTAAGAATGATTATGTCACCTCTGAACATGTATATTTTGATTGTGCACTAACCCTCTAATGAGTTGTTCTAAGTTTGGTGTGGAGGAAGTTTTCAAGGATCAAGAGAGGGAGATGATATAACATGATCAAGGAGAGTGAAAGCTCTAAGCTTGGGGATGCCCCGGTGGTTCACCCCTGCATATATCAAGAAGACTCAAGCGTCTAAGCTTGGGGATGCCCAAGGCATCCCCTTCTTCATCGACAACATTATCAGGTTCCTCCCCTGAAACTATATTTTTATTCCATCACAGTTTATGTGCTTTGCTTGGAGCGTCGGTTTGTTTTTTGTTTTTGTTTTGTTTGAATAAAATGGATCCTAGCATTCACTTTGTGGGAGATATACACGCTCCGCTGTAGCATATGGACAAGTATGTCCTTAGGCTCTACTCATAATATTCATGGTGAAGTTTCTTCTTCGTTAAATTGTTATATGGTTGGAATTGGAAAATGATACATGTAGTAATTTACTAAAATGTTTTGGATAATGTGATACTTGGCAATTGTTGTGCTCATGTTTAAGCTCTTGCATCATATACTTTGCACCCATTAATGAAGAAATACATAGAGCATGCTAAAATTTGGTTTGCATATTTGGTCTCTCTAAAGTCTAGATAATTTCTAGTATTGAGTTTGAACAACAAGGAAGACGGTGTAGAGTCTTATAATGTTTTCAATATGTCTTTTATGTGAGTTTTGCTGCACCGGTTCATCCTTGTGTTTGTTTCAAATAGCCTTGCTAGCCTAAACCTTGTATCGAGAGGGATTACTTCTCATGCATCCAAAATACTTGAGCCAACCACTATGCCATTTGTGTCCACCATACCTACCTACTACATGGTATTTCTCCGCCATTCCAAAGTAAATTGGTTGAGTGCTACCTTTAAATTTCCATTCTTCACCTTTACAATATATAGCTCATGGGACAAATAGCTTAAAAACTATTGTGGTATTGAATATGTACTTATGCACTTTATCTCTTATTAAGTTGCTCGTTGTGCGATAACCATGTTCACTGGGGACGCCATCAACTACTCTTTGTTGAATTTCATGTGAGTTGCTATGCATGTTCGTCTTGTCTGAAGTAAGAGCGATCTACCACCTTATGGTTAGAGCATGCATATTGTTAGAGAAGAACATTGGGTCGCTAACTAAAGCCATGATCCATGGTGGAAGTTTCAGTTTTGGACAATATCCTCAATCTCATATGAGAAAATTAATTGATGTTACATGCTTATGCATAAAAGAGGAGTCCATTATCTATTATCTATGTTGTCCCGGTATGGATGTCTAAGTTGAGAATAATCAATAGCGAGAAATCCGATGCGAGCTTTCTCCTTAGACCTTTGTACAGGCGGCATAGAGGTACCCCTTTGTGACACTTGGTTAAAACATGTGCATTGCGATGATCCCGGTAGTCCAAGCTAATTAGGACAAGGTGCGGGCACTATTAGTATACTATGCATGAGGCTTGCAACTTGTAAGATATAATTTACATGATACATATGCTTTATTACTACCGTTGACAAAATTGTTTCTTGTTTTCAAAATCAAAGCTCTAGCACAAATATAGCAATCGATGCTTTCCTCTTTGAAGGACCATTCTTCTACTTTTATTGTTGAGTCAGTTCACCTATTTCTCTCCATCTCAAGAAGCAAACACTTGTGTGAACTGTGCATTGATTCCTACATACTTGCATATTGCGCTTGTTATATTACTTTACATTGACAATATCCATGAGATATACATGTTACAAGTTGAAAGCAACCGCTGAAACTTAATCTTCCTTTGTGTTGCTTCAATGCTTTTACTATGAATTATTGCTTTATGAGTCAACTCTTATGCAAGACTTATTGATGCTTGTCTTGAAGTACTGTTCATGAAAAGTCTTTGCTATATGATTCACTTGTTTACTCATGTCATATACATTGTTTTGATCGCTGCATTCACTACATATGCTTTACAAATAGTATGATCAAGGTTATGATGTCATGTCACTCCAGAAATTATCTTTGTTTATCGTTTACCTGCTCGGGACGAGCAGGAACTAAGCTTGGGGATGCTGATACGTCTCCGACGTATCGATAATTTCTTATGTTCCATGCCACATTATTGATGATATCTACATGTTTTATGCACACTTTATGTCATATTCGTGCATTTTCTGGAACTAACCTATTAACAAGATGCCGAAGTGCCGATTCTTTGTTTTACTAACTTTGTTTTTGGTTTCAGAAATCCTAGTAAGGAAATATTCTCGGAATTGGACGAAATCAACGCCCAGGGTCCTATTTTGCCACGAAGCTTCCAGAAGACAAGAGGAGACGAAGTGGGGCCACGAGGTGGCCACACCCTAGGGCGGCGCGGCCCAAGCCCTGGCCGCGCCGACCTGTAGTGTGGGCCCCTCGTGTGGCCCCCTGACCTGCCCTTCCGCCTACAAATAGCCTTCGTCGCGAAACCCCGATGCACGAGAGCCACGATACGGAAAACCTTCCGGAGACGCCGCCGCCGTAATCCCATCTCGGGGATTCAGGAGATCGCCTCCGGCACCCTGCCGGAGAGGGGAATCATCTCCCGGAGGACTCTACGCCGCCATGGTCGCCTCCGGAGTGATGAGTGAGTAGTCTACCCCTGGACTATGGGTCCATAGCAGTAGCTAGATGGTTGTCTTCTCCCAATTGTGCTTAATTGTCGGGTCTTGTGAGCTGCCGAACATGATCAAGATCATCTATCTGTAATTCTATATGTTGTGTTTGTTGGGATCCGATGAATAGAGAATACTATGTTATGTTGATTATCAATTCATGTCTATGTGTTGTTTATGATCTTGCATGCTCTCCGTTACTAGTAGATGCTCTGGCCAAGTAGATGCTTGTAACTCCAAGAGGGAGTATTTATGCTCGATAGCGGGTTCATGTCTCCGTGAATCTGGGGAAGTGACAGAAATCTCTAAGATTATGGATGTGCTGTTGCCACTAGGGATAAAACATTGGTGCTATGTTCGAGGATGTAGTTATTGATTACATTACGCGCAATACTTAATGCAATTGTCTGTTGTTAGCAACTTAATACTGGAAGGGGTTAGGATGATAACTTTGAAGGTGGACTTTTTAGGCATAGATGCATGCTTTGGATAGCGGTCTATGTACTTTGTCGTAATGCCCAATTAAATCTCAATATACTCATAATAATATGTATGTTCATGGTCATGCCCTCTTTAATTGTCAATTGCCCAAATGTAATTTGTTCACCCAACATGTCGTTTATCTTATGGGAGAGACACCTCTAGTGAACTGTGGACCCCGATCCAATTCTCTATCTTGAAATACAATCTACTGCAATACTTTGTTCTCTTGTTTTCTCGCAAACAATCATCATCCACACTATACATCTAATCCTTTGTTACTGACAAGCCGGTGAGATTGACAACCTCGCTTTGTTTCGTTGGGGCAAAGTACTTGGTTTGTGTTGTGCAGTTCCACGTTGGCGCCGGAATACCTGGTGTTGCGCCGCACTACATCTCGCCGCCATCAACCTTCAACGTGCTTCTTGGCTCCTACTGGTTCGATAAACCTTGGTTTCATACTGAGGGAAAACTTGCCGCTGTACGCATCACACCTTCCTCTTGGGGTTCCCAACGGACGCGTGCTGTACGCGTATCACTAGTTTCATCAGAACTAACAGCAGCAGCAATACCAGGCAAAGTGCTACCTCTAAGGACATATAATTTCGCAGAATTCATATCACCAATCATAATAATGAGAGAACCTGATGATACCTTCAAAAGTTTGTTCCCACCTTTGTACTTGTACCCGTCACAATCAAGGGTACTCAAAGAGATTAAATTCATCGCCATGGAGGGTATGTGTTTCACTCCTGTCAACGTGCGTGTCATCCCATCATGGGTCTTGATCTGAACAGAACCAATGCCAACAATGATGCACTGGTTGTCATTCCCCACACGCACAAAATCTCCACTCTGCACAGACTCATAAGAACTGAACCAATCTTTGTTACAGCAAATATGAAACAAACATGCAGTATCAAGAATCCATTCATCATCACGTGAAACACATGCAGCCAAGACAGCTAAGCAATCTCCATCAGAACTATCACTACCAGCAACAACAGCAGCCTCACCCTTACCGGTGACAACGGCAGCCTTACCATTACCATCATTATTTTTCGGTTGGTAAGTTCCGTTCCTTTTCTCCTTGTTCTGCAGCTTCCAACAATCATCAATATTGTGGTTAGATTTCTTACAATACCTGCAGAACTTGTCACGTCCTTTGGACTTTGAGCGACCTCTGTCGCCCTTGCTCTTATCTCTGTTGTTGTGGTAGTAGTTATCTCGCTGCTCAGGCCTGCCACGGACCTCTAATGCCTCCGCCTTGGAGGACGAACTTTCAGCCTGCACCATAGATTTCATTTTCTCCTTTTGTTGGAGAGCATCATAAACTTCCGCGAGAGTTAGTTTGTCGCGGCTCAATAATATGGTGTCACGAAAATTACTGAAAGAATTAGGCAGCGAGCATAAAAAAGAAGACCTAAATCCTCATCCTCATACTTAACTTCTATAGACTGCAAATCAGAAACAATCTCTTTCCAGGAAGATAGGTGATTCATTACCGAACCTCCCTCTTGCAACTTATGCGAGAACAGCTTCATCTTCACGTGCAATCTGCCCGTGAGATCCTTGGACAAACAGATCTCCTCTAGTTTGACCCATAACTCGGCGGTGGTTTTCTCCTGCAGCACTTCCTGCAGAATATTATTAGACAGATGGAGTTGAATCAACGATAAAGCCTTACGGTCTTTCCGCTTCTCCGCATCGGTCCAGGTATCCTTCGCTTTCTCGCCGAAAGCATCGATCGCTTCATCCAGATCTGAAGATTGGGCGAGAATCGCCCTCATCTTCACTTGCCACAAAGCAAATCTCGTGGTGTAGTCCAGCTGCGATAGATCGAACTTCAGTGACGACATCTCGTAAACCCTAGATCCAAAGAACATGGGCTCTGATACCACTTGTTACAATCGAGATGCACAATAAACGAAGAACGAAAAGTAAAACACTGTAGGGGACACGAGATTTTAACGTGGAAAACCCTTGCAACACACAAGGGAAAAACCACGGGTGCCAGCCAGCAAAACTTCACTATTTCGGTGGTGTTTACAAACGTCGAGTGTGTACAATGATGCGATGAAACCCAAGCGGTGGCTTACAGGCAAAATATATAGACGGTGCCAACGATCTGAAGTGGGGCTGCCGCCCCATGAAGCGTCCCTGTAGGGCACGACGTATGGGCTAACTTCTGACTACGCTACGCTTCGGCCCAAGCCTCCGGCGACGGGCCTCGCTCCGCTCGTCAGAAGTTAGCCTCCCTTTAGTATATGAATTTGGATCACAATATAACAGGTCTTACTATCCTACATTCCTCTTGAAATTGAAGGAATGAATTATTAATAGAGTTGCTGCATACATCCAATCGAGTTGTAGCAGTTTTGTAGTTTTGCAACCAAGGCAGGGAGAACCATTCCATCGGGCCAGGCTATGGGCTAGAAAATCAGCCTTTTGTGCCACTAGGGCTGGGCCAGATCCTGGAAATTAAGACCATTTGCGCATAAGACCAGCCGGCCCAGCCCAAAACTTGTTTTTCTTCTCACTCCGGGCCAGGCTCGAGCCTGGAATTACGTGTCGGGCTTTTTCAGCCTGGCCCAGCCCAGAGTATGGCGAGGGCTGGTACTCGACGGGCCACGGATGATTTGTTTACGGACGCATGTGCGTCACAGTGAGACGGTTGGTGTTTCCTCCTATGTCGGCCCTGGCTTGACTTCAATTCTGACTTGGGTTGGAACTGCACACCCTGCGTGTAAAACAAGTGTGGTGTAGTAGGACGCGTGGTTCCTCGTCATGTGCTTTCTATCTACCCATGGTGGTCGGTGAGCTCAGCTCATCTTCTGTGGTGGAGCTCGAGGTTAATGTAGATATAGGATAGCATTGGTCGGCACGGATAAACTCCACAGATAAATCAGACACCAAATTTACCTTCTAGCTCAATTTCTATCGGAAAAGAAACAGCCAAATTTTATCAAATCCTTCTAGCACGTCGAAGCCTTTGATTAGCATCCAACCATCTATCAGCCAGTATGTTTCAAGGAAAATACTCCAAAACGAACTTCAGTATATATCTGTTTTTTTTTTTTCGTAATTGCAACTTTTTGGTTGACCTCAGTAACAAGTCAGGGAAAGGATGATAAACAGAGTATTAGCTTGGTACAAATTTTTCTTTAAAATAGACTTTCACCTCACTTTATAAATAAAGCAACCACATTTATGGAGAGTTCAAACATAACGAAAGCAAGAAAGAGTTGAAACGTCTAGCACAACATGCTCGAAAGATAAAACATGTGATACAACACTAAAAGATAGGGCACCTCAACCGCTGATAGGCGTAAACAATCGACCAGCCGGTCCAACGTGTCGTCGCTAGAAGATCCTCCAACGTGCCGTCCAGCCAGTCCCTATTCAAAAATTTGAAATGGAATGAGAGACTCGTCCCAAAAAGATATGCTCGATTACCATCTTATGCATGCAGAGAATGTCCTGTAACAAATTTGGCAGTAACCAGACAACTTCTATTTCCAGTACGGTATGAACCTCTAGGAACTCTCCGAGGTCCAAAGAAATTATGCCGCGGGGAAAACTTCAGGGTGAATGAAATTTCCGCGGCACAATTTCAGGGTGAATGAAATTTACATTCACAGAAAGTAAAACCGTGTGCATCAATTGATGCAGAGGTTAGAGCATTTTTGCTCCCTTATAAAAAAAACATTCACAGAAAGTGATAATTGGTGGCCAATAAATCAAAGATTTGCTAGAACTTTGACAGTTTCGAAAAATACTTGAACCCATGATGAAATTTCAATAGTATGACCAATACAGGACAGCACAAACGTTTGGTTGGCTCGATGAATCAATGAGGCTTTCAGGTATAAATAAATTGATGGAATTTTCAGTCTGTACAGATTGCAAGTTGCAAGATGCTAAGTAAAAAAATATCTGAGAAACCAAGAATTAAGATCTAACTTTGTGAATGTTAAATATAATCTCCAGATCACGATAACCCCTCTATGTTCTTGACACCGACAGCGATTCCTGGCTAAACTACAGCGACACAAGAAATGGAGAACTCTCTTTTTGTTTGGTACTTCAACACACGCACACTCCTCTGTTCTATGGAGTCAGCCGAACGAGCTACCACCAGCACCCAACTGCGACGAGAACAAAACAGCTGAAAAGGAACACCATTGCACTATCATCCATCAATATCCTCGGAGCTTCTTGGCCACTGTTGTCAACACCCTGTCACCGATGAAGGCGCGCAAGAATCGAATGAACTGGTCCTTCTTGATGTGTCCTTTCTGCAGAACAAAAGGGATTGTCGTTGAGACGTTGAGTACACCCCGCCAGTGCTGATAATATGCAAGAAGTAGCAAGTAACTAGGCACAGCGCACTTGCATCAACAAGATGCAGCAGCTGATACGATTATCAGGCGAAGAACAGCAATGTACCTTGAAGCGATTGTAAGTCCCCTGCAATGTCTGCAGCTTGGAGGCCGGCACGAACCGCTGAATCTCCGCTAGAAGGGTCGGGAACATGTCACGAGACGCCGGTGAAGGCTTCCTCAGCTCCGAGGTCGCTTCCGATGTTGCTGAAAACCAAATTTCATTGAACAACGGCATGAGATAAAAGGAAGGGCTGGGAGCAACTGCAGCATCAATTCAGAGTTTCCAGACAGGGCGCTCACTAACCTTGAGCCTGTTGCAGGCTGGGGCACTTGAAGCTGACGACGTACTCCGGGAGGATCCTCGTGTTCATGTCCGTGCTCCACACGACGTACCACTTTGGATTCTGCATGTTGTCGACGGCGCTGTCGTAGTCATCACTGCTGGGGTGGAACTGGGAGGACCCGGCTGCGACGGTCTCTGGCCGACCCATGAGCACACGGCACAACACGATGTGTGCCTCGCCGTTCTCATCTGCCTTGGCTAGCATGGCGCTGAACAAAAAGAAGATTCATAGCCGTTAGTTTCCTGATGAACTGCTTAACTGAACATTCAGGAACGTATTCAGAAGAATGCTTTAGTTCTGCTGCTCATGGCCTAGTCAAATTGATGCATTAATTAAATGCTACAGCTGATGGCAGCTTTGTTTTTCCCCTTCACTTCGGCTAGAAGTATTTCGTACCTATCCCTATACAAATCGTCATCCTAGCTACAGCATTTTATCAACTGATGATTCAAGATTGAGAAACCAAAATGCTAGACGAACAGGAAATAAGTTGAATCTACAGATATGAACAAACAGCTTATAGGAGGCAGATAGAACAAGATTTGTTCAAGCTATTCCATGATCACGAGTATAAAGCAGAGGTCTAGACCGAACAGGAATATTCGTCAAAAGCTACGGAAGCACCGATGCAATTTGCAACTAGTATTCCTTAACTGATATGTCCAATGAATTTTGCAATTATTCATTCCCCAACTGGTAATACAACAGTGTTCGATGAATTCTGCTCAGCTAGAGGGAACCAAACAAGGCATGGACCAGAACAGCAGGTTCAAAGAACTCGAACTGACCTGGTGTAAGGGGACTGGGGCGGCGAGAGGTGCACGCCGTCGCCGTGCGCGCGGTGGCCGAGGACCCGGCTGTTGGTCCTGCCGAAGCTGTGCTCCACCGCGGCGGCCACGTCCGCCTCCGGCGCGCCGTACCAGGCGAACTTGGCATTGCCGCCGCCCGCGCCGCGCGCGGCGGCGAGGAGCTGGCCCTGCAGCTGGAACGCCCTGGCCCGGGGGCCCTGCGCGACCTTGTGCACGGCCGTGATCGCCACGCCGCCGCCGCCGCCGCCCACGCGGGGCGCGATCCCGCTGAGGAAGAGCTTCCGGACCACCTGGTAGAACTTGTCCGCCTCGTCCAGCCGGACCGCCTTGCCCCAGGCCCCGCGGGCCGCCTTGCTGGGGCTGCCGGAGTCGACGGTGTCGTCGCTGCTGCTGCTCTCGTCGTCGACGCCCGAGGACGCGGCGTCGTCCCGTTTGCGCTTCTTGGCGGTGTGGGGGGCGGGGAAGAAGCAGGCCCCGCGGTCGTCGATCCAGCCCATGGGCACCTCCTCGGCGGTGGCGGCGTCGATGCGCGCGAGCCGGAGGAAGTCGAAGAGGAAGGGCCTGCCGCCGCACGCGGCCTCGGCGACGACCCGGGTGTCGAGGAACGCGGCTCGGAGGGCGAGGGCCGCGTCGGCGGGGACGTCGGCCCACGCGCCGCCCTCGAAGCAGAGGAACCTGACGGGCGCGCCGCTGCGGCGGAACTCGCGCCAGCCCTGGAGGAGCGGGGACGGGCGCGGGATCGCCTGCTTGACGTCGCCGGAGAAGTCCATGGCCGGGTTCTTGATTCCGATCTCAGGGAGCGCCGGCCTGCCTACGCAACCGTGGTGTGGTGTCCGTCGGGGGGCGAAGCGTTGAGCTAAGTGGAGGCCGGGGACGGTGGCGGGGCTGGGGAATATATAGGTTTAGGAGAGGGACGGTGGAGCGGGGCGGCGGGTCGGTCTCGTGAGGCGCACGTCGGCGAGGACGTCGGTTTTGTGTGGCGGCAGGCCGGGGGAAGAGGATGGGCGCGTGGTGCTGGTTTTTAGTTTAGTTTCGCGTCGGCCGGAGGCGCGGTTCGATTTTTTCTCTTTTCTTTTCTTCGAGTGGCGGTTTTGCCCCCGCCCGCCGAGGTGACTTGGTGGAGAAGTCTAGATACGTCCAGTTTTGCCCGTAACCGTTTCCTAATCCTTACTTGCACATGCTGCCTTTCTTTCTTCAGCTACTACTACTACTACTTGCTTGATTTGGAAGAATAGTGTCCGCGCTGTGGCCAAGAGAACTTTGTAGAAACAGCTAATGCAAACATATTATGCCGCCAATACAAAATAAATTGCCAATTCACCTTCCTTTTTGGTCTACATTAATGGCGGTACATATTTATCTTGTACCCTGTCCTATCCAAATTAATTGTTGAGGATTTTGGAAACTTGTTGCCTAAATTGGTCAAGATCTATTGAACCTGCGAGGCTGCGGCAACTAATTTTAGTTAGAGGTGGTATTAACATTCTTTAAGGGCATTTCTAACGGAACCCGTAAACGCGCGAACTGAAAAACACGAGTTCAGTCTATCGAAAACGTAGTTTCGTTTGATTTAGGAGATGGTGTAGATCAGAACCCGTAAATACGAACCGAAAACTCGAGATCGAAATTTCGCAGGAGAATTGAACATCCTAGTTCATCTGCATTACAAGTTCGGCGATGCAATTGAGCTACATGCATCTATATTTTACAAAACACACAAAATAAACTTAGGAGGAGGCGGCCGCGCGACCTAGATTGACCAAAATTCGGCCCCGGGATACCTCACCGGAGCCTGTAAGGGCCACAGCGGCGGAGGAAGGTGAGGTCTAATCATCATCGAGGTTGATGATCTCGCGCTTGACGAGGCGGAACTGTGCCTCCTTCTGCGTGGCCTCGTACTTGCGGACCTGGCGGACGGCGTCGGCCTCCTCGAGCCTAAACCGTGTGTGCGCCTCTACGACAAAGATGACGGAGGCCTGCTGGATCGTGGCCTCCTCCTCGTCGTAGTTGTGGACTTAGTCACCGGCGTCAGGGAGCATCGGCGCCTCGTCCTCCGTGCTGTTGTCGGGGACGGGCGGTGCCCTCATCGTTGTTGGCATAGCGGGTGAGCTTCCCTGGAGGCGTCAGCCCCCTGTTCGTCCAGCGTCAAGCACTGCGCTTCCGTGCGCCATTGTACGCGTTCAATTTCTTCTGCTAGCTCCTCCTCTGAGCGGAAGACTAAGCGATGCGATGGCTCGCTTCCGCCGCCAATCCGGCCGCCTCCCCTCCCAGAGCTGCCGCCGCGAGCCATGTGGTGGTTGGGGAGGACGCGGTTGCGCTGTTGGTGCGGCGGAATATCGCTAATCACTCGCTGGTGTGGGGGTTCGGGGTGTGGCAGAGCGTTAGAAGTGGCGGAGGGGAGTAGGGTTTCAGAATCGAACTCCCCTCCTCGAACTGGTTTTACACCATCCTCGCGTCGAATTACACGGGCCCCTGAAAATAGTTTACGGGCCAGGCCGCAAGTTCGAGCTCTGTTCTGCGCTGCTTTCAGCCGACCTATAAATCGACCGAAAAAATACGGGTCCGACGTGTTTTGCAGGTTCTGTTAGATATGCTCTAAAACTTTGGAGAAATAAGGCCTTTCATAATTTGATGTTCTTAGCGTGGTACTCAAGGTCATTTGTTGGTGTGGCACCCTAGTAAATGATGAAAAATATAGTTGGTGCATCTTACTTAAAAGCAAGTATAGTAGATTGATATAATAAGCGGGCTATAAGATTAAAAATAATATACTGTTGCTGACTTGGAGGAGAGAGAAGGGAGGTGGACTCCCATGCAAGAGCTAGCTCTATCATACGTATAGTTGTGAGTGTCGTGACATACTAAGATCCTAAGATCCTACCTAGCTGAAACGATACATATCACACTGTGTATCCTAATCGGGTGGTATCATTGTGAATGCGATACCATGCCTTGAATCGGTAGTATCCCGATCTATGACATTTGATGCTACACATAAGTTAAAACTAATCAAAGAATTAGTTAACCTCGTGATATCAGTGAGCCTTATAAGCAGGTAACCGCTTTATTGGTTCCCTGTTGTGGACTAAACATACTATTTGCCGCATCCGCATCCCTCATATGTGGTATTGGATTGTATGCTCTAAGTTTAGAATATGATATACCTATCCCTTACGAGAACAATATGACATGGCACTATGTTTTTCTAGATATATCATATATGCTGGGTAACTATTTTATTTAACACCTAAAATTTTGAAAATTGAAATCTCACGGTATTGTGATACTATGATATGATCCTACGATATGATATTGTTGAAGGAAAAGCTATACTTCCTATTATCTAAATACTGAAAACCTTATCTCAGTAGGTTCTCGGCTTGCGCCCACCACTATGTCTACACACCGTGAGCTACCTGTGCTCGTCGATCACGCAACGTTATCAGATTCAAATTAAATGACTTCATTTTATCTAGATGTGGGATGTGCCTTATGTGTTTTTGTTAACTAGATATATTCGTATCTAGATAAACTGGAGTGATATGATTTGAATTAGAGGAGTTTTTTTTTCTCCGAATCATCGGGAGCGTCCTTTTTGTGAAGTCTTTCATTGGCGAAGCCTCGTGAAGGAGACACTTTGTTCGCGTCGCCGTAGCAGCTTTCTTGTGCGAAGCGTGCTGACTTCCGAAGGCGGCAATTCCGAATTTGCCCCCGTTCCTTGCGTACCAGGTTACGAAACCGGCGCGTTGCTTTCACTCCTGCAGCAACTCGATCTTCACTGCTAGTATACAACCAGTTTCTTTCAAATTTCTTGGCGCTTAAGACGAGCCCCACGACGTTCACGCCTGACGTTGTTCTTGGCAAGCAAGTAGTAGGCTTCACGCTGGGCCCCACCTGGCAGACCGGGTAACGCAGACGCTGACCTTCCGCGCTTGTGGCGTTGACCGGCTCGATCCTCACACGAGGCCGTGTGCTCTGTGCTGTCTCGTTCGTACTATCTCGTGTATGTTGTGCGCCACCCATCTGTACGTAGGCTGGTTGGGGTTGGGGTTGGTGGACTTGGAATTGGCCACGAAAACTTAAACTAGTGCGTGGTGGTCAAGTTATTTTGATCGAGCCAGGCATGATGAGCAGACATAGCGTGATGCGTTACCCAAGCACATGCACGTGACCCAACTTGCCGCCGGAGTTCCGTTTCAGTTTCCCTTCTCCCCCTGCTCGGATCCCGGACCCCGGCCGGCCGGTTCTGGAAATGTCGGCTGGTATTCTTGCGGCCGCGGGCACGCAAACAGTTCGCCGGCAATTGAAATTGAAGAGCGGATCATACCATCATGTCCCTTTTGGTTCGTGTGAACTCCTGTAGCTTAATTAGGCCTCAAGTTTGCCCATGAAATATCTACTGCAAATATCCGCAACACCATGTCAACATGGATATTTTCTTGCTAGACATAATTATTAGTTGTTTCTTACTGGGAATTTTCTAAAGGAAGCTATTTCTTATTAGATTTGGAACCTCCCATCAAGCCCATACAAAAAACTGCAGTTACCAGGTTTTACTGCTCCCCGGTTCAAAATAATTACCCAAAAATAAAATAGACATATATTTTTTTAAATCAGAGTGACTATCAAACAACATACTATTTTTACATGGCGACAACGACCAACTTAAGACCGCCGCTACGCTCCTACCAACATAAGAGCATCCCCACTCGTTGGCGCTCCCCACGCCCAAATCCGGCGAAATTTTCGTCCGGATTGGAGGAAGATTTGGCGTGGGGAGCACCAAAGTTTCAGCCGTCCCCCCGGCAGGAAACCCCCAACCTCGACCATTTGACATATTTCAAACAAATTTAACATAGAATTTAACAAGTTCGGCGACCAAAAGTACGAAAATTGCTGAAACAAATTCGGCGATAATCAGTACAATGTTTAACAAGTGCTGAAACAAATGAAGCACACAATTTCACAATTTTTCAAACAAATTAAGACAGACTAGTTGGCGTCGGTGTTGGCGTTGCCTCGGAGCCTCCATATGTGCTCCACCAGATCATCTTGCAGCAGCTGATGCATTGTAGAGTCTCGAATCTCCTGGCGCATAGCAAAGAAGGCGGCCCATGATGGAGGCACCTGCTGATTAGGCTGTGCAAGAGGACCCTCTCTCTCATATGGTGCTTCTTGCTCAGCCAGAGGAACCGGATGCTTTCGCTCATTTTCAATAATCATATTGTGTAGGCACACACAGCAGTTCATCACCTTCCACATCTGATCTTTCGACCAAGTCATAGCGGGGAACCGGACGACAGCAAATCTCTGCTGGAGGACACCAAATGCACGCTCGACGTCTTTTCGGCAAGCTTCTTGTTTCTTGACAAACTCGCAAAGTTTGGGGGTGCTAGGGTTGGAGATAGTCTTCACAAATGTTGCCCACTTTGGATAGATACCGTCTGCAAGGTAGTATCCTTTGTTGTAGTGCCAACCATTGATCACATAGTCCACCGGGGGAGCATGACCCTCAACAAGCTTGGAAAAGACCGGGGAGCAGTTTAGGACGTTGATGTCATTGTTGGATCCAGGCATACCAAAGAAAGAGTGCCAAATCCAGAGATCATGGGTAGCCACTGCTTCAAGTATCACAGTGCAGCTTTTTTTGTGACCCTTGTAAATTCCCTGCCACGCAAACGGACAGTTCTTCCATTGCCAATGCATGCAGTCAATGCTTCCAAGCATCCCTGGAAAACCCCTAGCTTCATTGGTTGCAAGGATCCTCTGAGTGTCTTCGACAGTGGGTGATCTCAAGTAGTAGTCCCCGAACACTGCTATGACGGCCCTGCAGAACCGGTAGAAACAATCAAGGGCGGTGGACTCCGCCATCCGAAGATAGTCATCTGCAGTATCACCGGGAGCTCCATACGCCAGCATCCTCATAGCCACTGTGCACTTCTGCAGTGACGAAAATCCAACCAAACCAGTGCAATCCGCCTTGCATCTGAAGTAGGGATCAAAGTCTCGGATGGCATACACAATTTGCAGAAATAGCTTTCTGCTCATCCTGAAACGACGCCGGAAAACACTCTCACCGTGCAATGAATTGTCGGCGAAGTAGTCGGCGTACAACATGCAGTAGCCCTCCATTCGCTGTCTCGGCTTGCACTTCCGGCGACCTGGTGCCGACCCACCACGTCGACCAGTTGCCAGTCCGGCGTACATGCTTGCCAAGCAACCGAGGATCATCATGTGCTCGTCGTCTTGGGCGGCTGCTGCCATCTCTTCTTGCATAAGCTCGACGAACATCTGCTCCTCCTCTTCGTCCGAGTCCATGGCCGGCGAGGCAAATGGACGAACACCTGACGGGCGTGGTCGAGGCAACCCGAGCCGCGAGCGACGAGGAGCCGGCCAAAGTCGGAGAACAGGCCGGCGGAAGAGCAGCCAGATAGGCCATCGTCGAAAGGCGGCGGAATCTGGGCAACAAGCCGGCGGGGTGGTGCCGGCGGCGAGAGAGATACGAGGGGTGGGGGAGATTTTGAGCGACGTGGTGGTGGGGTTCGTGCGTCGAGTCACCGACAGATCGGGCCCTTCCCCGCTTTTCACTCGTCCGGAGTCCCCGAGCGCGCCCCGGGGGGCCGGGGATGGCGTGGGCTCGCCGGATGGATGAAGGGCCAAATCCGGACGAAAACGAGGAACCGGGGGCGTGACTGGGCCGAATTTCGCCGTCCGGATGGAAAAAACGTCGCTCGGGGGCCTCGTCGGGGGGGACGAGTGGAGATGCTCTAAGGATCATGAACTTGTGATCAAAAAATCATGTTACAAACAACGAAAAATAATTGCAACACTACACTAAATTGGGTACAAGTTTCGAAGCACTTGGGTCAGTAACCATATGAACTGCCAATCTTGCATCGGAAAATTCTCATCATGACGAGATAAACAACGTTTCATGTTTTCGAAACAAGCTTCTCTTTGTGAGGTTATTCTTAGCTAGGATGACGCCTCTCTGAAAGCTACCATACAAAGTTCTAATTTTCCATATTTCCACATTTGCTTGTTGTTTACTGGCATGTCTGAAAGAAATGGATGTTCACATCTATGTGTCCATCTCATCAGAGTTTAACATGCCCTTGCGGTAATTGGACCAAGCACGACGAAATCTCGCTTGTATGTCGCACTGGGCGGGGATGTTCCGAATGCATCGGCGACTGTATCGTTGTTGTGACCAACATACGATACACGGTTAACCTCACCGGTGGCATTTCCTAGGCAAGCTAGATAGAACTACATAGAATGAGATCTTCGAAACGTCCTTAATAGAAAATGATACAAAATGGAATAAATGCTTCTTCGTCGCCGCTAGACATGCAAACAAAATTGCAAATCCATGTTTTCGAAAAAAAAAATTGGAGGTAACTTAGGTTTTTACCTAACCCGATCCTCTAGCCTATTTTAACATCAATAATCCTCTACATCTACGGACTGCTGCTATGGACGAGATGTGGCCTAGTGTGCTTGGATAATCTGCTGCTGATGTTCCTAAGAATCCGGAAACTGATGCACGGCTGCTTGCCAACTCAGTCCGTAAGACTGATCCGGTGGAAAACGTCTGGAAGTGTAGAGAAGGGAAGTTAGAGAAGGGAAGTGTACCATTACTCTAGCATTACTCTTTTTTACGTTGAGCTCTTGAATGCCAAGAACAACCTTGTCTCAGTGGATGCAAAATCAAAAATTTCACATTTTCCACATTTGCTTGTTGTTTACTGGCATATCTGAATAAAATGGATGTTCACATCTATGTGTACATCTCATCAGAGTTTAACATGCTCATTGCGGTAAATGGACCAAGCACGACTAAATCCCGCTTGTATGTCGCACTAGGCGGGGATGTTCTGAATGCATTGGCGACTCTATCGCTGTTGTGACCAACATATGATACACGGTTAACCTCACCGGTGGCATTTCCTAGGCAAGCTAGATAGAACTACATAGAACGAGATCTTCGAAACGTCCTTAATAGAAAATGATACAGAATGGAATAAAATGCTTCTTCGTCACCGCTAGACATGCACAAAAGTTGCAAATCCATGTTTTCGAAAAAAAAATTGGAGGTAACTTAGGTTTTTACCTAACATGATCCTCTAGCCTATTTTAACATCAATAATGCTATGACCGAGATGTGGCCTAGCGCGCTTGATAATCTGCTGCTGATGTTCCTAAGAATCCGGAAACTGATGCACGGCTGCTTGCCAAAACGTCTGGAAGTACGTGTAGAGAAGGGAAGTGTGGCGCATTACTCTAGCATTACTCTTTTTAACGTTGAGCTCTTGAATGCCAAGACCAAACTTGTCTCAGTGGATGCAAAATCAAATTTTATTTGACCGCTATATATCATATCTTATTTGTACACTATTATAGTTGGTCATGACAATTTGGATCAGGACTAATCGAATCAGAGCTCTGGACCCAGTTTAGAATTTGGAAAAGGAGATAACCATTGCGTTGCATCGTAGCCTCGTTGGCCTGACAGTTGTTGTGCTTCTCAAGGTTAAGTCACAAAGTTATTTCTCTTGTGTTTTCCCCCTGACATGCTTGTCCTTAGGCTGATACGTGTAAATGAAACACGCCGAACATCACCGGCCGAATCGATTCGCCCTGGCACATTTTACTACTACTACCATGTTGTTATAATCCTGGGAGAGACTCCCTGCGTCGACGAGATTTGTTTTGTCTGACGCTGCTCGACTCCTCATTTGACGCGCGCTGTGGTTTCAGAAAAGGTTCCTGTTGACGGCAAGAGACCATCCTATCACTATCTTCATGCAGTACGTGCAGACTGCCATGTTTATCTTTCGACGCGAGCATGGGTTGTCGATGCGTCAGCTACCCTGTCACGTATATGTATGGTCCAAATCGGGGTATGAATACAAGCTGAATTTTTCGGTCTCCTGACTCCGGGATTAAGAGGTCGGCCGTCGGCGACCAGATCTTACATGCTGACCACTTGACCACTTATATTAGTTCTTAATCAGTTGGCTTGCAGTTACTCCCTGTGTAATTATATACTCTAACCAACTTTGATTATTGCTTGATTGCAGCCATGCATGTAGTCCCGCCTCTGGGCGGCAGCTAGCTGAGCTGCCTACGAAAAAAAAAAAAAGCTGAGCTGCCTACGTGTCGCAAACTTAGGGCCTAAGTTAGCTAACCTGAAGCTAGCTACCCAGGTCGGCTCCCGTGCATATCTCAGCACCAAAAATATATATGCCGTCCCTAATTTATTCTCAGCCACGTCGGCACGAACCATTCGGATAGCGACATGAAGAAACTAGCGAGGTACGTCACCCATATATAGGTTCGTGTTACGATCGCTAGCTCGTATCTGCTTTCTCGTCAGAATATACGGAGAGCTGGCCCTGGACTTTAACTTGTTTAGCTAATCCATGGCTAGTTATGCGGTGAGAACCATGTACCAGCACGATATGCTGAGGTTCCAAATCTTTTGCTTCCTTCGATCGGCCACTTTGCTTTGGCTCAAAGCAAAGAACAACGGCCTGCATCCTTCCAACAGAAACAGAGAAAAGAAATGTTCATAATTTGTTTTCCCACAGGCCTCTCGTTTTCCTCGAAATTTGAGTTGCACCCCTCCTGCACAACAATCTTGCAATAGCTACGCACTACGGGCGACTGGTCTCTGATATCTGGTGGAAGCAGAGGTGCTTACTACAAACAACAAACAAAAGGCGGATTCAAAGGAGCAGGATTAAAGACGGAGAAGGAAAATGCGCCGGTCCCTTTTCTTTTTGGTTTTCTGCGATAGAAGGGGCTCATCGCAAGGTCAGAGTTCCACCTATTTTGACCCTTTTGACGCACTCCTTTTCCGCTTCTTTAGAATTACGCCGCCTTTTCTCCTGTTTGTCTAGCTAGTCTGCACCGGGGGAGATCAGCCTATGCCGTGTCATCACTAAGCAAAGCACGCTTCACTAGTACGACGTCGATCGTTAAGGTCTTGCATGCATGCATGTCAGCATGCATGGAATTCACGATCCCGAAGCCTGGGAGGCTAGCTTGCACTCTTTTTGTTCAGGAAGTTCATGGAAATTTTGGAGAATACCAGCCCTAAGGAAAAGGAAAGAAACTTGTTTTGGTTTTCACGTGGTCTTTTTTGTAGGCAATTCATGCGGAGTAGAAACTTTTTTCCTTGAGTCCAATCTCGTGGGGAAAAATTGTTTTTATGAGAACTATATGGCACTCTTAATCCTTTGGCAAATATGTGTTCGTAGTGCAACTAAACAGGGAAATTCATGTATATCTTATCACAGATTTTCAGCATTGGAAATTTGGTTTGCATTTTTGTTTGTATCACTTGGATCCCCCTTGTTCCTATAAAAACTGGTAAAGCGAGGAATAGAGAAAGACGCCGAGCCTCAAACTTTGCAGGCTTATACTACCTCCATCCAAAACTTAAGGTTTATTTTTTTAAGTCAAACCAAGTAAAGTCTAATCAAACTTTTAGAAGAATCTATCTATATATATATGATATTTTGTAGATACCATATAAAGATATATTTTATTATCTATCTAATGATATTAACTTCACATTTTACACGCTAATGAGTTTTGGTAAAAATTTACTCAAACTTGACATAGTTTAATTTTTTTAAAATAGTATAAACCTTAAGCTTTGGGATGAAGGTAGTATATCTTATTCGGCATACCAAATAAAAACTGAATGGAGATACTTATGTGAAAATGGGACGAGCTAGATACGATTGTTTATGCGCTAAGGAAACCATCTGGTAGGAAATTTATAGCCTGTCTGCTACTTGCTCCTAAAAGGTCACTTGCGCTGATGAGCTTACGCAGCACAAGGATCCAATTCCCTTTCCACTTGAAGGCCAAGCATCTTGCGTGATTAGGTGCTAGTTAAGAAGAAATATATGAAACTTGATTAGTGCATCAGTTGAGTTCGCTTGCCTTGTCTTTTCTTCTTAGTCTTCCAGGTAGTTGAATTGAAAGACTGGCAAAAGAAAAAGAAAAATAGAATCTTTATCTGCACGAAGCATTAGCCCCAAAGGAAAGAATCAACGGACCGGTCCCTCGGAGTATAAAGGAAAGAACGACACAACTGAAATTCTCTCCTTATAACTAGCTAAATACTTGGGCATATCTTTCTGAATTACGGAGTACATGGTTTGTTACATTCCACATGCTAATTTTCCAGTATATTCTTGTATATCCATATATATGAGAGCTAGTATGCTGCAAATCATTGCTTGAGAAGGATTTATAATGTACAACACACTAAGAAAATGGACAGAAAGAGCTTGTTACCTCCTATCAACTATAGCTTTGTTGGAGATATGCCCAAGAGGCAATAATAAAGTGGTTATTATAATATCTTTGTGTTTATGATAAATATTTGCATACCATGCTATAATTGTATTAACCGAAACATTGATACATGTGTGTTATGTAAACAACACGAAGTCCCTAGTAAGCCTCTTGTATAACTAGCTTGTTGATTAATGGATGATCATGGTTTCGTGATCATGAACATTGGATGTTATTAATAACAAGGTTATGTCATTAGTTGAATGATATAATGGACACACACCCAAATAAGCGTAGCATAAGATCAAGTCATTAAGTTCAATTTGCTATAAGCTTTCGATACATAGTTGCCTAAGTCCTTCGACCATGAGATCATGTAAATCACTTACATCGGAAGGGTACTTTGATTACATCAAACGTCATTGCGTAAATGGGTGGTTATAAAGATGGGATTAAGTATTCGGAAAGTGTGAGTTGAGGCATATGGATCAATAGTGGGATTTGTCCATCCTAATGACAGATAGATACACTCTGGGCCCTCTCGGTAGCACGTCGTCTGATTAGCTTGCAAGCATGTGATTAAGATCACAAGAGATGACATACCACGGTACGAGTAAAGAGTACTTGTCGGTAACGAGGTTGAACAAGGTATGGAGATACCGATGATCGAACCTCGGACAAGTAAAGTATCGCGTGACAAAGGGAATCGACATCGTATGTAAATGGTTCAATCGATCACTAAGTTATCGTTGAATATGTGGGAGTCATTATGGATCTCTAGATCCCGCTATTGGTTATTGCTCGGAGAGGAGTCTCGACCATGTCTGCATAGTTCGCGAACCGTAGGGTGACGCGCTTAAGGTTCGATGTCGCATAAGTAGATTTGAATATGGTATGGAGACGAAGTTTGTTCGGAGTCTCGGATGGGATCCAGGACGTCACGAGGAGGTCCAGAATAGTCCGGAGAATAAGATTCATATAAGGGAAGTTGATTTCTAGGTTTCGGAAAAGTTCGGGATTTTTTCGGTGGATGACCGGGAAGGTTCTAGAAGGTTCCGGGGCTCCCACCAGTGGGCCCACGACCCTAGAAGGCCTTGCATGGGCCGAGGGGGTGCTCCCTAGCCTAATGGGCCAGGGGCACAAGCCCCTCAAGGCCCAGCCGGCCAACCCCTAGGGTTTCCCTAGGGGGGATCGACTTGGGGGGGGGGGGGGAAGAAATCCCTCTTCCCCCCACCTTGGCCGCCGCCACCTAACCCTAGATGGGAAAGGGGGGCCACCCCAGCCGACCCTCCCCCTATATAAAGAGGGGAGGGGGTGGCCGGCCACCACAACCCCATTGCCTCCTCCTCTGGCCGCCCCTCTCCTCCTCCATACGCTGCTCCGGCTTAGACGAAGCCCTGCAGCTTTTCTTCCTCCATCACCACCACCACACCGTCATGCTGCTGGATTTTAGAGGAGATCTTCTACACCTCCGCTGCCTGCTGGAACGGGGAGAGGAAGGGCTTCATCGACACCGTACGCGCGACCGAGTACGGAAGTGCTGCCGGATTGCAGCACCGGGACGATCGTCTACATCAACAACGAGATTAATCTCGTAGGCTTTGGAATCTTCGAGGGTTAAGTCTCTTCTCCATCTCGTTGCTCCGATCTTGTAGATTAGATCTTGGCTTTTACATAGATTAGATCTTGGATTTATTCGTCTTTGCGGTAGGAATTTTTTTGTTTTCCATGCAACGAACCCTACAGTGGTATCAGAGCCTTGTCTATGCATAGATCTGTTGCACGAGTAGAACACAATGGTTTTGTGGGTGTTGATGCTTTTGTTGTTTTTAGTTAGTGCACTTTGCATCTTGCGGGATGGTGGGATGAAGCGGCCTGGGCTAACTTTACATGACCGCGTCTCATGAGACTTGCTCCACGCTTGACATGCAACTTGTATTGCATAAGTGGCTTTGCGGGTGTCTGTCTCTCCCACCATAGTGAAGATCTAATTTGCTCTTTCTATTGACAACACTAGTATCACCGTTGTGGTTCATGTTCGTAGGTAGATTGGATCTTACTCGAAACCCTAAACCACGTAAAATATGCAAACCAAATTAGAGGCGTCTAACTTGTTTTTGCAGGGTTTGGTGATGTGATATTGATATGTCCAATTTGCATCACTATTTTATATCATAATTTGATGTTATTCATTGATATATTTCATATTTGGAGATGATACTTATGTTATTTCATCTATTTTGCATGATTCATGATTATTAGAGGATCGCGCACCGGAGTCAGGATTCTGCTGGAAAAAGCGCCGTCAGAATGCAATATTTCGGAAGATCAACAATTGACAAAAGTTATATGAAAAATCCTATTTTTTCCAGAAGATGACGAGAGCCAGAAGGAGGAGCCGAGGAGGGCCACCATGGGCCCCCCTCACAGGCCAGCGCGGGCCCTGCCCTGGCCGCGCCGCCATGTGGGGAGGGGGCCCACAGCCCCCTCTGGCCTCCTCTCCTTCGCGTATTTCTTCGTCCCGAAAACCTAAGCTCTAGGGGATAAGTCGCGAAGAGTCACAGCCGCCTCTGCGGGGCGGAGAACACCAGAGAGAAAAGAGCTCTTCGGCAGGCTGAGATCCGCCGGGGAAATTCCCTCCCGGAGGGGGAAATCGACGCCATCGTCACCGCCATCGAGTTGGACATCATCTCCATCACCATCATCATCATCTCCATCATCATCACCGCCGTCTCCACCGCTGCACATCGTCACCGCTGTAACAATTTGGGTTTGATCTTGATTGTTTGATAGGGGAAACTCTCCCGGTGTTGATTTCTACTTGTTATTGATGCTATTGAGTGAAACCGTTGGACCAAGGTTTATGTTCAGATTGTTATTCATCATCATATCACCTCTGATCATGTTCCATATGATGTCTCGTGAGTAGTTCGTTTAGTTCTTGAGGACATGGGTGAAGTCTAAATGTTAGTAGTGAAGTATGGTTGAGTAATATTCAATGTTATGATATTTAAGTTGTGGTGTTATTCTTCTAGTGGTGTCGTGTGAATGTCGACTACATGACACTTCACCTTTATGGGCCTAGGGGAATGCATCTTGTACTCGTTTGCCAATTGCGGGGTTGCTGGAGTGACAGAAACCTAAACCCCCATTGGTATATCGATGCAGGAGGGATAGCAGGATCTCAGAGTTTAAGGCTGTGGTTAGATTTATCTTAATTACTTTCTTGTAGTTGCGGATGCTTGCAAGGGGTATAATCACAAGTATGTATTAGTCCTAGGAAGGGCGGTACATTAGCATAGGTTCACCCACACAACACTTATCAAAACAATGAAGATTAATTAGCCGTATGTAGCGAAAGCACTAGACTAAAATCCCGTGTGTCCTCGAGAACGCTTGGTCATTATAAGTAAACAAACCGGCTTGTCCTTTGTGATAAAAAGGATTGGACCACTCGCTGCAATTGTTACTCTCGCACTTTACTTACTCGTACTTTATTCATCTGTTACATCAAAACCCGCTGAATATTTGTCTGTGAGCATTTACAGTGAATCCTTGATCGAAACTGCTTGTCAACACCTTCTGCTCCTCGTTGGGATCGACTTTCTTACTTATCGAAGATACTACGATACACCCCCTATACTTGTGGGTCATCAGATATGGCCATGTGATGATGATTATATTTGATGTATGAGATGTTCATTATTGTATTATGGCAACCGACAGGAGCCTAATGGTTTTCTTTAATTTTTGTTAAAGACATGTGTGTCTATTCATCATGTAATAGCTTTATTTCAAGTAGTTGTTGTAGTAGCTATAAGTGATGGACAACCATGAAGTGGCGCCACTGACCTTGACGCCATGCTGGTGATGATGGAGATCATGTCCGTGCTTTGGAGATGGTGATCAAAAGCACAAGAAGAAAGGCCATATCATATCACTCATTATGAATTGCATGTGATGTTAATCCTTTATGCATCTTATTTTGCTTAGATCGCGACGGTAGCATTATAAGATGATCCCTCTCACTAAAATATCAAGATAATAAAGTGTTCATCCTTAGTATGTGATAACCCACAAGTATAGGGGATCGCAGCAGTCTTCGAGGGAAGTAAATCCCAAATTTATTGATTCGACACAAGGGGAGGTAAAGAATACTTATAAGCCTTAACAACTGAGTTGTCGGTTCAGCTGCACCTAGAAAAGCACTAGTAACAGGGGTGATGTGAAAGCAGCAGTAATATGAGAGCAATAGTAATAGTAACACAGCAGCAGTAGCACAGGAGCAATGGCACCAGAAAATAGTTGATACTACTTCCAATGACATATAGACGAGTATATGATGATGAGAGATGGACCGGGGTTCCCAGCGATCTACACTAGTGGTAACTCTCCAATAACAAGTGACAAGTGTTGGGTAAACAAATTACAGTTGGGCAATTGATAGGATTGATAAAGCATTAAGAAAGAACATCAATTCATTAATCATGTAGGCATGTTTTCCATATATAGTCGTACGTGCTCGCAATGAGAAACTTGCACAACATCTTTTGTCCTACCAGCCGGTGGCAGTCGGGCCTCTAGGGAATCTACTGGATATTAAGGTACTCCTTTTAATAGAGTACCGGAGCAAAGCATTAACACTCCGTGAAAACATGTGATCCTCACATCACCGCCATCCCCTCCGGTTGTCCCGATTTCTGTCACTTCGGGCCTTTGGTTCCGGACAGCGACATGTGCATACAACTTGTAGATACAATCTAAGCAACAATTATAGAGCTTAAATCTAAGATCATGCCACTCGGGCCCTAGTGACAAGCATTAAGCATAACAAGATTGCAGCAACAATAACTTCACAAACTTTATAGATAGACTAATCATAATGTATCATCCATCGGATCCCAACAAACACAACACCGATTACATCAGATGGATCTCAATCATGTAAGGCAGCTCATGAGATCATTGTATTGAAGTACATGGGATAGAGAGTACCAACTAGCTACTGCTAGAACCCGTAGTCCACGGGGGAACTACTCACGGAGCATGATGGAGGCGGTGGCGTCGATGGAGATGGCTTCCGGGGGCACTTCCCCGTCCCGGCAGGGTGCCGGAACAGAGACTTCTATCCCCCGAATTGGAGTTTCGCGATGGCGGCGGCGCCCCTAGAGTCTTTCTGGAGTTTCGTCAAAAGGTATCGAGTTTTTAGGTCGAAAGGGCTTATATAGGCGAAGAGGCGGCGCAGGAGGGGCAATAGGGTGCCCTCCCCATAGGCCGGCGCGGTCAGGGGCTGGCCCGCGCGGCCCTATGGTGTGGGGGCCCCAGGCCTCCCCTCTGACTCACCTTCGGTGTCCTGGTCCGTCTCGGTGAATTATGATGTTTGGTCTTCGTTTCGTCGAATTTCGAGAATATTGCCCGAACAGCCTTTCTGCAACCAAAAACAGCAGAAAACATGAACTGGCACTGTGGCATCTTGTTAATAGGTTAGTTCCGGAAAACGCATAAAAACATTATAAAGTGCGAGCAAAACATGTAAGTATTGTCATAAAACAAGCATGGAACATCAGAAATTATGGATACGTTGGAGACGTATCAGCATCCCCAAGCTTAGTTCCTACTCGTCCTCGAGTAGGTAAACGATAAAAAGAATAATTTCTGTAGTGACATGCTACTTACATAACCTTGATCATAATATTACAAAGCATATGAAATGAATGAAGTGACTCAAGGCAATGATTTATAGTTGCTAACAAATAGATAACATATAGCAAAACTTTTCATGAAGAGTACTTTCAAGACAAGCATCAAAAGTCTTGCACAAGAGTTAACTCATAAAGCAATAAATTCAAAGTAAAGGCATTGAAGCAACACAAAGGAAGATTTAAATTTCAGCGGTTGCTTTCAACTTTCAACATGCATATCTCATGGATAATTGTCAACATAAAGTAATATGATGAATGCAAATAAGCAAGTATGTAAGAATCAATGCACAGTTGACACAAGTGTTTGCTTCTAAGATGGAAGGAAGTAGGTAAACTGACTCAACATAAAGTAAAAGAAAGGCCCTTCGTAGAGGGAAGCATTGATTGCTATATTTGTGCTAGAGCTTTGGTTTTGAAAACATAAAGAGAGCATAAAAGTAAAGTTTTGAGAGGTGTTTGTTGTTGTCAACGAATGGTAGTGGGCACTCTAACACCCTTGCCAGACAAACCTTCAAAGAGCGGCTCCCATTTTATTTTATTTTTGGGTGGCACTCCTTCCAACCTTTCTTTCACAAACCATGGCTAACCGAATCCTCGGGTGCCTGCCAACAATCTCATACCATGAAGGAGTGCCTTTTTATTTTAGTTTTATTATGATGACACTCCTCCCCACCTTTGCTTTCTCAAGCCATGGCTAACCGAATCCTTCGGGTGCCGTCCAACAATCATATACCATGGAGGAGTGTCTATTTTTGTTAATTAATTTGGGACTGTGAATCCCATTGCCAGCTCTTTTTGCAAAATTATTGGATAAGCGGATGAAGCCACTAGTCCATTGGTGAAAGTTGCCCAACAAGATTGAAAGATAAACACCACATACTTCCTCATGAGCTATAAAATATTGACACAAATCAGAGGTAATAAATTTTGAATTGTTTAAAGGTAGCACTCAAGCAATTTACTTTGGAATGGCGGAGAAATACCATGTAGTAGGTAGGTATGGTGGACACAAATGGCATAGTGGTTGGCTCAAGGATTTTGGATGCATGAGAAGTATTCCCTCTCGATACAAGGCTTAGGCTAGCAAGGTTATTTGAAGCAAACACAAGTATGAACCGGTACAGCAAAACTTACATAAGAACATATTGCAAGCATTATAATACTCTACACTGTCTTCCTCGTTGCTCAAACACTTTTACCAGAAAATATCTAGACCTTAAGAGAGACCAATCATGCAAACCAATTTTAACAAGCTCTACGGTAGTTCTCCACTAATAGGTTTAAACTACATGATCTACTTGAGAGCTCAAAACAATTGCCAAGTGTCAAATTATTCAATACAATATGAGACATTTTCTGTTTCCAACCAAATAAATGCAACAGCTTCCAACTTTTATCATTGAACATTAAAAGTAAAACGAAGAACAAGTGTTCATATGAAAAAGTGGAGCGTGTCTCTCTCCCAAACAAGGATTGCTAGGATCCGATCTTATTCAAACAAAAACAAAAATAAAAGCACACAGACGCTCCAAGTAGAGCACATATGATGTGACCGAATAAAAATATAGTTTCAATAGAAGAAACCTGATAAGTTGATGAAGAAGGGGATGACTTGGGCATCCCCAAGCTTAGACGCTTGAGTCTTCTTGAAATATGCAGGGATGAACCACGGGGGCATCCCCAAGCTTAGACTTTTCACTCTTCTTGATCAGATATCATCCTCCTCTCTTGACCCTTGAAAACTTCCTTCACACCAAACTTCTCATAAACTTCATTAGAGGGGTTAGTACTCAAAAAACTTGAATCCACCTTGGTCCTGTAGTGACACATTGCAAGAACTCAATAAAACATTAGCTACAACTCTCCACGTCTAGAAAGCCTCACTTAAAGTCCACAAGAGACAATGCAAAAAAACAGAGACAGAATCTGCCAAAACAGAACAGCCAGTAAAGACGAATTTTAAAGAGGTACTTCCGTTGCTCAAATCAGAAAACTCAAAACTAATGAAAGTTGCGTACATATCTGAGGAACACGCCCGTAAATTGGCAGATTTTTCTGAGTTACCTACAGAGAAAACAGCCCAGATTCGTGACAGATAGAAATCTGTTTCTGCGCAGAAATCCAAATCTAGTATCAACCTTCGATTAGAGGCTTCACTTGGCACAACATTGCAACAAAATAAAGATAAGGAGAGGTTGCTACAGTAGTAACAACTTCCAAAACACAACAAAACAGTAGCAAAATAAACACATGGGTTATCTCCCAAGAAGTTCTTTCTTTATAGCCATTAAGATGGGCTCAGCAGTTTTAATGATGCACTCGCAAGAAATAGGAGTTGAAGCAAAAGAGAGCATCAAAAAGCAAATTCAAAACACATTTAAGTCTAACCCACTTCCTATGCATAGGAATCTTGTACACAAATAAATTCATGAAGAACAAAGTGACAAGCATAAGAAGATAAAACAAGAGTAACTTCAAAATTTTCAGCATATAGAGAGGTGTTTTAGTACCATGAAAATTTCTACAACCATATTTTCCTCTCTCATAATAATTTTCAGTAGCTTCATGAATAAACTCAACAATATAACTATCACATGAAGCATGCTTTTCATGATCCATAAACATATAATTTTTATCAAGCTCAAAAATAGTGGGGTCAAAACTTTCAAACCCACTTTTATCAATAATATAACATGATGATTGATCAATCTCAAAAGATATGGGACTCATAGATAAAGTCAAGAACTCTCCAATCCCATTTTCATTAGTAGTACAATTAATATTATCAAGTAACATAGGACCATCATCTAGAGATTTATCATAAACATTTGCCAAGCAAAATTCTTTAGTACCATGCATTTCAACATCAGGCTTAAACAAAGCATTATAATAAGATTTATCAAAGTAGCATGGATTATCATAAATAATAGTAGCATAATTATTTTCACAAATTTTACTCATAGGGAATATTTGAAGAGAATCCACAGGAACATAACATTCAACCTCTTTCGGTAAGCATGGAGGACAATCAAATAGTGTAAGAGATAAAGAGTTACTCTCATTAGAAGGTTGGCATGGGTAGCTAATCCATTCTTCCTCCTTTTGTTCATCACTCTCCTCTTCTTTTTCATCCAATGAGCTTTCAGGTTCATCAATTTCCTCCTCTTTTTCATCCAATGAGCTTTCAGGTTCATCAATTTCTTCTTCTACAGGTTCCTGCAAATTGTGAGTGCATTCTTGTGCATTAATGAGTCTCTCTTTATAATCAATGATATAAGGATTATCACTGTAACTTTCATTGCAAAAATTAAGGATAGAAGAGACATAATCTTTAAGGTCCTTACAAACAACACAAGTTTCATAATTTTTAGCCATGAAGGATTCTATCTCAGAGGCTCCCATAAATATGACAAATTGTTCTACCTCTTCAAACCCAAGATGAATATAGTTATTCCAATTATAGTTCTTAATTAAAACTTCCTCACTAAAGCCACATTGAAATTTAAGAAGTTTAGTATCCTCTTTAGAGCAACAATTTATATCATGGCGTTTAAGCAAGATTTTAGCAATTGTATTCAATTTTTCTATCATAGCACTCATTAATTTACCAGTTCTTGATTCTCTATAATTATTATAATATTCTATGAGCTCCAAGTAGGTTGTGGTTCTCCCATAACAGCAGTTTTTAATTTTTAGGTTTTTCAATTTTTTATGGATTTTTGGGTATAAAATAAAACAAGACAAAAAGAAACTAAGCAAAAGTAAACTAAGCAAAATAACACTAGACAGAACTAAACTAAGCACAAATAAACTAGACAAAAGTAAACTAAGCAAAACAAAATAAAATAAAACAGAGAGAGAGGTAGAGTGTACTCCCCAGGTGAACTTATGAGTAGAGCTATGCCTCCCCGGCAACGGCACCAGAAAACAGTCTTGATAACCCACAAGTATAGGGGATCGCAGTAGTCTTCGAGGGAAGTAAAACCCAAATTTATTGATTCGACAAAAGGGGAGGTAAAGAATACTTATAAGCCTTAACAACTGAGTTGTCAGTTTAGCTGCACCTGGAAAAGCACTAGTAACAGGGGTGATGTGAAAGCAGCCGTAATATGAGAGCAATAGTAATAGTAACACAGCAGCAGTAGCACAGGAGCAATGGCACCGGAAAATAGTTGATACTACTTCCAATGACATATAGAACGAGTATATGATGATGAGAGATGGACCGGGGTTCCCAGCGATCTACACTAGTGGTAACTCTCCAATAACAAGTGACAAGTGTTGGGTAAACAAATTACAGTTGGGCAATTGATAGGATTGATAAAGTGATGGCGTGTATTTCACACGTTCGTTGGGCAACCCCAAGAGGAAGGTATGATGCGCACAGCAGCAAGTTTTCCCTCAGAAAGAAACCAAGGTTTATCGAACCAGGAGGAGCCAAGAAGCACGTTGAAGGTTGATGGCGGCGGGATGTAGTGCGGCGCAACACCAGGGATTCCGGCGCCAACGTGGAACCTGCACAACACAACCAAAGTACTTTGCCTCAACGAAACAGTGAGGTTGTCAATCTCACCGGCTTGCTGTAACAAAGAGTTAACCGTATTGTGTGGAAGATGATTGTTTGCAGAAAACAGTAGAACAGTATTGCAGTAGATTGTATTTCAGTAAAGAGAATTGGACCGGGGTCCACAGTTCACTAGAGGTGTCTCTCCCATAAGATAAACAGCATGTTGGGTGAACAAATTACAGTTGGGCAATTGACAAATAAAGAGGGCATGACCATGCACATACATATCATGATGAGTATAGTGAGATTTAATTGGGCATTACGACAAAGTACATAGACCGTCATCCAACTGCATCTATGCCTAAAAAGTCCACCTTCAGGTTATCATCCGAACCCCCTCCAGTATTAAGTTGCTAACAACAGACAATTGCATTAAGTATTGCGCGTAATGTAATCAGTGACTACATCCTTGAACATAGCACCAATGTTTTATCCCTAGTGGCAACAGCACATCCGTAACCTTAGTGGTTCTTGTCACTCCTCCAGATTCACAGAGACATGAACCCACTATCGAGCATAAATACTCCCTCTTGGAGTTACTAGCATCAACTTGGCCAGAGCATCTACTAATAACGGAGAGCATGCAAGATCATAAACAACACATAGACATAACTTTGATAATCAACATAACAAGTATTCTCTATTCATCGGATCCCAACAAACGCAACATATAGAATTACAGATAGATGATCTTGATCATGTTAGGCAGCTCACAAGATCCGACAATGAAGCACAATGGGGAGAAGACAACCATCTAGCTACTGCTATGGACCCATAGTCCAGGGGTAGACTACTCACACATCACGCCGGAGGCAACCATGGCGGCGTAGAGTCCTCCGGGAGATGATTCCCCTCTCCGGCAGGGTGCCGGAGGCGATCTCCTGGATCCCCCGAGATGGGATCGGCGGCGGCGGCGTCTCTGGAAGGTTTTCCGTATCGTGGTTCTCGGTGACGGGGGTTTCACCACGTAGACTTTTTATAGGCGGAAGGGCAGGACAAGAGGCGGCACGGGGCCCCACACCACTGGCCGGCGCGGCCAAGGGGGGGGGGGGCCGCGCCGCCCTATGGTGTGGCCCCTCCGTGGCCCCTCTTCGTCTCTCCTTCGGACTTCTGGAAGCTTCGTGAGAAAATAGGCCCCTGGGCTTTGATTTCGTCCAATTCCGAGAATATTTCCTTACTAGGATTTCTGAAACCAAAAACAGCAGAAAACAAAGAATCGGCACTTCGGCATCTTGTTAATAGGTTAGTTCCAGAAAATGCACGAATATGACATAAAGTGTGCATAAAACATGTAGATAACATCAATAATGTGGCATGGAACATAAGAAATTATCGATACGTCGGAGACGTATCAGCATCCCCAAGCTTAGTTCTGCTCGTCCCGAGCGGGTAAAACGATAACACGTATAATTTCCGGAGTGACATGCCATCATAATCTTGATCATACTATTTGTAAAGCATATGTAGTGAATGCAGCGATCGAAACAATGTATATGACATGAGTAAACAAGTGAATCATATAGCAAAGACTTTTCATGAATAGCACTTCAAGACAAGCATCAATAAGTCTTGCATAAGAGTTAACTCATAAAGCAATAATTCAAAGTAGAGATATTGAAGCAACACAAAAGAAGATTAAGTTTCAGCGGTTGCTTTCAACTTGTAACATGTATATCTCATGGATATTGTCAACATAGAGTAATATAATAAGTGCAATAAGCAAGTATGTAGGAATCAATGCACAGTTCACACAAGTGTTTGCTTCTTGAGGTGGAGAGAGATAGGTGAACTGACTCAACATTGAAAGTAAAAGAATAGTCCTCCATAGAGGAAAAGCATCGATTGCTATATTTGTGCTAGAGCTTTGATTTTGAAAACATGAAACAATTTTGTCAATGGTAGTAATAAAGCATATGCATCATGTAAATTATATCTTATAAGTTGCAAGCCTCATGCATAGTGTACTAATAGTGCCCGCACCTTGTCCTAATTAGCTTGGACTACCGGTCATCACAATGCATTGTTTTTACCAAGTGTCACAAAGGGGTACCTCTATGCCGCCCGTACAAAGGTCTAAGGAGAAAGCTCGCATTGGATTTCTCGCTATTGATTATTCTTCAACTTAGACATCCATACCGGGACAACATAGACAACAGATAATGGACTCCTCTTTTATGCATAAGCATATAACAACAATTAATAATTTTCTCATTTGAGATTTGAGGATTGTTGTCCAAAATCGAAACTTCCACCATGGATCATGGCTTTAGTTAGCGGCCCAATGTTCTTCTCTAACATATGCATGCTTAACCATATGGTGGTAGATCTCTCTTACTTCAGACAAGACGAACATGCATAGCAACTCACATGAAATTCAACAATGAATAGTTGATGGCGTCCCCAGTGAACATGGTTATCGCACAACAAGCAACTTAATAAGAGATAAAGTGCATAATTACATATTCAATACCACAATAGTTTTTAAGCTATTTGTCCCATGAGCTATATATTGCAAAGGTGAATGATGGAATTTTAAAGGTAGCACTCAAGCAATTTACTTTGGAATGGCGGAAAATACCATGTAGTATAGGTAGGTATGGTGGACACAAATGGCATAGTGGTTGGCTCAAGTATTTTGGATGCATGAGAAGTATTCCCTCTCGATACAAGGTTTAGGCTAGCAAGGCTTATTTGAAACAAACACAAGGATGAACCGGTGCAGCAAAACTCACATAAAAGACATATTGAAAACATTATAAGACTCTACACCGTCTTCCTTGTTGTTCAAACTCAATACTAGAAATTATCTAGACCTTAGAGAAACCAAATATGCAAACCAAATTTTAGCATGCTCTATGTATTTCTTCATTAATGGGTGCAAAGCATATGATGCAAGAGCTTAATCATGAGCACAACAATTGCCAAGTATCACATTACCCAAGACATTTATAGCAATTACTACATGTATCATTTTCCAATTCCAACCATATAACAATTTAACGAAGGAGAAACTTCGCCATGAATACTATGAGTAGAAACCAAGGACATACTTGTCCATATGCTACAGCGGAGCGTGTCTCTCTCCCATAAAGTGAATGCTAGGATCCATTTTATTCAAACAAAACAAAAAACAAAAACAAACCGACGCTCCAAGAAAAGCACATAAGATGTGATGGAATAAAAATATAGTTTCAGGGGAGGAACCTGATAATGTTGTCGATGAAGAAGGGGATGCCTTGGGCATCCCCAAGCTTAGACGCTTGAGTCTTCTTGATATATGCAGGGGTGAACCACCGGGTGCATTCCCAAGCTTAGAGCTTTCACTCTCCTTGATCATGTTGCATCATACTCCTCTCTTGATCCTTGAAAACTTCCTCCACACCAAACTCGAAACAACTCATTAGAGGGTTAGTGTACAATATAAATTGACATATTCAGAGGTGACACAATCATTCTTAACACTTCTGAACATTGCATAATGCTACTGAACATTAATGGATCAAAGAAATTCATCCAACATAGCGAAAGAGGCAATGCGAAATAAAAGGCAGAATCTGTCAAAACAGAACAGTTCGTATTGACGAATTTTAAAATGGCACCAGACTTGCTCAAATGAAAATGCTCAAATTGAATGAAAGTTGCGTACATATCTGAGGATCATGCACGTAAATTGGCTTAATTTTCTGAGCTACCTACAGGGAGGTGGACCCAGATTCGTGACAGCAAAGAAATCTGGAACTGCGCAGTAATCCAAATCTAGTACTTACTTTTCTATCAAAGACTTTACTTGGCACAACAAAACACTAAACTAAGATAAGGAGAGGTTGCTACAGTAGTAAACAACTTCCAAGACACAAAATAAAAACAAAGTACTGTAGTAAAATAACACATGGGTTATCTCCCAAGAAGTTCTTTCTTTATAGCCATTAAGATGGGCTCAGCAGTTTTGATGATGCACTCGCAAGAAATAGTATTTGAAGCAAAGGAGAGCTTCAAGAGGCAAATTCAAAACAAATTTAAGTCTAACATGCTTCCTATGAAGAGGAATCTTGTAAATAAACAAGTTCAAGAAGTATAATGCAACAAGCGTAGAAAGATAAAACAAGTGTAGCTTCAAAAATTTCAGCACATAGAGAGGTGTTTTAGTAACATGAAAATTTCTACAACCATATTTTCCTCTCTCATAATAACTTTCAGTAGCATCATGAGCAAACTCAACAATATAACTATCACATAAAGCATTCTTATCATGAGTCTCATGCATAAAATTATTACTCTCCACATAAGCATAATCAATTTTATTAGTTGTAGTGGGAGCAAATTCAACAAAGTGGCTATCATCATATATAGGAGGCATATTGTAATCATAAAAGAAAATTTTCTCCTCAATGCTTGGGGGACTAAAAAGATCATGCTCATCAGAGCCAGCTTCCCCAAGCTTAGAATTTTCCATAGCATTAGCAACAATGGTGTTCAAAGCATCCATAGTAATAGCATTCCCATTAGCATGCATATAAAGTTCCATGGGTTTTTTAATTCTCTCTTCAAACACATCATGTCCTAATTCAAGATAAAGTTCATAAAGATCTCTCATATTTTTGTTGTTTTCCATTATGCTTAACTAGTGAAATAAAAACATGCATGATATTAAGTAAAGTAAAACAAGTAACTAATTTTTTTTTTTGTGTTTTTGATATAGCAAACAAGATAGCAAATAAAGTAAAACTAGCAACTAATTTTTTTGTATTTTGATTTAGTGCAGCAAACAAAGTAGTAAATAAAACTAAGCAAGACAAAAACAAAGTAAAGAGATTGAGAAGTGGAGACTCCCCTTGCAGCGTGTCTTGATCTCCCCGGCAACGGCGCCAGAAATTTATCTTGATGGCGTGTATTTCACACGTTCGTTGGGCAACCCCAAGAGGAAGGTATGATGCGCACAGCAGCAAGTTTTCCCTCAGAAAGAAACCAAGGTTTATCGAACCAGGAGGAGCCAAGAAGCACGTTGAAGGTTGATGGCGGCGGGATGTAGTGCGGCGCAACACCAGGGATTCCGGCGCCAACGTGGAACCTGCACAACACAACCAAAGTACTTTGCCCCAACGAAACAGTGAGGTTGTCAATCTCACCGGCTTGCTGTAACAAAGAGTTAACCGTATTGTGTGGAAGATGATTGTTTGCGAGAAACAAGGTAGAACAGTATGAAAGAGATTGTATTTCAGTAAAGAGAATTGGACCGGGGTCCACAGTTCACTAGAGGTGTCTCTCCCATAAGATAAACAGCATGTTGGGTGAACAAATTACAGTTGGGCAATTGACAAATAAAGAGGGCATGACCATGCACATACATATCATGATGAGTATAGTGAGATTTAATTGGGCATTACGACAAAGTACATAGACCGTCATCCAACTGCATCTATGCCTAAAAAGTCCACCTTCAGGTTATCATCCGAACCCCCTCCAGTATTAAGTTGCTAACAACAGACAATTGCATTAAGTATTGCGCGTAATGTAATCAGTGACTACATCCTTGAACATAGCACCAATGTTTTATCCCTAGTGGCAACAGCACATCCGTAACCTTAGTGGTTCTTGTCACTCCTCCAGATTCACAGAGACATGAACCCACTATCGAGCATAAATACTCCCTCTTGGAGTTACTAGCATCAACTTGGCCAGAGCATCTACTAATAACGGAGAGCATGCAAGATCATAAACAACACATAGACATAACTTTGATAATCAACATAACAAGTATTCTCTATTCATCGGATCCCAACAAACGCAACATATAGAATTACAGATAGATGATCTTGATCATGTTAGGCAGCTCACAAGATCCGACAATGAAGCACAATGGGGAGAAGACAACCATCTAGCTACTGCTATGGACCCATAGTCCAGGGGTAGACTACTCACACATCACGCCGGAGGCGACCATGGCGGCGTAGAGTCCTCCGGGAGATGATTCCCCTCTCCAGCAGGGTGCCGGAGGCGATCTCCTGGATCCCCCGAGATGGGATCGGCGGCGGCGGCGTCTCTGGAAGGTTTTCCGTATCGTGGTTCTCGGTACTGGGGGTTTCGTCACGGAGACTTTTTATAGGCGGAAGGGCAGGTCAAGAGGCGGCACGGGGGCCCCACACTACAGGCCGGCGCGGCCAAGGGGGCCGCGCCGCCTATGGTGTGGCCCTCCGTGGCCCCTCTTCGTCTCTCCTTCGGACTTCCGGAAGCTTCGTGAGAAAATAGGCCCCTGGGCTTTGATTTCGTCCAATTCCGAGAATATTTCCTTACTAGGATTTCTGAAACCAAAAAGCAGAAAAAGAATCGGCACTTCGGCATCTTGTTAATAGGTTAGTTCCAGAAAATGCACGAATATGACATAAAGTGTGCATAAAACATGTAGATAACATCAATAATGTGGCATGGAACATAAGAAATTATCGATACGTCGGAGACGTATCATAAAGCATTAAGAAAGAACATCAATTCATTAATCATGTAGGCATGTTTTCCATATATAGTCGTACGTGCTCGCAATGAGAAACTTGCACAACATCTTTTGTCCTACCAGCCGGTGGCAGCCGGGCCTCTAGGGAATCTACTGGATATTAAGGTACTCCTTTTAATAGAGTACCGGAGCAAAGCATTAACACTCCGTGAAAACATGTGATCCTCACATCACCGCCATCCCCTCTGGTTGTCCCGATTTCTGTCACTTCGGGGCCTTTGGTTCCGGACAGCGACATGTGCATACAACTTGTAGATACAATCTAAGCAACAATTATAGAGCTTAAATCTAAGATCATGCCACTCGGGCCCTAGTGACAAGCATTAAGCATAACAAGATTGCAGCAACAATAACTTCACAAACTTTATAGATAGACTAATCATAATGTATCATCCATCGGATCCCAACAAACACAACACCGATTACATCAGATGGATCTCAATCATGTAAGGCAGCTCATGAGATCATTGTATTGAAGTACATGGGATAGAGAGTACCAACTAGCTACTGCTAGAACCCGTAGTCCATGGGGGAACTACTCACGGAGCATGATGGAGGCGGTGGCGTTGATGGAGATGGCTTCCGGGGGCACTTCCCCGTCCCGACAGGGTGCCGGAACAGAGACTTCTGTCCCCCGAATTGAAGTTTCGCGATGGCGGCGGCGCCCCTGGAGTCTTTCTGGAGTTTCGTCAAAAGGTATCGAGTTTTTAGGTCGAAAGGGCTTATATAGGCGAAGAGGCGGCGCAGGAGGGGCAACAGGGTGCCCTCCCCATAGGCCGGCGCGGCAGGGGCTGGCCCGCGCGGCCCTATTGTGTGGGGGCCCAGGCCTCCCCTCTGACTCCCCTTCGGTGTCCTGGTCCGTCTCGGTGAATTATGATGTTTGGTCTTCGTTTCGTCGAATTCCGAGAATATTGCCCGAACAGCCTTTCTGGAACCAAAAACAGCAGAAAACAGGAACTGGCACTGTGGCATCTTGTTAATACGTTAGTTCCGGAAAACGCATAAAAACATTATAAAGTGCGAGCAAAACATGTAAGTATTGTCATAAAACAAGCATGGAACATCAGAAATTATGGATACGTTGGAGACGTATCAGTATGCACTGTTGCTAAGACTTGTCATTTCGAAGCATCACGTGATGATCGGGTGTGATAGATTCTACATGTGCATACAACAGGTGCAAGCCAATTTTGCACACGGGGATACTAAGGTTGCCTTGACGAGCCTAGCATGTACAGACATGGTCTCGGAACACGGGATACCGAAAGGTAGAGCATGAGTCATATGAATGATATGATGAACACTTTGAGTGTTCGCCTTTGAAGCTACATCTTTTCTCGTGAAGATCGGACTTGGTGTAGTGGATTTGGTTCGTGTGATCACTAAGACAATGCGAGGGATGTTGTTTTGAGTGGGAGTTCACCTAGTTAATTTAAGAATTAAAATTGAACTCATTTTATCATAAACTTAGTCTAAACTCTTTGCAAATATGTTGTAGATCATGGCGTCCCCCTCCATCAGTTTTAACCAGTTCCTAGAGAAAGGAAAGCTTAAGAGCAACGGTAGCAACTTCACTGACTGGTTCCGTCATGTGAGGATTTTCCTCGCCGGTGGAAACCTGCAATATGTGCTAGATGCACCGCTAGGTGCCCCACCTGCAGAAACTGAATCCGATGAAGTAAAGAATGTTTACGAGACTCGGAAAATTCGGTACTCTCAAGTTCAGTGTACCATCTTGTGCAGTCTGGAAGCCGATCTTCAAAAACGTTTTGAGCACCACGATCCGTATGAGCTGGTCAATGAGATGAAAGCTATTTTTGAAACTCATGCGGCCGTGGAATGCCATGAAGCATCGAAACACTTCTTCAGTTGCATGATGGAAGAGGGCAGCTCCGTTAGTGAGCACATGCTCGCTATGTCCGGGCATGCGAAGAAACTCAGTGACTTGGGGATAGTGATTCCTAACAAGTTGGGGATTAATCGTGTCCTCCAATCACTGCCACCTAGTTACAAGAACTTTGTGATGAACTACAATATGCAGAACATGAACAAAGAGTTACCTGAACTCTTCTCCATGTTGAAATCTACTGAGATTGAGATACAAAAAGAGCACCAAGTGTTGATGGTCAACAAGACCACCAGTTTCAAGAAATAGGGCAAGCCTAACAACAAAGACAACTTCAAGAAGGGTGGCAAGAAAGCTGTCGCGCCGCCTGAGAAACCTAAGGCTGGCCCTAAGCCTGATACTGTGTGCTATTACTGCAAGGAGAAGGGGCACTGGAAGCGTAATTGCTCCAAATACTTGGCTGATTTGAAGAGCGGCCTTATCAAGAAAAAGAAAGGTATATTTGATATACATGTTATAGATGTCTATCTTACTGGTTCTCGTAGTAGTGTCTGGGTATTTGATACTGGTTCGGTTGCTCACATTTGTAACTCGAAACAGGAACTGCGGAATAGACGAAGCCTAGCGAGGGACGAGGTGACGATGCGCGTTGGAAATGGATCCAAGGTCGATGTGATCGCCGTCGACTCGCTCCCTCTACATCTACCTTCGGGATTAGTTTTAAACCTCAATAATTGTTATTTGGTACTTGCGTTGAGCATGAACATTATATCTGGATCTTGTTTAATGCAAGACGGTTATTCGTTTAAGTCAGAGAATAATGGTTGTTCAATTTATATGAGTAATATCTTTAATGGCCATGCACCTGAGATGAATGGTTTATTCTTGTTGAATCTCGATAGTAGTGATACACATGTTCATAACATTGATGCTAAGCGAATTAAACTGGATGATAATTCTACTTATATGTGGCATTGTCGTCTTGGTCATATTGGAGTGAAGCGCATGAAGAAACTCCATTCCGATGGACTTCTTGAGTCACTTGACTTTGAGTCACTTGATAGATGCGAAGCATGTCTAATGGGAAAAATGACTAAGACTCCATTTTCTGGTACAATGGAGCGAGCTACAGACTTATTGGAAATCATACATACCGATGTGTGCGGACCAATGAGTGTAGCATCGCGCGGTGGTTATCGTTATGTTCTAACCTTCACGGATGATCTGAGTAGATATGGGTATATTTACTTTATGAAACATAAGTACGAAACTTTTGAGAAGTTTAAGGAATTCCAAAGTGAAGTAGAAAATCAACGTAACAAGCAGATTAAGTTTCTGCGTTCTGATCACGGAGGCGAATATCTGAGTTATGAGTTTCGCATGCATTTAAAGGAATGCGGAATACTTTCACAGTTGACACCGTCGGGAACACCACAGTGCAATGGTGTGTCTGAACGTCGTAATCAAACTCTCTTAGATATGGTTCATTCTATGATGTCTCTTACTGATTTGCCATTATCATTTTGGGGTTATGCATTAGAGACAGCCGCATTCACTTTAAATAGGGCACCATCTAAATCCGCTGAAACGACACTGTATGAATTATGGTTTGGAAAGAAACCTAAGCTATCGTTCCTTAAAGTTTGGGGTTGCGAAGCTTATGTAAAGAAGTTACAACCTGACAAGCTAGAACCCAAAGCGGAGAAATGCGTCTTCGTAGGATACCCTAAAGAAACAATTGGGTACACTTTCTATCACAGATCCGAAGGCAAAATATTTATTGCCAAGAACATATCCTTTCTTGAGAAGGAGTTTCTCACGAAAGAAGTGACTGGAAGGAAAGTAGAACTCGACGAGGTTAATGAACCTTCTCTCGTTGATCGTAGATGGCGCCGATCTTAGGAAGATGTTCCTGTACAGCCTGCACCGATAGGAGAGGAAGCAAATGATGATGATCATGAAACTTCGAACGAGGAAGCTACTGAACCTCGCAGATCGACGAGGGAGCGTACCACTCCTGATTGGTATGATCCCTGTCTAAATGTCATGATTGTGGACAACAATGATGAGGACCCTACGACGTATGAAGAAGCAATGGTGAGCCCAGATTCTAATAAATGGCAAGAAGCCATGAAATCCGAAATGGGATCCATGTATGATAACAAAGTATGGACTTTGGTAGACTTACCTGATAGCCACAAGGCTGTTGAGAATAAATGGATCTTTAAGAGAAAAATAGATGTTGATGGTAATATTACTGTCTATAAAGCTCGACTTGTCGCAAAGGGTTTCCGACAAATTCCAGGAGTTGACTACGATGAGACTTTCTCACCTGTAGCGAAGCTAAAGTCTGTGAGGATTTTGTTAGCAATAGCTGCATTTTTCGATTATGAGATTTGGCAGATAGATGTCAAAATGGCATTCCTTAATGGTGACATTGAGGAAGAGTTGTATATGGTACAACCCAAAGGTTTTGTCGATCCTAAAAATGCTGACAGGGTATGCAAGCTTCAGCGTTCCATTTATGGACTGAAGCAAGCATCCCGGAGTTGGAACCGACGCTTTGATACGGTGATCAGAGACTTCGGGTTTATACGGACTCATGGTGAGGCCTGTATTTACAAGAAAGTGAGTGGGAGCTCTGTAGCGTTCCTGATATTATATGTAGATGACATATTATTAATTGGGAATGATATAGAACTATTAAGTAGTGTTAAAGGTTATTTGAATAAGTGTTTTTCAATGAAAGACCTTGGTGAAGCAGCGTACATTTTAGGCATCAAGATTTATAGAGATAGATCGAGACGCCTAATAGGGCTTTCACAGAGTACATACCTGGGCAAGATTCTAAAAAAGTTTAGAATGGATGAGAGCAAGAAAGGGTTCTTGCCTATGTTGCTAGGTAAGGTCTTGAGTAAGACTCAAGGTCCGGCTACGGCAGAAGATAGAGAGAGGATGAGCAAGATCCCCTATGCCTCGGCAGTAGGCTCTATCATGTATGCCATGCTGTGTACTAGACCGGATATCGCACATGATGTTAGCTTGACCAGCAGATATCAGAGTGATCCAGGAATGGAACATTGGACAGCGGTCAAGAATATCCTGAAGTACTTGAAAAGGACTAAGGATATGTTTCTTTGTTATGGCGGTGACCAAGAGGTCGTTGTAACCAGTTACACCGATGCAAGTTGGAACACTGATCCTGACGACTCTAAGTCTCAGTCTGGGTACGTATTTATACTAAATGGAGCTGCAGTAAGCTGGATGAGTTCCAAGCAGTGTACGGTGGCGAAGTCTTCAACTGAATCTGAATACATAGCGGCTTTGGAGGCTTCATCGGAAGCGGTATGGATGAAGAGGTTCATTGTTGAGCTTGGTGTGGTTCCTAGTGCATTGGACCCGTTAGTCATCTATTGTGACAACACGGGTGCCATCACCAATTCAAAGGAACCAAGGTCACACAAGAAGCTAAAGCATATCAATCAGCGTTTTCATTCGATTCGTGAGTACATCGAAGATGGTGAAGTAGAGATTTGCAAAGTGCACACAGATCTGAATGTGACAGATCAGTTGACTAAAGCTCTCCCTAGGGCAAAGCATGACCAACACCAGAATACCATGGGTGTTAGGTACCTTACAATGTAATCTAGATTATTGACTCTAGTGCAAGTGGGAGACTGTTGGAGATATGCCCAAGAGGCAATAATAAAGTGGTTATTATAATATCTTTGTGTTTATGATAAATGTTTGCATACCATGCTATAATTGTATTAACGGAAACATTGATACATGTGTGTTATGTAAACAACACGAACTCCCTAGTAAGCCTCTTGTATAACTGGCTTGTTGATTAATGGATGATCATGGTTTTGTGATCATGAACATTGGATGTTATTAATAACAAGGTTATGTCATTATTTGAATGATATAATGGACACACACCCAAATAAGCGTAGCATAAGATCAAGTCATTAAGTTCAATTTGCTATAAGCTTTCGATACATAGTTGCCTAAGTCCTTCGACCATGAGATCATGTAAATCACTTACACCGGAAGGGTACTTTGATTACATCAAATGCCATTGCGTAAATGGGTGGTTATAAAGATGGGATTAAGTATTCGGAAAGTGTGAGTTGAGGCATATGGATCAATAGCGGGATTTGTCCATCCTAATGACGGATAGATACACTCTGGGCCCTCTCGGTGGCACGTCGTCTGATTAGCTTGCAAGCATGTGATTAAGATCACAAGAGATGACATACCACGGTACGAGTAAAGAGTACTTGTCGGTAACGAGGTTGAACAAGGTATGGAGATGCCGATGATCGAACCTCGGACAAGTAAAGTATCGCGTGACAAAGGGAATCGGCATCGTATGTAAATGGTTCAATCGATCACTAAGTTATCGTTGAATATGTGGGAGCCATTATGGATCTCTAGATCCCGCTATTGGTTATTGCTCGGAGAGGAGTCTCGACCATGTCTGCATAGTTCGCGAACCGTAGGGTGACGCGCTTAAGGTTCGATTTCGCATAAGTAGATTTGAATATGGTATGGAGACGAAGTTTGTTCGGAGTCTCGGATGGGATCCAGGACGTCACGAGGAGGTCCGGAATAGTCCGGAGAATAAGATTCATATAAGGGAAGTTGATTTCTAGGTTTCGGAAAAGTTCGGGATTTTTCCGTTTGATGACCGGGAAGGTTCTAGAAGGTTCCGGGGGTCCCACCAGTGGGCCTACGACCCTAGAAGGCCTTGCATGGGCCGAGGGGGTGCTCCCTAGCCTAATGGGCCAGGGGCACAAGCCCCTCAAGGCCCAGCCGGCCAACCCCTAGGGTTTCCCTAGGGGGGATCAACTTGGGGGGGAAGAAATCCCTCTTTCCCCCACCTTGGCCGCCGCCCCCTAACCCTAGATGGGAAAGGGGGGCCACCCCAGCCGACCCTCTGATACGTCCATTTTGCATCACTATTTTATATCATAATTTGCTGTTATTCATTGATATATTTCATATTTGGAGATGATACTTATGTTATTTCATCTATTTTGCATGTTTCATGATTATTGGAGGATCGCGCACCGGAGGCAGGATTCTGCTAGAAAAAGCGTCGTCAGAAGGCAATATTTCGGAAGATCAACAATTGACAGAAATTATACGGAAAATCATATTTTTCCAGAAGACGAAGGGAGCCAGAAGGGGGAGCCGAGGAGGGCCGCCATGGGCCCACCTCATAGGCCGGCGCGGGCCAAGGCCTGGCCGCGCCGCCCTGTGAGGAGGGGGCCCACAGCCCCCTCTGGCCTCCTCTCCTTCGCGTACATCTTCGTCCCGAAAACCTAAGCTCCAGAGGATAGTCGCGAAGAGTCACAGCCGCCTCTGCGGGGCGGAAAACACCAGAGAGAAAAGAGCTCTCCGGCAGGCTGAAATCTGCCGGGGAAATTCCCTCCCGAAGGGGAAATCGACGCCATCGTCACCGACATTGAGCTGGACATCATCTCCATCACCATCAGCATCATCATCACTGCCGTCTCCACCGCTGCACATCGTCACCGCTGTAACAATTTGGGTTGGATCTTGATTGTTTGATAGGGGAAACTCTCTCGGTATTGATTTCTACTTGTTATTGATGCTATTGAGTGAAACCATTGAACCAAGGTTTATATTCAGATTGTTATTCATCATCATATCATCTCTGATCATGTTCCATATGATGTCTCGTGAGTAGTTCGTTTAGTTCTTGAGGACATGGGTGAAGTCTAAATGTTAGTGTTGAATTATGGTTGAGTAATATTCAATGTTATGATATTTAAGTTGTGGTGTTATTCTTCTAGTGGTGTCATGTGAACGTCGACTACATGATACTTCACCTTTATGGGCCTAGGGGAATACATCTTGTATTCGTTTGCCAATTGCGGGGTTGCCGGAGTGACATAAACCTAAGCCCCCGTTGGTATATCGATGCAGGAGGGATAGCAGGATCTCGGAGTTTAAGGCTGTGGCTAGATTTATCTTAATTACTTTCTTGTAGTTGCGGATGCTTGCAAGGGGTATAATCACAAGTATGTATTAGTCCTAGGAAGGGCGGTGCATTAGCATAGGTTCACACACACAACACTTATCAAAACAATGAAGATTAATTAGCTATATGAAGCGAAAGCACTAGACTAAATTCCCGTGTGTCCTCAAAAACTTTTGGTCATTATAAGTAAACAAACCGGCTTGTCCTTTGTGCTAAAAAGGATTGGGCCACTCGCTGCATTTGTTACTCTCGCACATTACTTACTCGTACTTTATTCAACTGCTACATCAAAACCCCCTGAATACTTGTCTGTGAGCATTTACAGTGAATCCTTCATCGAAACTGCTTGTCAACACCTTCTGCTCCTCGTTGGGTTCGACACTCTTACTTATCGAAAATACTACGATACACCCCCTATACTTGTGGGTCATCAAGACTATTTTCTGGCGCCGTTGCCGGGGAGTGAAGCGCTATTGGTAAGTGGAATTGGTAAGGGAAACTTTTACTGTTTGTGCTGATTTTATTTCTGCCTGCTGCTATAATTCATTATGGAGAGATCTTCTCTTGAATTTTTATTTGGAAAATCTACTACTACGGCAAAGGTAGTGGATGAGGCGCCAGGCGAGGAAGAGGTCCCATACAAAATACCTATTAAAATTATTGAACGTGTTGTGGATAACCGTTATACAGGGGATGGAACTGTCCATCCTGGAGATCATTTACTGTTCTTACATGAATTATGCGGTTTATTCAAGTGTGCAGGTATTGCTATGGATGAAGTGAGGAAGAAACTATTCTCTATATCGCTGTCTGGTAAAGCGGCGCATTGGTATAAATTACTGGATGATGGGGATTCTCTTGAATGGAATGATATTGTGCCCCGATTTTATTCTAAGTTCTATCCTCCAAGTGAAATTCACAAAGACCGGAACCGCATATATAAATTTTGGCCTCATGATGGAGAGAGTATTGCCCAAGCGTGGGGGAGATTGAAGTCTTTAATGCTCAAATGCCCCATTCATGAGCTTCCTGGTAATGTTATTATTGATAATTTCTATGCAAGACTTTCTTTTCAAGACAAGACCTTGCTGGATACTTCTTGTTCTGGATCATTTACACACAACAAAGAAGAGTTTAAAAGGGACCTTCTTAATCGGATCCAGGAGAATACTAAAGGATGGGAGAACGACAAGGATAGAGAATCAGGTATAAATTATGATTATAAATGCATTGAAGCTTTTATGGATACTGATAAATTCCGTAATATGAGTGCTACTTATGGTCTTGATTCTCAAGTTGCTGCAAATCTTTATAAAGCTTTTGCCTCTCATTATGAATTGCCTAAGAAGAATTTTGATAAGTATCATGAACCGTATAAAGATAAAATTGATTCATCTATAAATAAATGTGTTGTAGTTTAAACTGTTGATCATGTTATTCCTGAAGCTTATATTGAAAAAACTCCTTTCCCTGCTAAAATGGAGGAGTACTCTGTTATAAATAGTGCGGTTAATAAAAGTAAAAAGAAACCTATAGAACCTGAAGAGCAAATAAAAGTTGAACCTGCTATTGCAATTGTTAAAGATCTTGTGACTGAAAATGTGGAAGATGGTCATATTATTTTCTGTGAAGATGCTTCTAATATTGTTTCACATCCTAATAAGTCTAGGAAAGCTAGTGTTCCTATGCTATCTGTTAGAATTGGTGATCATTCTTATTATGGTTTATGTGATATTGGTGCAAGTATTAGTGCTATTCCTTATGAGCTCTACACGGAGATTATGCACGAAATTGGTTCTTGTGAACTTGAAGATATTGATGTGGTTATTCGGCTAGCTAATAGAGAAACTATCTCTCCAATTGGTATTGTTCGAGATGTGGAAGTTCTATGTGGTAAGATTAAATATCCTGCTGACTTTTTGGTACTTGGTTCTGCTGCTAGTAAGTATTGTCCTATCATTTTTGGTAGACCTTTTCTAAATACTTGTGGAGCTGTTATAGATTGCAAGAAAGAGAAAATTTTGACTAAATTTGCTGGTGAGTCTTATGAGTTTAATTTCTCTAAATTTGCCAAAAATCCTTATAAAGCTGATTCACCTAATAATGATTTTAGAGTTGAACAGTGTTCATCTATTGCTCTCGCTCCTAATAATCCTTTGCAGCAACATTTGGAGAATAGTGAGAGTGAAGTCTTTAGGGAAGAAAGAAATGAGCTTGATGAAATTTTCTTTCGTCAACCTATTCTTAAACATGATTTACCGGTAGAAGATCTAGGTACAACATTGCCACCAAAAGAAGATCCTGTTTTTGATTTAAAACCATTGCCTGATAATCTTAAATATGTTCATATTGATGATAAGAAAATATATCCTGATATTATTAGTTCTAAGCTTTCAGAGATTGAGGAAGAAAGGTTATTGGAAATATTGAAGAAACACCGAGGAGCTATTGGCTACACTCTTGATGACTTGAAGGGGATTTCTCCCTCTATTTGCCAACATGCCATTAATATGGAAGATGATGCAAAGCCTGTTGTTGAACATCAGCGTCGTCTAATTCCTAAGATGAAGGATGTGGTAGGGAATGAGGTATTAAAACTTCTTGAAGCTGGTATTATATATCCTATTGCTGATAGTAGATGGGTTAGTCCTGTGCATTGTGTTCCTAAGAAAGGAGGAATGACTGTTGTACCTAATGATAATGATGAGCTCATCCCTCAAAGAGTAGTTGTAGGGTATAGAATGTGCATTGATTATCGAAAAGTTAATAAGGTTACTAAGAAAGATCATTACCCTTTGCCTTTTATTGATCAAATGTTAGAAAGGTTGTCTAAAAATACTCATTTTTGTTTTCTTGATGGATATTCTGGGTTTTCACAAATTGCTGTTAAAACTAAGGATCAAGAGAAAACCACTTTCACTTGTCCTTATGGAACTTATGCTTATAGACGTATGCCTTTTGGTTTATGTAACGCTCCTGCTACTTTTCAAAGATGCATGTCTGCTATCTTTCATGGATTTTGCAAGAATATTGTAGAGGTATTCATGGATGATTTTTCTGTCTATGGGAATTCTTTTGATAATTGCTTGCGGAACCTTGATAAAGTTTTGCAGAGATGTGAAGAAACTAACCTTGTTCTTAATTGGGAGAAATGCCACTTTATGGTTAATGAAGGAATTGTATTGGGACATAAAATTTCTGAGAGAGGTATTGAAGTTGATAGAGCTAAAGTTGAAGCAATTGAGAAGATGCCCTATCCCAGGGATGTCAAAGGTATTCGTAGTGTTCTTGGTCATGCTTGGTTTTATAGGAGATTTATTAAAGACTTCTCCAAGATTTCAAAACCTCTTACTAATCTTCTTCAAAAAGATGTACCTTTTGTTTTTTATGATGATTGTAAGGAAGCTTTTGAAACTCTAAAGAAAGCCTTAACAACTGCTCCTATAGTCGAACCTCCTGATTGGAACTTACCTTTTGAAATTATGTGTGATGCTAGTGATTTTGCTGTAGGCGCTGTTCTTGGACAGCGAGTAGATAAAAAATTGAATGTTATTCACTATGCTAGTAAAACCCTTGATGTTGCTCAAAGAAATTATGCTACTACCGAGAAAGAATTGTTAGCTGTAGTCTTTGCTTGTGATAAGTTTAGATCCTATATTGTTGATTCAAAAGTTACATTTCATACTGATCATGCTGCAATTAGATACCTAATGCAAAAGAAAGACGCTAAGCCAAGGCTTATTAGATGGGTGCTTCTGTTGCAAGAATTTGATTTGCATATTATAGATAGGAAAGGTGCTGATAATCATGTTGCTGATAATTTGTCTAGATTGGAAAATATTGCTTATGATCCTGTTCCTGTTAATGATAGTTTTCCAGATGAACAATTGGCTGTAATAAAGGTGAGCTCGCGAGATAGCCCTTGGTATGGTGATTATGCTAACTTTATTGTTTCCAAATACTTGCCTCCAACCTTTTCAGCCCAGCAAAGGAGGAAATTCTTTTATGACTTGATGCACTATTTCTGGGATGACCCACACTTATATAAAGAAGGAGTGGATGGTATTCTGCGAAGATGTGTTCCCGAATATGAACAACAGGAGATATTGAGTAAATGTCATGGTAGTGCTTATGGAGGACATCACGCCGAAGATAGAACCGCGCAAAAGGTTCTAGAATCGGGTTTTTATTAGCCAACTCTCTTCAAAGATGCAAGGAAGTTTATTTTATCTTGTGATGAATGTCAAAGGGTTGGTAATATCTCCAGGCGCAATGAAATGCCTATGAATTATACTCTTGTTATTGAACCATTCGATTGTTGGGGATTTGACTTCATGGGACCTTTCCCCTCTTCAGAAGGTAACACTCATATACTTGTTGCTGTTGATTATGTTACTAAATGGGTGGAAGTCATACCTACAAAAAGTGCTGATGGTGAGACCTCTTTAAGAATGCTTTTAGATATTATTTTTCCTAGATTTGGAGTTCCTAGATATCTTATGATTGATGGAGGTTCTCATTTTATTCATGGTGGTTTTAGAAAAACTCTTGCTAAATATGGTATTAATCATAGAATTGCTTCCGCTTATCATCCTCAAACTAGTGGGCAAGTAGAACTATCAAATAGAGAGATTAAATCTATCTTGCAAAAGACTGTTAATAAATCTAGAAAGAATTGGGCTAGTAAATTGAAGGAAGCATTGTGGGCTTATAGAACTGCTTATAAAAATCCCATGGGTATGTCACCGTATAAAATGGTTTATGGGAAGGCTTGTCATTTACCTTTAGAACTAGAGCACAAAGCTTATTGGGCTGTAAGAGAACTAAATAAAGATCCTAAACTAGCCGGTAAGAAGAGATTGCTACAATTGAGTTCCCTAGATGAATGGAGAAGTGAAGCTTATGAAAATGCTAAACTCTTTAAGGACAAAAGTTAAAAAATGGCATGATAGAAGAATTATCAAAAGAGAATTTAATATTGGGGATAAAGTCCTATTGTATCGGTCTCGTCTCAGATTCTTTGCAGGGAAATTACTCTCGAAATGGGAAGGACCATATGTCATTGAGGAGGTGTATCGTTCAGGAGCAATTAAAATTAGCTCTCTCCAAGGCAATGCCACACAAGTGGTGAATGGACAAAGACTCAAGCATTATATCTCAGGTGATTCTTATAATGAAGATGTTGATGTTATTCGAGTGGAAACTCCGGAAGCTTTTATCAAAGGTCAAATTGACAGTCCAGCAGAGTTCGACTTTGAATAGGTAACAGTACTGGTAATAAAAAGTTCGCGTTTTAACAATGTTTTTGTTGTTTTTGGAAAATATGAAAAATTACGAGATTGAAACGGAGTGGAGGAGACGCACGAGGGCGTGCCCCCATAGGCCGGCGCGGGCCCCAGCCTGGCCGCGCCGCCCTATGAGGTGAGCCCCTCGTTGCCCCTCTCCGACTCTGGTTCGACCTGTTACCTTCCTTTTGTCGTAAAAATTCCTGCTATATAATCCCCCGGACCCCTGGAGGTCCGTATATCGTTTTCTCGATGTGTTTTGTTTCGAGCTGTTTTCTGCCAGGACCCGTCTTTGATCTAGAAGCACCATGGCCTCCAACAACAAGGGCAAGGGTCTTTCGGAGTAAGAAGTGAAGAGGGTGTCGTCAAAACAAGAGCAACAAGCTGTTGGGAGTAAGCAAATCTTGGTGGGATCTGTTGACACTCGACGTTATTTCTATCATAACTTGCAGGGACCCTTACCACCTGCTCCTAGCCTCGACTCTTTCCCTGTGTTGGAAGAAGCTCTACGGGTTACCGATGAGTTTTGTGATCAATACCGTGCTCTAAGAAGAGAAGTGGAGATACTTCAGGAGGAGAATTACCGACTTCGTAGAATGCTGGAATATTACTCGATTCCCATCACTAGGCTGCCACCGCCACTTTCAGATAACAATGAATCTCTTCGAGTCTTAGTGCAGAACTGCCAAACTAAGAAGTTGAAGCTGAAGGAGATCTTTAAGAATCGCGGGAAGGATTCATCACCACCACCGCCGAGGGAGTAATTCATCATCGGTATTGGCATCCCCTTTGTTTGTTCCAAGCTTGGGGGAGTGCCGCGGTACCACATCATCACTATCTTTTACTTTTTACTATCAAGTAGTGTCATATCATGAGTAGGGAAGTTATCATATAAGATGGGTTGCAGTGTGGAAGTATCTCTCCTTTAGTTGGTTGTCTATGTATCCCTTGGTGTGAGTTATCGTTATGAAATATTAATGAGAAGTCTTATCATTTACATATTGCACATCTTATTTTAGTTTGCAATCTCTATTATATGATTGATCTTGTTATTAGTTTTGGTATCACTTTGGGAGCATTGAATTAATCTATTTGGTTTTGGCAAACTTTGCATTGGTCAATAGCAACAACACTTTGAGGTTTAAGTAGAAAAGAGAAATACATATAGTTGTTTCATTGTCTTCCTTTCTTGTTAGCTCATAGCTTATTATTCTGAAGTTAAAATTGTTTGTGCTTACAAGGAAGATGCATGATTGTTTCTATCACATGTATATTTGTTTGTTTCCCTCAACTCTTATGCTTGCTAATTAACCTTGCTAGCCAAAGATCTGTACTGAGAGGGAATGCTTCTCGTGCATCCAAACTTTAACCCAAACCTATGCCATTTGTGTCCACCATAACTACCTACTACATGGTATTTCCCGCCATTCCAAGTAAATACTTCGTGTGCTACCTTTAAACAATTCAAAAGTTATTATCTCTTATTTGTGTCAATGTTTTATAGCTCATGAGGAAGTATGTGGTGTTTATCTTTCAATCTTGTTGGGCAACTCTCACCAATGGACTAGTGGCTTCATCCACTTATCCAATAACTTTGCAAAAAGAGCTGGCAATGGGGTTCCCAGCCCTGATTAATTAACCTTCATAATTTTACAAATAGACACTCCTCCACGGTATGTGATTGTTGGAAGGCACCCGAGGATTCGGTTAGCCATGGCTTGAGAAAGCAAAGGTGGGGAGGAGTGTCATCTAAATAAAACTAAAATAAAAAGGCACTCCTTCATGGTATGAGATTGTTGGCAGGCACCCGAGGATTCGGTTAGCCATGGTTTGTGAAAGTAAAGGTTGGAAGGAGTGTCAACCAAAAATAAAACTTTATGGGAGCCGCTCTTCGAGAGTTTGTCTGGCAAGGGGGTTAGAGAACCCGCTACCAGTCGTTGACAACAACAAACACCTCTCAAAATGTTACTTTTATTCTCTTTATATGATTTCAAAACTGAAAAAGCTCTAGCACATGATTTAATCCCTGCTTCCCTCTGCGAAGGGCCTGTCTTTTACTTTATGTTGAGTCAGTAAACCTATTTCCCTCCATCTTAAGCAAGCATTTGAGTTGTTGTGATCAAACCATCTATATTGTGATTTACTTCATCATGTCTTTTATTCTTCCTTGTTTAGTACAAGTTTTATCTGAATGAATATAGCTTTGAAGGTTATCAATGATTATGAGGAGATTATTATGATTGAGTATGCAAGTTGTGCCATATTAGCCTTAACATAATATGTTAATTGTTCTCTGACCAAGAACGAAGTTTGCCATCACCAATTATGATTTCTTATGCACCTTTATTTGTGATTACCTTCTACTTGTTTCAAGTTGAATTATATGAGGAGGTTGTTTACTAGAATGTCTTGTGTGAATTGATATGATGCTTCTTGTCCGTATTTTATTTATCGACTCTTCACTCCATAAACATGAGGTCCTGTTTACCGAGTTCAGTTTCGCTTGGGGACAAGCGAAGTCTAAGCTTGGGGGGAGTTGATACGTCCATTTTGCATCACTATTTTATATCATAATTTGCTGTTATTCATTGATATATTTCATATTTGGAGATGATACTTATGTTATTTCATCTATTTTGCATGTTTCATGATTATTGGAGGATCGCTCACCGGAGTCAGGATTCTGCTGGAAAAAGCGTCGTCAGAAGGCAATATTTCGGAAGATCAACAATTGACAGAAATTATACGAAAAATCCTATTTTTCCAGAAGACGAAGGGAGCCAGAAGGGGGAGCCGAGGAGGGCCGCCATGGGCCCACCTCATAGGCCGGCGCGGGCCAAGGCCTGGCCGCGCCGCCCTGTGAGGAGGGGGCCCACAGCCCCCTCTGGCCTCCTCTCCTTCGCGTACATCTTCGTCCCGAAAACCTAAGCTCCAGAGGATAGTCGCGAAGAGTCACAGCCGCCTCTGCGGGGCGGAAAACACCAGAGAGAAAAGAGCTCTCCGGCAGGCTGAAATCTGCCGGGGAAATTCCCTCCCGAGGGGGAAATCGACGCCATCATCACCGACATCGAGCTGGACATCATCTCCATCACCATCATCATCATGTTCATCATCATCACCGCCGTCTCCACCGCTGCACATCGTCACCGCTGTAACAATTTGGGTTGGATCTTGACTGTTTGATAGGGGAAACTCTCCCGGTATTGATTTCTACTTGTTATTGATGCTATTGAGTGGGAGTGAAACCATTGAACCAAGGTTTATATTCAGATTGTTATTCATCATCATATCACCTATGATCATGTTCCATATGATGTCTCGTGAGTAGTTCGTTTAGTTCTTGAGGACATGGGTGAAGTCTAAATGTTAGTAGTGAATTATGGTTGAGTAATATTCAATGTTATGATATTTAAGTTGTGGTGTTATTCTTCTAGTGGTGTCATATGAACGTCGACTACATGATACTTCACCTTTATGGGCCTAGGGGAATACATCTTGTATTCGTTTGCCAATTGCGGGGTTGCCGGAGTGACAGAAACCTAAGCCCCCGTTGGTATATCGATGCAGGAGGGATAGCAGGATCTCAGAGTTTAAGGCTGTGGTTAGATTTATCTTAATTACTTTCTTGTAATTGCGGATGCTTGCAAGGGGTATAATCACAAGTATGTATTAGTCCTAGGAAGGGCGGTGCATTAGCATAGGTTCACCCACACAACACTTATCAAAACAATGAAGATTAATTAGCTATATGAAGCGAAAGCACTAGACTAAATTCCCGTGTGTCCTCAAGAACGTTTGGTCATTATAAGTAAACAAACCGGCTTGTCCTTTGTGCTAAAAAGGATTGGGCCACTCGCTGCAATTGTTACTCTCGCACTTTACTTACTCGTACTTTATTCAACTGCTACATCAAAACCCCCTGAATACTTGTCTGTGAGCATTTACAGTGAATCCTTCATCGAAACTGCTTGTCAACACCTTCTGCTCCTCGTTGGGTTCAACACTCTTACTTATCGAAAATACTACGATACACCCCCTATACTTGTGGCTCATCACCCTCCCCCTATATAAAGAGGGGAGGGGGTGGCCGGCCACCACAACCACATTGCCTCCTCCTCTGGCCGCCCCTCTCCTCCTCCATACGCTGCTCCGGCTTAGGCGAAGCCCTGCAGCTTTTTTTCCTCCATCACCACCACCACGCCGTCGTGCTGCTGGATTTTAGAGGAGATCTTCTACACCTCCGCTGCCCGCTGGAACGGGGAGAGGAATGAAGGAGATATGCCCTAGAGGCAATAATAAAGTGGTTATTATTTATATCTTTATGTTTATGATAAATGTTTATATATCATGCTAGAATTGTATTAACCGAAACATTAGTACATGTGTGATATGTAGACAAACAAGAAGTCCCTAGTATGCCTCTTAAACTAGCTTGTTGATTAATGGATGATTAGTTTCATAATCATGAACATTGGATGTTATTAATAACAAGGTTATGTCATTGTGTGAATGATGTAATGGACACACCCAATTAAGCGTAGCATAAGATCTCGTCATTAAGTTATTTGCTATAAGCTTTCGATACATAGTTACCTAGTCCTTATGACCATGAGATCATGTAAATCACTTATACCGGAAAGGTACTTTGATTACATCAAACACCACTGCGTAAATGGGTGGCTATAAAGGTGGGATTAAGTATCCGGAAAGTATGAGTTGAGGCATATGGATCAACAGTGGGATTTGTCCATCCCGATGACGGATAGATATACTCAGGCCCTCTCGGTGGAATTTCGTCTAATGTCTTGCAAGCATATGAATGAGTTCATAAGAGACCACATACCACGGTACGAGTAAAGAGTACTTGTCAGGAGACGAGGTTGAACAAGGTATAGAGTGATACCGAAGATCAAACCTCGGACAAGTAAAATATCGCGAGACAAAGGGAATTGGTAATATATGTGAATGGTTCATTCGATCACTAAAGTCATCGTTGAATATGTGGGAGCCATTATGGATCTCCAGATCCCGCTATTGGTTATTGGTCGGAGTGAGTACTCAACCATGTCCGCATAGTTCTCGAACCGTAGGGTGACACACTTAAAGTTGGATGTTGAAATGGTAGCACTTGAAATATGGAATGGAGTTCGAATATTTGTTCGGAGTCCCGGATGAGATCCCGGACATCACGAGGAGTTCCGGAATGGTCCGGAGAATAAGATTCATATATAGGATGTCATTTTATGTGAAATAAAATGTCGCGGAAGGTTCTATGGAAGGTTCTAGAAGGTTCTAGAAAAGTCCGGAAGAAACCACCAAGGAAGGTGGAGTCCACATGGGACTCCACCACCATGGCCGGCCAGCCCTAGATGGGGTGGAGTCCCAAGTGGACTCCACCATAGGGGGCCGGCCAACCCCCCACATGGGAGGTGGAAATCCCACCCTTTGGGTGGGAGTCCTAGTTGGGCTAGGTTTCACCTCTTATGGAAGTTTTTGGTTTCGGGTCTTATTCGAAGACTTGGACACCAACACTTGGGATCCACCTATATAATGAGGGGCCAAGGGAGGGGGCCGGCCAACCCCAAGACCACAAGCTGGCCGCCCCCCATAGAGTGGCCGGCCACCCCTCCCAAACCCTAGCCAAGCTCCTCTCCTCCATATTGCCCGCATAGCTTAGCGAAGCTCCGCCGGACTTCTTCACCGCCACCGACACCACGCCGTCGTCTTTGTCGGATTCAAGAGGAGCTACTACTTCTGCTGCCCGCTGGAACGGGGAGGTGGACGTCGTCTTCATCAACAACCGAACGTGTGACCGAGTACGGAGGTGCTGCCCGTTCGTGGCGCCGGAACCGATCGTGATCAAGATCTTCTACGCGCTTTTGCAAGCGGCAAGTGAACGTCTACCGTAGCAATAAGAGCCTCCTCTTGTAGGCTTTGGAATCTCTTCAAGGGTGAGACTCGATATCCCCTCGTTGCTACCGTCTTCTAGATTGCATCTTGGCTTGGATTGCGTGTTCGCCGTAGGAAATTTTTTGTTTTCTATGCAACGTTATCCTACAGTGGTATCAGAGCCGTGTCTATGCATAGATGGTTGCACGAGTAGAACACAATGGTTTGTGGGCGTTGATGCTCTTGTTATCTTTAGTTTGAGTACTTTGCATCTTTGTGGCATAGTGGGATGAAGCGGCTCGGACTAACTTTACATGACCGCGTTCATGAGACTTGTTCCTCGTTCGACATGCAACTTGTATTGCATAAGAGGCTTTGCGGGTGTCTGTCTCTCCTACTATAGTGAAGATTCAATTTACTCTTCTATTGAAAACATTAGTATCAACGTTGTGGTTCATGTTCGTAGGTAGATTAGATCTCTATCGAAAACCCTAAACCACGTAAAATATGCAAACCAAATTAGGGACGTCTAACTTGTTTTTGCAGGGTTTGGTGATGTGATATGGCCATAATATGATGATGAATATGTATGAGATGATCATTATTGTATTGTGGCAACCGGCAGGAGCCTTATGGTTGTCTTTAAATTTCATGTTGAGTAGTATTTCAAAGTAGTTGTAATAGTTGCTACATGGAGGACAATCATGAAGACGGCGCCATTGACCTTGACGCTACGCCGACGATGATGGAGATCATGCCCGAAGATGATGGAGATCATATCCGTGCTTTGGAGATGAAGATCAAAGGCGCAAGAACAAAAGGGCCATATCATATCACATATGAACTGCATGTGATGTTAATCCTTTTTATGCATCTTATTTTGCTTAGATCGCGACGGTAGCATTATAAGATGATCCCTCACTAAAATCTCAAGATAATAAAGTGTTCATCCTTAGTAGCACCGTTACCAAGTCTTGTCGTTTCGAAGCACCTCGTGATGATCGGGTGTGATAGATTCAATAAGTACATATGACGGGTGCAAGACAGTTTTGCACATGCGGAAACTAAGGTGGCCTTGACGAGCCTAGCATGTACAGACATGGTCTCGGAACACGTGATACCGAAAGGTAGAGCATGAATCATATGGTTGATATGATGAACACTTTGAGTGTTCGCCATTGAAATCACACCTTTTCTCGTGATGATCGGGTTTAGGTGCGGTGGATTTGGTTCGTGTGATCACTAAGACAATGCGAGGGATATTGTTTTGAGTGGGAGTTCACTTAGGTTTTTAATTATGTGAATTAAAATTTGAACTCAATTTGTCATAAACTTAGTCTAAACTATTGCAAATATATGTTGTAGAGATGCGTCCCCAATCAATTTTAATCAGTTCCTAGAGAAAGAGAAACTTAAGAGCAACGGTAGCAACTTCACCGACTGGTTCCGTCATGTGAGGATCTTCCTCTCTGGCGGAAATCTGCAATTTGTTCTTGATGCAACGCTAGTTGTCCCTCCTGCAGAAGATTTATCCGATGAAGTAAAAGCTGTTTACGCGACTCGGAAAACTCGGTACTCTCAAGTTCGGTGTGCCATCTGTGCGATGCTGGAATCCGATCTTCAAAAACGTTTTGAGCACCATGATCCTCATGAGTTGATGAATGAGCTGAAAGCTATATTCGAGACTCATGCGGCAGATGGAATGCTATGAAGCATCGAAACATTTCTTCGTTGTATGATGGAAGAAGGCAGCTCCGTTAGTGAGCACATGCTCGCCATGACCGGGCATGCGAAGAAACTCGATGACTTGGGAATAGTGATTCCTAACGGTCGGGATTAATCGTGTCCTTCAATCAACGCCACCAAGTTACAAGAACTTTGTGATGAACTACAATATGCAGAACATGAACAAGGAGTTACCTGAACTCTTTGGCATGCTAAAAGCTGCTGAGATTGAGATCAAGAAAGAGCACCAAGTGTTGATGGTCAACAAGACCACCAGTTTCAAGAAACAGGGCAAGTCTAAGGGAAAATTCAAGAAGGGTGGCAAGAAAGCTGCCACGCCTCCTATGAAACCTAAGAACGGCCCTAAGCACGATGCTGAGTGCTATTATCGCAAGGAGAAGGGACACCGGAAGCGTTCTTGCTCCAAGTATCTGGCTGATCTAAAGAGCGGCCTTGTCAAGAAGAAGAAAGAAGGTATATTTGATATACATGTTATAGATGTTCATTTCACTGGTTCTCGTTCTAGTACCTGGGTATTTGATACTGGTTCGGTTGCTCATATTTGTAACTCGAAACAGGAACTAAAGAATAAACGACAACTGCTGAAAGATGAAGTGACGATGCGCGTTGGAAACGGATCCAAGATCAATGTGATCGCAGTCGGCACACTTCCTCTACATCTACCTTCGGGATTAGTTTTAAGCCTAAATAATTGCTATTATGTACCTGCGTTGAGCATGAACATTATATCTGGATCTTGTTTAATGCAAGACGGTTATTCATTCAAGTCTGAGAATAATGGTTGTTCTATTTTTATGAATAATATCTTTTATGGTCGAGCACCACAAAAGAATGGCTTATTTCTATTAGATCTCGATAGTAGTGATACACATATACATAACATTGATGCTAAGCGAATTAAACTTAATAATAATTCTACTTATATGTGGCACTGTCGTCTTGGTCATATTGGAGTGAAACGCATGAAGAAACTCCATACTGATGGATTACTTGAATCACTTGACTTTGAGTCACTTGATAGATGCGAAGCATGTCTAATGGGAAAAATGACAAAGACTCCATTTTACGGTATGATGGAGCGAGCTACCGACTTATTGGAAATCATACATACCGATGTATGTGGACCAATGAGCGTAGCATCGCAGTGGTTATCGTTATGTTCTAACCTTCACAGATGATCTGAGTAGATATGGGTATATCTATTTCATGAAACATAAATCCGAAACTTTCGAGAAGTTTAAGGAATTTCAAAGTGAAGTAGAAAATCAACGTAACAAGAAGATCAAATTTCTACGATCTGATCGTGGAGGTGAATATCTGAGTTATGAGTTTGGCATGCATTTAAAGAAATGCGGAATATTTTCACAATTGACACCGCCAGGAACACCTCAACGTAACGGTGTGTCCGAACGTCGTAATCGAACTCTCTTAGATATGGTTCGTAGTATGATGTCTCTTACTGATTTGCCGTTATCATTTTGGAGTTATGCATTAGAGACAGCCGCATTCACTTTAAATAGAGCACCATCAAAATCCGTAGAAACGACACCGTATGAATTATGGTTTAATAAGAAACCTAAGTCGTTCCTGAAAGTTTGGGGTTGCGAAGCCTATGTAAAGAAGTTACAACCGGACAAGCTAGAACCCAAAGCGGAGAAATGCGTCTTCATAGGATACCCTAAGGAAACTATAGGGTACACTTTCTATCACAGATCCGAAGGCAAAATCTTTGTTGCTAAGAACGGAACCTTTCTTGAGAAAGAATTTCTCACTAAAGAAGTGACTGGAAGAAAAGTAGAACTCGATGAGATTGATGAATCTATACTCGTTGATCGAGTAGCGCAAGATGCGGAAGTTGTACTGTACCGCCTACACCGGCAACAGAGGAAGCTAATGATAATGATCATGAAACTTCGAACGAGGAAACCATCGAACCTCGCAGATCGACAAGGGAACGTGCCACTCCTGATTGGTATGATCCTTGTCTAAATGTCATGATTGTAGATAACAATGATGAGGACCCTGCGACGTATGAAGAAGCGATGATGAGCCCAGATTCCAACAAATGGCAAGAAGCCATGAAATCCGAAATGGGATCCATGTATGATAACAAAGTATGGACTTTGGTAGACTTACCTGATAGCCGAAAGGCTGTCGAGAATAAATGGATCTTCAAGAGAAAACAGATCTTGATGGTAATATTATCGTCTATAAAGCTCGACTTGTCGCAAAGGGTTTCCGACAAATTCAAGGAGTTGACTACGATGAGACTTTCTCACCTGTAGCGAAGCTAAAATCTATGAGGATTTTGTTAGCAATAGCTGCATTTTTCGATTATGAGATTTGGCAGATGGATGTCAAAACGGCGTTCCTTAATGGAGACATTGAGGAAGAGTTGTATATGGTACAACCAAAAGGTTTTGTCGATCCTAAAAATGCTGACAAAGTATGCAAACTTCAGCGTTCAATCTATGGACTGAAGCAAGCATCAAGAAGTTGGAACCGACGCTTTGATAAGGTGGTCAAAGACTTCGGGTTTATACAGTGTCATGGAGAGGCCTGTATTTACAAGAAAGTGAGTGGGAGCTCTGTAGCATTCCTGATATTATATGTAGATGACATATTATTGATCGGGAATGATATAGAACTATTAAGCAGTGTTAAAGGTTATTTGAATAATAGTTTTTCAATGAAAGACCTTGGTGAAGCATCATATATATTAGGCATCAAGATTTATAGAGATAGATCAAGACGCCTAATAGGGCTATCACAGAGTACATATCTGGACAAGATTCTAAAGAAGTTTAGAATGGACGAAAGTAAGAAAGGGTTCTTACCTATGTTACCAGGCAAGGTATTGAGTAAAACTCAAGGACCGGCTACGGCAGAAGAAAGAGAAAGGATGAGTAACATCCCCTATGCCTCGGCAATAGGATCTATCATGTATGCCATGCTATGTACTAGACCGGATATAGCACATGCTATTAGTTTGACTAGCAGATATCAAAGTGATCCAGGAATGGAACACTGGACAGCGGTCAAGAATATCCTGAAGTACTTGAAAAGAACTAAGGATATGTTTCTTTGTTATGGAGGTGACCAAGAGCTCGTTGTAAACGGTTACACCGATGCAAGTTGGAACACTGATCCTGATGACTCTAAGTCACAGTCTGGGTACGTGTTTATATTGAATGGTGCTGCAGTAAGCTGGGCAAGCTCGAAGCAGTGCACGGTGGTGAAGTCTTCAACAGAATCAGAGTACATAGCGGCTTCAGAGGCTTCATCAGAAGCGGTATGGATGAAGAGGTTCATTGTAGAGCTCGGTGTGGTTCCTAGTGCATTGGACCCATTAATCATTTACTGTGATAACATGGGTGCCATCGCCAATGCACAAGAGCCAAGGTCACACAAGAGGCTGAAGCATATCAAGCTGCGTTACCACTCGATTCGCGAGTACATCGAAGATGGAGAAGTAAAGATTTGCAAAGTACACACTGATCTGAATGTAGCAGATCCGTTGACTAAAGCTCTCCCTAGGGCAAAGCATGACCAACACCAGAATGCCATGGGTGTTAGGTATATTACAATGTAATCTAGATTATTGACTCTAGTGCAAGTGGGAGACTGAAGGAGATATGCCCTAGAGGCAATAATAAAGTGGTTATTATTTATATCTTTATGTTTATGATAAATGTTTATATATCATGCTAGAATTGTATTAACCGAAACATTAGTACATGTGTGATATGTAGACAAACAAGAAGTCCCTAGTATGCCTCTTAAACTAGCTTGTTGATTAATGGATGATTAGTTTCATAATCATGAACATTGGATGTTATTAATAACAAGGTTATGTCATTGTGTGAATGATGTAATGGACACACCCAATTAAGCGTAGCATAAGATCTCGTCATTAAGTTATTTGCTATAAGCTTTCGATACATAGTTACCTAGTCCTTATGACCATGAGATCATGTAAATCACTTATACCGGAAAGGTACTTTGATTACATCAAACACCACTACGTAAATGGGTGGCTATAAAGGTGGAATTAAGTATCCGGAAAGTATGAGTTGAGGCATATGGATCAACAGTGGGATTTGTCCATCCCGATGACGGATAGATATACTCTGGGCCCTCTCGGTGGAATGTCGTCTAATGTCTTGCAAGCATATGAATGAGTTCATAAGAGACCACATACCACGGTACGAGTAAAGAGTACTTGTCAGGAGACGAGGTTGAACAAGGTATAGAGTGATACCGAAGATCAAACCTCGGACAAGTAAAATATCGCGAGACAAAGGGAATTGGTAATATATGTGAATGGTTCATTCGATCACTAAAGTCATCGTTGAATATGTGGGAGCCATTATGGATCTCCAGATCCCGCTATTGGTTATTGGTCGGAGTGAGTACTCAACCATGTCCGCATAGTTCTCGAACCGTAGGGTGACACACTTAAAGTTGGATGTTGAAATGGTAGCACTTGAAATATGGAATGGAGTTCGAATATTTGTTCGGAGTCCCGGATGAGATCCCGGACATCACGAGGAGTTCCGGAATGGTCCGGAGAATAAGATTCATATATAGGATGTCATTTTATGTGAAATAAAATGTCGCGGAAGGTTCTATGGAAGGTTCTAGAAGGTTCTAGAAAAGTCCGGAAGAAACCACCAAGGAAGGTGGAGTCCACATGGGACTCCACCACCATGGCCGGCCAGCCCTAGATGGGGTGGAGTCCCAAGTGGACTCCACCATAGGGGGCCGGCCAACCCCCCACATGGGAGGTGGAAATCCCACCCTTTGGGTGGGAGTCCTAGTTGGGCTAGGTTTCACCTCTTATGGAAGTTTTTGGTTTCGGGTCTTATTCGAAGACTTGGACACCAACACTTGGGATCCACCTATATAATGAGGGGCCAAGGGAGGGGGCCGGCCAACCCCAAGACCACAAGCTGGCCGCCCCCCATAGAGTGGCCGGCCACCCCTCCCAAACCCTAGCCAAGCTCCTCTCCTCCATATTGCCCGCATAGCTTAGCGAAGCTCCGCCGGACTTCTTCACCGCCACCGACACCACGCCGTCGTGCTGTCGGATTCAAGAGGAGCTACTACTTCCGCTGCCTGCTGGAACGGGGAGGTGGACGTCGTCTTCATCAACAACCGAACATGTGACCGAGTACGGAGGTGCTGCCCGTTCGTGGCGCCGGAACCGATCGTGATCAAGATCTTCTACGCGCTTTTGCAAGCGGCAAGTGAACGTCTACCGCAGCAACAAGAGCCTCCTCTTGTAGGCTTTGGAATCTCTTCAAGGGTGAGACTCGATATCCCCTCGTTGCTACCATCTTCTAGATTGCATCTTGGCTTGGATTGCGTGTTCGCCGTAGGAAAATTTTTGTTTTCTATGCAACGTTATCCTACAAGGAAGGGCTTCATCGACACCGTACGCGCGACCGAGTATGGAAGTGCTGCCGGATTGCAGCACCGGGACGATCGTCTACATCAACAACGAGATTAATCTCGTAGGCTTTGGAATCTTCGAGGGTTAGTCTCTTCTCCATCTCGTTGCTCCGATCTTGTAGATTAGATCTTGGCTTTTACATAGATTAGATCTTGGATTTATTCGTCTTTGCGGTAGGAAATTTTTTTATTTTCCATGCAACGAACCCTACAAGCTTACTGTGAGCAAATGTCCAATTTAATACCTTCAGTTAATGGTGTAAACGGCGGCATGGATCCTTGATGTTTATGGAGTGTTCTCTATGAAACCATGTATTCTCACATGCTTAACACAAAAATTATTTTCCGTAGAAAATCCATTCGACACCTCAAGGCCCCAGTTAAGATTAGGATGTTCTGTTGACATCTTATAGTAGAGAAGTAATTTTAAACAAAGTTAATTTTACTAAACGCAATTGAAATGGTAGCAACATATATGTGTTTCCTGATTGTGATGAAACAATCCAACACATTTTTTGCCGTGTTCTTTTGTGGTGTTATTGTTAAAAACTATCCACATAGCTATGAATCTACCCCCACTAATTAGTATTTAGAATATGTTTGGGGAATGGTTGAGGGCATAAGTGAACAGGTAAATATCTTCAAGAACTTAAATAAGGAGAAGTCATAGAACCAGGTTTTAGTGTTACAACTACACCACGGATAAAGTCTACTCTCCCGCAATCAAAAGACCCAAATGTTTCGCACTGGCTAGAACCCACGTTCTAGCTTCCGCCTTGATTCTATCGAAGATGGTGGATGACAGAGTGTTCACATTTTTTAAGTCTTTTTCATTTCTCACATTCCAAATCTCCCAAGTGACTAGCATGAGGAGGTAGGCCGTAGTATTTCTTCTCCTACCATGAGCCAATACCATGGAATGGTTCAGGGCGTAAGTGTACAGGTAAATATCTCCAAGTACGTGTGAGTGTTTTTTAAAAGATTTTTTTTGTCTTAATTCATTAAATAAGGAGATGTCATAGAACCAAGTTTTAGTGTTACAACCACACCCCAGGATAAAGTCTACTTTCCTGCAAACAAAAGATCCAAATGTTTCGCACCAGCTAGAACCCACGTTCTAGCTTCCGCCTAGATCCTATCGAAGATGATGGATGGCATAGTGCTCATATTTTTTAAGGTTCTCGCATTTCTCACATTCCAGATCTCCCAAGTGACTAGCATGAGGTGGTAGCCCATAGCCTTCTTTCTCCCGCACGAGCCAAGACCATGGAAGTCCACCAACGCTCCACACTATCAAACTCACTCCACCAAGAGGAGGGGTCGAAGACGTGGATGTGAAGCCAATCCCTAATCATAATCCAAATACGAATGGAGTAGCAGCATTTGAATAGAAGATGGGCCGCCGATTCATCATGGGAACGACATAGGGGGCAAACCCTCCCATTAGCCCATCTACATCTCTCAAGGCAGCCCGCCGTCCAACACCGGTTTGGGATGGTAAGCCAACATAATAGCTTGCATTTGGGGGGAGCCCTGCAAACAGCCATCTCCATGGAAGAGTGAATAGTTATGGCGAATTGCGCCTTATAGGCCGATGAGCAAGAGTATGCCCCGTTCGCGTTGAGCTTCCAAACAATAAAGTCTAGCACATCATCTTGAAGAGCGATTCACGAGGTGTGTTGCCAAAGGAAGGTAAATTCTTGTAGGTTTTGAACCGAAAGGCCCATGGATATGTGAAGATGAAGGATCCAAGCGTCGTTGTTGATAGATTTCTGGACGTTCCAAGTTTTTCGTTTAGAGATAGCATAGATGGATGGCGCCAGTCCACTTGGAGCTTAGTCTATCAGCCCAAGGATCATCCCAAAAACTAGCCTTATTTCCGTCTCCAATAGTGATTTTAGTCAACAAACAAAATAGCTCCAAGTCTTTCTTGTTGCAAGGGTTTTCCATTCCCACCCAAAGCTTATCTGGTCAAGTCCAAGCAAGCCACGACCAACGTAGGCGTAAAGCTCTCACAAATTTATCCATGTTAAGGATACCCAATCCTCCGAAGTAGGTAGGGTGGCAAACCACGGTCCAATTGTTTTGTGTTGGTCTATTTAGAATCATGGTAATGATATTACCTTTGACAATGCCAAATATTTCAACCTTTTACAAATTATTGACAAAACTATATTGTATCCATATGAGAGCATGCTGAAAATCATTGCTAGAGAAGCATTTATAATGTAGCACACTAAGAAAATGGACAAAAGGAGCTTGTTAGCTCATATCAACTATATCTTAGTGTGAATGAAAGCCCACTTTAATACCTTCAATTATTGGTGTAAATGACGGCATGGAACCTTCATTTTATGGAGTTTTCTCTATTAAACCATGTATTATCACATGCTTAACACAAAAATTACTTTCCGTGGAAAATGCATTCAGCTTATAGTAGAGAAGTAATTTTAAACAAGTTAATTGGCTAAACATAATTGGAATGGTAACAAGAAATATGTGTTTCGTGGTTGTGATGGAACGATCAAACACTTTTTTTTGTATTCTTTTGTGCTGCTATTGTTGTCATTACAGGATTCATCATTAAAAGTAATAATGGGCACATATAGTTTGTCGTCGTTAATTCTATAACAACGGAATAGTGTGTCGTTAGTAATCCTAAGGAAATAGCGACCATGATTCTGGTATTAATGACCACTTTCGCTGTAGCTAAAAGTATTTATGTGGTTGCGAATGTATCATTAATGGCCATTTTATGAATTATAATATTTAATGACTAGTCGCTTCGTCATTTTGATGTTTTCAAGGATCAATTTGCATGGCATCAACGTCTGACCACATTTATATTAGGTGCAGCCGTTCATGCATTACCACATTTCATTTCAAACAAAGAACGTATTTTGGTTGAAAACATCCAAAATCTATAGTGTGATCAATAAACTTCTTTTTGTTGCCATAGAAAATTACAAGTACATGTATTTCCATGCATATGGAAAAGCGTTACAGCCAAATTTTACACAAGATCAGAAAATGTAGAAATACTAAAATGGTACTACTCCTATTGCACTGGCCATCATTCACAAATTTTGACTCGGCACTACAAGTCTGTCCTTTGGTCCCGCAACAGATAAAAAATGGTACAACTCTAGTATATATACCTTGCAGTGAAGAAAGAATGGGCTATCGAGACCGATATTAATTAATCCTAGATTTAGCAAAAGATACCGGTGCTATTTGCAGAACAAAATAAGATTCGACTTTTTTCATTTAAACTGAGAAATATTGAACTTGGTGTTTATCTCTGTACACTACTTATGAGTTTTCTTCTGAATCTAATATTCGATACACATAGCAGTTGTAGCATAAAAATAATAACACTTAATAGAAACATGAAAATATATAATCACAATTATTATTGTCTCTAGGGAATATTTCATTCACAACCATATATTGTTCAAAGTCAGGCAAAGCCAAACAAAGAAGCCGAACAAAGCCAGAAAAAAAAACCACCCGGATACCACTAACCTCACGACACTGACTCCATGATACCACTAATCTCACAACACTGACTCCACCAGGATACCACTAACTATATGGTAAAAGACTGAAACAAATGAAAAGTACACAACCCGTAAGATAAGCCTTCGAGAAGGGATCATCACACGTGTGCCGATGAAGGTGTATATACTAGTTTTTTTTTTGCCAATTTCCGCTAATTAAGCCGTAACTCTAACCTTCTCGATTAATAAAATTTCCTTGTTTTAAAAAAAGACGTGGGATATCATCACTACTCACTCTCCGGGTCAAAAAAGAGAAGGTCTCTTCATGTCAAATATGCTACCTCAAACAAACGATCTCCATAATTGTGTCATGTGTGGTTCAAGGGTAATAAAACAAGATATCGTCTATTTATATATGTATGTCTTCTTTCTTCATACTCTCAGAACATCATTGGCACAATCAAGTACAAGTTGGGTCAATCTTGTTTCATAGATATTATGGTCCTCACTTTTGGGCAGTTCGAAAACACCAACAGTGATTTTTTCATCAATGGGGTTTAACCAAATCTTTGCAGATGTAGTAGACAGTTCAAGTAGAAAATGCCATGGTTTTTCATAGGGAAAAGAGAAAAGGATTGCCATATTTCCCAACCATTGGTTATGAATGGGCAGCTTCATGTGATCGGGGCCTCGTCATTGGGCCTTTTTTCATTCCCTTCCATGATGTACAATTTTATTCTTATTAAATTATTAATATGTGCATTACAAATAATCTTACTATTTCTCGTAAGAGACAAATTGTGTAGCACATGTTCGAAGCTTCATTATGTCTGGCCCAAGGCGACGTTTATACAATAAAACTAACATGTACGGATGCAAATCAAAAAGCTTTCATAGCTCAGTTGGTTAGAGCACCCGTTTAGTAAGCGGGAGGTCTTGAGTTCAACTCTCAATGAAAGCACTGTTTTTTATCTCACTGTGTAATTTTTTCAACCAACGCAGAATAGCCACATTTTTCACAAAAACAGATCCTGCCGAACAGAACCGCTAGCACGAGCAATCGCGCGATGCCAGTTGCGACTTGCGAAGCAGGCAGTTCATCTGCACTGCTATCCACTGGAGCTCTGCAATGATGGAGCACCGGAAAGGCACCCCGTCTGTCTAACTGGACGGCGCGGAGCTCACCGGAGCCAGATATGCAGCCACTTCGCACACGCGAAGTCACTGAGCGCGAGGCAACGAGCGGGTCACGATTTCTCAAAATAATTGCAGAGATATTGGATCCTGCACTAACTGAACGATGAGAAATGTGAGCCTCTGAACGATGCCCCGAGCTCGACAGCCGTCACCATCATTGCAGACAAGAAACAGGTGTGCGGATCCATATTAAGACCTGAAGATTGATGACATCCGTGTGCGCCTACTCGATCGGGCGGTGACATAGAAGCTCAGCCGAAGCCTATCGTATTCGTATCCATCCATTCCACTAACAAATGATGAGTTTGTCCTAATGATTTAAACAGTCCACATAACACAAAGAGCAACGACAGAGGTGAAACAGATTACCGCCATAACTGGAAGATGGATTTAGAGAATTTCAACTTTGCCAAACAAGACGACTGCGCTGTAGTGTCTCTCCTATTATAGCATGTATGCTGATACAAAAGGATCAATGATAGGCTGGTAGCTAATTTCGGGGCATGAGACTGCCTCAGCCTTCACGCAATGCCAGATCCAGGTCGCATTATCTTATCCACTACCAAATTATGCTCAGCAACTGCAACAAACAATGCAAGAATAGAACCGCATTTACCTTTCGTTAGCAGGCCTTCTTAATCGACGGACATGAAGGCCCTTGTGCTAGTGCTACAGATCAGAGCGGGGCATGGAGAAGAGGAGGAGCAATCCAAAGAATTTAACCACGTTTGCCAATGAAACATCGCAAGGTAACTTGGAAGTTCCAAACAAAAAAAACAGAAAATGAATAACTTCTAAACTTCAGAATCAACCACACTGAGGCCATTCAGGAGGCCCTCAAAATTACCTTGAAAATGAAATACACCCATCTTTCAGTTCCTACTTCTCTCTGCTCTCTAATAACCAAAAACTAGAAGAAAAAAAGCAGTTTAAACTTGGGAGAATTCCGCAAAGGTATCCTCCAAACATTAAATTACACCGTAGCAAAAATAACCTTAAGTTGCAAAATTCAACAAGAACAGAACAGGCCGAGCGGCCGGCACCAAGAATGCCGTAGATCCGTCCGGCAAGAAGATGCCTCCGACCATCCGTATACGCCTGCTCCCACCCCTAACCTTCTGCTCGTCTCGTTGCCAGTAGTAGGAAACTAGGAATGATGCATGCTTGCCTGGCTCCACCCTGTCTGCCAATGGTGGTGGCGGCGGCGCCGCCCTCCTGCGCCTACATTGGACGAGGCGCCCTCACGAGGCTATGGGAGGATGAGAGGGGAGGATTTGCTCATCCGAGATGTCGGTCGCCGCGCTCGCCATGGCGAAGAGGCGAGCGGAGGCGAGGACATGGAGGCGGAAACGAAGGAAGCGTTTTGCTTGCTTTATTGTCACAGGGCGAGGGGAACCTGGACTTGGGCATGTGACCGTTTGCATGTGTGTATGGGGCTTGCGAGCCGCTGAAGACGTACAGACTTGGTCTATGGACCGATTGTGAACACTGTACAAACAAGTACCTTGTCATTTTAGTTCTTTTTAATCGTTCACTCTTTTCTTTCATTATGGAATTTATAAAATTTTCATAGATCAAGAAGGATCCCAAATCATAAATTTTCCTTGTGTTATGAAAGGCTAAAACGGAACACAAATAGACCTCTATCCGTGTTTTTTTTTTTGAGAAACACAGTACAAACGTAGACGCTCACATACACACGCATACACTCACCCCTATGAACGCACACACGCACACCCTACCCCCTATGAGCACCTCCGAAAGACTGAGCCGGCGGATTGGATCTTGAAATTGACGAAGTCACCACAGGCGGCTCGCTGTCGACGGGAACGTCGTCTCCCACTGAATAAATATTCCGCCTTTTATGAGACACACAGATGTCAAACCTGGGGTTTGAACTCTGGTGGGCTGGGGATACAACCATCCTCCTAACCACCCAACCTCAGGTTGGTTCTCCTCTATCCGTGATTGAGATGTAGCATGTCCATAAGTTTTGAGGTTTATTCTTGAACATAATTTGGTCAATGGATATGTGCTAAGTTATACAATTAGCATTACACCAATGAAAGCTTCTTTCAAATGTTAATGTTTATTTCTTTGCAGATAAAACTAGATCTATTAAGCCGTTGGGGCTGGGGCTACATTCAGCTCAAGTGCAATCTCGTGAAGAAAACAATCAGGACCTGACCCGAACCACATGGGAGTATGACGATTTGTCCTTGCATAATTTGCAAGACAGGGACCTGCCCTAACCTGCTAATGATCTATTTCAACAAAAGAGCAAACTCTATCTTGCCTTCATTTAACATTTTAATTTGTATAGCATATAACCTATATACACAATTTGCAATCTGACGGTCAAAGCACCTTGCATTTTTTTTACAGAGGAAGTCATAAAGTAGTGTGATGATCTCTAATTTAGAGCTCATTTGATGCAAAGGAATATCAAATGATTTGTGGAGGATTTGATCCCTTGGGAAAAAATACTCATATATTGATTGTATGATCCACATGATTGGAATCCTTAGGCATTTTCCCAAAGGATTCAATTGCAATCTTTTTTAAAGGAATTTTTTCATCCACTTCAACCTCATGTTAGAAGTCATTGTGATTGAAACACATACTTGACCTAAATTCTTGTAGTTTTTAATCTTTCAGAATTCAAGAGGACATGCCACCCCAATTCTATGCTTTTTTTGCTTTACTTTTTGAGAAACCTGTAACTCAGAGAGGTCCTTGAAGGTTCATGCTTGGGCGGACAGCTTGATGTTGCCTAGCTAGCTTGGTGGAAGTCTCTATAACGAGTAGAATTTGTTGCCACGGTATAAACCAACTTTTTTTTGAAACGGAATAAAAAGAGTTGGTTTATACCGCGGCAACAAATTCTACTCGTTGTAGGGATACAAGTATAAGCTACGAGTTTGAAACTTTTCATGGTATGTGCATTCCGTGCATGCCTTTACTTTATTTTGAGTTCTTAGCTCTCCCATTTACGCGAAGAGATTTTAGTTGTAAAATCTCGTATCGGCAATATAAATATATAGAGACGGATGAGTTTCCGATTCAGAGTCACTTGACGAGAAGACTTTGTGCTATGAAAAAAAAATGCATAATCAACATAAAAGAAATAGTGCCTTTTGCATCCAAATAAGAAAGAAATATTGGCTTTTGCGAACCATGTGCATAGGTTCTACTTATGCCGGTGCAGTGCCGTTTTGTGGCCCTAGTTGAGGAGAGACGGGCGAATGGTGTGTGCCAGTGGCCGAGTGGCTTGCAGAGGGACCATATGAGGTTTGGTTCTTGTTTGCGGGGGCTGCACAAAGGATATTCCCCCATTCCATTTGTTTGTCTTGGTGCTCTTTTTCTTCTCGCGCGAGATTTAACCCGGAGCTGCCAGCTCCTTGTCCTGGTGCGTTTTTTCGTCTCTCACAAAAGATATCAGGAGAATTACACAAATGCACAGCTTATCACACAAGATTCAAAACTTGGCACGTCCTTTTGTAAGAAAAAACCTTGCCAATGGAGTGTTTGATCGATTGGGGCCGAGCCTCAAAGTGGACCAACGGCCATGATGTACGTACATGACAGTAGGGTGAGCAATCAAGTGACGAATCTGGAACACGAGCTCCAACAACACAGGCCCTGAAGCCTGAAGCATCATGAATGCACCTGGCTACCTCGACGTACGTAGCGCGCGACTGGGAAATGGGAATCGGCTCGGCCGCTCCCACCCACCGCCGGGACCTGATTTTGGCCGCTCGTGTTCCAGATTCAATTCAGCGCGCCTAGGAGAAGGGCAGAGCGTGCACGCGACGCGATCCCCGTCTCACGCAAAACCAGGCCGGCATGGCAGAGAGCATCATCGGGCAGACCACACGGCCGGCCTTGAATGTGAATGAATGGCCTGGGCATACCATGCACGCTGGGGAGGGTGCTTGGCTTGACCACAGCGATGGTCGATGGACATAAACGCGTCCTGGCGTTTCCAGGATATATTGGCCACACCCACACACCACACCGCACGGCAGATTGAGTGGATCCACGCTCTGCCGCTGCGATGGCGACCCGTCCATGACATGAGTAATGCCTCGAGTTTTGCCTCGGCGCGCGCGCGGGGTACCAGTAGGTACGTGCTCCAGCCTATGGTGAGCCAGTGTGCCCGCCGCGCCGCGCCGTGCGTCGTCTCATCAGTCATCACAAGCTGAGCACCTGCACCCGTCGTGTATCGCTCTGCTTCCCGCGGTCCCTCTGCCATGTTTGGCAACACCAATGAATGCTGCAAATGCGTCCTTCCGCGCGCGCTGTCTATGCTCGGCGGCAGGTGTGGTGGTATCGCTTCCGCGTGCAATGTGTGCTTGCACCTCTTCGGCCATGGAAGACATGGATGGCTGGGAATCGGAAGGAAGATCCTGGTTCATGCGGTGCCTAACGAGCGAAAGCATGTTTCGTGATTCTGGGCGCTGAACAGCCAAGCATATTGCACGGACAGTTGCCATTGAGTTGTTTGCTGCCGATCATCTCTCTTTTCCCTCCGCTCTAGACAATTTTTCTATCTAAACTTACCATCTCACCTTACAGTGGAAAACACTACTACTTACTGCAAGCTGGTCTAGACGGCTTTTGCTTCGGTGTCCTCCCTCCAAACTTTGCCATCCTGTGGATGGCTAGGATGTCTTGATACATTTTTTTAAGCTCACTTATCCGTTCTACTCTAATGGGCGAGAGTGTGGGGAGGGGAAGAACACCGAAGCACACCTCGCTCGCAATTAAGTCTACACGTTTAATTTCATATTATACAATGAGGATCCCAAGTAGTAATAGGTATCCTTGGCGGAAACTCAAAATAACGAGCTTCATGTACGCAGCTCTTTATTTTGAGAAACTCAATATCATACTTCAAAGTCGTAACAGAAATCTGAAAAAATATCCGTATATAGTCAATGATATACTATAAGCATGCAAATTACTACTCTATGTATTTTAGGCTACGAAAACAGAACAAAAGTGTGGATATGAGAAAAGTGAAAAGTACACATTTCCAAAACTCCAAAACTTGTCGAATTTTGAACTGAGATTTCTCACGCCAAAAGTATAGAAGATTAACCACCTATAAACTTTTTTGAAACTTTGAACTAGCTGCACCACCAAGAACTATTGTTCACTTAGCAAGAACATAAAAAATGAATTCGCAAAAAAAAAAAAACATAAAAAATGACTACTACTTGAAGCAGCTGGGAGGTACAGGCAGGCGACGGGATGCAAGAATTAATCAAAAAAAAACCTGAAGAACAAGCTCCAAGATATCACACATAAGAAAAAAAGAAATAGGAGATGATGTACATCAGCATTTTTTAATCTTCATATTCATGGACTAGCACTAGTAGAAAACCTCACATCCATCTAAGCCATTGGTACGGGTTCCCTTACGAACCGGTACCAATGGGGCCATTTGTACCGGTTTGAGGGCTCAGGTGGGCGAGGAGCTTTGGTACCGGTTTGGGAGGGGCTTTCGTACCGGTTCGTGTTAGGAACCGGTACGAAAGGTCTTCGGCCAAAAATCAGACGCGTGGTGGGGCCCGGGCTGGACCTTTGGTACCGGTTCGTAACACGAACCGGTACCAAAGGGTACCCAGCCATATCAAAATCGCCCAGATCGTCCCGAGCCCCCTGCTGGCTCTCATTTTTCTCTTCTTCCTCACACTCTAAATTTTTCTCCACCTCTCACACTCCAATAATCTTTATTTTTCTCCACCATTTTAACAAGATTAACGGCATACATCTATCCAAGGGTTAGCAATATCATCCTTCCTTCCGGCGTTCCTAATTTAGCTCAGTTCTTTGGTAGTTTTAACTCGTACTATTTTTGTAGTGCAATCAAGGTGTTCGATGAAATGCCTAAGTTAGTGATTTTATTTTTTTATATGCAATTTGAGCTGAAATTATGGTATGTTTTGTAGGTTTTAATTAGTATCATCCCCGTCCTCACCGCCGTCGATCGCTAGCGTCGTCCCCTAGCCGGCACGGTACCACCTCGGTGAGCCCCTCTTCTTTTTTATAAAAAACAATTAGTTTTATGTGATGAACTTGAATATTAATTAAGTTGGTCACTCATATATCCATGATGTTGTGTACTTAATGATTTTTGATATACATATAAAATGCAGATGAGTCGACAATGGATGTACGGTGACCGGTGCCATCCCGAGTTCATTACTGGCATGCATTATTTTCTCAACGTGGCTGAGGCAAACAGGCGATCGAATGGTTTCATGTATTGTCCATGTAGTTCTGTAAGAATATGAAGGATTACTCTACCTCGAAGACCCTTCACGTCCACCTGCTGGAGAATGGTTTCATGCCCAGCTATAATTGTTGGACCAAGCACGGAGAAAGAGGGGTTATATTGGAAGACAACGAAGAAGAAGAGGATAGTGACAACTATCCCAGCTTATTCACTGAAGACGGTGGTAGTAGAATGGGGGAAGACGAAGCTGAAGAAGAGCTCATTTTCGATGAGCCGATTTTTGATGACCCGGATGACGATTTGGGTCGGGCCATTCTTGATGCGAAGATGAACTGCGGAAATGAAAAGGAGAGGTTGAAGTTGGAGAAAATGTTAGAGGATCACAACAAACTGTTGTACCCAAATTGCGAAAATGGTCAGAAAAAGCTGGGTACCACGCTGGAATTGCTGCAGTGGAAGGCAGAGAATGGTACTTCTGACAAGGGATTTGAAAAGTTGCTGAAAATAATAAAGAAGATGCTTCCAGGGGAGAACGTGTTGCCCTCTAGCACGTACGAAGCAAAGAAGGTTGTCTGCCCTCTAGGATTAGAGGTGCAGAAGATACATGCATGCATCAATGATTTGCATCCTCTACCGCGGGAGTACGAGAATTTGAATGCATGCCCGGTATGTAGTGCATTGAGGTATAAGATCAGGCGAGATGACCCCGGCGATGTTGAGGGTGAGTCCACCCCGGGAAGAGGGTTCTGCGAAGGTGATGTGGTATGCTCCTATAATACCACGGTAGAAACGTTTGTTGCAGAACAAAGAGCATGCCAAGTTGTTGCGATGGCACAAAGAGGACCGTAAGAAAGATGTGATGCTGAGACACCCCGACGGGTCGCGGTGGAGAAAAATCGACGAGAGTTCAAGTCATTTTCAGATGACGCAAGGAACTTAAGATTTGGTCTAAGTACGAGATGGCTTTAATCCTTTCGGGAGCAGAGCTCCGATCATAGCACCTGGCCGGTGACTCTATGTATCTATAACCTTCCTCCTTGGTTGTGCATGAAGCGGAAGTTCATTATGATGCCGGTGCTCATCCAGGGCCCGAAGCAACCCGGCAACGACATTGATGTGTACACGAGGCCATTGGTTGAAGAACTTTTAGAGTTGTGGCGTGACGAAGGTGTACCTGTGTGGGATGAGCACGAACAAAAGGAATTTAACCTACGAGCGTTGTTATTTGTAACCATCAATGATTGGCCTGCTCTTGGTAACATTTCAGGGCAGTCAAACAAGCGATACAATGCATGCACACACTTTGTTTAGGTGAGACTGATAGTAATTATTTGGGAAACAAGAATGTGTACACAGGGCATCGTCGATTTCTTCCAAAACAACATCACGTAAGAAAGAGAGGAAAGCATTTCGGAGGTGAGGCAGATAACCGAACGAAGCCTACCCGCCCTAATGGGGAAGTTATATATGATATGGTCAAGGATTTAAAAGTGATCTTTGGAAAGGGTCCCGGCGGACAATCTGTTCCGCATGATGTTGACGGACACGTACCCATGTGGAAGAAGAAGTCGATATTTTGGGAGCTACCCTACGGAAATTGTTAGAGGTTCACTCTGCAATCGACGTGATGCACGTGACGAAAAATCTTTGCGTGAACCTGCTAAACTTCTTGGGCGTGTATGGGAAGACAAAAGATACACGGATGCACGGCGGGACCAGCAAAGTATCCACGAAGGAAACAACCTGAATCCGAGAGAAGTATCAAGGTCCTGCCAGCTATGCTCTTACCAAAGAGGAGAAGGAGATCTTTTTGAAGTCTGAGTAGCATCAAGGTCCCGTACGGCTTCTCGTCGAATATAATTTGAATAATAAACATGTCGGAGAAATAGTTTGATAACCTAAAGTCTCTTGTCTGCCACGTGATTATGACAGATTTACTTCCGGTTGCTTTGAGGGGCTTCGCCGGAAAATGTTCGAGTACCCATTGTGAAGCTATGTGCGTTCCTCAATGCAATTTCTCGAGAAGGTGATCAATCCACTTACTCTACAAAATTTACGAAGGATGTGGTCCAATGTCTAGTCAGCTTCGAGTTGGTGTTCCCACCATCCTTCTTCAATATTATGACACATCTCCTAGTTCACCTGGTCGAAGAGATTGGCGTTCTCGGTCCTGTATTTCTACACAACATGTTCCCCTTTGAGAGATTCATGGGAGTCTTAAAGAAGTACGTTCATAACCGTGCTAGGCCAGAAGGAAGCATCTCCAAGGGCTATGGAACGAGAGGAGGTCATTGAGTTTTGTGTTGACTTTATTCCTGACCTTAAGCCGATCGGTGTTCCTGAATCGCGCTATGAGGGGAGACTGCGTGGAAAAGGCACGCTAGGAAAGAAATCAGCAACGTGTATGGACGGACATTCTTTCACTCAAGCACACTACACAGTTCTACTTAATTCCATCTTGGTGGCTCCGTACAAAGAGGAACACAAGGAGATCTTACGCTCTAAATACCCGGAGCAACGTGAAGATTGGATTGATGGAGAACACATGAAGACTTTCGGCGGTTGGTTGCAAACACGTCTCATGAATGTCACCGATGACGAGCAGCTGTACTTGTTGGCCAAGCAACCATCTTCTACTATATCGACTTTTCAAGGGTATGAGATTAATGGGAACACATTTTACACTTTCGCCCAAGACAAAAAGAGCACCAACCAAAACAGTGGTGTCCGCTTTGATGCAGAAGATGGCAATGGGAACAAGGTCACATATTATGGGTACATAGAGGAGATATGGGAACTTGACTATGGACCTAATTTCAAAGGTCCCTTTGTTCCGGTGTAAATGGTTCAACCTGAAAGACGGGGTACAGGTAGACCCGCAGTACGGAATGACTACAGTGGATTTCAAGAATCTTGGGTACGACACCGAACCATTCGTCCTAGCCAGTGAAGTGGCTCAGGTTTTTTATGTGAAGGATATGTCTAGCAAACCGAAAAAAAGAAAAGAAAGGCAAGAGGACACATCATACGATGAGCCAAAGCGGCACATAGTTCTTTCAGGAAAAAGAAACATCGTGGGAGTAGAGGACAAGACAGACATGTCAGAAGATTATAATAAGTTTGATGATATTCCACCCTTCAAGGTAAAAATTGACCCAAGCATCATCTTAAACAATGAAGATTGTCCATGGTTGCGTCGCAGTAAGAAGAAAGGGAAACGAGCGAAGAAAACTCAGAAGACTAGCTAGCTACATATAGGGATCATAACCAATATGGAAATCACTTTTGTGTAATGATGTTACTGTATGTAAGATATTAACAATGGAGATGGTTGGCTTGTTTTACTAGTTAAGTCACGGGCTTGCAGGGAAATTTTTCCGAGGCGGAACTTCCGAATATGCCATATATAGGGCATGTGCACCAAGGGCATATTCGAGAAGTTCCGCCACGAGATTTCCCAACCCTTTCCGCAACATTGTTAGAGGAGATGGAGTCTTCCACGGGCTTGCGGGAAAAAAATTCCGAGGCGGAACTTCCGAAGATGCCATATGGCGTGTGCACCAAGGGCATCTTGACAAGTTCCGCCACGGAGATTTCCCAACCCTTACCCCAACTTTGTTAGAGGAGATGGAGTCTTCCACGGGCTTGCAGGGAAATTTTTCCGAGGCGGAACTTCCGAAGATGCCATAGGGGCGTGTGCACCAAGGGCATCTTCGACAAGTTCCGCCACGGGAGATTTCCCAACCCTTTCCTCCATCCATGGTGATGAAACTCTCCATCCATGTTGGCTTGTTGAGCTGCTTCCCATGGTGTATCGATGCTCCTTTTATAGGCAGAGCGTCCTTATCCTGCAGACAGCTTTAGTACCGGTTGCACCCACCAACCGGTACTAAAGGTTACCCACGCGTCCTTATCCCACCGACAGGGCGTCGTGCGCTACATACTTTATCTCATCGAGCAGGGCGTCCTTATCTGCCGACAGCTTTAGCACCGGTTGCACCCACCAACCGGTACTAAAGGTTACCCACGCGTCCTTATCCCACCGACGGGCGTCGTGCGCTACATACTTTATCTCATCGAGCGGGCGTCCTTATCCTGCCGACAGCTTTAGCACCGGTTGCACCCACCAACCGGTACTAAAGGTTACCCACGCGTCCTTATCCCACCGACGGGCGTCGTGCGCTACATACTTTATCTCATCGAGCGGGCGTCCTTATCCTGCCGACAGCTTTAGCACCGGTTGCACCCACCAACCGGTACTAAAGGTTACCCACGCGTCCTTATCCCACCGACGGGCGTCGTGCGCTACATACTTTATCTCATCGAGCAGGGCGTCCTTATCCTGCCGACAGCTTTAGTACCGGTTGCACCCACCAACCGGTACTAAAGGTTTGCCTCTGTCTTCCCGCCTATTTTCTTCCCACGCTTTTCACCGGTTCCCGCCTTTGTCTTCCCGCCATTTTTCCACTATATATATGTAGGCTTGGCCCCCATTTACATATCACATCTAGACTCATATCCGCAAACCTCATCATTCTCTCCCATGGCTTCCATCGCATCTCTAACCCCCCGGGAGGCGGAGGCGCTTTGCGCCTCGAACTACCCCTGCCCGCCGGGCTACCGCGTCCCGACCGGCTGGTTGCTAAGCGTCGGAGGCGTACCGGTCCCTTCAGTCCCTCTAGGTGTGGCGCGCGAGATGGCCATCACGAACCACTACTACTTCGAGCTCACGCCGGGCAGGCGGAGGAATCCCAGTGGCATCCCGACTACAGCCCGAGTTGGGGAAGGTTCTTCATCGATCGGCGTGAGAGGGGGCTTTCCGAGCATGAGGAGGGCGGTCCGCCTCTTCGAACTTCAACGAGGCCGGCCGTCGGCTGTGGTGGCGCGGCCGGACTCTCCAGGGCGTCATGGCCTACCGTGGCCCCCGCCTGCGCTACCCTCAGTCCCAGCCCACGCGTGCTCACCCGCCGACCGGAGAGTACCGCGACCCCGATGCCAGCGACGATGATGACGGCGACTACGACGACTACAGTGGCGAGTACTACAGGGCTAGGCACGAGTATGACTGAATGACTCCAACAGTAGAATTTGGCCATGTATCTTTAATTTTCAGTTAAACTATGTATTTTAATTCGAGTTCAATCGTAATAAAATTTTATTCCCGCCCTTTCTTTCCCGCCTTTTTCCGTCGTACGTGGCGGGAAAGTTTCCCGCGCGGACGGCGTCGTGGCAAGAGTAAAGAATAGAAATAGATAATATATAGAAAAGAATTAGAAAATATGTAGAAAAGAAATATAAAAAAGGATATAGAAAACAAATAGAAAAGAAAACAAACGGAAATAGAAAAAGAAATAGAAAAGAAATAGAGAAGAAAAGAAACAGAAAATAAAAAGAAAAGAAAAGAAACACAAAAGAAAAGAAAAAAAACATAAAAGAAAAGAAAGAAGAAACAGAAAACAAAATAAATAGAAAAGAAATATAAAAGAAAAGAAACACAAAAGAAAGGGGAACGAAAATGAAAAGAAAAGAAATAGAAAATGAAAAGAAAAGAAATAGAAAATGAAAAGAAATAGAAAATGAAAAGAAAAGAAATAGAAAATGAAAAGAAATAGAAAATGAGAAGAAAAGAAAAGAAACACAAAATAAAAGGAAAAAGAAACGAGAAAGAAAGAAGAAAACGAGTAAAAGAAAAAAGAAACGACAAAAGAAAAAGAAAACGGTAAAAGAAAAAAGAAAACCAAAAAAAAACCTTTAGTACCGGTTGGTACCACCAACCGGTTCGAAAGGTCTTTCGTACGGTTGGTGGTACCAACCGGTACTAAAACCCATCGCCATGTTTTAGACTTAGCCGCGCGACAGCGAGAGCCCCAAATCCTCTTCTTCCCCGCGCGACCACGAGCCCCGACGCCGCCGGCGACGCAGACGCACCCACGCCGCCCGACGCACCCACGCCGCCGCCGACGCACCGCCGCCGCCGGCGCAGCCGCCGCCGCCCGCAGGTACCTCCCGACCCTCTCCTCCTTTTTCCGCCGCCCGCATCCACGCCTCCCCGCTCGCGGCACCGACCCTTTCGTGGTCAGCCTCGCGCTCAAGGCCTGCGCCGCGGCCGGCGACGCCGGCCACGCCGCGTCGCTGCACGCCTTCGCCGTCGAGGTCCTCGGCCGTCTCCTCCGTCTTCGTCGCCACCGCGCTGCGACGCGCTACGCCAAGGCCGGCCGCCTCGCGGCGGCGCTCGGGGTGTGTTCGACGAAATGCCAAGCAAGAACGTGGTCTCGTGGACCACGCTCGTGGCGCGCCGACGCGGGCGGGCCGACGCCACGACGCGCTCCGCCGCCCGCTGAGACCGGCGGAGCCGAGGCAGGTCGCGCAGTCCGCGGCTGTCGGACCGGCGCCGCCGCACGCGGCGTGGCCGTAGGCGAACGCGTTCGGGTACGGGGAGATGCTGTAGGCGTCGCGGGCGCGGGACGACGGCGTGGCGGCCAGCAGGTCGGCGAGCACGTAGGCGAGACTCTCCGCGAAGGGGTCCCCGGCGCCGTACACCGCGCCGTTGCACCGCACGGACAGCGGCGTCGTGTTGGGCGCGCCACTGGCGGCCCGCGGGGAGGAGAGGACGAGTAGCAGCGCGACGGCGATGAGGACCTGGTCCTCTCTGTTGTGCGAGGACGCCATGGCTTCGTCGGATCTTGGGCTACGGGTGTGTGTGGTTGTTGGTGCTCGCGGTATGTGATTGCGAACAGCATCTATGCGTGTGAAGATAGGACGGTAAGGCCGGCCGGCCGGCCGGCGGATGGTCGTTTTCACGGGAGACTGCTCGTGTGTCTGTTTGCTTGCCTCTTGTATGACTGACCATGGGCGGACACACAGGGTGGGCCGGGTGGGCCGGGCGCTCCGCCGCTTCGCTGAGAGGTGGCTCCAGGCGGTGAGCATGGCGAGCATCATGAGCTTCTGCAGCGTGTCGGCGGCGATGAAGCGCAGGTTCATGGTGTAGGGGTCGTTGGTGGAGATGAAGTGGAAGGAGAGGAGCGGGACGGCGAAGAGCGCCACGAAGTGTGGTGAAGTGTGGGGGAGTGTTTTATTTAGGCGAGATGGCAGCTCTGGTTGGACCATCCCTTGTTCCGTTGCTGTAGTGCTAGGCGTGTATCCATACGGCGAGGGGTGTACGGTCGATATATAGACAACCGCCGCGACATAGAGAGAAGAGCGAGAGGACGAGCGCCGAGTGTTAGGGTTAGGGTGCGTAGCGGTGCCGAGTCCGTGGCGGTGCCGCCGCGACATAGAGAGAAGAGCGAGAGGAGGAGGGGAACACCGTGTCCGTGGCCGTGGCGGTCCGTTAGGGTTTTTGCTTTCTTCATTTCAATTGTTATCCATCTAGCAATCTGTTATATGCTCATTACATGATGAATGAAATACAATTGCTTTCTTAATTTTGCAGTGACATTGAGGTATGGAGGACGGCACCTTCGTCCGAGATGAGGAGGGGGAAGAAGCGGTGCAGCGATTGATCTATGAGAGTGCCCGTGGTCCGGAACCCGACGATGGAGATGACAACGAGTACCCGACTTTTCTGAATGATTTTGGCGAGGGACTTGAGTCTGAACAAGTTAGAAAAGACAATGAAGTGTCCATCACAAACTCCGGCGAGGTGTATATCTATGTATCAATTAGTCTGTGTTCATCCCTAGATGCATTCATTTATTTGTATTGCACTTATTAACGAATAATTTTTCTTTTAGCCTTACGGATCATTGAGCAAGTCTGTTAGAACAAAACGAGGCCCGACGCGGGTGCTAAAGGGCGAGGGCAGGTTAGCCCTCACGGCATTCAAGGCTAATGGTGAACCAGTGGAGCCCAAGGAGTTTTGCCGCAAATTTACAAGTCAATCCGGAGTTATTGTTAGGGACCATGTACCGATCAGCATTCAAGAGTGGCATAAGCCGAAGAACCCGGAGAGTGGTGCTACTTATGTCAACGACAACATGAAAAAATTTCTTTGGGAAACGCTGCGACAAAGTTCAGCCTACCGGAAGACATGACGGAAGGCCGAAGGATAAAGTCAAGGAATGGACATGGAAGAAGATGGCCATACAATTCCAGAGCTTCAAGAAAAATTTATGGGACAAATATAAGAATGAAGATCCAGGTATTCGATGATAATACCGAAAATCTAGTGAAGATAAAAGATCAACGGGCCGCATTTAAGGAGTATAAGAAATCGTCTAAGTTTGTGTCCCGATCGAAGAAAAATACCGAAAATGCTGCAAAGAAGAAACTTCCGCATCATTTGGGGTTAGGTGGCTACAAGAGTGCCATTCCGAAGTGGACAACGTTTGAGAATAAACTGATGGATCATGGAATCACTCCACGAGACATGGACTGGCCCGAACGGTCCAAGTTCTGGTTGTTCGCTCATGGGGCAGGGTTGGACCCAAAGAGGGGTTGATCGTTGCGAAGGGAAAATGGAAGGAAAAAATTGAGGCAATTGTACCGAAGCTTGTAGATGCAATTGAAAAGGTCGAGAAAGGAGAGTACATTCCCGATCGAGAGAATGACGAGTGACACTCGCTACGGGAACCCCGAACATGTTGGACGGAGTACGAGCTCGCCCAGGTCTCACCATGAAGGAAGCGTGGCCGGACAGCGCTGACACTTATAGAAGCCGTTCGCGAAAGAAGAAGAAGGACGCCGACATTGTAACGGAGTTGTTATCTAGGGTGGAGGCTCTTGAGAGAAATCGAGAGGGCACCCGATCAGCCATGTTTCTACGGGATCCACAAGCCGATGCTGCCCCATCTCAGCGAAGAAGCGGTGTCGGTTCCTCGCATCTTGACGGATGTGGAGGAAGCTACCCCGTGGATTATGTCACGGAGAAGACAGATTGCGAGCTACATATGTTAATCGGGACCGCGTACGGTAAGGTGGCGGTCGGCTATGTGTACCCAAGTGAAGATGGAGCAATGCACCATCATATGCCCATTCCACCTGGTTGTGTTCGTGTCGGGGTGGATGAAGTTGTTTCGGGGTTTGAAAAAGTGGAGCTTGATATTCCTAGAGGTGAAGATGAGAGGACACCTGGCGATGTCAAGCACGGTTTCGCCCTATGGCCGAAGAAGTACGTCGTCCTTTTGCAAAGGCCACCGACTCCTACACATGAGCAGCAAATGCCATCAACTCCTCCTGGTGGCAGTCCTGGTGAGCAGCCAAGTCCACACCTACCTGAGAGGGACCCCAGCGTGAGTCCACCATCTCGAGATCCTCCGCGTAAGACAGCGTCCGTTAAGCGGAGCAGTACGCCGCCTAGGAAGAAAGCTAGAAAGGAGAAAACAACTGCCGCCTCTGAGAAGTTACCTTGGGAAAAAACTCCAGAGGAAAACGCGGAGGCCGTTCAGGCCGAGGTGAAGAAATTTTTGCACCGAAAGTGCAGAGATACCTTTCGAGAAGACACTAGATCGGGAGAAAGTTGTGCGTACCGTTGACAATCTATATGACCTGTACCATCGCCGCCATCTGACTATGCGCGTTCTATTGAAAGGTCGTATGACAAGATGATCGAGCGACAAAACCCGTTAAATCGGGTATCGGGGAGATAAAAGGAATACACGGTGTCTACCAGCTCGGACAACAACCCGTTCAATCGGTCGCCCCTCTCAAGGTGTTTGACGGGAAGACCGTTCAAAGTTCTCGACAAGACGCAACTGATTATGCCTTAGCTGAACGAGCATATCAGTTTGTTCAAGGGAAAGATTTGGTCGAGAATCTCAGGAAGGTACCAACATGTATGCGTAACTTGCATTCGTGGTACCTTAAGGCCTCAAAGGAAGGGATCGAGACTATCATGGTGCGAGTTAGGGAAGAGCACTACTTCCGTGAAATCTTGTGTGAACGTTGACTTCGCCGAACTCTTTCAGTTATATAATCTCCGGGCCCTCGACAAATCAATCATCGATTGCTATTGTCCGTAAGTGATTTATTTATTTAATTTGAGAAGTCGTTCATTGTCTGCAGATTATAATCTTTTGTGCGCTATATTATGCAGATCGAAGATGCTCGAATGCAAAAGGGACGATATCACGAGACATTGGGTTCATTGACCCGAACACAATGCATGTCAAAACCATAGATGATCCCCTCTATAACAAGGATACACCGCAGACTTTGCTAAGGTTTTTGAAGCGACAACGTGACAAAAAGCTAATACTTTGGCCTTACAACTTCGAGTGAGTCTTACTTGTCTTATAACACATTATATTTTGCTCACCGTATGTCAAAATTTTAACTAATGACTACATATTGAAACGTGCGTAGGTTTCACTTTATTCTTCTCGTCATCAATTTGGAAATTGGAGAAGTTGAAGTCTTGGACTCACTAAGCAAAGAAAAGGATCTATACGTGTCTTGTTTTTTAATGCTCAGAAGGTAATTTTAATTCTTATCGGTTTGTTTCGTTAATTTCCTGCTTTGAACTAATTGATGACTCTTTTATGCATTTTCTTTTGTCGAGCAGCGTATGGCAAACTTTCATCAAGGAAGATACGTCCCGTGAATGGCCACCGAAGCTGCGATGGCGTGCGAAAGTAAGTAGTACTACCTAGGTCCACACACCTTTCAATTATCATACTTGACTATTGTTTGATTGAATTATATTCTTGTAAAGAAATGCCCGCAACAACCTCCGGGGACCGATCTCTGTGGATTCTTCGTTTGCGAGTTCATCCGCAGAATTGTCAACGAGAGAACGAATAATGAGAGAAATAAAGAGGTACAAAAACAATCTTCACAAATTTGTTTTGTTATCATAAGTTGTGCTGAGTTTCAGTAATAGTTGTTTCATGTATTCATTTGTATCTTATTCTTTTATAGTTGGCAAGAAAGCGGAACAAGCTCTCAATCGATGACCGCTTCATAGCAATAGGCGAGGAATTGGCGGGATTTTTCCTTCGGGACGTCATACCACCACTCGCAGAGCACCACAATGAATGAAGATGTACATGTTACATATATCGTTGACTCGAAGAGTACCACTATGCTACATGTAATAGACATATATAGAGTATGCCTCGGAGAGCACCACTATGCATGAAGATCGATCTTCATGCATAGTGCTACTTAATTTGCGATCTCATGCAATAACATGTGTGTTATATTATATGCACCAACTTGCTATGCATCATCTTGATCTTCATGTACTACATAAACCCAAACGCGTTTCTGGTGCATCGACGCGATATGAATCAAACCGATATCCCTAAACCTCTCCAAAACCCTAAAAAGCCAATTCTCTGCGTGAAGATTTGGGAAAAATTCTGCCCGCGGAGGGGAACCTTTGGTACCGGTTCGTATTACCAACCGGTACCAAAGATCCTTAGCCCTGAGCTCTCCTGGTGGCCCACGTGGAGGCCCGTTTTATACCGGTTCGTAAGCAACCGGTACGAAAGAGGGGGGGGCTTTAGTGCCGAATAATTTGTACCGGTTGCAAAACCGGTACGAATGGCCCTCTGGAACCGGTATAGATGAGCGTTTTTCTACTAGTGTAGATGAAGAGAGCATGAAAAGGATATATTAGCTCAAGAACATCAACACTTGAGCTGATGATCAATGCCGATATCCAGGAGTTGTAGATCGATCAAAATTAGATCTAAAAAAATATTTGTACTATCTATTCTTATTAAATGATTCACTCGCACACATCACAGACACAAGAAACAAACCAGAGAGAATCTGGATGATCAGCGGATCACTTGAAGTTCACACCAACTTAGAATAAATCATACCCAAGAATCTTATGCATGAGTATCATCTAGATACTGCATTTACGTGACCACCAACTCCATAGCTAGCTAGCATAACTAGGAAATTATCAAGAATTCATCGAGGCATGCAAGAATAATCTAAATTATGCATAGTAACCCAATACATGAACCATTGGATCCATATAACACATTTGCACGTAGCCAGCATGCCAAATATGTGCAAGCCATTGAATAATCTGGAATATGAACAAATTGAACCATACTAACTAAGTAAATATGCCCTACACTTTATTCAAGCTTCAGCTGAATCAAATTAAGTGAAATCAGCAAAACAAAAAACATTTGGAACCTAAACATAGTAAAGGAGACATAATATTTTCATGTTTAACATTGTGGTAAGGCATTTGGTTTCGTCACAATTAGGAAAAAGCCAAACCATCACATTTAAGAGAATTTCATTTGCAAGCACTTCTTCTAGGCTTTTCTTATGTTAATGCTTGAAGCAACCCTAGAAACCTAGGCCTAAGAGAATCTCCATGGGCGCCCCAAAAATATTGTTCGTCACCCCAAAACAAAGGCCATTTTGGGGGCGCCCAAACGCATATCTGGCACTCTAGGGCTGGCTTCCCCAAGCGGTGCTACCCAACAAGAGAGGGTCTAGGCGTGATTGAGGTTGACACCTACACCTTGGGTACCATGCCAGACAGGGACGACACCAATCGGGGGGAACATGGCATTGGGTTGATGACGAGCTTGCTCTCACCGATCTCGGAGTTGGAAAAACGTGATCATGACATAGCGGACCCCTCTTCCTAGAAGTAGCTCGCGAAAGATGATGAGAGCGGCAATGAGCTCCTTGAATGGCCACCGGTGGTGCTCCCTTCGCTGAAACCGACCACCGTGTTGTTGCTGCAATAGTTGGATTCCGTCACTAAGCGGCGCTTGGGCCCCTTCAACTCTAGTGACTGCATCGGCTTCTTCTTATTAGCTACTCTCCATAGCCACAAATTTAGTTCGTTGGGCACACCTTATTTCAGAGCCTCTTTGACTCCTCCGAAGGCATCTTCGCTGCCAACGGCCACATAGGCCTAGACGAGCCCCAGGGAGGCAACACGGGAACGATGACATTGTCGATGTCACAGAAATACGTCAACATCGGTTGGGAAAAGATAAGATCGTTGGGCAGTAGTGTGGAAAGTGAGGATGGAAAGTAAGGTTGGATATAGTCATTTCACTGCCGGGTGGGCCAAGTTAGGCCAGTGTTGTACGTGACAGTAGAGCTGAGCCGAAAAGATCCAGGTCTTGTGCAAAATTCTAAAAATGGACCCTATTAACCAAAAAAAAAATAGCTAATGAACAATTATTGTATATATTGTGGTGACCCTGCATACCACTGCATGTTGTAGTATGCCAGTCGTTGATATAACATTCACGAAGTACCAATCCGCAAATATTACATCCCTCATAGTAGTAAAACAGAACATAGCAGGTTCATAACTCATTCATTTATTATTACAAGCAACATGTACATATCATCTCGGAGCTCCTCTTGAGTCCTAAGAGGGATACTCCTGGGTTCGAGGCGAACCCAACTTAGCTTACAATATAAGAGTCTTACTAAGTTATACATTTATTCTCCTCGAGCAGTTAAGTACTAAGAGTTCGTACTGCTCGGATACTACTACTACTTGGTAGGTCTATACGTGCTCTCCTCCGGAACCCTCCCCGGTTCCGTAGACTATGAGGTAGTCTACACCTTCAACACCTCCAGAGAGGTCTGGTTCGTCATAGCCGATGACTTCGGCTCCTTCAGGGTCGTCGTTGTCCTCCTCCAGTCGATTCAGACAATCTAAGCAGAGGTTTTAAGAGTGGTATGAGTACGAGCGTACTCAACAAGTTCATTATAGAAAAGAGGTGTTTAATGCACTAGCTACAATATTAGACCAGAAAGTCTAATACCAATGCAGGTTTTGATAAACATTTCTTCAAGAGGTTGCTTTTATTCCAAAGAAATATGTCCGTCAGCCTTCACCGGTTTACTAGAACTTCATGGAGTTCCTTTCCGGCAGCGTTCGCAGTTCCAAATCCCGGAACAGGGAGTGACAGGTCACGATTCATTACACTCTGCAGAGGTGTGTTGCTTTACCCATAAGAGATCTTAACCTTGGTGCCAACCGGGCAGCTTTCCTGTCCACACTTCCTTCGGTGTGAGGCCCGGTATAAGGTCATAGCCAATCATATTCCTCCGCTACCTCGCACACCCACCCTTTGTTGCAAACCCCGACCCTGGGTCCTCGCCGGTCCTCTTACACCAATTAAGGATGGACCCCGACCGCGACAAAAGTTATGGGCTCTACCATAAACTCCTTCGCCGGTAGCTGCAACCCATCATAGACCGCATTACCGTGGGGAATTAGAATGGGATCCCCACCCTCCGGTTGTTCTCGCAAGATACAACTGCTACGGTAAGCGCATCTGTTGATGTACAAGAGGTGGAAATACGATTGACTATTCCGTCCCACTCCAGATCTTATGGTTAACACGGGTGTTACGGCACAAGAATCACTGGACGACATTTGTTGTTTTATCCTAGATGGATATTAACCCTTGCAATGGAACCTCCACCATATCAACACAATCCATGGTTCCATTGCTCACCACTTAGTCATATTCATAGTTATGAAAATAGTGGTTTTGCTTTTTATGCAATAGTGGTAAACATAGTACTTTGCAAGTAATTTGGTAAAAATACTCGAATGACATGAGCAAGTGATGAACTTGCCTGAACACTGCAAATTGTTGCTGTTGGATGGTGTGGACTGACCCTTGTCCTCTGTTGCTGAAAAAATAGCATCATTGTCCGATAAGGGCAATGGTTAAAGAAGCAATTATGCATGATTCCATTTTTAGGGTTGTTCCCCCCTTCCGGTGTTTTTATCATTTCATGTGAGAGGTTAATACTAAGAATGATTTAGGGATGCTCTGTTTAGGGTAAAATACTACCTTGAAATGTTGTCAAGGTGTTTTTAAAGTCCAAAAGAATTTATGGACTAATTTTCATTATTGAAAATATAAGGTGTGATTTAAATGATTATTTAAATCATCAAATTTGGACTTAATCTTGTTTGCCTTCAAAAATTCTATTTCATATTTTATTATGATAGAGAATTTTATCCTGAGTAGTTTTCATAATTTTAATTATTTTTTAGAGCTATTTATCATTTTCTATGTATTTTCAAAGTTTCTGTTTTAATTGGATTTATGAAATGTCTAAAACGCCCCTGGGCCCACATGTTAGGGTGGCCCAGTGGGTTAACCCTAACCCGAGCCGCACGTTGGGCTCGATCGGACGCGCCCGTCCCCTTCCCCTTCTCCCTCGCGAACCCTAGCCTCCTCGCTCTCGCGACGTCGTGGTCGCCTGCGCCTTCGTACTCCGGCCAACTCCGGCCATCGCCGGTGGTGAGAAGTGGCGCATCTGAACCGCCGTTCGACGGCGCTTCAGATCCACCGTGTCGATCTGTGTTTCGCCGCCTCCTCGTCTCGCCCCCATCGCCTCTGCTCGCCTGCCGTGGTGTTCCGCGGCGATTTCGTCGCCGCCGACGCTCCTGGCGCCGTCGCGCGGCCGTGTGCCTCACCGTGGTTGCGCTGGCATTGCGGCGAGGTGGTGCCTGGCTTGGCTTGGCCTGGCGCCGCCGTTCGCCCGACGCGTGCCGCCGTGCCGCCATGGTCGAGCTCCTCTACGCTTCACCAGTAAGTTCACTCCTCCTCCTTCCTCTTCTGCTACATGTTCCACTCTCTCCTCTCTCCTCCTCCTCTTCGTCTAGCTTGGCCAGTGGCCTGCTTCTCCCCGTGGAGATGCTGGCTATGCCGTGATGCTATTGCTGTGCCGCGCTAGGGCTTGGCAAGCTGCTGCGCTACTGCTATGCGTATGCTGCTGCTGTGCTATTGCGCTGCTGCTGTGATTCCTAGCTACTGTGTTGTGCTGTTCTTCTTTCTCACCTGCTGTTGTATCTCATGAGCTCTTGCTCATGAGCCTACTGTGATGCTGTTGTGGTCAGAAACCCACCGGCGAGCAACGACGGGCAACACAGTAGAGCCGGGAACAACTTAGGGCTGCGGCTGGCCCTGGTCCCTCCGAGCGACGGCCCGCAAAGCCTCTGGAACACACGTCCGATGCTGGTGCAAGGGCGTGCCACCTAACCTATACCTGGTCAGGAAGGTGATGGAGATGCCTCGCTTAGTTTCCTGCATGGCATACACGTAAACATTAAATACGAGCCTCGATCGGCTCTCAGGTTATCTTGTGAATCGGCTCAAAGAGCCGATCCACCCATGATTCGTACGAGGTGCACGAATATATGGTGGTCCTGCTTGATCAAGATAAAGCTAAAGCGATCTACGCCGATTTAGGGTTTTCACCGCATAATCGGATCATCCTACTCACGATTGGGCCTCGCGGTCACGTACGGTGATCGTAAGCCGGTCCTAGACAAGGCCTAAAAACCAACACGAGGTTGATCCTCGGAACATCCTGTCTAGGGCTAGCAAACGACACCCTGCGCGTCGCTGGATCCTCCAACCCTTTGTAAGGCCTAACTATTGCAGATATTAAACTAATACTTGAAGAACAAGGAGCAACCGTAACGGATCGGATCTACTAAATAATGATCAAGCGGGGTGCCGCCCCTACACCTAAGATAGGTGTAAGGGCGGCTAGATGCATAAGGGTTGCACTACGACAGCATATGATACGAAGAACAATGCTAACCCTAACACATCTAAGATAACTACGTTGCTCGCCATCAAAAAGGCTTCAGTACGAGCAACGCATGAACAACAAAGAAGCTTATGCTGCCTAGATCGCAAGATGCGATCTAGGCAGCATGATGCTTACCGGTAGAAACCCTCGAGACGAAGGAGTTGGCGATGCGCCGAGATTGATTTGTGGTGAACGTTGGTTGTTGTTTATTCCATAAACCCTAGATACATATTTATAGTCCAGGGGACTTTCTAATTTAGGCGTGCACCTAACCGTGCACGGGTAAAACTCTATCTCTTAATCTAAGATGCGATCTACTATATTACAGATACACGGGCACGCTATCCCAAATGTTGCGCATAAGGCCGATTCATGTACATTCTTCCATGTATAATCTTTAAATCCATCTTGATCGCGGCCCACCTCTGACTCGGTCAAATTCTGGTGATAACACATGCCCCCCTGGTTTTGGAATTGATAATTCCAAAATCACTCTGCTTTCTCTTCGTTGGGTCATGTCGTGGCAGAACCGTCGCAGTATCCTTCATCATGATGCCTTGCCTTCTCAACTTCTCCGCGTGACCTAGCAGTTTTTTTGTTTTAGGCACCACTTCCTCGGAAACTGATGTGGCATTAAATTTCCACTATATCCCCTTTTATTTAACCGCTCCGAACAGTTTACTTCCGCATCCCCTTCGCATTAGCACTCCAAAAGCCCTCCTACGCCACCATGTCTTCTTCCTCCTCTGCTCCATCGGATCTTTCCACCCAGTCCTCCTCTTCCCGCGAGCCGACGCCGGAGCCGAACCCGGCGGAGGTCCACGCAGCCAATACCCGCCGCGCCATCGAGGCTGGGGAGGAGCCCAGCCATGACTTCTCCGTCTGGTCTGAGGACGACAAGTCCTTGACCGACGGGGAAAGCGACCTCCGCTTCCTCGCCGACGGGGAAACGGAGGAGGAGAGCGATGACGATCGCTTCTCCTGTGACGACTTCACCTCTCCCGAGGAGGAGGAGGAGGAGAAGGAGGAGGAGGAGGAGGACGACACCTTCTCCGATGAGCCGCCGGCCAAACGGTTCTGCCCCTGGCCGGGGAACCTCAGCGACTTCGGCCGGCCGACGGCAGCGACGACGCTGACGAGGAGGATGAGGACAATGAGGGCCCGACCGGCGGCCACTGGAGCAGCGACGACGAGCCCGCCGGGAGTAGCGCCGACAGCGGCGACGATGGCGACGACGAGGGCAGCGACGGCCCGTAGATAGGACCTTTAGCATAGGATCAGTAGTAGTAGATGGGGCAATGTATCCCCTAGTACTTCCTTTTGAGAGCAATCAGCTCTTTATGTAAGAAATCTTGCTTATCAATGAAGAACTTCTCCCAATTTGATTTTGCCGATTTCCTTTGAGCTTAATTTAGCCGATTTCCTCTCATACTGATTTTGCCGATTTGTCCCCTTAGCCAATGCGTAATGAGCCGATAGCAACGCATCGGTCCTTTAAAATTCATCCTTCAATTCTTCAACTGATGACCTCGAGATCTGGTGGACAATGTAGAGTCTTCAAGAGAGCCTTTGAATTCCTCCACCCAGGCCCAATGGTCTTCTTCCAGCACTCATCATTTTGTGAAGAAGGTTGCGATGAAGGATCAGCCGATGGTACCCCAATCGGCTCCTACACAGAGCATCTACCAGGCCTGCTGCCCCCCGAGCCTTACTCAAGGCGAGAATATCGGCGAGGATGCACCAAAGCCGACCACTTTTCTTCCCTCGAAAGCCGATATATTTCCTCTGACAGCATTGCTGAACTAGCACAAAGGATTGAAAATCCTCGATAAGAAGGTTCAGGCACCAGAATCGGCTCAAGGCAGCTGAGGAAGCTCTCATTGTTTTACTCCCTCGAGGAAGCAGAAGGCCCCACAGCTGAACTGGACTTGGTGAAGATCCGCGCTTTGAACACATAGCCAGTAGATCCTGCGTAGTTTTACTAGAGTCGATGGTTGTGCATCGGCTGTATATGATTTTTGTTTTTTTTTACTGGCCGATTTTTTCTAATCGGCCCCCAATGTTTCACTGCACACATGTTCATCTGCACATGTTTATCTGAGTAGGTGCCCCCGAGCCGAATCTGTCAGGTAACTGCAGATATCGGCTCTGTAGTTTAGCCAAGGCACCGTATTTGCACGTCGGCTTCGGTAGGACCAATGTTGATTTTCCCTGACTCATCAGCCAACGTAAACTGCTGCCCAGTAGATCGACGTTGCATACAAGCAGAACATGTGGTGAGGATAATTTTGGCCGATTGCTGGAATCGGCCTCCATATTGATCGAAGTGTTCAATGAAGGCGTTGTGCTTTTCCTTCGTATACCTTTGGGGACCGATCCCAAGGATCGGCCTCGCCACATTTGCTCATCGGTTTGCTCTTGCTACACGGTCAGGCCAGTGGATAAGACCAGCTTAACCCTGTCCTTTGTCACGTCGATGCGCTCGCAGTCGTCCAAATTGATTCCTGAGAGTGGCTCTTGGCCTACTGCTTCCCAAGCGTTCATGCTAGCCGTTGAAATTTCGGCTGAGTCATCGGCCTGGACGACCTCTACCTCATCTCCATCCCACTGTATTATGCATTGGTGCATCGTGGAGGGAATGCAACAGTTGGCGTGGATCCAATCTCTTCCTAGCAGAACAGCATAGGTGCTCTTGCTATCGACGATGAAGAACGTCGTAGGGATAGTTTTCCTTCCTACGGTCAGATCCACGTTCAGAACACCTTGTGCGTCAGACGCTTGGCCATTGAAATCGCTCAATGTCACGTTGGTCTTGATTAGATCCGAGCTAGAGCGTCCCAACCGACGTAGCATAGAGTATGGCATAATGTTGACTGCCGCTCCGGTGTCCACTAGCATCTTATTGACAGGCCTCCCATCGATATAACCTCGCAAGTACAGGGCCTTCAGATGTCTGTAGCTTCTTTCTCGTGGCTTCTCAAAGATAACCGGCCGTGGGCCGCAGTCAAGTTGTGCCACAGGTGCCTCGTCTAATCCTGGAGCACTGAACTCCGAAGGAAGGATGAACACCATGTTTGTGCCAGCCGATGTTTCATCATCGGCTTTCCTTTGCTTGGGGCGCCACTCCATTTTCCGTGGTCGACCCTCCTCATCCAGGGTTCGCTGAATTTTCGCGGCCAGATCAGGCCGCGCCTTTCTTAGCGTGTGCAGGTATAACCTTTCGGCTTCCTCCAAGCCGCGCAATCGCTGAACCCTACGCTTTTGGGAACGGCTGAGTCCATCAGGGCACCACCTTGGCCGGTGGTACCTGTCTTCTTCTTCTTCTCCCTCGTCTTCCGAATCCTCGAGATCTTCCATCCGAGGGGACTCAGCGCGTTTGCTTTGTGGTGGGAGAGGCCCTAGACGTTTGAACACGGACACGTTGGCTGCCTCCTTCTTCTTCTGGTTGCATTCTGGGCAATTGCCGATTGTAGGCAATCGGCTCATTCCTGAATCCCAGCTGTGTCTGAAGAAGGGGCAGTCCCAGTGCCTATATTCGTCGTCCTGCTCCCTCGACTTTTCCTTGGCACGGCGCTCGTACTCCTCCTCATCGCGATCATGCCGACGATGTCTCCTGGCGTCCCTAGCCAGACGGTCTCTATCATCATCGTCGCTGGATCGTCGGCGTTGGCTATATTGACTCACATACTTATTGAGGAGGTGATCAGAGAGGGGTCCTGATATCTTATGTTCTTCACTTCTCCCTCTGTGACGTAGCGCTTGCCATCATGACGGAGCCGATCGCGTGGAGCGGCCTCCTCTGTGTCCTTCTACGAGAGCAGCTGCCCTCGTCTCCATCCTTGCCAGAGTGGTGCCCAGGTCCTACCATGTTGATGCTGAACGAGGATCCTGGCTGGCAACCTTCAGGGTAAGTGCACTCCACCATGTTAACGGTGGGGAAGGGGTGAGTGTCGACCTTCATGGCGTACTGGTTGAAAATCAGACGTCCTTGCTCTATCGCCATTTGGATCTGCTGACGCCACACCCTGCAGTCGTTGGTGGCATGGGAGAGCGAGTTATGCCATTTGCAGTATGGCTTTCCGTTCAGCTCCTGTACCGTGGGGAATTTGAGGCCTTCGGGTATCTTCAACTGCTTCTCCTTGAGTAGGAGGTCGAAGATCTGCTCAGTTTTGGTCACGTCAAAATCGAACCCTCTGGGCGGACCTGGTGGCTTTACCCATTTGCAGGACACGGGGTTTGCCCCCCGAGTCCATTCAGCCACTGCTACCTCTTGATCTCCCGCACAGCCTTCGTCTTCATCTGCCTCAACCAGGACTACCGCACGCTTGAATTTATCCTGGTACAAGTCCGGATGGCGTTGTTCATATGCCGACAGTTTCTGAACCATGTGCGCCAGTGAAGGGTAGTCTGCTTGGGAAGCCATATCCTTGATTTGTGAGGCAAGGCCCACCACTGCCAACTCGACTGCTTCTTTTTCAGTCACACGAGCCGAATAGCATCGGTTCCTTAGATTTCTGAAGCGCTGGATGTATTCAGCCACAGTTTCTCCACGCTTCTGAAGTATCTGTGCTAGATCGGCAAGGCCAGACTCGGAAGCTTCGAGTGAAGCGCATGTGGAACTGTTCTTCCAAGCTGCTTCAAGTCCGGATCGAGTCCGGTGGCAACGAAGTGTACCACCCGAAAGCCGATCCCGTGAGGGACTGTGCGAAGAACCTCACGCGTAGTGGATCCGACGCTGAGGCCGTTCCTAGCTGTGCCAAATATCGGCTCACATGCTCGATGGAGCTGGAACCATCTGATCCACTGAACTTGGAGAAGTCAGGGAGCCGATACTTGGGTGGTAGCGGGACCAACTCGTATTCATCGGGGTACGGCTTGGAATAGCCGATTGTCCTCCTTTTCGGCACCATGCCGAACTGGTCCCTCAGGATCGTACTGATCTGATCCGCGGTGCTGGCTGCAGGAGTCGAACTCTGAAGATTCGCCGGGGTGGCGTACTTAGCCAGCCATGCTTGCTTTTCCAGCTACGAGCCAAGCTGCAGGAGCTGAGCTCACGGAGGTTCGTCGGGGTGGCATATTTAGCTAGCCACGTCCGCTTCTCAAGATCTGTTGCCGACGTTCCTCCTGCTTTCCCGAAGTCCCTGCTGCCGCGGCCTGGTTTGTGAGCGCCCGATTACATGATGCGGCACGTATGTGCACATGTACCCGTGAGGGATCTCCTTAGGCGCCTCATGCAAGAACTGGCAGTCACTAGGGTCACCACCGATCTTGTAGACGACGAATGCCGGTAAATTTGGCACTTCTGGTGCTGCCAACGCAAATGGTAGCGGTGGACGGGACTGGAGTGACATCTCTCCTTGGTGCGTCCCGAGAGCTGGTCCTGACGGAGAGTACTGGTGCCTCATGATCTCCTGGATCACCCGGAGAGCGACACGCTCCAAAGTGTTCACCAGGTTCTCAGAGTGGCGGTGCAGCGAGTGAGCCACCATGTAGTTGATCTCCTGACGTAGGGACTGGTGCGTTCTTCGACGGGGCGAGAGAGGTCTATCCCATCGAGCGCACCATCAGGCGAGAACCCCTTCCACCTGATGCCATGTGAACAGGTTCTGTGAAAAGAGCCGATGAGGTCGGCTTCGAGGATTGCTTTGACCTCGTCATACTTCTTCTTGAGCTCGTCGGTCAGATCCTCGTACGTGACTGGAGTGCCGTCCGCCATCTCGGATGTAGATGGCGATGTGGTTGATGTCGAAGCTTGTCCCACCGGGCGTGCCAGAATGTGTTGCGGTCAGAAACCCACCGGCGAGCAACGACGGGCAACACAGTAGAGCCGGGAACAACTTAGGGCTGCGGCTGGCCCTGGTCCCTCCGAGCGACGGCCCGCAAAGCCTCTGGAACACACGTCCGATGCTGGTGCAAGGGCGTGCCACCTGACCTATACCTGGTCAGGAAGGTGATGGAGATGCCTCGCTTAGTTTCCTGCATGGCATACACGTAAACATTAAATACGAGCCTCGATCGGCTCTCAGGTTATCCTGTGAATCGGCTCAAAGAGCCGATCCACCCATGATTCGTACGAGGTGCACGAATATATGGTGGTCCTGCTTGATCAAGATAAAGCTAAAGCGATCTACGACGATTTAGGGTTTTCACCGCATAATCGGATCATCCTACTCACGATTGGGCCTCGCGGTCACGTACGGTGATCGTAAGCCGGTCCTAGACAAGGCCTAAAAACCAACACGAGGTTGATCCTCGGAACATCCTGTCTAGGGCTAGCAAACGACACCCTGCGCGTCGCTGGATCCTCCAACCCTTTGTAAGGCCTAACTATTGCAGATATTAAACTAATCCTTGAAGAACAAGGAGCAACCGTAACGGATCAGATCTACTAAATAATGATCAAGCGGGGTGCCGCCCCTACACCTAAGATAGGTGTAAGGGCGGCTAGATGCATAAGGGTTGCACTACGACAGCATATGATACGAAGAACAATGCTAACCCTAACACATCTAAGATAACTACGTTGCTCGCCATCAAAAAGGCTTCAGTACGAGCAACGCATGAACAACAAAGAAGCTTATGCTGCCTAGATCGCAAGATGCGATCTAGGCAGCATGATGCTTACCGGTAGAAACCCTCGAGACGAAGGAGTTGGCGATGCGCCGAGATTGATTTGTGGTGAACGTTGGTTGTTGTTTATTCCATAAACCCTAGATACATATTTATAGTCCAGGGGACTTTCTAATTTAGGCGTGCACCTAACCGTGCACGGGTAAAACTCTATCTCTTAATCTAAGATGCGATCTACTATATTACAGATACACGGGCACGCTAGCCCAAATGTTGCGCATAAGGCCGATTCATGTACATTCTTCCATGTATAATCTTTAAATCCATCTTGATCGCGGCCCACCTCTGACTCGGTCAAATTCTGGTGATAACAGATGCTCATGCTCACTTAAATTGTTCCTGTTGTTGCTATGTGTATCCTACCTCTCCTGTGAGTGCAATGGCTTGCCCCTGGCTTGATCATGGTGCATGATCCTTGCCTCTGGCAAGTGTCAGTGCTCCTAGTGTGCTATCTATATGCTATAATTTCATGAACATGCTCAATTGAGCTTAACCGTTGAATTGACAGCTCCATCCCTTGATGGAGTGCTTCTGGATACAATTGTAATACTTTATTCACTTATCTGTGATGCAATTGTTCAGTTATATGGTTAATTTAATTATCCAGGCCTTGTGATGATGCTAGAATTGATTCTAGCGGGCTTTAGCATGCTTTAGCAAGCTCTGTGATCAAGTGATCCATAGCTGCTTGTTTATTGCTTGCTTAGCTTAATGCCTGTGACTGTATGGTGCTTGTTCTGGTGATTGTGTATCACCATGCCTTGTGCTGGTGCAGGCTTTGCCTGATCAAGTGTCAGCTGTTGCTTGCAGTGATCTTCTGGGTCATTTGCAAGTGTCTATACCACTGGTTGCTTGTGTATTTCAATTATCTATCTAGTTTGGCTTGATCACATGGATAATTGATGTGAACTGCCCTGCAATAATGATCATTTTACTTGAATTTGGCAGGGTTAGATGGATGCCAACTCTTGGTTGTGTACCCTAGCCCTCCTGTTTGAACCCATCTGGGTAATGATAATTGTGCATGGCTTATTTGTTTGGCTGGTTTAGTGGTTTGAGGTGACCTTGACAGCAATTCATTGCTGTTAGGTAGTGACAAGGGATTAACTTGTCAATGCCTACGGGTTGTGGACTAGGGTTTAGTTGGAAGTAGAGGGCAAGTAGATCTCGAAGGTTTCAGCCGAAAAGTACTCGACGATTATGAAAACTAGGGTTTGAGAAACAATGATTCGACGCTTTCTTTGCCCCTCGACTCCCCCTTATATAGGAGGTGGAGTCGAGGGATTCGTATTGTACAAGTTACAGAGTCCGGGAGGGTTTCCAACTCATCCCGCAAGATTACAAACATCATCTCCTAATACAACTCTAGCTTTCCTTAATATCAACTTGGGCTCCCGATTCTTCTTATTCTTCGGGTCGTGGGCCTTCAGTAAACCCCGGGTACTATCTTCGGCAGGCCCATTGGGGATGCCTATGTCAGTAGCCCCCGAGATTTTGCTTGAATCGTAGAGTCAGGGAAAATCTCCACTGTTTATATTTACTCGACAACTTTAAGCTTTTCTAAATTTCTTCATATGAATTTCTATATTGTACAAGGATAATGGTAGTTGGGGCTAGTTCATCTGACGGATCAAGTACTAGTTAACTGCTCTAGTGGCAATCCGCAAAAACCTACTTCAAGATCACGTCCCTGGACATGATCTCGGGATACTGGTGTAAACTTCGACAGGTGCCGCTTAAGGTCTTACCATTCTGTCGAGTCCCAGTCATATTTATCGGGTACCTAACGCGTCCGTTAGGATTTTTCTTCGTATCTATTGATACGGATAAAAGTAGCAAACCGATGTCAGAGACGGCGCCACGCCACACAGAACGGATCTGGGGTCTTACCTTCGCAAATTTGCGGCATTCAGAAATTGTTCGCAACTTTGGCGTTCTGAGAATATATTGTCGAGTGCTTATTCGGCTGTTGGAATGGCACATTTTATTGAGTCAACGGATGACTTATATTGCTCTCCCGATGGGAGTATATGTAGAGTTATTTATAACTCGAAATATACTCTCTTGTTCTTCTATCTTTCTTTTTATAATTTCATCGGGCACGCGAACAGCGTTCCCGATGGGAGTAGCCCCCGAGTCTACAGCCAAGGACTTGTGCTTGGGTGTAGGCTCCACGCCTTATGCCGCTATATTTTTTCCTCTGCCGAAATTTTCAAATCTCTCGGGTGCGCGGACAGCGCTCCCGATGGGAGTAGCCCCCGAGGCTATGAGCAAATATTTGTTTTTGATCATAGGCTCACACCATTTCTATTTTGTCTTTTTCAAAATTTTCATTTTTCCAAAGTAGCCCCCGAGCATTTGATCAAAAACTTGTATTTGATCAAAGGCTCTCCAATATTTTTTGCTGTCGCCTTTTTTATGAAGCTGTTAAGTCGAATTTTTCTCTTTCTAAAGTGACGTCATTGCTGACGATAGCCACGACCACAGTTCCTGGAAATCGCGAGAAGTTTTCTCTCGCTGCCTTGCGGGCCCAAATTACGCATCACATTGACACGTCGTGCAAGTGGGGGACACACGTCCTCCGCTTTTCCTGGCGCACGCACTGTAACTCCTCCAGGGTGAAATTACTTTTTTACCCCTGTTCCACGTGGACATCATCTGCCGCACACTTTTTCCATCCAACGGTACGCCGCTTCGCCGCACCTCTATATAAGGTCCCCTTCTTCTTCCTCCAGCACTTTCGCTCGTGCCGCTTTCCTGCTCTCCTCTGCAAAAATCTCCTCTTGCGCCCCATAGTTCCCTGAGCTCAACTTCCCTCGAGCTGTACTCCTGCGCCATTGTTGATGCCACTGCGCAGGCTAACAAGACACAGCACGCCATAATCAATAATGGCTTCCGCGGATCTGGGGAGCGCTGAATGGGAGAGATCCAAAATCTCAACCCAAGACATCAACCTCCTGAAGAAACTGGGGATAAGCAAGAAGCCCAAGGCGCTGTGCTTTCCCAGCGAAGAGAGCTACCCAACCCCTCCAATGGAGTATCGGGTTAGTTTTGTCGATCATCTCATCCGCGGCCTTTCTGCCCCCATTCACCCTTTTCTTCGGGGGTTGCTTTTTGTTTACGGACTGCAACTTCACCACCTCACACCCAATTCTATCCTCCACATTTCCATCTTCATCACCCTCTGCGAATCCTTCCTCGGCGTCCAGCCTAACTGGGCGTTGTGGAAGCGCATTTTCTTTTGTCACTGCAATGGCTCTCCCAATGTCACCTATAACATAGGCGGCGTTGTTATCTGCGTTCACCCTGATGTCGATTACTTCGATGTCAAATTCCCTGACTCAGTTCAAGGGTGGCGCAAGAAGTGGCTGTACATCCATGAGGAGAACCATGGATGTGCTGAAGACAACATCCCTCCTTTTGACGGTGCCGAAAAAATCTATCGCCGCCGCTCCTGGGATGCAGAGGCTACCGAGGAAGAAAAAACGGTGACGAAGGCGCTGATGACCCGCATCCATGAACTGCAAAACACTTGCGGCAAAGAGCTGTCGGGTATCCAGATCACGACATATTTCCTTAGAATCAGAGTGCAGCCTCTACAGGCTCGCAAAAATCCCCTCTGGAGGTATGCTGGCGACAATGATGTGGATTGGTTGTCGGTGGATTTGTCGGTCAAGGACTTAGAAAAACTTGTCCGGAAAATCTCCTCCCTAACCTCGAAAGATCCTGTCCCTTCTTCTTGTCGCGTAAAACCATATAGCGCCACCAATGCGCTTCCCAAGGTAACCTTTATCGACTGGCTCATTTTTATTTGCCATCCTTTACATAACTCTTATGTTGATGCCTCCCTTTATTTTTGTATAGAACCATCCAGACCTTGTCTCGCTTCCTCCCCTTCCTGAAGGTGGAGAAGTCGAAGAACGAGCTGTTGTCACGGATGACAACCAAGATGCCCCATCTTTTGAGAATGAACCCGCAGGTTCTCGAAAATCTGCGGGATCTTCTGAAAAGGAGGCTGCCTCTGAGGCTACTACATCGGCACAATCTGCTCCTCCTACTGTTTCTCCAAAGAACAAAAGGAAAAGGGCTGATGTCGAAGATTCCGGCACCTCCAAAGCCGAAGAAGCTGCTCCTTCACGTCAGAAGGTAGCTTTCGATCCATACCTTGAAGCCCTCGTCAGTTCGTAAGTCACCCTTTGCTTTTTACTGTTTTGCTACGTGAAGATTTTTGTCTATCTTGCTTCTTATACTGCCGCCATTTAATCGTAGTGGTGACGAGGAAGAAATGCCAGCTACTGATGCGACTGCTCGAATGAGTACGTCGCATACTCTAGTTGTTTCTGAGGTGCAATTTGAAGGAGAAGAATCTACGCCTCCTCAGCAAAACACCGACGAACCTGCTCCTCCTGCGAGCCCCCTTGTCCCTTCACCAAAAAGGGCGAGGGTTGAAACAATCACAGACCCTGCCCTGCAATTGGGTAGCTCCTCGACTCCTCTTCTGGATGATGTAAGTCCTTGAACGCTTTCTGATGTTGTCGATATTTTCACTGTTTGCTTCTTTTTATTTTGTGCTATCGCATTTTTGTCTCCTACCGACACTTTCTTTCTTTGTCTTTCTTTAACAGCCTTTAATTAAGGAGTTCATCCGCTTCGGTGCCCAATTCGTTGGGTACCGCGAGTACGCTAGCAAAGCCGAAGGTACTGACTTCCTGCTTCTCTTTGCCCATGACTTCTTGCTCCTTCGTCGTCGTAATTTTTACTTACTTTTGACTATTTTGGCAGAAAAACTTGCGGAGGCCAACAAACGCGCCGACACTCTTGCTCAGAAACTAGAGCAAAGTGAGGAGGCTCGCAAGAAGGCCGAATCTGATGCTAGCAAGGCTAAGGCAGAGGCTGAGAAGGCCAAAGCAGAAGCTGCTGGTGTCGAAGAGCTTCAGAAGAGGCTTCACGACACCGAGACTGCCTTGAGCGAGCATAAAACCGCACAAGCTGCTCGTGAAGAAGCAATTCTCAAGCGCTTGGATTCACAAAACCGTCGCTTTGTCAGTAAGTATTCGATCTATTTTGCATTCCTTGGACTTGCTTTTATTTACTTGTTTGTTGACCAACATATTTTTCCCTCGGCAGGGAAAACCAACCAAGAATTTGAACTTGAAGATCCTGACAATGATCCCCTCCTCGACGCACTTTCTTTCCTTGAATTCCACGGAACAGAAGCCCGTGAAGGCATTGAGCAGGCCCAGGAAGGATTGTCGCGGCTCTACCCTTACTTCTTCCCGAAGAAAAAGGAACCCGTGACTTTTCTTGCTCTTGCCAAGGACTTTAATCTGCCAGAAGATCTTGGACTGAAGCTGCGCCAAGAAAACATGAAGGTTGCCATTGAAAGCACTGTCGCCCTGGTTGCTGACAGTCAACAAAGCATCGACTGGACCAAGGTTGGCGACACGCAGGAGATGGAGACTACGAAGTGGCGATCGCTGATCAAGGCTGCGAAGCCCAACACAAAGAAGATCCTTGCTTATCTTGGATTCAAGCCCACTCCTGCTCCTAGCTCGTCGAAGCCGGAGGTCTAGTAGAATGCCCTTATCTTTTTCTGTTTTTATTTCTACTGCTTCTTTTGATGTTGTCGTCGTAGTGATTTTCGCGAAACCCGTCGTAGTAATTCTTTTGAAAAACTCCCTCTGTAATATCTGTGCAAATGTCCTGAAGATCAATGGAATTCTATCTTGCGTGATCATTGATATTGAAATTTTCTTTTCCAGTTGATATTTGATAACTACTCCGCAAATCCTCATCATGCCGATACTTCTCCTGCTTCTTCCTTCTCGAAGAGAACACTTGTCGATGATAACCTTATCGATGGTTCTTCGAGTAAACACTTGTTGCAAGATTTGCAAGAACTTCGCCAACAACTTCAATCCATGAAAAAGCAAACTCTTGCGATGATGGAGCAGTCCCGTAAAGCATCCGAAAGAGAGAAGATTGCCCTTCAACAAGCTAAAGAAGCCATAGCTGCCAAAGACGCTGCTATTTCGGAAGCTGAAAAAGCAACTGCTCGAGAAAATAATATGCTCGAGCTAATGACTGAAGCTAGTGTGGATATGTTAGGTATGTTTTTCAACCTAACACTGTCTCTGCTTTTTGCTGTACCCCCCTTTTTTTTGAATTTCTTGCTCTGTCGCTCAATAGGTTCTGTTCTCGACACTGCTGCCGAAGATGAAAGGGTGAATGTGAGAACGAACCTCCTCGTTAATCTTTCTCTTAACCATGGCTGTTTGTTCTGGGCCACGCCTGAACGAACCCAACAAATTGTCAGGTTCCAAGATCGCGCCTGTCAGGTTCGCGAATTTCTTAACTTCTGCACGAGAACCTTGACCCTTGTTTGCAAGACTCTGTTCCCTCGAGATGAAGCTCCCGAAACTCTTCTTGGATTGATGGAGAAATTCCGAGATGCCCCTCGTATTCATAACTTTGTGCGAGCTCAATTGACTGCTGGAGCAAGATTCGCCATGATCATGATACATATTTGCCATCCCAAATTGGACTTGACGAAGATTGTCGCTGACTTCTTGGCCAAAAAATCGCGACGAAAAAATCACATTGATGAAATCAATGATATGGTGACTCCTGTGGCCGAGGCGATGATGGATGAACTTCTTCGGATGGATTCTGAATTCTTCGTCAAGGGGACCTATGCTGAGCACAAGACAACCAAAGGTTTATCCATAGATAGTATATTAGGCCTTGACTGAGTTGTACTATATTGCGAAAAGTTATGTCTATATTTCTTTGTCGAATTCTTTGTATTGATGAAGTTGTCTATATTGTAAAGTGTAATCTATATTGCGAAGCCCCCGAGCCTTTGGCTGGAGCTTATACTATTTTGTTATCTCGAAGAATTTATTTTTTGCGAGAATATATATTTTTTGCTGTCGTGGGTTATGAGCCCCCGAGTCTGTCGAAGAAAAAAGATGTATCTCATCACTATCTTTTATTATATTGCAGCACCGCGAGCCCGCCTCATTAAAAACCTTTCCAGCCCCACTCGGTGCCCTGAAAAGGAAAAGAGTGCGTCTGAAAACTCGCGGGCGTTTCAGTACATTGTATTTTTACAAAGGAGGACTATATTTCGACTCTAAGCGTAGAACCGCCTGAGCTGCGCCACGTTCCAGGGGTTTTTCTCGGGAACCCCCGTCTTCTTGTTCTTGATCCTGTATGCTCCTCCTTCAATTACTTCCGTGACGATCTAAGGGCCCAGCCATGGTGACTCGAGCTTTTCAGTACTTTGCTGATTGAGCCGTAAGACCAAATCTCCGACCTGGAAAGATCTTGGCCGTAATCGTCGACTGTGGTAGTTTTTCAGGTCCTACTGGTACTTGGTGACTCGTGAGAGTACTTCATCTCGAGCTTCGTCGAGTGCGTCCACATCGTCCTCTAAAGCTTTTCTTGAAGCTTCCTCGTCGTACTCTGTCACTCTTCGGGAGTCATGCTCTATTTCAATTGGTAGTACTGCCTCAGCGCCGTGGACGAGGAAGAAAGGAGTTTCTTGTGTCGCTGTATTTGGTGTTGTTCGGATACTCCACAAAACACTTGGCAATTCTTCTGGCCAGGTATGTCGAGCCTTTTCAAGCGGTCCCAGCAGGCGCTTTTTAATACCGTTGCAGATGATACCATTGGCTTTCTCGACTTGGCCATTGGTTTGCGGGTGCCCGACTGACGCGAAGTGCAATTTGATGCCTACTTCTGCGCAGTATGCCTTGAACTCCTTGGACGTAAAGTTACTACCGTTGTCTGTGACAATGCTGTGAGGTACTCCAAACCGAAAAACGATGCCCTTCACGAATTTTATTGCTGACGCTGCATCTGGTGAATTTATCGGCTTCGCTTCTATCCACTTGGTGAATTTATCAACAGCAACCAACATGTACTCATATCCACCTGGTGAAGCTTTGTGCAACTTTCCCACCATATCGAGTCCCCATTGGGCAAAGGGCCAAGACAATGGTATTGGCATCAGCTCTGCTGCCGGAGAGTGTGGTTTTGCGGCGAATCTTTGGCACGCGTCGCAGGTTCGCACTATCTCTTTTGCATCCTCTATTGCTGTCAACCAGTAGAATCCAGCCCGAAAAACCTTGGCCGCAATAGCTCGACTGCTCGCGTGGTGGCCACATATTCCCTCGTGTACGTCCTTTAAGATTATCCTTCCTTCTTCGGGTGTAAGACACCTTTGCAGCACGCCCGAAATACTTCGCTTGTATAACTCTCCTTTGACCACTGTGAAAGCTTTGGATCGTCGAATAACTCGCCTTGCTTCAACTGGATCGTCGGGTAGTTCTTTTCTCAGGATATACGATATGTACGCTTGCATCCATGGGACTTCTACCATCAGCACTAGCTTCTGGTCCTCTTCTTCGTCCGGAACTTCTTTGAGAGGTGCCGAAGTTTTCTCCTCCTTCGTCTTCTTCTGCGCCTTCTTTGTTTTTGTGGATCTCTCGGCTATCTCTTCCCAAAACACACCTGGCGGGATTGGAAGGCACTGCGACCCGATGTTTGCGAGAACGTCGGCTTCATCATTGCTCAGCCTACTGATGTGATTTACTTCGCATCCATCAAACAGCTTCTCAAGCTCGTTGTACACCTCCTTATATGCCACCATGCTATCATTGACTGCATCACATTGGTTCATAACTTGCTGAGCTACCAATTGTGAGTCGCCAAAGATTTTTAATCGAGTTGCACCGCAAGCTTTCGCCATCTTCATCCCGTGTATAAGGGCTTCATATTCTGCTTCATTGTTAGATGCGTTTTGGAACGTCATCCGTAGGACATATTTCAATTTGTCGCCTTCAGGTGATATGAGTATCACCCCTGCACCAGCTCCTTCTACTCTCTTGGATCCATCGAAGTTCATGGTCCAAGTTCTCGATAAATCCGGGGGTCCTGTATTTTGCAGCTCCATCCACTCTGCAATGAAATCTGACAGAACTTGCGACTTGATTGCCTTTCTTTTTTCATACGTGATGTCCCGAGGGGAAAGTTCTATTCCCCAAAGGGAGACACGCCATGTAGCTTCGGGATTGTTCAATATGTTTGATAGAGGTGCTTCATTGACCACTATTATCGGGTGTGCCGAGAAATAATGGCGCAATTTTCTTGCTGTTGTGATCACTCCATATGCTAACTTCTGGTACTGCGGGTACCGCTGTTTGGAAGGCGATAAAACTTCACTGATGAAATATACCGGCCTTTGCACTCCATGGAGTTTTCCTTCTTCTTCTGTTTCAACGACTAGCACCGTGCTAACCACCTGAGGTGTGGCTGCGATGTACAGCAGGAGGGGTTCCTTCTCTTTCGGCGCCACCAAGATTGGTGGTGTCGAAATTGTTCATTTTAAATCCTCAAAAGCTCTATCAGCCTCTTCGTTCCACTGGAATTTCTCCCATTGCTTGATTAAAGCATAGAACGGTAACGCTTTTTCTCCCAGCCTGGCGACAAATCTGCTTAAAGCTGCGACTCACCCAGTTAGCTGCTGTATTTCCTTCAATTTTGTTGGCTTCCTCATTGTTACGATAGCTTGGATTTTTTCGGGATTTGCTTCAATCCCTCTCGCTGAGACTAGAAACCCAAGAAGTTCTCCTGCAGGGACGCCAAAGGAACACTTTGTTGGGTTCAACTTGAGGCAGAATTTGTCGAGGTTGTCGAAGGTTTCCTTCAAATCCTCGATTAGCGCTGTCCCCTTCTTTGATGTTATGATGACATCGTCGATGTATGCTTGTACGTTTTTCCCAATATGTGTCGCCAAACACTTCTGCATCATCCTCTGGTATGTTGCTCGCGCGTTTTTCAAATCAAAAGGCATTGTTCTGTAGCAAAACACGCCGTAAGGTGTGATGAACGCTGTTTTGACCTCATCTTCTTCTTTCAATCTGATCTGGTTATAACCAGAATATGCATCCAGGAAGGAAAGACGTTCACATCCTGCCGTGGAATCGATAATTTGATCGATCCTCGGGAGGGGAAAGTGATCCTTTGTACAATGTTTATTGAGACACGTAAAGTCGACGCACATGCGAAGGACTTTAGTGTTTTTCTTCGGCACCAACACTGGATTTGCTACCCATGTGGCCTCTGTATGCAGCTCCTTGATAAAACTAGCTTCTCTTAGTCGATCGATTTCTGACAGCATAGCTTTGCGGTTTCGCTCCGAAAAAAGCCGCAAAGGTTGTTTGATTGGTCTCGCTAGTGGATCCAAGTTTAGGTGGTGCTCGGCAAGTTCCCTGGGTACTCCTGGCATGTCAGCTGGACACCATGCGAAGATTTTCCAGTGCTCACGGAGGAACTCGATGAGCGCGCTTTCCTATGCGAGGTCCATGTCTTTTGCGATGGACGTTGTCTTTTTCGGGTCTGTCGGGTGAATCTGCACCTCCTTAGAATTTTTCTTAGTGTTGAAAGTTGATTCTTTATTTGGCCTTCCTACATCTGGCAGCACATCATAATCAGTCGTGAGCCTTGATGCCATGTACTCTGCTTGCATCCCGAAAGTTTCTGACAGTCGATGAAAATCCTTATCACACTTATCGGCTAGCGCAAAGCTTCCTTTGACTGTGATTGGTCCCTTAGGTCCAGGCATCCTCCACAACAGGTATGTGTAATGTGGTACCGCCATAAACCTAGCATATGCTGGGCGTCCCAACAAAGCGTGGTATTGCGATGGGAAATCCACGACTTCGAATTCCAGCCTCTCTATTTTGTAATTTTCTCGGGTCCCAAACTGAACATCGAGATTAATCTTCCCCAGCGGATAACTTGGTTTCTCCGGTGTGATACCGTGGAATCGCGTGTCCGTTGGTTTTAAGTTTGCTAGGGATATGTTCATCTTCCTTAATGTATCGGCATACATAAGGTTTAAGCTGCTGCCGCCATCTAAGAACACTCGAGATACGTCGAATCCTGCAATTACTGCTGGTAAGATAAGTGCTGATTGCCCTGGTCGAGGAACTTGCTGTGGATGATCCGCTATTGTGAAGCCAATATCTTGCCCTGACCAATTAAGATACTCGACTGTTGGTGGAGGCATCTTTTCTGCCATGAACACCTGTCGCGAGATTACTTTCTGAGCTCTATTGGATGGCATGCCTTTCTGAATCATCGAGACCGCTCCGTTAGAGTTGGGATCAACATAAGGCGGTGGTGCAGGTGCTCCTTCAGGTATGTTTTGCAGCCTTGATCTTGCTCTATTTTGAGCTTCCCTGTGGCTATCTCCCGAAGTTCCAGATTGTCGACTCAGCTCTGCCCTTCGCCTACTTGATGCAGAGGCTGCCTCCTTTCTTCTGTTTAAAGCAGCTGTCTATTTTTCCAATTCCCTTGCAGCTCGTGCGAGCCTATATTAATATGCTTGCAACTCTGCTGGCGTGGCTGTTGTGGCCATTGGTTCTGAACCATCCATAGCTCTTGCGGCTCTATCCCATGCTGCTTGCGGGAGTTGAACTCTATCGCGAGGCTCAGGTCCAACATATTTGTTGCCTAGACCTCGTCGCAAATCAGAGGGATCGACGTATGGATTTCCCAAATCGTCGAAAGCCTCAGATGTTTCCTCTTGATCGTGGCTTGGCTCTCCGATGACATAAATCTGATGGTATTTTGTATTCAGATCTGTGCTGGGTTTGGTGACACCATCGTAAAGATTGGTGAAGACCTTGCCCACTGTGATGGATTTGTCGATGAAGTTGAAGCTGTCGACACTGCTCGAGTCATTGCTTATATAGGAGTCCGCGGATGACTCTAAGGACATGTCGCTGAAGATCTTGGCGAGCTTTTCGCTTGCCCTGGTGCTGATGAAGCGTGGCGATGAAGTCTCCTCTTCGCCGGACTCGATTGACGATGTTGAGCTTGAAAAATCGGAATCGACCACCGACAATCCCGACGAGATCGGAATTTCGAGACGATACGCTCCCTCTTTCTCGACACAAAAGTGGAATCTTCCGAACGTCATCTCCATAGGCTCCTCCAGAGACGCATATGCATCCAAACGGGAGGGCGGGTGAGGAACAAAATCGATAGGACCAGTTGCGATCTATTTACCTCGATCCATCGCGTTGCTTCCAGTTGATGAAGTTGACGATCTTGAACGTGCCATCGAGATCAGATCCTTGACGCCTCTAATCCCCACAGACGGCGCCAATTGACAAGGGATTAACTTGTCAATGCCTACGGGTTGTAGACTAGGGTTTAGTTGGAAGTAGAGGGCAAGTAGATCTCGAAAGTTTCAGCCGAAAAGTACTCGACGATTATGAAAACTAGGGTTTGAGAAACAATGATTCGACGCTTTCTTTGCCCCTCGACTCCCCCCTTATATAGGAGGTGGAGTCGAGGGATTCGTATTGTACAAGTTACAGAGTCTGGGAGGGTTTCCAACTCATCCCACAAGATTACAAACATCATCTCCTAATACAACTCTAGCTTTCCTTAATATCAACTTGGGCTTCCGATTCTTCTTATTCTTCGGGTCGTGGGCCTTCAGTAAACCCCGGGTACTATCTTCGGCAGGCCCATTGGGGATGCCTATGTCAGGTAGCTCCCACCCTTGTTGGCTTGATGTGGCTTAGTGAATGCATCTCTGGGCAATTCCTTGTTGGATTTCCAGTGATCTTTGCTGTTGACAAACAAAAATAGGCACAAGTTGCCTATCTGTCTGATGGTGTAATTAGCTGTAGGTGCTAGGTGAGTTGGGCTAGGCTAGCTGTGAATCAATCCCTTGCTGGATTCTTTGGTTTGCCTCAGTGATAATACACTGGGCTTGACCATTTCTTCCCTAGGATGATTTTCTTCTGGCTTAATACCCTTTTTGCCAGCATCAAATGGTTTTAACACCAAATGATGATACACACAGGGTAATCATACCCTCTGGCTTGTGTATGTGTTATGCACATGCTTATTTATGAGCAAAACAGATGTTTGCCCATGATTTCCTATTTATACCTCACTCCAGCTCCTAGATTAAGTTGTTGGTGTAGAGGATTGCTTCTGGTGATTTGGTTTGCTTGCCCTGCTCCTCCTTGCCAGCTTGTGGTGCTTGATTAATTTATGTGGCTATTTGAATAGGTTGAACATCAGTGGTTGTTCTTCCTGTTCTTGTGTTCTTGCTTGTTCTTACCCAGAAGCTTGTGTCGATGCTAATGGCTAGGGTTTTGGCTGTGAGAAGCTTTTATGTGACTGGCCCTTGCTTCTCTGGTCGACAGCACTGCCTGGCACTTGTTGGTGACTCTTTGGCCGTGTGTGTGTGCTGTGTTGCATGCATACACCATGGCTTGCTGTTGGGCATGCACACTAGCTGTGTGAGCAGCTTGTGTGTGTGTGAACCTGGTGCTTGTGAGTGGATCAGCTCGGCTGCCTATGGTCATATCCTCTCAGATTCACATTTTTCTTGCTAATCTGCCAAGTGGCTTTGCCACTTAGCATAACTTGTGTTTCTTGTTTGTGTGTGTGCAGGGAACTTTGGAATGATCAAGATGAAGTGCAAGATCATCTTGATCCAGGATTTCATGAAGATCAACATGTAGTTTAGGACCTTTTATTAACTTGTAATTTTCCTTTTTCTTTTTTCCTTTTATTCAATTCATGTAATGTGTTGTAACATTTCATATTTCAATTCTGAATATTGTAATGACAATGTATCATGTGTGATTATTAATAAAGCTCCAATTTTCTCTAATGAGCTTTGTATAATAGTTGTACTATTTATATTCTTGATTATTTATAATTTGTTTATTGAATTACCTCAAATTTGAATTATGAGATATTCATATGATGTTTTAAATTTGAAATTCAAACACAACTTGTGTTTGAATTCAATCATGCAACTTAAGTTGTAATGCACTAACTCTCCTCTCTTCTCAAAACCCTAGTTTAGTTAAGTGAGATGCAAGTTTGTCGCACTCTCGAAACCCTAACCCTGTAAGGTGTCGAAAGAGAAACTTGTCCCCCTTCGATGCAGTTTTCTTTTAAAAGCGCGAAATTTCCCCAGAATTTACGATGCAGTGCACATCCCTTTCTAAAATCTACCCCTCAATTGTCTCTAAACCTGGGACATTACAGCCTTTCCCCCTTAAAGAAAACTTCGCCCCGAAGTTGTGGTTGTAATACCTGAACAGTTCTGGGTACGATTTCCTCAGGTCTTCTTCCTTTTCCCAGGTGGCTTCCCTCTCGGGGTGATGCTTCCATTGAATCTTGCAGTACTTAATGGCTCTATTCCTGAGTTGTTTCCAATTCTCCTCGAGAATCTTAGCTGGCTTCTCGATGTAGGTCAAGTCTGGTTGTAACTCGAGCTCATCATGTGATACTGGCTCATCTGGGGTCTTCAAACACTTCCTGAGTTGAGACACATGGAATACATTGTGTACTTGAGCTAACCTTCCCGGTAGATCCATTTCTGTAACACCCCAAATTTCAATGAAAAGAAAGTTAGAGAATTCCAGAGAACAAAATTTCAAACCAACAAAAACTTTTCTTTTGCATATAGTACCATGCATAGGACTTGTGCATTTGAGTGATATGCCATGATGATTGTTATTACTTGTATTTTGATGTGCTCTAAAACCCTAGAGTGATCATATGAAGATCACCAACCAAATAAATCAAAGAGGAAGAAAATCAAATAAAAGGCAAAACCCTAAAAACCCTCACATATGCCCTATGGCATCTTTATAAATTTTGACCCTAGACCTATTTGGTCTTCACCATTAGTTGAATAATGTTGTTAAACACTTATTACAACTTTTGGAACCAGGGTTGCACAATTCAAATGAATTTCACACACTTTTCCCACTCACATGTGATGATGACCAAATCTGCCAATTTTAGTCTGATCACCACTTTGAGCCCTTGCAATTCAATTTTCCCAAACCAATTCTTGCTAACTCTTTCCACCATTTCAAAGTCAACATCAAGGTGAACAACTTTGATGAAGATCACCCTGCCAAATTCATCTTTGATCACTAGCTATGCTCATCCAAAGTTGCAACTTTATAACAAGTTCAACAATCTTCACCTAGCCATTTTGGCCAAATTTTGAAATCTAATTTTTCCACCACCACCTCAATTCATCTCTGGTCATTTACAACTTATCTCCACCTTCACATATCACAAACTTTCCCCTTTTGAATTATTTCCAATTTGGATAATTTTGTATTTTCCAAATTTGAACACTATTCACACACTATAGCAAATAGTGATCTACTCAAACTAACCTACCCCAAGTTGCACCAAATGGTTCCCCTGCCCCCTCTAACCCTAAAGGAAACATAGTGGAGCTAAGGAGGAGGAGCTAGAGTGCATGGCATGGCCATGCCGGCCATGGCATCACCATGCCGAGCCTCCCCCTCTCTCCCTTGCTTGCCAACCCTGGCCCCCTTGCCACAGCACGCCACCACACTGCCTAGCCTCACCTAGCACAGCCCTGGTCGAGGAGGAGCTCGATAGCAGCCGGAACACGCGCGCCCAAACCCGCCCTGGACGCCGCTCGCGTCGCGCGTGAGCACGCCGCGGACATGCACTGGCCACGCGCCGCGCCGCCACCCTGCGCACCCCCTGGACCCCCTGCGAGCACGTTGAGCATCGCCGCGCCGCCACGCAGCCACCAGACATGCCCTCGACCCCGACCCGTGCCCGCCGCCGCTGGAGACGACGACGCGATCCCGCGACCAGCGCGGCAGACACGGAAGCAATGCTTCGCCTACAGACGCCGCCCGACCGCGCCGTTGCCATCTACAGATTTGCCTGGACGAGGAGAACACCGTAGCACCCTTGCCTAGCCCAACACCTCGCCGGAACCGCCGCACCTCGGTCGACTTCTTCACGGCCACGCAGCACCCTTGGCCATCTATAAATACGGCGTTCCCTGGACGAAGCTGAGCACACCATCTAGTTCACCATCCTCCACTGCTTCTCCTCCACCCAACCACTCGCTCGATTGTCGCCGGAGCTGCTCCAATTTGAAGATCGGAGCCCGCCAGTACCGCACCTCGCCGCCGTCGATTGGAGCCGATCCAGGAGTCGCCGCCGGTACCAGGAGCTTCGCCGTCTTCCACATCTACATCACGCACACTGCCAGCCACCGCGGGAGCCCTGGTTAGCTCTCCCACCCCCTAGGCTCGCCGCCCGAACCTCTGCTTCTCGCCGGAGAAGACGACGACCGTGCGCCGTTGGATTGCCTTCTAATCCAACGCGCCACGTCGCTCGTACCGTTTCGGGTTTTAAACGCCGCTGACATGCGGGACCCCCTGTCAGGCAGCCCGCGCGGCGCTGGACCGTGGCTGGGCTGGCCTTGGGCCTGTTTAAACCATTTCGGCCCACGTTGGTTTCCCGCCGGCCTGTTTAATTCAAATTCGATTTAAACATTTCCAATACTGCACAAACTTTGAAATTAAATAGTTTCAATTTGGCTAAACCAAATTTAGTGATTTTGATATTGTTGGAAAGCCACTGAAATTCTCTACAAAATGCCACTGGCCTCTTGGTCAAATTCTTTGTAGAATTAATGTGACAAAAATAACAAGCCAGGGACTTTTCCCTATTCAAATAATTCTTAAAAATCAACCAAAATAGATATTAAGTTAATTCCAACTCTAATAGCTCACTTTTGACTTACACTAATTGTTTCTGCAATAAAATGGTGTGGTCACTTTGTATGATCATGCCATGGTTTAGTGAATGGATATTTTGACTAGTGTAACTAGTTGATATTGTCCAAAACTATTAAAGTTAAATTGTGTGAAGTCTTATACTTCATTTAAACTTGTCTCACATGAATTCATGGGATGTTTGGACCCCTGGTTCCAAACTCTCTTATATGAATTTCTTGAGATTTAAATCAAATGTAGTGTTATTTAAAAGGCATGAGGTGATCCACCTCATTTAAATCATTCTCCCAAATGATGATGATGATGAAAATTTGACTTAGGTCAAGATGAGTTCATCCATGATTGTTGGAGAAATTAAATCTTAAGAAGAGTTCAATGAGAGGAAATTATTTCTCAAGAACCCTAAGGAAACTATCATGTACATATAGAATCCAAATTCTATTTTAAATCCCACAACCCATGCACCCTAGTTTATTTATGTGTGTGCATAGAGTAGTTTGTGTGTTTATTTGTGATGTATGGAATAGCCATTGAATTAGTGAGTAATTATACTCGTATTCAAATTTAGACGGTAGCACCGGAGAGTACGCCGAAGAAGAAGGTTGCTACCAGGAGGAGGAGGAGGAACAGTTTGAGAACTACCAAGGCAAGCTAAATTACTATGCAAGCTTTTACTCTTGCAAAGTGCAAAGCCCCTTGGGGCATGGCACCATGTTTCTTATCTTTTCTTATGTGAACCCATCCCAAGTTTTTACTGGTTTTCTAAATGATTTACTTTTATAGTTAACTATGGTCGAAGTACAAGTTGGGTACTAGAGTAGTGAGTTAGTCTCTTCCAAGCAAAGCAAGATAGCACCCCTCATGAATTAGAGCTAGTGCTAATAAACTAAACTTGACTACTCTAGATGGGAATCTTGTGATTTTGAAAGGATTTTGAAACCTTGGAATGAAGATGCATTCCATTGAATGATTTTTTGAAGGTGAATATGACCAAGAGAAGATGGTGATTTTTGATAAAACATGATGTTGGTTTGAATGCGATACCTTTCCAATTCTCAAGTACCCCCACAATACCTGATTATGGGTAGGGCTTAACTGGAAGTTTATGCATCTTAGTATGGGTTCCCTCTAAACAAGCGTCATCGGGGTTATGCCGAAAGCTGCCTCTACCACAAAAGAAACGATACGATATGATGCGAAATGAGGTGAATGTCCGGCCCAAGCCCTGTGCGATTCCCGAGTTGACAGTTGGTCTTCACTGGGAGGCCAAGCTCATGGGGAGAGGTGCTCATACTAGGGTTCGTAAGTGAAAGGTTATGGTTGATGATCCGCGTACTGTGTTACGATTATTCGGGGAAATCCCAACGGATGAAATCAAATGTTGTGGCACAAGTGTGCAACCTCTGCAGAGTGTAAACCTATTCGAATAGCCGCGTCCACGGTTACGGACGGTTGGAAAGGCCATACAGTTTCCGATGTCATATCTTTGAAAATGATGTTGAAAGGTGATGGTGAAATGACTTGTGGTGGATTGAATTGAATTCACCACTTGAATGGTGGGAATGACACTAATGTTCCCACTTGAGTTAGTTAGCACTTGAGTAAGCTTTTCTCAAAACTTTGTGAACTAAAACTAGCTTTATGCAAATAAACTAGAGCTTAGCAAACCCTACTAGAATGTCTAGCACTTTCATTAGTATTAGTTTGCGAGTACTCAACGTACTCACGGCTTTGTCCCTGGCTATTCAAATGGCCAGAGTATGAAGATGACCAAGGAGATGACCAGCGGACGCCTACGACCACTAAGCGCCTTCCGACGTCAAGCGTTGGCCTGTGGACTCGAGAGTCCCTTGTATCTTACGCTTCCGCTATGTTGAACTATGAACTTGTGTTTGTTCGTTGATCGATAGATCAACTATTCGTGTAATATGGATCATGTGATTCCAAATTTGTAAGACTTATGGTTTGTAATGAATGATGACTGTGATACTTAACTATTATGCCTCGCAACAACAATATTCCTGGGATTGCGATGTATGACATAATAGGCATTCGGACTTAAAAATCCGGGTGTTGACAAGTTGGTATCAGAGCCATTGTTTGACCTTAGAAGACCTTAGTTAGAATGGGCGTTCTGAAAAATTTAACTTTGAAATCAAATGAAAGAACTTATTTGTGAAAATTTACTACACTCTTGTCTTTGAGACTTTGCCAAAATTTGAGGAATCATGTTCTATCTTATTTGAATCAACTTAAAACCTTGCCACACTTTGCACTCTCTAACTTACTCATCCAATTCTCTTTCAGATGGAGCCGAATGAACCCCTCAACACCAAGTTTTATCAGCTTGGAAACGGAGGAAGCTTGATCTTCGAGCATGACCTCGACTCCCTGTCGGATCACCTTGGCCGCCCACACCCCGAGTTTCACGGGATTCAGGTGGACGACCAGCCGGGAGGAACTGCGGTGGATTATCACTGCCGACTTGAGGGCAAGCTGGAGCCTCCCACCTCGGAGAGGATCCTTTTCTCTTTCGGGGAAAGCAAGCGGCTCGACGGACTTGCACGTGCTCTTCAGGAAGCACTTGCTCGTCTGTGCGGACAGAATGCGGAAGCACTTCGTGAGGAACGCTTTGCGCATCTCGCGAGGCGCAACTCTGACGGAAGACCCATGGATGTGCCACTCCACCCTCAGTTGAGGCACCATGTGGATCACTTGGACTTCATGCTCTACCAGACTCAGAGGGACCTCGACGCCTCTCGCGCTTACGCGAACCAGACCCATGCTCACATCATCGAGCAGGGTGAGGCGATCAAGCTACTCAACAACGACCGCAGAAGCCTTCGCCAGCAGCGTGCCAAGAAGGACGCTACGATTCGTCGCCTTCGCGACCGGATCGCGTCACTTGAGGCCACTGTCAAGGCCCAGGAGGATCAGATTCTTCAGATGGAGGATGACGATGGAGGCATCGACATTCAGGGAGGAGACGCCTTTATGAGCGATGACGATGACTTTGAGGAGGACGAGAACACCGAGGAGGAGGACTACGAGTTCACGGAGGCCGGACAGGATGACTACGTCCCGATCGATATCGATGATGAGGAGTAGTTGCACTAGTCTCACTTATAGTAGGTGTGAGTTGTATCCCGTCCTTTGTATCGTAGCATGAGAATGGTTCTTAAAACCATTGGAGTATGTGTGTAGTTTGTACTATGTGTTGCATGAATGAATGAATGTTATGTTTGTCATGAAAAGATTACAAGTTTTCAAAAGTTTTTCAAACTTAACCAAAATGAACCATAGAATGCTCCCTCTTATCTCATGATCTTCTATATCCTCAGATGGCCCCTCCGAATCGCACCAACGACGCGATGATGCAACTTCTGCAAACCTTGCTTGCAGACCGGGAAACCGAGAGAGCCGAGCGACAAGCCAACATCATCGCCTTGCAGAACATCGCCAACTAGGGCCATGGAAATCATGACCACCCTGGATCCAAGCTCAAGAACTTCCAGAACACCAACCCTCCGGTGTTTAGCAAGACCGAGGAGCCCCTCGACGCCGACGATTGGCTCCAGACTATGGAGAACAATCTGGAAGTAGCTGGAGTGGAAGCCAACGAGAAGGTGTTGTTCGCCACTCACTATCTCGCTGGACCAGCTCGCGCTTGGTGGACAAGTACCCGTGCCATGAACGGAGGTCAATTCATGACTTGGGAGGATTTCAAACTCAAGTTCAGCAAGTACCATGTACCCCCGGGTCTTATCAAGAAGATGAGGGATGAATTTCGTGAACTGAAACAAGGTCGCATGACGGTGGTTGAGTACCGCGACAAGTTTCTCACTTTGTCAAGGTATGCCCCTGATGAGACTGACACCGTTGAGAAGAGGAAGGAGAGATTCCTGAACGGGCTGCATGATGAGATGCGGTTGTCCTCGTCAACATCCCCTTCGCCGACCTCGAAGCCCTTGTGGACTCCGCCATCCAGATGGAGGGCAAGTTAAACCAAGCCAATGAGAACCGCAAGCGCCGCATGGCAAGTCAGAGTGGATCAAGCCACCCCCAAAAGTTTCGCCCTAGCTCAAGCGGAGGTTTCACTCCGAGACACAACAAACCCCTGATGCAGAACTCTCGCCCCGGTTATCAGAACCGGAGTGGAGGAAACTCCAAGCCAGGAGGCAACAACAACAACAACTACTACAACCGCGCTCCACCCCGAGTCCCGAACACCAACAACACCAACACCAACACTAACCCCAGAACCGGGAGCAATGCCATTCCTGTTGCGAACAAGCCGGACAAGAGCACTATCACTTGTTATGAGTGTGGTGTAGTGGGACACTACTCCAACGAGTGTCCCAAGCGTCTTGCCAAGCTCGCCGGCAACACCGCTGCTCTGCTCAGCTGACAACGCCGTGTCTCCACCGGCAAGAAGTTCGCCCCCAACAACCCCAACAACCGCAACGGCCGCCTCTACCACATGAACGCCGAAGAAGCCCGGGAAGCACCCGGATGTTGTCTTGGGTATGTTTTCTGTCAATCACACCCACTGCTAGAGTGTTGTTTGATTCGAGCATCGCATTCCTTTGTCACCGAAGATTTTGCATCAACAAGTAAAATTCAACCCCTCGAGTTTGAAGCATGTTATGATAGTTCAAATCCCGGATCAACCACCAAAGCGAGAAAATTTTGCAAAAATGTGCCAATCAAAATCCATGATGTAGATTTCTTTGCAAATCTAATCATACTTGGAACCAAAGGTTTGGAAGTTGTCCTAGGAATGGGTGGATGTCCAAGCACAATGGATTAATAGGCTGCGCCAAGAAAGCCATAACCATGACTAGCAGCACCGGTATCGTAGTTGAGCACGTCTACGAAAAACTACCCGGAAAATTTACACAACCAAAGTGTATCCAAGCCAACTCCGGAACAAATCAGGGTCGTTTGTCACTACCACGATGTGTTTCCGGATGATCTACCGGTATGCCCCCGGACCGGGATATCGAGTTTATCATCGAGTTAATCCACAGGCTGGACCCATCGCCCGGAAGAGAGCCTACTGACATGAACGCAGCCGAGCTTGTGGAACTGAAGAAGCAAATAGATGACATGTTAGCCAAAGGTTTGATCAGACCAAGTGCATCCCCACTGGAGATCCCCCGTCTTGTTTGTCGACAAGAAGGATGGTGCAAATCGTTTATGCACGGACTATCGTAAGCTTAACGATGTCACCATCAAAAACAAATACCCCTTACCCAAGATCGAAGACTTGTTCGACCAACTCACCGGATCCCGAGTTTTCTCGAAGATTGATCTTAGAACTGGATACCACCAACTGAAGATCCGAGCCACCGACATTCCAAAAACTGCCTTTACCACCAGATATGGGTTGTATGAGTACAACGTCATGTCGTTTGGATTGACCAATGCCCCCGCTTATTTCATGAATCTCATGAATAAGATCTTCATGAACTTTTTGGACAAGTTTGTCGTTGTTTTCATCGATGACATTCTGGTCTACTCCAAGTCCGAAGAAGAACATGAACAGCATTTGGAGATTGTTCTAGAAACCCTTAGACAGCACCAGTTGTACGCCAAGTTTAGCAAGTGTGAGTTTTGGCTGGAAGAAGTTGGATTCCTCGGACACATCTTGTCTGCAGGAGGAATTGCCGTAGATCCCGCCAAGATCAAAACTGTTATGGAATGGAAAGCCCCAACCACACAAACCGAGGTCCGCGCTTTTCTTGGATTAGCCGGATATTACCGCAGATTTGTCGAAGGTTTCTCGAGCATCGCCCGACCAATGACCCAACTGCTGAAAAAGGACAGAAAGTTTGAGTGGACCGACAAGTGCGAAGAGAGCTTTCAACAGCTCAAGAGTAGACTGACCACAGCCCCAATCCTGATCATGCCAGATATCGCAAAGCCCTTTGACGTATATTGCGATGCCTCCAAGACTGGACTTGGATGCGTGCTTATGCAAGAAGGCAAGGTTGTATCCTACCTTTCTAGACAACTCAAGCAACATGAGCAGAATTACCCAACCCACGACCTCGAGCTTGCAGCCGTGGTCTTAGCCTTGAAAGTTTGGCGTCATTACCTCATGGGTAATCGATGCGAGATCTACTCCGACCACAAAAGCCTCAAATATATATTCACCCAGAAAGATTTGAACATGAGACAACGCCGATGGATCGAATTGATCAAGGATTACGACATGGAGATTCACTACCACCCCGGCAAGGCCAATGTGGTAGCGGATGCTTTGAGTCGGCTTGCCGTGCAGTTGAACTCCATGCTCGCAACCGAACAGCCCAGTTTGCACCAAGAGTTTGAACAGTTCAGACTTGAACTTGTAAGTGAAGGATTCCTAGCCAGCATAGAACTGCAACCCACCTTGATTGGTCAGATCAAGGAAGCCCAGAAGGACAACGCTAGCATTGACGGAATCAAGAAACAGATAGCCGCAGGAAAAGCCCCCGGATTCACCATTGACGAAGCCGGAGTGCTTTGGTACAAAGAGCGTCTCTGCGTACCATCGGACTCTGACTTGAAACAAGTCATCTTGCAAGAAGCCCATGACACCCTTTACTCAATCCACCCCGGAGGTACCAAGATGTACCAGGACCTAAAGGAACAATTTTGGTGGCACGGAATGAAGAGAGAGATCGGTAGCTATATCGCTAAGTGTGACATCTGCCAGAGAGTCAAGGCAGAACACCAAAGACCCGCTGGACTGTTGCAACCCCTTCAGATTCCAGAATGGAAATGGGACTCCGTAGGAATGGACTTTATCACCGGACTGCCCAAATCCAGCAAAGGCAATGATTCCATATGGGTAGTGGTCGATAGATTGACCAAAGTCGCCCATTTCATCGCCGTCAAAACCACCTATCAAGGCCCCAAGTTAGCTGAACTTTACATCTCCAGAATAGTCGCCTTGCACGGAACCCCCAAATCGATAGTGTCAGACAGAGGATCACAGTTCACCTCAAGGTTACGCGGAAAGGTGCATGAAGGACTAGGCACTCGCCTAAATTTCAGCACCGCCTATCACCCTCAGACCGACGGACAGGCGAGAGAGTAAACCAGATCTTGGAAGACATGCTTAGAGCATGTGTCTTTGGAATACGGATCCAAGTGGGAAGACTGCCTGCCTTACGCAGAATTCTCCTACAACAATAGTTACCAAGCCAGCCTACAGATGGCCCCCTTTGAAGCCTTGTACGGAAGGAAGTGCCGTACCCCCCTGAACTGGTCAGAAGTCGGAGAGAGTCAAGTTTTCGGCCCAGACGTTCTTCGTGAAGCAGAAGAGAAGGTTCACAAGATCCGCGAGTATCTCAAGACTGCGCAATCCAGACAGAAGAGCTACGCCGACAAGAGACGTCGGGAGATGACCTTTGAGATCGGAGATTACGTCTATCTCAAAGTATCCCCCTTGAAAGGGATGCAAAGGTTTCAGCTGAAAGGAAAGCTTGCACCTCGCTATGTGGGACCTTTCCAAGTCCTCGGCCCGCGAGGTGAAGTATCTTATCAACTGGAGTTGCACGAAGAAATGTCGGCTGTGCACGACGTTTTTCACATCTCACTTCTCCGGAAATGTCTTGAAGTCCACGAGAAGACCGAAGTGTTCAAGAACATCGATCACCGATCGGTGGATATCAACCAGGATCTGACTTACCGCGAAGTGCCGATTCGCATCCTAGAAGAAGCGTACAGAACCACCCGCACCCGAAGCATCAAGTTTCTAAAGATCCATTGGAGTAATCATACCGAGGATGAAGCCACCTGGGAACGCGAAGACTTCATGAAGAAGGAGTACCCAGATCTCTTTAGTACCTAACTTTCTTTTTGATCTCGGGACGAGATCTTTTGTAAGGGGGAAGGGTTTGTAACACCCCAAATTTCAATGAAAAGAAAGTTAGAGAATTCCAGAGAACAAAATTTCAAACCAACAAAAACTTTTCTTTTGCATATAGTACCATGCATAGGACTTGTGCATTTGAGTGATATGCCATGATGATTGTTATTACTTGTATTTTGATGTGCTCTAAAACCCTAGAGTGATCATATGAAGATCACCAACCAAATAAATCAAAGAGGAAGAAAATCAAATAAAAGGCAAAACCCTAAAAACCCTCACATATGCCCTATGGCATCTTTATAAATTTTGACCCTAGACCTATTTGGTCTTCACCATTAGTTGAATAATGTTGTTAAACACTTATTACAACTTTTGGAACCAGGGTTGCACAATTCAAATGAATTTCACACACTTTTCCCACTCACATGTGATGATGACCAAATCTGCCAATTTTAGTCTGATCACCACTTTGAGCCCTTGCAATTCAATTTTCCCAAACCAATTCTTGCTAACTCTTTGCACCATTTCAAAGTCAACATCAAGGTGAACAACTTTGATGAAGATCACCCTGCCAAATTCATCTTTGATCACTAGCTATGCTCATCCAAAGTTGCAACTTTATAACAAGTTCAACAATCTTCACCTAGCCATTTTGGCCAAATTTTGAAATCTAATTTTTCCACCACCACCTCAATTCATCTCTGGTCATTTACAACTTATCTCCACCTTCACATATCACAAACTTTACCCTTTTGAATTATTTCCAATTTGGATAATTTTGTATTTTCCAAATTTGAACACTATTCACACACTATAGCAAATAGTGATCTACTCAAACTAACCTACCCCAAGTTGCACCAAATGGTTCCCCTGCCCCCTCTAACCCTAAAGGAAACATAGTGGAGCTAAGGAGGAGGAGCTAGAGTGCATGGCATGGCCATGCCGGCCATGGCATCACCATGCCGAGCCTCCCCCTCTCTCCCTTGCTTGCCAACCCTGGCCCCCTTGCCACAGCACGCCACCACACTGCCTAGCCTCACCTAGCACAGCCCTGGTCGAGGAGGAGCTCGATAGCAGCCGGAACACGCGCGCCCAAACCCGCCCTGGACGCCGCTCGCGTCGCGCGTGAGCACGCCGCGGACATGCACTGGCCACGCGCCGCGCCGCCACCCTGCGCACCCCCTGGACCCCCTGCGAGCACGTTGAGCATCGCCGCGCCGCCACGCAGCCCCCCGACATGCCCTCGACCCCGACCCGTGCCCGCCGCCGCTGGAGAGCAGCAGCGCGATCCGCGACCAGCGCGGCGGACACGGAAGCAATGCTTCGCCTACGAGACGCCGCCCGACCGCGCCGTTGCCATCTCTGGTTCGCCTGGACGAGGAGAACACCGTAGCACCCTTGCCTAGCCCAACACCTCGCCGGAACCGCCGCACCTCGGTCGACTTCTTCACGGCCACGCAGCACCCTTGGCCATCTATAAATACGGCGTTCCACTGACGAAGCTGAGCACACCATCTAGTTCACCATCCTCCACTGCTTCTCCTCCACCCAACCACTCGCTCGATTGTCGCCGGAGCTGCTCCAATTTGAAGATCGGAGCCCGCCAGTACCGCACCTCGCCGCCGTCGATTGGAGCCGATCCAGGAGTCGCCGCCGGTACCAGGAGCTTCGCCGTCTTCCACATCTACATCACGCACACTGCCAGCCACCGCGGGAGCCCTGGTTAGCTCTCCCACCCCCTAGGCTCGCCGCCCGAACCTCTGCTTCTCGCCGGAGAAGACGACGACCGTGCGCCGTTGGATTGCCTTCTAATCCAACGCGCCACGTCGCTCGTACCGTTTCGGGTTTTAAACGCCGCTGACATGCGGGACCCCTGTCAGGCAGCCCGCGGCGCTGGACCGTGGCTGGGCTGGCCTTGGGCCTGTTTAAACCATTTCGGCCCACGTTGGTTTCCCGCCGGCCTGTTTAATTCAAATTCGATTTAAACATTTCCAATACTGCACAAACTTTGAAATTAAATAGTTTCAATTTGGCTAAACCAAATTTAGTGATTTTGATATTGTTGGAAAGCCACTGAAATTCTCTACAAAATGCCACTGGCCTCTTGGTCAAATTCTTTGTAGAATTAATGTGACAAAAATAACAAGCCAGGGACTTTTCCCTATTCAAATAATTCTTAAAAATCAACCAAAATAGATATTAAGTTAATTCCAACTCTAATAGCTCACTTTTGACTTACACTAATTGTTTCTGCAATAAAATGGTGTGGTCACTTTGTATGATCATGCCATGGTTTAGTGAATGGATATTTTGACTAGTGTAACTAGTTGATATTGTCCAAAACTATTAAAGTTAAATTGTGTGAAGTCTTATACTTCATTTAAACTTGTCTCACATGAATTCATGGGATGTTTGGACCCCTGGTTCCAAACTCTCTTATATGAATTTCTTGAGATTTAAATCAAATGTAGTGTTATTTAAAAGGCATGAGGTGATCCACCTCATTTAAATCATTCTCCCAAATGATGATGATGATGAACATTTGACTTAGGTCAAGATGAGTTCATCCATGATTGTTGGAGAAATTAAATCTTAAGAAGAGTTCAATGAGAGGAAATTATTTCTCAAGAACCCTAAGGAAACTATCATGTACATATAGAATCCAAATTCTATTTTAAATCCCACAACCCATGCACCCTAGTTTATTTATGTGTGTGCATAGAGTAGTTTGTGTGTTTATTTGTGATGTATGGAATAGCCATTGAATTAGTGAGTAATTATACTCGTATTCAAATTTAGACGGTAGCACCGGAGAGTACGCCGAAGAAGAAGGTTGCTACCAGGAGGAGGAGGAGGAACAGTTTGAGAACTACCAAGGCAAGCTAAATTACTATGCAAGCTTTTACTCTTGCAAAGTGCAAAGCCCCTTGGGGCATGGCACCATGTTTCTTATCTTTTCTTATGTGAACCCATCCCAAGTTTTTACTGGTTTTCTAAATGATTTACTTTTATAGTTAACTATGGTCGAAGTACAAGTTGGGTACTAGAGTAGTGAGTTAGTCTCTTCCAAGCAAAGCAAGATAGCACCCCTCATGAATTAGAGCTAGTGCTAATAAACTAAACTTGACTACTCTAGATGGGAATCTTATGATTTTGAAAGGATTTTGAAACCTTGGAATGAAGATGCATTCCATTGAATGATTTTTTGAAGGTGAATATGACCAAGAGAAGATGGTGATTTTTGATAAAACATGATGTTGGTTTGAATGTGATACCTTTCCAATTCTCAAGTACCCCCACAATACCTGATTATGGGTAGGGCTTAACTGGAAGTTTATGCATCTTAGTATGGGTTCCCTCTAAACAAGCGTCATCGGGGTTATGCCGAAAGCTGCCTCTACCACAAAAGAAACGATACGATATGATGCGAAATGAGGTGAATGTCCGGCCCAAGCCCTGTGCAGTTCCCAGGTTGACAGTTGGTCTTCACTGGGAGGCCAAGCTCATGGGGAGAGGTGCTCATACTAGGGTTCGTAAGTGAAAGGTTATGGTTGATGATCCGCGTACTGTGTTACGATTATTCGGGGAAATCCCAACGGATGAAATCAAATGTTGTGGCACAAGTGTGCAACCTCTGCAGAGTGTAAACCTATTCGAATAGCCGCGTCCACGGTTACGGGCGGTTGGAAAGGCCATACAGTTTCCGATGTCATATCTTTGAAAATGATGTTGAAAGGTGATGGTGAAATGACTTGTGGTGGATTGAATTGAATTCACCACTTGAATGGTGGGAATGACACTAATGTTCCCACTTGAGTTAGTTAGCACTTGAGTAAGCTTTTCTCAAAACTTTGTGAACTAAAACTAGCTTTATGCAAATAAACTAGAGCTTAGCAAACCCTACTAGAATGTCTAGCACTTTCATTAGTATTAGTTTGCGAGTACTCAACGTACTCACGGCTTTGTCCCTGGCTATTCAAATGGCCAGAGTATGAAGATGACCAAGGAGATGACCAGCAGGACGCCTACGACCACTAAGCGCCTTCCGACGTCAAGCGTTGGCCTGTGGACTCGAGAGTCCTTGTATCTTACGCTTCCGCTATGTTGAACTATGAACTTGTGTTTGTTCGTTGATCGATAGATCAACTATTCGTGTAATATGGATCATGTGATTCCAAATTTGTAAGACTTATGGTTTGTAATGAATGATGACTGTGATACTTAACTATTATGCCTCGCAACAACAATATTCCTGGGATTGCGATGTATGACATAATAGGCATTCGGACTTAAAAATCCGGGTGTTGACAATTTCAAAGGCTAACCCTCAGTTTTGACTCAGTATCTTGAAAGGTTCGATGTATCTAGGGCTAAGCTTCCCCTTTACTCTGAATCTCTGAAGACCTTTCATCGGACATACCTTAAGGTATACCATGTCTCCAACGTGTGGCTCCCATGTCCTTCTCTTTTGGTCCGCATAGCTCTTCTGTCGACTTTGAGCTATCTTCATCCTATCTCTTATGATGTCGATGATCTGTTGCTTTTCCTTGACATAATCTGGATTGAACTCCTTGCTTGATCCTGCCTCATACCAACATATCGTTGATCTACACTTCCTTCCATATAGAGCTTCGAATGGTGCCATCTTGATGCTGCTTTCATAGCTATTATTGTATGAAAACTCTGCTAGTGGTAAGTGCTCCTCCCATGATCCTCCGAAGTCTAGGGCACAAGCCCGAAGCATATCTTCCAATATCTGATTTGTTCTCTCCGTTTGTCCACCTGTCTGAGGATGATAGGCGGTGCTATAGTCTAACTTGGATCCTAAAGCTTCATGTAGTTGTTTCCAAAATGTTGATGTGAACACGGATCCTCGATCTGACACGATCTTCTTGGGCACTCCATGTTTACTCACAATCTCTTTGATGTAAAGATCGATGAGTTTTTCTCCTTTGTCCTGCTGATTTACTGCTAAGAAGTGTGCACTTTTCGTCAACCGGTCCACGATTACCCATATCATGTCCTTTTTTTATTAGTCATGGGTAGTCCAGTGATGAAATCCATTCCTAGCTCCTCCCATTTCCATTCTGGGATTGGTAAAGGTTGTAACTTTCCTGCCGGACTTTGATGTCCAGCTTTCACTCTTTGGCAGGTATGGCATTCCGCCACATATTGTGCTATTTCCCTTTTCATGTTGTTCCACCAGAATAATTCCTTGAGATCCATGTACATCTTTGTACTACCCGGATGTATAGAGTATGGTGTTTGATGTGCTTCCCGGAGTATAATTTCCTTGATCTCATCAATATCCGGAACGCAAATCCTTTTTTGGAACCATAATGATCCCGACTCTCCTCGGTGAAATTCTGATGGTCTCCCCTCATCAATCCTTCTCATCTCCTCCACGATGAATGGATCGTCCAATTGACCCATGATTATCTCATTCTTCAGATTACCACTTAGTTCATCGGCTACTTGTAAAGCCGATAGTCCTTCATGAGCTTCTTTCTCCCAAAGTTGTATCTGGGCTTGGCTTATTTCCTTCTTCAACTCTGGTGACATTTCTTGTTCAACTCCTCCAGTGCTCTTCCTACTCAAGGCATCTGCTACAACATTAGCCTTTCCCGGAGTATATTTGATGGTCAAATCATAATCTTTGATCAGTTCAAGCCATCTTTTTTGTCTCATATTGAGTTCCTTCTGAGTGAAGAAGTACTTGAGACTCTTATGATCCGTATAGAGCTCACACTTGGCTCCATAGAGAAAATGTCTCCAAGTTTTAAGTGCAAAAACTACCGCTGCTAACTCTAAATCGTGTGTTGGATAGTTCACTTCATGAGGTCTGAGTTGCCTCGATCCATAAGATATTACCTTCCGATCTTGCATGAGTACGCAACCTAATCCATGTTTGGATGCGTCACAGTACACGGTCTAATCCTTGCCAACTTCCGGAACTGCTAACACCGGTGTTGTGGTGAGTTTCTCTTTCAGAGTTTGAAAACTCTTTTCGCACTCATCAGACCACACGAATGGTGTGTTCTTCCTTAACAGCTTAGTCATTGGTCCTGCTATCTTGGAGAATCCTTCAATGAATCTCCGATAGTATCCTGCCATTCCTAGGAATCCTCGGATTTCCTTGATAGTCTTGGGTGCTTCCCAATCTAAAACTGCTGCTACCTTGTTCGGGTTAACAGCTATTCCATCCTTGCTAATGACATGACCAAGAAATTCTACGTGATCCAGCCAAAACTCACACTTACTGAATTTGGCATAGAGTTGATGTTCTCTTAGTGTTTGCAACACTATCCTCAGATGTTCAGCATGTTCAGTTTTATCTTTGGAATATATCAAGATATCATCGATGAATACGATGACAAACTTGTCTAGGCATGGCATGAAGATCTTATTCATAAGATTCATGAAGATTGTTGGAGCATTGGTTAATCCAAAAGGTACTACTAGGTATTCATGATGTCCGTACCTCGAAACAAAGGCTGTTTTCGGAACGTCTTCCTTCTTGATCTTTATCTGATGATAACTGGATCTTAGATCAATCTTGGAAAAGACTCCCGCGCATCTAACTTGATCAAATAGATCTTGTATTCTAGGAAGTGCGTACTTGTTCTTGATAGTAACATTATTCAAATTCCTGTAGTCTCCGCACATCCCTCTGCCTCTATCTTTTTATCCACGAAGATAACAGGTGATCCCTGATACGTCTCCGACGTATCGATAATTTCTTATGTTCCATGCCACATCATTGATGATATCTACATGTTTTATGCATACTTTATGTTATATTTATGCGTTTTCCGGAACTAACCTATTGACGAGATGCCGAAGGGCCAGTTGCTGTTTTCTGTTGTTTTTGGTTTCAGAAATCCTAGTAAGGAAATATTCTCGGAATCGGACGAAATCAACGCCCAGCATCCTATTTTTCCACGAAGCTTCCAGAACACCCGAGAGTCGCCAGAGGGGAGCCCTGGTGGGCCCAGGAGGTAGGCCGGCGCGGCCCAGGCCCTGGCCGTGCCGCCTTACCATCTCACCGCCTCTTCGACCCTCTGACGTCGCCTCTTCGCCTATTTAAGCCCCCTCGACCTAAAACCTCGATACGAAAAAGGCACGGTACGAGAAACCTTCCAGAGCCGCCGCCATCGCGAAGCCAAGATCTGGGGGACAGGAGTCTCTGTTCCGGCACGCCGCCGGGACGGGGAAGTGCCCTCGGAAGGCTTCTCCATCGACACCGCTCCATCTCCACCGCCATCTTCATCACCGCTGCTGCTCTCCATGATGAGGAGGGAGTAGTTCTCCATCGAGGCTAAGGGCTGTACCGGTAGCTATGTGGTTAATCTCTCTCCTATGTACTTCAATACAATAATCTCATGAGCTGCCTTACATGATTGAGATTCATATGATGATGCTTGTAATCTAGATGTCATTATGCTAGTCAAGTGGATTTTACTTATGTGATCTCCGGAGACTCCTTGTCCCACGTGTGTAAAGGTGACAGTGTGTGCACCGTGTGGGTCTCTTAGGCTATATTTCACAGAATACTTATTCACTGTTATGAATGGCATAGTGAAGTGCTTATTTATATCTCTTTATGATTGCAATGTGTTTTGTATCACAATTTATCTATGTGCTACTCTAGTGATGTTATTAAAGTAGTCTATTCCTCCTGCACGGTGTAATGGTGACAGTGTGTGCATCGTGTAGTACTTGGCGTAGGTTATGATTGTGATCTCTTGTAGATTATGAAGTTAACTATTGCTATGATAGTATTGATGTGATTTATTCCTCCTTTCGTAGCGTGAAGGTGACAGTGTGCATGCTATGTTAGTACTTGGTTTGGTTATGTTGATCTGTCATGCACTCTAAGGTTATTTAAATATGAACATCGAATATTGTGGAGCTTGTTAACTCCGGCATTGAGGGTTCGTGTAATCCTACACAGTTAGTGGTGTTCATCATCCAACAAGAGGGTGTAGAGTCTAGCATCTATCTATTTATTCTGTTATGTGATCAATGTTGAGAGTGTCCACTAGTGAAAGTATGATTCCTAGGCCTTGTTCCTAAATACTGCTATCGCTGCTTGTTTACTGTTTTACTGCGTTTCTACTGCCTGCAATATTACCACCATCAACCACACGCCAGTCCTGGACAGCAAAGCACTTTTCTGGCGCCGTTACTACTGCTCATACTTAATCATACCACCTGTATTTCACTATCTCTTTGCCGAACTAGTGCACCTATTAGGTGTGTTGGGGACACAAGAGACTTCTTGCTTTGTGGTTGCAGGGTTGCATGAGAGGGATATCTTTGACCTCTTCCTCCCTGAGTTCGATAAACCTTGGGTGATCCACTTAAGGGAAACTTGCTGCTGTTCTACAAACCTCTGCACTTGGAGGCCCAACACTGTCTACAAGAATAGAAGCACCCGTAGACATCAAGCAAATTTCTGGCGCCGTTGCCGGGGAACGAAGGAAAGCTACACCATTTCCTCCCTCGTCAACTACGCGCCAAGCACTTTTCTGGCGCCGTTGCCTGGGAGGAAAGGTAAAAGGCACTCATACTCCGGTTCCAGGTAACAGTACTTTTCTGGCGCCATTGTGTGAGTGTTCAAAGCTATTTCCTTTAGATCCTGCAATTGCATCTTTTTGTTTCTTGTTTACACTAGTTAGGCATAATGGAAAACAACAAAAATATGAGAGATCTTTATAAACTTTATCTTGAATTAGGACATGATGTGTTTGAAGAGAGAATTAATAAACCCATGGAACTTTATATGCATGCTAATGGGAATGTTATTAATATGAATGCTTTGAACACTATTGTTGCTAATGCTATGGAAATTTCTAAGCTTGGTGAAGCTGGTCTTGATGAGCATGATCTTTTTAGTCCGCCAAGCATTGAGGAGAAAATTTACTTTGATGATACTTTGCCTCCTATTTATGATGATTATAATGATAATAGTCTTTTGGTGCCACCTGTTATGGAGGATAAATTTGATTATGATTACAATATGCCTCCTATATTTGATGATGAGAATAATAATAATAGCTACTTTGTTGAATTTGCTCCCACTATTACTAATAAAATTGATTATGCTTATGTTGGGAGCAGTAATAGTTTTATGCATGAGACTCATGATAAGAATGCTTTATGTGATAGTTATATTGTTGAGTTTGCTCATGATGCTACTGGACATTATTATGAGAGAGGAAAATATGGTTGTAGGAATTTTCATGTTACTAAAACACCTCTCTATGTGCTGAAATTTTTGAAGCTACACTTGTTTTATCTTTCTATGCTTGTTGCATTATGCTTCTTGAACTTGTTTATTTACAAGATTCCTTTTCATAGGAATCATGTTAGGCTTAAATGTGTTTTGAATTTGCCTCTTGATGCTCTCTTTTGCTTCAAATACTATTTCTTGCGTGTGCATCATTAAAACTGCTGAGCCCATCTTAATGGCTATAAAGAAAGAACTTCTTGGGAGATAACCCATGTGTTTATTTTGCTACAGTACTTTGTTTTATATTTGAGTCTTGGAAGTTGTTACTACTGTAGCAACCTCTCCTTATCTTATTTTATTGCATTGTTGTGCCAAGTAAAGTCTTTTATAGTAAGGTTCATACTAGATTTGAATTACTGCGCAGAAACAGATTTCTTGCTGTCACGAATCTGGGTCAAATTCTCTGTAGGTAACTCAGAAAATTATACCAATTTACGTGAGTGATCCTCAGATATGTACGCAACTTTCATTCAGTTTGAGCATTTTCATTTGAGCAAGTCTGGTGCCTCAATAAAATTCGTCTTTACAGACTGTTCTGTTTTGACAGATTCTGCCTTTTATTTCGCATTGCTTCTTTTGCTATGTGGGATGGATTTCTTTGTTCCATTGACTTCCAGTAGCTTTGAGCAATGTCCAGAAGTGTTAAGAATGATTATGTCACCTCTGAACATGTGAATTTTGATTATGCACTAACCCTCTAATGAGTTTGTTTAGAGTTTGGTGTGGAGGAAGTTTTCAAGGGTCAAGAAAGGAGGATGATACAATATGATCAAGGAAAGTGAAAGCTCTAAGCTTGGGGATGCCCCGGTGGTTTATCCCTGCATATTTCAAGAAGACTCAAGCATCTAAGCTTGGGGATGCCCAAGGCATCCCCTTCTTCATCGACAAATTATCAGGTTCCTTCTCTTGAAACTATATTTTTATTCGGCCACATCTTATGTACTTTACTTGGAGCGTCTGTGTGCTTTTGTTTTTGTTTTTGTTTGAATAAATGCTTGTGTGGGAGAGAGACACGCTCCGCTGGTTCATATGAATACATGTGTTCTTAGCTTTTAATTTTCATGGCGAAGGTTGAAACTGCTTCGTTAAATTGTTATATGGTTGGAATCAGAAAATGCTACATGTAGTAATTGCTAAAATGTCTTGGATAATTTGATACTTGGCAATTGTTATAGATCATGTTTAAGCTCTTGCATCATATACTTTGCACCTATTAGTGAAGAAATACATAGAGCTTGTTGAAATTTGGTTTGCACGATTGGTCTCTCTAAAGTCTAGATATTTTCTAGTAAAGGTTTGAGCAACAAGGATGACAGTGTAGAGTCTTATAATGCTTGCAATATGTTTTTATGTGAGTTTTGCTGTACCGGTTCATGCTTGTGTTTGCTTCAAATAACCTTGCTAGCCTAAGCCTTGTATTGAGAAGGATTACTTCTCGTGCATCCAAATCCTTGAGCCAATAACTATGCCATTTGTGTCCACCATACCTACCTACTACATGGTATTTCTCCGCCATTCCAAAGTAAATTGCTTGAGTGCTACCTTTAAACAATTCAAAATTTATTACCTCTGATTTGTGTCAATGTTTTATAGCTCATGAGGAAGTATGTGGTGTTTATCTTTCAATCTTGTTGGGCAACTTTCACCAATGGACTAGTGGCTTCATCCGCTTATCCAATAATTTTGCAAAAAGAGCTGGCAATGGGATTCCCAGTCCCAAATTAATTAACAAAAATAGACACTCCTCCATGGTATGTGATTGTTGGACGGCACCCGAAGGATTCGGTTAGCCATGGCTTGAGAAAGCAAAGGTGGGGAGGAGTGTCATCATAATAAAACTAAAATAAAAAGGCACTCCTTCATGGTATGAGATTGTTGGCAGGCACCCGAGGATTCGGTTAGCCATGGTTTGTGAAAGAAAGGTTGGAAGGAGTGCCACTCAAAAATAAAATAAAATGGGAGCCGCTCTTTGAAGGTTTGTCTGGCAAGGGGGTTAGAGTGCCCACTACCATTCGTTGACAACAACAAACACCTCTCAAAATTTTACTTTTATGATCTCTATATGTTTTCAAAATCAAAGCTCTAGCACAAATATAGCAATCGATGCTTTCCTCTTTGAAGGACCATTCTTTTACTTTTATTGTTGAGTCAGTTCACCTATTTCTCTCCACCTCAAGAAGCAAACACTTGTGTGAACTGTGCATTGATTCCTACATACTTGCATATTGCACTTGTTATATTACTTTACATTGACAATATCCATGAGATATACAAGTTACAAGTTGAAAGCAACCGCTGAAACTTAATCTTCCTTTGTGTTGCTTCAATACCTATACTATGAATTATTGCTTTATGAGTTAACTCTTATGCAAGACTTATTGATGCTTGTCTTGAAGTACTATTCATGAAAAGTCTTTACTATATGATTCAGTTGTTTACTCATGTCATTTACATTGTTTTGATCGCTGCATTCATTACATGTGCTTACAATTCAGGGTGGGCATAAAAACCGTGAAACCGAAAACCGAACCGAAGCCGAAACCGAACTAACCGAAATCTCGGTTTTTTCCATTAACCGCTATTTTTTCGGTTTCCATTTATACTAACCGAATTAAATTTGGTAGAATTCGGTTTTTAGCCCCACCAACCGAACAAGCCGAATAGACCGAATTGAGTAACCTACCATCAATTTGTGCATAAACCGATCATTTCATAGAAGCCCAATTGCATTTGATGTTCCAAAAATTGTTCATTCAATGTATGACTTTGGTCTTTGATGTACTAGCTTTTTCTGAATATAGCGTGAAGCCTGCATAGTAGAACACGTCGCTCGAAGTCTTAGCTACCCCTTTTAATCGCTCACGAGTGATGCACCTGTACCACGAGTGCCGCAACCTACCAAATAGCATCCCTCCACGATTGGTGCTCATTTGTCGATTTCTTGCGCAGTTGTTGCTTTTTGTGTTGATATGTCAATCACTATTTGCTTTCTTTGGTGATGCCTACTATTTGTTCAATTGAGTAGGTTCATTCGGTTTTAACCGAAAACCGAACCGAATTTGTCGGTTAACCGAATCTTCGGTTTCCTAAATTTTCATGCCAATTTCGGTTACCATTTTTGAAAACCGAATTTGTTCAAAAACCGCAAAAACCGAACCGAAATTTCGGTTAAAACCGAATGCCCACCCTGACTTACAATAGTATGATCAAGGTTATGATGGCACGTCACTCCAGAAATTATCTTTGTTATCGTTTACCTGCTCGGGACGAGCAGAAACTAAGCTTGGGGATGCTGATACGTCTCCGACGTATCGATAATTTCTTATGTTCCATGCCACATTATTGATGATATCTACATGTTTTATGCATACTTTATGTTATATTTATGCATTTTCCGGAACTAACCTATTGACGAGATGCCGAAGGGCCAGTTGCTGTTTTCTGCTGTTTTTGGTTTCAGAAATCCTAGTAAGGAAATATTCTCGGAATCGGACGAAATCAACGCCCAGCATCCTATTTTTCCACGAAGCTTCCAGAACACCCGAGAGTCGCCAGAGGGGAGCCCTGGTGGGCCCAGGAGGTAGGCTGGCGCGGCCCAGGCCCTGGCCGCGCCGCCTTACCATCTCACTGCCTCTTCGACCCTCTGACGCCGCCTCTTCGCCTATTTAAGCCCCCTCGACCTAAAACCTCGATACGAAAAAGGAACGGTACGAGAAACCTTCCAGAGCCGCCGCCATCGCGAAGCCAAGATCTGGGGGACAGGAGTCTCTGTTCCGGCACGCCGCCGGGACGGGGAAGTGCCCCCGGAAGGCTTCTCCATCGACACCGCTGCCATCTCCACCGCCATCTTCATCACCGCTGCTGCTCTCCATGATGAGGAGGGAGTAGTTCTCCATCGAGGCTAAGGGCTGTACCGGTAGCTATGTGGTTAATCTCTCTCCTATGTACTTCAATACAATAATCTCATGAGCTGCCTTACATGATTGAGATTCATATGATGATGCTTGTAATCTAGATGTCATTATGCTAGTCAAGTGGATTTTACTTATGTGATCTCCGGAGACTCCTTGTCCCACGTGTGTAAAGGTGACAGTGTGTGCACCGTGTGGGTCTCTTAGGCTATATTTCACAGAATACTTATTCACTGTTATGAATGGCATAGTGAAGTGCTTATTTATATCTCTTTATGATTGCAATGTGTTTTGTATCACAATTTATCTATGTGCTACTCTAGTGATGTTATTAAAGTAGTCTATTCCTCCTGCACGGTGTAATGGTGACAGTGTGTGCATCGTGTAGTACTTGGCGTAGGTTATGATTGTGATCTCTTGTAGATTATGAAGTTAACTATTGCTATGATAGTATTGATGTGATTTATTCCTCCTTTTGTAGCGTGAAGGTGACAATGTGCATGCTATGTTAGTACTTGGTTTGGTTATGTTGATCTATCATGCACTCTAAGGTTATTTAAATATGAACATCGAATATTGTGGAGCTTGTTAACTCCGGCATTGAGGGTTCGTGTAATCCTACACAGTTAGTGGTGTTCATCATCCAACAAGAGGGTGTAGAGTCTAGCATCTATCTATTTATTCTGTTATGTGATCAATGTTGAGAGTGTCCACTAGTGAAAGTACGATTCCTAGGCCTTGTTCCTAAATACTGCTATCGCTGCTTGTTTCTTCGTTTTCTTGCGTTTCTACTGCCTGCAATATTACCACCATCAACCACACGCCAGTCCTGGACAGCAAAGCACTTTTCTGGCGCCGTTACTACTGCTCATACTTATTCATACCACCTGTATTTCACTATCTCTTCGCCGAACTAGTGCACCTATTAGGTGTGTTGGGGACACAAGAGACTTCTTGCTTTGTGGTTGCAGGGTTGCATGAGATGGATATCTTTGACCTCTTCCTCCCTGAGTTCGATAAACCTTGGGTGATCCACTTAAGGGAAACTTGCTGCTGTTCTACAAACCTCTGCACTTGGAGGCCCAACACTGTCTACAAGAATAGAAGCACCCGTAGACATCAATCCCCATGGTGAGATACTCTCCTGAATAAATCCTTTCTGTTCCAAGTCATCCAACTGCTCCTTGAGTTCTTTCAACTCCTTAGGCCCCATCTTATATGGTGCTTTAGCAATCGGAGCTATTCATGGAATTAGGTCGATAGTAAACTCTATCTCCCTATCTGGTGGCATTCCAGGTAATTCCTTAGGAAAAACATCCTGGAATTCATTCACTACAGGTATATCCTCCAGCTTTACTTCCTTCATGCTATTCAACTGTAGCTCTACTTCAATCTGTGTATGTTTGTCTCCTTGGTAGATCATTCTACTTCCATCGGGGCTTTTCAAAGACACAGTCTTGTTCACACAGTCTATCAATGCTCCATTTGCCTCTAACCAGTTCATACCAAGAATGACATCAATGTCCTTCATCGGTAAAATGAACAGTTCTGCGTCAAACGCGCATTTATTGATCATAATGACTTGTCCTTGTTTGGTGTGGGTTACTATTATCGTTCCCCCCGCAGAAAGTATGGTTATGGGTGTATCTAACTTAGTGCAACTAATCCCATGTTTGATGATGAATTGCTGAGAAATGAATGACGTAGTTGCACCAGTATCAAAAAGTACTTTGCCAGGATGAGTAAGTATCTGAAGCGTACCTATCACTGCCTGATCGGAGTTCACCACCTCCTCCAAGATGGTGCAGTTTAACTTGCCGAAGGGTTTCTTGTTCTTCCAGTTCCCTCCGGTGTTCCCGCCTCGATTTCCTCCTCCTCCTGACTGACCTCCTCCATTCTTCTTCTTAGGGAAATCCCTAAGCATGTGTCCTTCCTCTCGACAACCAAAGCATATCACTCTTGGCTTCTTGCAATCCTTCGAGTAATGCCCTGAGTACCCGCAGCTTCGGCAAACTATTTGCGCCATATTAGGATTGCTTGGAGCCTTCCTGTTGTTGTTGTTGTTGTTGTTGTAGTAGTAGTTGTTGTTGTTGTAGTAGTTGTTGTTGTTGTACCTTGGTTTGAAACTCAAGCCAGTGTTAGGCTTGTTGCTGACATATCTCTTAGGCTCAACCTTGGCCTTCTTTCTCTTTTCCTCTTGCAGCTGTTTGAAATCGTCTTCAAGAGTGATGGCTGCATCCACCAACTCCTGGAACTCTGTCGCCCTCATCATTCTGAGCTGTACCTTGAACCGGGGACTTAATCCCCGCAAGAACCTCTTCTTCTTCTTGTCCTCGGTGTTGACCTCCTCAACGGCATACCGGGATAGCTTTGAAAACTCCCTGACATAAGTCAGGATGGCCTTATCTTTTTGCTCGATACTTTCGAATTCTCGATGCTTCAGTTCCACTATACTTTCAGGGACATTGGATTCCCTGAACTTCCTCTTGAATTCTTCCCAGGTAAACACCTTCTCAGCCGGATAAACGGCTACTATGTTATCCCACTATGATGCGGCGGGTCCACACAACAAGTGTGTTGCATACCTGACCTTCTCCATGTCGTTGCATCCTACTGTATTGAGCTTATGCTCAGTGTCCATCAACCAATCCTCCGCGTCCATTGGTTCGGGCGCGTATGCGAAGGATATTGGCTTTGTATTCTGGAAGTCCGACAAAGTGACTCCCTGATTGTCTGGCCTTTCCACCTTGTTCTGCTGAAGCAGCTCCTGGAAGAACTTATTTTGCTGCTCCAAAGTCACTCGTTGTCTTTCCTACAACATTTGCATGTAGTGGAGGAAATTCTGCTGCGTCATGGGTGGTGGTGGTGGTGGAAACTGGTTTCTGGCTGCTTCATCAGCCTCTTCCTTCTGCTTGGCCTCGCGCTCGATGCACTGTGCTTCACTCTCCTCACCCGTCGCTCCCGACATATCCCCCTAGTTCTGCAACACAAAGTGGTACTCATAGTTACTCCATGCGCAAGTTTTCTGAGCTCAACTTTGTGCACAGAACTAGTCACGCAATGGAAATCAAGAAGCAAATCCAAATCATACAAAACATATACCATGTATATACATACTTAAGTGGTTTTATTACAATACTCAGTGATGATGTGAGTATGCAAACTCACTTATTGAAGTATATGTACAAATTTCTACAAATATTACACACTACAGTACATGTGGTACGACTGTATTGTAGCCTCGCCTCCCATGGTGGTCTCTAGTCGTGCTTTACTCCCGGTACATCCCAGGCTTCCATCCGGTCGAACGTGTAGTCCTCCTGACAGAATCTGGAACATAGGGTCTTCCCGTCGGCTGGTAGTCGGAATCAGAGGATGATCCCAGGGAGAAATCTGTGTTCATGAACTGATTATTCAAAACATCATAATCCACCCATCGGGTGTACTCCCCTGTGACTCCGCCATAGGTATTTCCACCGTCAGTATCTGACTCAATCAGTATAGGGTAATCCTCACAGTCTCCCCTATTATACTGATTGTTCTGGAACTGGGTTGTGGCGTCCTCATTCATCTCAGAATTACCTCTGACTGGATCGCCAGAGGTTCCCGTGTCTGGCCCCCAACGCCAACCTGTTGAGTTCTCTATAGGAGTCTCGGAACGCTGATGGTTTCTGGATTTCTCTCCACCCTCATATCCTCCGTGGAAACTACTAGGATACTGTTGCGCGTAGTTGACGTATGTCTTTCCGTTCAACACGCGACCGTTGGGAACCCCAAGAGGAAGGTGTGATGCGTACAGCAGTAAGTTTCCCTCAGTAAGAAACCAAGGTTTATCGAACCAGTAGGAGCCAAGAAGCACGTTGAAGGTTGATGGCGGCGGAGTGTAGTGCGGCGCAACACCAGGGATTCCGGCGGCAACGTGGAACCTGCACAACACAACCAAATTACTTTGCCCCAACGTGACAGTGAGGTTGTCAATCTCACCGGCTTGCTGTAACAAAGGATTAGATGTATAGTGTGGATGATGATTGTTTGCAGAAAACAGTAGAACGAGTATTGCGATGGGTGTATTCGATGTAAAAGAATGGACCGGGGTCCACAGTTCACTAGTGGTGTCTCTCCCATAAGATAAATAGCATGTTGGGTGAACAAATTACAGTTGGGCAATTGACAAATAAAGAGGGCATGACCATGCACATACATGTTATGATGAGTAGTGTGAGATTCAAATGGGCATTACGACAAAGTACATAGACCGCTATCCAGCATGCATCTATGCCTAAAAAGTCCACCTTCAGGTTATCATCCAAACCCCCTCCAGTATTAAGTTGCAAACAATAGACAATTGCATTAAGTATGGTGCGTAATGTAATCAACAAATACATCCTTAGACATAGCATTGATGTTTTATCCCTAGTGGCAACAGCACATCCACAACCTTAGAACTTTACATCCTTTGTCCTGCATTTAATGGAGGCATGAACCCACTATCAAGCATAAATACTCCCTCTTGGAGTTAGAAGTACAAACTTGGCCAGAGCCTCTACTAATAACGGAGAGCATGCAAGATCATAAACAACACATAGATGATAGATTGATAATCAACATAACATAGTATTCACTATTCATCGGATCCCAACAAACGCAATGATGTCTACTCACGCTTCTTTTCCTGTAGACAGTGTTGGGCCTCCAAGAGCAGAGGTTTGTAGAACAGCAGCAAGTTTTCCCTTAAGTGGATCACCCAAGGTTTATCGAACTCAGGGAGGAAGAGGTCAAAGATATCCCTCTCAAGCAACCCTGCGATCACAAAGCAAGAAGTCTCTTGTGTCCCCAACACACCTAATACACTTGTCAGATGTATAGGTGCACTAGTTCGGCGAAGAGATAGTGAGATACAGGTGGTATGAATGTATATGAGCAGTAGTAATGGCACCAGAAAATAGCTTGCTGCTACAACTGGCGTGTGGTTGATGGTGGTAATATTGCAGGCAGTACAGATGCAGTAGAACAGTAAACAAGCGGTGATTGCAGTATTTGGAAACAAGGCCTAGGGATCGTACTTTCACTAGTGGACACTCTCAACATTGATCACATAACAGAATAAATAGATAAATGCTACACTCTACACTCTCTTGTTGGATGATGAACACCACTAATTGTGTAGGGCTACGAGAGCACCTCAATGCCGGAGTTAACAAGCTCCACAATATTCGATATTCATATTTAAATAACCTTAGAGTGCATGATAGATCAACACAACTATACCAAGTACTAACATAGCATGCACACTGTCACCTTCGTACTATGAAAGGAGGAATAGATCACATTAATACCATCATAGTAATAATTAACTTCATAATCTACAAGAGATCATAATCATAAACTACGCCAAGTACTACATGATGCACACACTGTCACCATTACATCATGAATGAGGAATAGAGTACTTTAATAACATCACTAGAGTAGCACATAGATAAATAGTGATACAGAACTCATATGAATCTCAATCATGTAAGGCAGCTCATGAGATCATTGTATTGAAGTACACGTGAGAGAGATTAACCACATAGCTACCGGTACAGCCCCTTAGCCTCGATGGAGAACTACTCCCTCCTCATGGGAGACAGCAGCGGTGATGGAGATGGCGGTGGTGTCGATGGAGATGCCTTTCGGGGGCACTTCCCCGTCCCGGCGGCGTGCCGGAACAGAGACTCCTGTCCCCCAGATCTTGGCTTCGCGATGGCGGCGGCTCTAGAAGGTTTCTCGTACCATGGCTTTTCCGTATCAAAGATTTAGGTCAGGGACCTTTAAATAGGCGAAGAGGCGGAGTCGGAGGGCTGACGAGGCGGTGACACCATAGGGGGGCGCCCCCCCTGGGCTGCGCCGCCCTGTCATTTGGTGGCCCTGTGGCCCCCCTCTGGTGCCTCTCGGGTGTTCTGGAAGCTTCGTGCAATTATAAGATGCTGGGCGTTGATTTCGTCCAATTCCGAGAATATTTCCTTACTAGGATTTCTGAAACCAAAAATAGCAGAAAACAGGAACTGGCACTTCAGCATCTCGTCAATAGGTTAGTTCCGGAAAACGCATAAAATCATCATAAAGTGTGAACAAAACATGTAGGTATTGTCATAAAACAAGCATGGAACATCAGAAATTATAGATACGTTGGAGACGTATCAGCAACCCCAAGCTTAGTTCCTACTCATCCCGAGTAGGTAAACGATAACAAAGATAATTTCTGAAGTGACATGCTACCAACATGATCTTAATCATACTATTGTAAAGCATATGAGATGAATGCAGCGATTCAAAGCAATGATAAAGACAATGATTAAACAACTGAATCATATAGCAAAGACTTTTCATGAATAGTACTTTCAAGACAAGCATTAATAAGTCTTGCATAAGAGTTAACTCATAAATCAATAGATTCAAAGTAAAGGTATTGAAGCAACACAAAGGAAGATTAAGTTTCAGCGGTAACTTTCAACTTTCAACATGCATATCTCATGGATAATTGTCAACATAGAGTAATATGATGAATGCAAATATGCAAGTATGTAAGAATCAATGCACAGTTAACACAAGTGTTTGCTTTTAAGATGGAAGGAAGTGGGTAAACTGACTCAACATAAAAGTAGAAGAATGGCCCTTCGAAGAGGGAAGCATTGATTGCTATATTTGTGCTAGAGCTTTTATTTTGAAAACATAAAGAGAGCATAAAAGTAAAGTATTGAGAGGTGTTTGTTGTTGTCAACGAATGGTAATGGGCACTCTAACCCCCTTGCCAGACAAACCTTCAAAGAGCGGCTCCCATGAAACATTTTTATTTTTGGGTGGCACTCCTTCCAACCTTTACTTTCACAAACCATGGCTAACCGAATCCTCGGGTGCCTGCCAACAATCTCATACCATGAAGGAGTGCCTTTTTATTTTAGTTTTATTTAGATGACACTCCTCCCCACCTTTGCTTTCTCAAGCCATGGCTAACCGAATCCTCGGGTGCCGTCCAACAATCACATACCATGGAGGAGTGTCTATTTTTTGTAAAATCATGAAAGTTAATTAATTGGGGCTGGGAACCCCATTGCCAGCTCTTTTTGCAAAATTATTGGATAAGCGGATGAAGCCACTAGTCCATTGGTGAAAGTTGCCCAACAAGATTGAAAGATAAACACCACATACTTCCTCATGAGCTATAAAACATTGACACAAATAAGAGGTAATAACTTTTGAAGTGTTTAAAGATAGCACTCAAGCAATTTACTTTGGAATGGCGGAGAAATACCATGTAGTAGGTAGGTATGGTGGACACAAATGGCATAGTTTTTGGCTCAAGGATTTGGATGCACGAGAAGTATTCCCTCTCAATACAAGGTTTAGGCTAGCAAGGCTATTTGAAGAAAACACAAGTATGAACTAGTACAGCAAAACTTACATAAGAACATATTGCAAGCATTATAAGACTCTACATTGTCTTCCTTGTTGTTCAAACACCTTTACCAGAAAATATCTAGACCTTAGAGAGACCACTCATGCAAACCAAATTTTAACCAACTCTATGTATTTCTTCACTAATAGGTGCAAATTATATGATGCAAGAGCTTAACCATGAGCACAACAATTGCCAAGTATCAAGTTATTCAAGACATCATACCAATTACTACATGTAGCATTTTCCGTTTCCAACCATATAACAATGAACGAAGCAGTTTTCAACCTTCGCCATGAACATTAAAAGCTAAGAACACATGTGTTCATATGAACCAGCGGAGCGTGTCTCTCTCCCACACAAGCATGAATTTATTCAAACAAAACAAAAATGAAAACAAACAGACGCTCCAAGTAAAGTGCATAAGATGTGATGGAATAAAAATATAGTTTCATTAGAGGAACCTGATAATTTGTCGATGAAGAAGGGGATGCCTTGGGCATCCCCAAGCTTAGATGCTTGAGTCTTCTTGAAATATGCAGGGGTGAACCACCGGGGCATCCCCAAGCTTAGAGCTTTCACTCTTCTTGATCATATTGTATCATCCTCCTCTATTGACCCTTGAAAACTTCCTCCACACCAAACTCAAAACAACTCATTAGAGGGTTAGTGCATAATCAAAAATTCACATGTTCAGAGGTGACACAATCATTCTTAACACTTCTGGACATTGCACAAAGCTACTGAACATTAATGGAACAAAGAAATCCATTCAATACAGCAAAACCGGCAATGCGAAATAAAAGGCAGAATCTGTCAAAACAGAACAGTCCGTAAAGACGAATTTCTAAGAGGCACCAGACTTGCTCAAATGAAAATGCTCAAATTGAATGAAAGTTGCGTACATATCTGAGGATCACTCACAAAAATTGGCAGATTTTTCTGAGTTACCTACAGAGAACCCTGACCAAATTCGTGACAGACAGAAATCTGTTTCTGCGCAGTAATCGAAATCTAGTATCAACCTTTCTATCAAAGACTTCACTTGGCACAACAATGCAATAAAATAAGATAAGGAGAGGTTGCTACAGTAGTAACAACTTCCAAGACACAAATATAAAGCAAAAGTACTGTAGTAAAATAAACACATGGGTTATCTCCCAAGAAGTGCTTTCTTTATAGCCATTAAGATGGGCTCAATAAATTCAATGATGCACTCATAAAGATGAGAGTTGAAGCAAAAGAGAGCATCAACAAGCAAATGCAAAACATATTTAAGTCTAACATGCTTCCTATGAAAAGGAATCTTGTAAATAAATATGTTATGTAGGCATAATGCAATAAGCATAGGAAAACTAGACAAGCGCAACTTCAAGATTTTTAGCATATAGAGAGGTGTTTTAGTAACATGAAAACTTCTACAACCATATTTTCCTCTCTCATAAAGATTTTCAGTAGCATCATGAGCAAACTCAACAATATAACATCACATAAAGCATTCTTATCATGAGTCTCATGCATAAAATTATTACTCTCCACATAAGCATAGTCATTCTTATTAATTGTAGTGGGAGCAAATTCAACAAAGTGGCTATCATTATTATTCTCATCATCAAATATAGGAGGCATATTGTAATCATAATCAAATTTATCCTCCACTAGTTGAATGCCGTGCGTTGCTACGGATTCTCAAGTTATTTTTCATGGCACACATGTGTATATAAAGAAAATAGCTACATAATATTATAAAACAATCTATTTTGCTAAAAATAATTTGAAAAAAACTATTATTTAACAAAGCAACAATCCTTGACTAAGATTCAAGTTTTCTCACAACAGCTTCGAGTAATACCTCTTATGTATCGCCTAGCGTGTCAAGTTGAATTTCATTGCATCCCACTTCTAGTTAATTTTTTCATTTTTAATTTACAATTTTTGCATCTCTAGTATCAGCCCCTTGATGAAGTGTAGCCATATAAATTAGCGTGCCATGCTTATTTAGCATGCTAAACACAAAGTAGGTGCATCAAATAGGGACATAAAGAAACCATGATATATGTGGTTGCATTTACCACTTCCGTGGAATTGTGTGGTGGAGATGGTTAGCAGCTGCAACAAAAATGCCAACTCTGCCTTCTCATTCTACGTGGATGTTCTCTTGCGTCGCATTCTTCTTGGATGTTCTCTTCAACAATTTCATGTGTCCTAAGTGACACCATTGCAGTGTGATCATCATTGATTAAATGATATTTCAATTCAGAAAATCTGAAACATTTCTAAGTGATCTTGTACCAACTTCTGAGTGTGTTTTAAAACGTTCTCCAAATGTTGGATCAAAAGAATTCATGCATCTTAGTATTTTTTAGATAAAAGGCACTCAAGTGCCCAACTTTGAATTAACAAAGCCACCAACGGCGAGAACGATACAAAGTGCTGAACCCAGCTTACAAAACGACACCACACACCCACGCGCACTACCGAAGAAACTACAGCCAGAATTGGACCAACAAGCTCAGCCAAATCGCCTACGAGGACTCGGGGTAGAACTGGAGTCTACAGTGTCGTGCCGGAGCTCACTCGAGAGTGAGCCATTTTTCACGCGCGCCTCAACAGCACTCCACCGTCGCAGAAACGCCACCGGAAGCCGACCACCACCGGGGACCGACCCACATTGCTCACAAACCGAACAACAGCGCCAAGGAAGCTCGACAAGGGGAGGGCACGGAGCAAGCCTTGCCGAAGATCGCCGAAGAATCACCTCCGTCACAACCAACGGTGAGCCTCGCGCTGTGGGCTCCAAGACGGTGTCTTCAAGAAGAGTACGACACCGGAGTGCCGCCACCGCCCGATCCGAGGATCTTGGGTTTTCACCCGGACGAAGTAGAGTGACGGAGATTGGCCTCACGGCGCCTTCAACAAGGGAACGCCGTCCGCGGACGCCGCCGCCGTGGCCCGAGGGGCAAAGGTTTCCCTTTGGCAACATCACCGCCATCTACACCCCACAGCACTCAACTCGCCGACCACCACGCCGCCCCCAACGGCCGTGGTCACCGGCCAGCACCAGAGTCATTGGCTCGCCCGCCAACCAACATGACTCCCACCTTCCAGGGCCGCCGCCCAGGCTTCCCAACTCGACACCGGGCAAAGAGGAAAAGGAAGAGGAGCGTCGCATCGAGGCCGCCGGACGCCGAACGAGGAGCATTCCGGCCATCGCCCCCGACACCGCAACCGGGGAACACCACCTGCAGCCCCCATGGCTGCCGGAGATCAGCAGATTTGGGCGACGATGGGCTCGAAAAGGGCCCGGGGCCCCTGCCCCGACCCGAATTCGAGGTGGCCAGATCCCTCAAGGCCGCAGCCCCCACCACGCCGGAGCTCCCCCGCGTCATGCCGGACGGGCGCCGCACCGCCGCACGCCGCGCCAAGCACCTCCGCGTCACCCTCGTCATCCTCCGCCCGCCCAGGCCGGAGTTCGCGCCGCCCGCCACCATGGCCGCTCCGGGGAACTGCCGCCGTCGCGAGCGCGCCCTTCCGTCCGTGTCTCCACGCCGCCACCGCAGGGGCCCGCGCCGCCACCTCCGCGCGAGGAGAAGAGGGGCCCCGCCGCCTCTGGCGGCGGCGAGGGGAGGGGAGGGGAGGGGAGGTGGACGAGAAGGGGCGCCGCCAGGGGAGGCCCTCGGTCGCGCGCGGGCGCGACGCGAGGAGCCTAGGGTTTCGGTGCTGCGCAGTTGCGTCACAGTTTCCATGCATCTTAGTATCAGTCCTCATTTTCAGCAAGACACAAATGAATGCATGTCGCATCTTAATATAGCAAGATATAAATGAATGCTTGCCCAACATGTAAAATAGTGAGCATGGTCCAGTCATACACTTATAAATTAAGCAATGTTTTACAATAAACACTATAGACTGTGCATGGAGGAAGTAGTGACCAATAGCCATCTTCTGAACAAATCATCTAAACAGTTTTAATGTAAAGGCAGAATGAATATACAACGTGTGCATGGGCTGGTAGTTACAGGCTGTGAACTAAACGTCGACATGTGTCCGGCATGGGTCCGATTGTTGAATCATACAAATCATCTATATCATATATAGAAGACATGGATGCAAGGCGGCATGGAGGCATGTCTACTCCAACGGAAGTGATCCATTCTGGATCTAGCTTCGTGTATATATATGGCAGTGGTAGCATCTCTTTGAATATGTTGTGCAAGATGCTGAAAGAAAAGACTAATAAAGCTCACCAACAAACGCAACGAAAAATTTGTCTATCACCTCTATTGCCATATAAATTATTAAAGAGAAAATAACAATTTAACAGTCACACAAAACAGTATCATGTCTCCCTTAACAACACAATATCCCGTGACTATATAATCAGTTACCAAAAGAAAAACCATGAAATCCTAGCAGGCTAGCACCACAAAAACATCTGAAGTCCTATAAGCATTGTATTCAGGGGGTACAGACATAAAAAGATGTTTAGCTAATATAAATTTAGTTTATACAAAAAAAATAAGACAACAAAGAGAGTACCCAAATGGAAACACATTTGTGTTTCGAGAGCATTAACTATGAGAATACAATATTAAGAAAATCATTAGGAAATGTACTCTCTGTAAGAAGCACAAACTACACATCCACATGAGAGAGAAATAACCAACACAACAAACGGAAGAAAGGCTTCCGCAAATAAGTTAAAATTTTGACCATTTTGAGGTATCTTCCCAGAATGGAGGGACACTACAAAGAAGAATTTAAAGAATCGCTAGTGCCCTTGAGCTGTATAGACACTCCAAGAATTTAATTTTTTTGGTGCTAAAATAATCTATTTCTCGAGACATTTTTTGTCTTTTTTACACAAGGCACAAAAATTGTCGGTTTTATGTGAAATTTTACGTGCACACATAGAACATGTCCATCTACATTCGATTTTTTTCATAATTGTTTTAACGTTTTGAAATATGTTTTATACATACCGGGTGCGCATGCACCCGGGATCAGTTTTGAGTTTCATATAATGAGGTTTCTAGATAGTGAAACAAAGAGCTCACAATGCATTCATGCCAAGCTTAAGGAGAAACTATTTTTTTCACAAACTAAGTATACATATCCATAATCAATATTTAGTGCACTATAATTTCAACTGCATGGGAACATGTGTTATGGCAAGCACCGCGGAGAGAATTACTTATCCCCTGAAAAAAGATGGTTCTTGTGAATTTCATTCTTAACCAGAAAGTATATTAAGTGAATGGTATATGTGGTGAGTACTCTCTAAGAAAAAACAGGCTAAGGTTCCAATTTTTGATTGCCCAACTGGCTGAGCATGATTGCCATATCCATCCCTTGAGTCATTACCGCTATAGTTAGCCAGTTCATATTTCCATGTCCATTCCTTGAGACATCATTTCATATAGGTACTTCAAGTGAACGTAGTCGTTCATCAAATAGATGCGCCATTACCAAATTGACAAAACAGAGTAGAAACAACAACTCAACCCTGCAGTGTAATGTATCCAACCATAAATTTCTGAAGGGGACAAGATAGGAAGTACCTTCCTTGTCAACGCATTGGTTGTGGTCGCTGCAGCAAGCGTCAAGGTCCTCGCGAGGATCCTTCCCCTCGCATCCGCTCCACTCGCAGGGAAGAGTGGCAGATGCCAGACATTGTCGAGCTCGCTAGGACGTCGTGAGGCTGAGGCGCCACAAGAGCTCTGGTGGCTAGTCGGGAAGACTGGCATAGGTTGATCTTGCGTTGGGGCTCCAGTAGCCAGTAGAGTGGTCTGAGGGGAATATACATACAACATGAACGATGCTAGTTCACCTCAATTTTGTCTACAAGTACCTTTTCAACTCCACCGAAATCTAATAAAATTTAGCATTTACTTTTCAATATAGTTATTCTTATCTTAAACATCAAAGTGAGAAACAACGATTTAATATTTTTCCCATACCTACCCTCTCCTACCTAACCGTATTTCCCTTTATTTCGGTTGAGAACCCAGTAGGACTGTACCTGTATTTCATATAGGCTGAGAAAAAACATATAACTAATTAGCATCAGGATTATGCAATCAAGTGTTCATTAACTCTCATGCATTGTCCGGAACTATGGATATATTCGAAATGCCATACCCTTCGTGTATGAAACATTACACCTGGTAGATTTCAAAACCTGAAAACTGATCAAAAAAATAACATGTTAATATAAAGAATCTAATAAATTATAGATTTATTTCCAAGTAAAAAGGAAAAGACAAAGAGAACATACAAACATTATATGTTATTGCCGCATACTGCGATACTGCAGCCTGCCTCAACAAACGATCTATGTTGTTGCCTCGCACTGTGGTGTGTGGATTCGCGGAGCCATGCGTCTGTGCCTTGTGAGCAACGAACTTGTGCTCCTCTGGTGTGGCCTCCATGCCGGCCAAACCTGTACGTCACAGGAGCAGAAGAACAGAGCCGAGTATGATAAGGCGAGTTGTGAGCGCCAAGCAGCCGACATAGTCGCGGTCTTCAGATACTTGCACGTGCGTCGGTCAAACAACCTGGCAAGGAAAATAGAGGGCCGGTAATAGGGAATTAGCATGAATTATAAACTGACTATGCGCATTACCATCCTAAGCAAACAAATATCACTCACATCCTTGTAGCTGATCTGGTGTTTCTCCTGGAGAGCGCCTAGATCCGTCACCGAATGTTTCAAAAAAAAAAAAAGATCCGTCACCGAAGTTTTTAGCAGAGTGACCTGTGTTGGAGAGGTGGATATGGGCGACAGCCAAGGCGTCGACGACAGCTGCGCTGGTGATGGGTGGTGGCGGCAACGGCCATGCTGGTTAGGCAACGACAGTGAAGGCGTTGGCGACGGTTGCGCTGGTGATGGGTGGCGGCGGCAACGACCTGCTGGTGTGGCGGCGAAGGTCCACGCTGGTGCGGCCACGGTCGTCCTCAATGGTGCGGGGGCAACGGTCAGCGTCGATGGGCGACGGCGTTGGATGTGCAGGGAAGTTTTGGAGAGAAGTTTTTTTTAGCTGTTTGGGGGAGAGGAACTGACGCGTTTGCGATCATTTGTGATTGGAGTAGTCCATCCCAGATTGTGTTAACGCTAATGACGGTCATTACCTGGCTAGGATTTTATGGATCTACACAAGGTACAGTTAGAAAAAGAAGGAAGTCAATAATGATTTGGTGGGGCAATAACAGAATAGGAAAGCAATGATCTCTTTTGATCTGACATTAGGGAGCAATGTAGTACAGGAAGGAAAGCAAGGCTTTGCTTTAATCTCACGGTGAACCTTGATGCGGAGATGTTGAGTAAAATTGAACGGCCCGGATGAATCGAATCTCCTTCACCAAACGTGTTGTACGACCTACGACCAACTTCAATATAATAGTATAGATAACAGGCGGCACCAAAAGACCACTATCATTAGAATCATCATAAATAGGAGGCAAAGTATCATCAAAGAAAATTTTCTCCTCAATGCTTGGGGGACTAAAAAGATCATGCTCATCAAAACCAGCTTCCCCATGCTTACAATTTTCCATATCATTAGCAACAATGGTGTTCAAAGTATTCATACTAATATGTTCCATGGGTTTTTTAATTTTCGCATCAAACCATCCATGTCTTAACTCAGGAAATAGATTAAAAAGTTCCATGTTGCCTTCCATTATGCCCAACTAGTGTAAAACAAGAAACAAAAAGATGCAGTTGTAGGATCTAAAGGAAATAGCTTCGAGCACTTACAACGGCGCCGGAAAATAGCTTAGTAGCCGAGATCCGGAGTGTGAGTACCTTTTACCTTTCCTCCTCGGCAATGGCGCCAGAAAATGGCTTGATGTCTACTCACGCTTCTTTTCCTGTAGACAGTGTTGGGCCTCCAAGAGCAGAGGTTTGTAGAACAGCAGCAAGTTTTCCCTTAAGTGGATCACCCAAGGTTTATCGAACTCAGGGAGGAAGAGGTCAAAGATATCCCTCTCAAGCAACCCTGCGATCACAAAGCAAGAAGTCTCTTGTGTCCCCAACACACCTAATGCACTTGTCAGATGTATAGGTGCACTAGTTCGGCGAAGAGATAGTGAGATACAGGTGATATGAATGTATATGAGCAGTAGTAACGGCACCAGAAAATAGCTTGCTGCTACAACTGGCGTGTGGTTGATGGTGGTAATATTGCAGGCAGTACATATGCAGTAGAACAGTAAACAAGCGGTGATTGCAGTATTTGGAAACAAGGCCTAGGGATCGTACTTTGACTAGTGGGCACTCTCAACATTGATCACATAACAGAATAAATAGATAAATGCTACACTCTACACTCTCTTGTTGGATGATGAACACCACTAATTGTGTAGGGCTACGAGAGCACCTCAATGCCGGAGTTAACAAGCTCCACAATATTCGATATTCATATTTAAATAACCTTAGAGTGCATGATAGATCAACACAACTATACAAAGTACTAACATAGCATGCACACTGTCACCTTCATACTATGAAAGGAGGAATAGATCACATTAATACCATCATAGTAATAATTAACTTCATAATCTACAAGAGATCATAATCATAAACTACGCCAAGTACTACATGATGCACACACACTGTCACCATTATATCATGAAGGAGGAATAGAGTACTTTAATAACATCACTAGAGTAGCACATAGATGAATAGTGATACAAAACTCATATGAATCTCAATCATGTAAGGCAGCTCATGAGATCATTGTATTGAAGTACATAGGAGAGAGATTAACCACATAGCTACCGGTACATCCCCTTAGCCTCAATGGAGAACTACTCCCTCCTCATGGGAGACAGCAGCGGTGATGGAGATGGCGGTGGTGTCGATGGAGATGCCTTCCGGGGGCACTTCCCCGTCCTGGCGGCGTGCCGGAACAGAGACTCCTGTCCCCCAGATCTTGGCTTCGCGATGGCGGCGGCTCTGGAAGGTTTCTCGTACCGTGGCTTTTCCATATCGAAGATTTAGGTCAGGGACCTTTAAATAGGCGAAGAGGCGGAGTCGGAGGGCTGACGAGGCGGTGACACCATAGGGGGGCGCGCCCCCCCTGGGCTGCGCCGCCCTGTCATCTGGTGGCCCTGTGGCCCCCCTCTGGTGCCTCTCGGGTGTTCTGGAAGCTTCGTGCAATTATAAGATGCTGGGCGTTGATTTCGTCCAATTCCGAGAATATTTCCTTACTAGGATTTCTGAAACCAAAAACAAGCAGTAAAACAAGAACCGGCACTTCGGCATCTCGTCAATAGGTTAGTTCCGGAAAACGCATAAAATCATCATAAAGTTTGAACAAAACATGTAGGTATTGTCATAAAACAAGCATGGAACATCAGAAATTATAGATACGTTGGAGACGTATCACGCAACATGTAGCATTACAAATATATGATCTTGATCATGTTAGGCAGCTCACAAGATCTAACAATGATAGCACAATTAGGAGAAGACGACCATCTAGCTACTGCTATGGACCCATAGTCCAGGGGTGAACTACTCACACATAACTCCGGAGGCGACCATGGCGGTGAAGAGTCCTCCGGGAGATGATTCCCCTCTCCGGCAGGGTGCCGGAGGCGATCTCCTGATTCCCCCGAGATGGGATTGGCGGCGGCGTCTCTGGAAGGTTTTTCGTATCGTGGCTCTCGGTACTGGGGTATTCGCGACGAAGACTTTAAGTAGGCGGAAGGGCGGAGTCGGAGGGCTGACGGGGGCCCCACACGCTAGGGCCGCGCGGGCCCCCCTAGGCCGCGCCGCCCTAGTGTGGCGGTGCCTCGTCGCCCCACTTCGGTTCCCTTTCGGTGTTCTGGAAACTTCGTGGAAAAATAGGCCCCTGGGCGTTGATTTCGTCCAATTCCGAGAATATTTCCTTACTAGGATTTCTGAAACCAAAAACAGCAGAAAACAGCAACTGGCTCTTCGACATCTCGTTAATAGGTTAGTGCCGGAAATTGCATAAATATGACAGAAAGTATGTATAAAACATGTGTATACCATCATAAAACAAGCATGGAACATAAGAAATTATCGATACGTTGGTGACGTATCAGCATCCCCAAGCTTAGTTCCTACTCGTCCCGAGTAGGTAAACGATAACAAAGATAATTTCTGAAGTGACATGCTATCATAATCTTGATCATACTATTGTAAGCACATGTAATGAATGCAGCGATTCGAAGCAATGGTAAATATAATGAGTAAACAATTGAATCATATAGCAAAGACTTTTCATGAATAGTACTTTCAAGACAAGCATCAATAAGTCTTGCATAAGAGTTAACTCATAAAGCAATAAATTCATAGTAAAGGCATTGAAGCAACACAAAGGAAGATACAAGTTTCAGCGGTTGCTTTCAACTTGTAACATGTATATCTCATGGATATTGTCAACATAAAGTAATATAATAAGTGCAATATGCAAGTATGTAAGAATCAATGCACAGTTCACACAAGTGTTTGCTTCTTGAGATGGAGAGAAATAGGTTAACTGACTCAACATAAAAGTAGAAGAATGGCCCTTCGCAGAGGGAAGCATTGATTGCTATGTTTGTGCTAGAGCTTTGATTTTGAAAACAAGAAACAATTTTGTCAACGGTAGTAATAAAGCATATGCATTATTTAAATTATATCCTACAAGTTGCAAGCCTCATTCATAGATTACCAATAGTGCCTGCACCTTGTCCTAATTAGCTCGGATTACCTGGATTATCATCGCAATACATATGTTTTAACCAGGTATCACAAAGGGGTACCTCTATGCCGCCTGTACAAAGGTCTAAGTAGAAAGCTCGCATTGGATTTCTCGCTTTTGATTATTCTCAACTTAGACAGCCATACCGGGACAACATAGACAACAGATAATGGACTCCTCTTTAATGCATAAGAATTCAACAACAAATAATATTCTCATAAGAGATTGGGGATAGTTGTCCAAAACTGAAACTTCCACCATGGATCATAGCTTTAGTTAGCGGCCCAATGCTCTTCTCTAACAATATGCATACTCAAACCATTCAACTCATGGTAAATCGCCCTTACTTCAGACAAGACGAACATGCATAGCAACTCACATGATATTCAACAAAGGGTAGTTGATGGCGTCCCCAGGAACATGGTTATCGCTCAACAAGCAACTTATAAGAGATAAGATGCATACGTACATATTCAATACCACAATAGTTTTTAGGCTATTTGTCCCATGAGCTATATATTGCAAAGGCGAAGAATGGAAATTTTAAAGGTAGCACTCAAGCAATTTACTTTGGAATGGCGGAGAAATACCATGTAGTAGGTAGATATGGTGGACACAAGTGGCATAGTGTTTGGCTCAAGGATTTCGGATGCATGAGAAGTATTCCCTCTCAATACAAGGATTAGGCTAGCAAGGTTATTTGAAACAAACACAAGTATGAACCGGTACAGCAAAACTCACATAAAAGACATATTGTAAGCATTATAAGACTCTACACCGTCTTCCTTGTTGTTCGACCCTTACTAGAAAATATCTAGACCTTAGAGAGACCAATCATGCAAACCAAATTTTAGCAAGCTCTATGTATTTCTTCACTAATAGGTGCAAAGTATATGATGCAAGAGCTTAAACATGAGCACAACAATTACCAAGTATCACATTATTCAAGATATTATACCAATTACCACATATAGCATTTCCCGTTTCCAACCATATAACAATTTAACGAAGCAGTTTCAACCTTCGCCATGAACATTATGAGTAAAGCCTAAGGACATATTTGTCCATATGCAACAGCGGAGCGTGTCTCTCTCCCACACAATGAATGCTAGGATCCAACTTTATTCAAACAAAACAAAAATAAAAACATAGAGACGCTCCAAGTCAAGCGCATAAGATGTGATGGAATAAAAATATAGTTTCACTAGAGGAACCTGATAATGTTGTCGATGAAGAAGGGGATGCCTTGGGCATCCCCAAGCTTAGATGCTTGAGTCTTCTTGAAATATGCAGGGATGAACCACCGGGGCATCCCCAAGCTTAGAGCTTTCACTCTCCTTGATCATATTGTATCATCCTCCTCTCTTGATCCTTGAAAACTTCCTCCACACCAAACTCAAAACAACTCATTAGAGGGTTAGTGCATAATCAAAATTAACACGTTCAGAGGTGACATAATCATTCTTAACACTTTTGGACATTGCACAAAGCTACTGAAAGTTAATGGAATAAAGAAATCCATCAAGCATAGCAAAACAGGCAATGCGAAATAAAAGGCAGAATCTGTTAAAACAGAACAGTCCGTAAAGACGAATTTTCTAGGTGCACCAGACTTGCTCAAATGAAAATGCTCAAATTGAGTGAAAGTTGCGTACATATCTGAGGATCACTCACGTAAATTGGCAGAATTTTTTGAGTTACCTACAGAGCCTACTGCTCAAATTCGTGACAGCAAGAAATCTGTTTCTGCGCAGCAATCCAAATCTAGTATGAACCTTACTATCAAAGACTTTACTTGGCACAACAATGCAACAAAATTAAGATAAGGAGAGGTTGCTACAGTAGTAACAACTTCCAAGACTCAAATATAAAACAAAAGTGTTGTAGTAAAATCATGGGTTGTCTCCCATAAGCGCTTTTCTTTAACGCCTTTCAGCTAGGCGCAGAAAGTGTGTATCAAGTGTTATCAAGAGATGAAGCATCAACATCATAATTTGTTCTAATGATAGAATCAAAAGGTAACTTCATTCTATTTCTAGGGAAGTGTTCCATACCTTTCTTGAGAGGAAATTGATATTTAATATTATCTTCCTACCAACAGTTCGAAGAAAAGGTCTTCCCAATATAATGGGACAAGATGCATTGCATTCAATATCCAACACAACAAAATCAACGGGGACAAGGTTATTGTTAACAGTAATGCGAATATTATCAACTCTTCCCAAAGGTTTCTTTGTAGAATTATCAGCAAGATTAACATCCAAATAACAATTTTTCAATGGAGGCAAGTCAAGCATGTTATAGATTTTTCTAGGCATAACGGAAATATTTGCACCAAGATCACATAAAGCATTACAATCAAAGTCATTGACCTTCATCTTAATGATGGGCTCCCAACCATCCTCTAACTTCCTAGGAATAGAAGCTTCACGATTTAATTTCTCTTCTCTAGCTTTTATAAGAGCATTTGTAATATGTTTTGTAAAGGCCAAATTTATAGCACTAGCATTAGGACTTTTAGCAAGTTTTTGTAAGAACTTTATAACTTCAGAGATGTGACAATCATCAAAATCTAAACCATTATAATCTAAAGCAATGGGATCATTGTCCCCAATGTTGGAAAAAATTTCAGCAGATTTATCACAAGCAGTTTCAGCAGTTTTAGCAGTTTCAGACAGTTTTGCAGGCTTTGCATTAGAAGTAGAAACATTGCTAACACCAATTATTTTACCATTGATAGTAGGAGGTGCAGTAACATATGGAGCATTAGCATTACTAGTGGTGGTAATAGTCCAAACTTTAGCTATATTGTCTTCTTTAGCATTTTCTTCTTTTTCCCACCTAGCACGCAATTCGGCCATCAATCTTATATTCTAATTAATTCTAACTTGGATGACGTTTGCTGTAGCAAATGACTTAATATCATTATTTTCATTAGGCATAACTTTCGATTTCAAAAGATCAACATCAGCAGCAAGACTATTGACTTTAGAAGCAAGTATATCGATTTTCCCAAGCTTTTCTTCAACAGAATTGTTAAAAGCAGTTTGTGTACTAATAAATTCTTTAAGCATGGCTTCAAGTCCAGGGGGTGTATTCCTATTATTGTTGTAAGAATTCCCATAAGAATTACCATAATCGTTACCATTATTATAAGGATATGGCCTATAGTTGTTACTAGAATTGTTCCGATAAGCATTGTTGTTGAAATTATTATTTTTAATGAAGTTCACATCAACATGTTCTTGTTGAGCAACCAATGAAGCTAACGGAACATTATTAAGATCAACATTAGTCCTATCATTCACAAGCATAGACATAATAGCATCAATCTTATCACTCAAGGTAGAGGTTTCTGTCGAGGGTACTCCTCGTCAATGCCCTCCGATAGGGGCTTAGGGTTGATGGAATCCTGTAGGCTGACACGAGACATCGGTTCACAGACAAGCGGGGAGAGCGATTTACCCAGGTTCGGGGCCCTCGATGAGGTAAAACCCTTACGTCCTGCCTGTATGTTCTTTGATTATGATGACAATGGGTTACATTGGGGTGCCGAATACTTCGGCTGAGATCTAGTCGAGATTGCTATTGCTAGGGTTACTTAGCTCTAAGCTTTTCCGGGCTAAGATTGCTAAGATTGTTCGTGGTCCCTCGGCAGCCCCTCTCCTGGCCTTTATATAGGAGGTCAGGTCTCAAGAGGTCTAACCGAATACGACTAGATTTACAGTAATTTAGATCCAATCTTTCCTTGTTTGTTTGCTTCCTTGTCTTGCCCATCAAGGAATCTTCTGGTGCGCCGACCTAGTGGCCCATCTAGCCTTCGGGTGTCTTCATGGGCCTCCAGTTGGTCAATACAGGATAGGGCAACGTCGGTTACTTGAAGGGTAGTGCCCACGTCAGTAGCCCCCGAGTGTCTAGCCGAAGATAATTCGGGTAGAGACTAATACATATCTTCTCATGATATTCTTCTCCTTCATTGTTCTTGTTCATCTTGATTTTGCTCCATCTTCTTTTTATCGGGTGCGCGTCAGCGCTCCCGATGGGAGTAGCCCCCGAGTCTAGGTACGGATGCTTGCAATCCGTGCGTAGAGTCAAGTTGTACTACTCGAATGCTTTCCTCTGCCGAGTTTTTCGCAAGTCTTCATAGGTCATCCGATACATTTTCTTTACGCAAAGGATAATGAGTAACGTGCCCAACTTTTGTTGGTTAACTGCCGATGGCAAAACAACGTTACCCTACACAGAATCAAGTCCCCGGGCATGATCCTGGAGTGCAAAAAACTTTTAACGGGTGTGCATCACATCCTCCCGATGGGAGTAATTAACGACTCTGGGTACAGACTCAAACTTTTTTCTTCGACTGCTTATTCTGTCGAATCTTCTTTTATCGAGTGCGCGTCAGCGCTCCCGATGGGAGTAGCCCCCGAGTCCAGGTTCGGATGCTTGCAATCCGTGCGTGGACTCAAGTCCTTCATCCGATGACTTTTTATATTTCCTTCGATTGCCTCTAGTTTTTTTTATGACGTCATAGTTGTGGGCCGATTGACGGGATTTGACTTGACGTGTAACTGCTGTGGGCCAATTGATAGGACTTGACCTGACGGGCCCATCCTAGTTCTGCGCAGGCAGTTTTTAGGTCTTGATTAGTGCACGCGCGGCGATCGAGGCGTCTCCTCATTTTTCGCGCGACGTGGGAATAATGGGCCGCCGGTTCCACTCCTTCTTCTAGCGCCACGTGTACAGTCAGATCTGCTCCTCTCCCCACGATGCTTTGTGGAGTTATGGCCACGTGTGTGCTCAAATTCTTTCGGGATAAATAGGGAGCCTCCTTTCTTTTTTACCTTTTACCCCGTTCACTGCTCATCTTCTCCTTCAAGCCTCCTGTTCCTTTGCCTCTTCATCAGAAGCTTCGTTCGCCATGGGAAAAAGGAAGAGTGGCAGCACATCGGAGGCGGCCAAAGTTAGCCGCGACTGGAGCGCCTCTGCCATTACCAACCGCGACATCAACAAACTTCGCGCCCTCGGCTTCATCTCCGCATCTGAGGATGACATTCGTCTCCCAGGTCAGGCTTCTCGCCCAAGCCCCCCAAAGGGCTTCACCGTCATGTTTGTCGCTTTTCTGTTTCGTGGCCTCTCTCTTCCGGCGCACGAGTTCCTTTGCTCCCTCCTTTTCTTCTATGGGATTCAGCTCTGGCAGCTGACCCCAAATTCCATCCTCCACCTTTCCATTTTTATCACTGTCTGTGAAGCCTTCCTCGGCATTGAGCCTCACTGGGGCCTTTGGAGGAAGATCTTCTCTGTGAAGCGTCATAACGATAGCAACGGCCCCCCCGTTGTCGGCGGCGTTGGCTTCGTTGTCAGGAAGGAAGTCGACTACTTCGACTATCCGATGAAGGAGTCCGTCCAGGGCTGGCGCAACAAGTGGTTCTATCTTCGGGACCCTGTTGTTCCTGGGCGGCGTTCAAATCTCCCTCTTTTTGACGATGTCTTGGTGGCTCACAAGAAGAAGTCTTGGAACAACGCCCTTTCTCCCGAAGAAAAGGCGACAGCCGATGAGCTATTCAAGCAAATTATCACTTTGAAGAATTCAGGAGGCATGACGATGTGTGGTACTGAAGTAGTTTCAGTGTTCCTACAACGTCGAGTGCAACTGCTGATGTCTCGCCCTCACCAGCTGTGGCTTTTCACTGGCAAAAACGACAAGTCAAGGGTCAACTCTGCCGACCTATCGGCAGATGAGCTCCAGAACGAAGTTCGTCGCCTAACATGCCTCAGCACCAAGGACACCATTGTCTTGACATCGGCGCGCCCTCCTTATGATTTCAAGCATCTTCCGTCCGAGGTAACCTTATCGTTCTTCATTTACTGTCATTACTCCTTCTTTCTGTTTGTGCCTTACACATTTTCTATCCTTCCGCAGGTTCCCGTTGTCGCCCGATGTTATCCTCCCCCACCCGAGAGCGGAGCGGTATTAGAGGATGACGATGACGATTCTGAAGGAACCGAGGATATTCAGCACGCCCTTGAGGACATCGATGTCCAAGAGGAGGAAACTGCTGAAGATGACGCCTTTCTCAAGAGCAGACGTCGCAAGCAGGTACATGATGATTATCATCACTTCGGCTGAATCAAGTCCTAAAGGAGGAGATAATGATGCCGACGAAGCTGCTTCGCCTCCTCCTGCTAAGAAGGGTTCAACAAGTTTCTTCGTGGACGAAGATGATCTGGACCTGTGAGCATTTATACTATTGTTACTTTTATTTCTTGTCACTTTGTATGATAACTGCACGCTGTACTTAAACAGCTCTGCCGATGACGATGACGATGTTCCTCTCGCAAAGAGGGCTAAACTAGCTTCTGAGAGAGCAGCATCGGCTAAGGAATCGAACCCTTCTCCTGCCAAGTCGACACCTCCATCCCGAACGGGTGTAGAGAAGGTCCCATTGTCGAGAGTTATTCCTCCTGATGATGCCTCCACCCCGCCGGCTGGCCGCGATCACGTAAGTACTTAATCTGTCTAACTTTGCTGGATTTCCATCACCTGACTCCTCTTGATTTTTCCTGGATGCAGCCAATTTACGCTACAGTCGATGCTGTGGCGGACTTTGCTGAACAATTTACTCGCCTGGAAGCCAAAAACTCTCAACTTCGGAAGGCCGTCAAATCTTCGGCTGATCAGGTGGTTGAAGCCAACAGACTTGCTGCCGATGCCAAGAGTGAGAATGCCTTGTTGAAGGAAGAAGTAAATCGGCTGAAGCGTCAAATGAAGGATGATCAAGATGGCAGGCGTGCAGTGGCGGCTGCGATCGATGAGAAGGAGGGTGTCCTTCATGAATCCATCAAGGATTTACTGGGTAAGAATCCTTACGATGCTCCGCCCCTTTCTTGATGCTTTCTCCATTGATTACTAATACATCTCTTTTTCAGAGGCTGCCAATTTAACTGTCAGCCGGCGCCATCAGCTTCGGGAGGATTCCACAGCCGACGCCTTGTCACTTGCTGCCGAGTCAAATGTCCAGGTCCTCAAATTATTGCAGAAGTCCAAGGGAGCGCTGTCGAAGTTGTACTCGATGATCTTCCCTAAGGCGAAGCTGGACAAGACTCTCGACGAGATGGCGGAAGCTTTCCTTGTCGATCCTTCCGAGCCTGTAGAGGTACTGAAACGTCGCAGTCTCTTGATTGGTGCGGTTCTTACTTTCCAGTTGCTCATGAGCCACGGGATGGGGTCGGAATTGGAAGAGTTCTCTAAGGCGCTGCCTATTGATGATGAAAATCATCTAGTCAACCTTTAGCCTTTCAAAAGATCGGCAATAACCTGCGCCAACCGGCTTCTGAAGTTGGTAGATGAAGCGCAAGCCGAGCCTGCTCCTGAGTCAGCCCCTGGTTCAACGCCGGCGAACCCTTGAACCGTTATTTGATTTGTTGTACATAAGATTATCGTAACTCTTTTAAATTCGGCTCTGTTGCCAAACATCCTTTTGCCTGTATGATGTGCACTCAACGCTCCCGAGGGGAGTTTTTATATTAATGCTTGGTCTGAAGTGAGGACGTACTGCAGATTCCTTCATCTTCTTCCCGTGCCGAGCTCTTTCCGAATCCTTCGGGTAATGATGAATCAGGCCTTGTTCGTCAGTTACGTGACCATATGTCTAGTCTAAATAAAGACATTACTTCCCTTCGTGCGATGGCTGCCTTGGTGAAGAAGAAGGGAGAAATAGCGACTGCCATTGAACAATACGCTCTAGATGGTCTTCATGTTGCAACCGAAAGTTTGAACTGTGAGTATTAACCTGTTTTCTGATTCCAGGTATAGCTTGAATGTTCTAACATTCGTTCCTTTTCCAGTCGTGGCTTCGGATGCAGCTGAAGAAGACAGGAAGATTCATGAAGAAGTTGAGGCGATGACCGACGTTGCGCACCCAACTCATGGTTTATGGCTGCATCGTCCGAAGGCCGTCATCATGGCGAAGTTCAAGTACCGGGTGATGAAGGCACATTACTATTTTGATAAATACTATGCCCTTCTTACGATGGTTTGGCACACCTTGTTTCCTCTGGATCAGGCACCCGAAACTTTGTCTGACTTGTTCACCCGATTCAAGTCTCCAGAAAGGATTCGGCTGCTAGTGCAGAAAGAGCTTCTAGCTGGTGCTGAGCTTGCTTTTGCTTCAATATTGGCATGCCATCCATCTTTAGATTTAAGAGCCGTGGCGAACACTGAAAGGGATTTAGGCCAGTACTATGATGCTGCTAGAGGTCCTGCTCACACCATTGTTTCTCGGATGGAATCATGTCTCGAAAAGGAACTGAAGGCCCACTGGGACCGGGGATCCCGATTATGAATGTAATAGCGTTGTATTTCGGATAAGACTGTTTGCTGCGTACGCTGCACGCTTATGTTTATTTGATTGATATTTTATTGTCGAATGCGGCTGAGTGATCAGTTCAACCTGCTTACTCGACGACTTCGTTGTACTTTATGCAATGTTATTGCGAAGTCGATATGTAATTTATGCGAAAGTTCGGCTTCGTCACACGGTGCACCTGTTTGAGCCTTATCTTAATGTAACCATCGACTGCAGCACTCACGTATTTTTCGAGGCTTGGATTAGTTGTTTTTGTGTGTCATTAATCTTAGCTCTCGCTGAGAGTATTTAATTAATGTCATCGTGTAAACACGTTTTTTCTGGGCCAATGCTCCCGATGGGAGTTAGAGCCGATGGAACCGGTTCCGAACGTTTCGTTCGGGTGCCAAAGCCTGAAGCAAGAAAAAGGGTAACAGAAATCTGATTAGATCTTTATTCATAATGCAAAGCAACCTTGTAGGCCGTTGAATGAAAAAAACAATTGTATCCTATGTATAAAACCGTCGCAATTGCGCGATGTTCCACGGATTCTCGACATCTTTTCCTGAGGCTGGATTTTTGAGCCGATAGGCTCCTCCTGGTATCACTTCAGTGATGATGTATGGTCCTTCCCATGGAGATTCTAGCTTCAAAGGTCGTTTTTGCTTCAACCGAAGTACCATATCTCCAACACTGAAATTTCGACTGCGTATCCGTCGACTGTGATAATTTCTCAGTGCTTGGTTGTAGACCGTTGTTCTTGCCAAGGCGATATCTCGTGCTTCGTCAAGTAGATCGACAGCATCTTGTAGCGCGATGTTGGAGGAGGACTCTGTATACGCCGTTACTCGAGGCGCTTCAAATCGGACGTCGGCTGGTAGAACTGCTTCGGCTCTGTACACCAAGAAGAATGGAGTGTATTGAGTCGATCTGTTGGGGGTGGTACGTAAACTCCATAGCACAGATGGTAATTCTTCAACCCAGCTCCGGCTGCACCTTTAAGGCGTTTCTTTAAACCATCCCCTATTAAACCATTAATCCTTTCCACCTGGCCATTGGTCTGTGGGTGAGAGACTGATGCGAATTTCAATTTGATTCCCCCATCGTCATAAAATTTCCTGAACTCCTCGGAATCAAAATTGGAACCATTGTCTGTGACGATGCTGTGGGGCATACCAAATCGACAGGTTATTCCTTTGAAGAATTGAACCGCCGTTTCAGCCTTTTGATTTCGCACTGGTACTGCCTCGATCCACTTAGTGAATTTGTCGACTGCAACCAGTAAGTACGTGTGTCCTCCGGGTGACGATCTTGGCAGCGGTCCAACTTGATCGAGTCCCCATTGAGCGAACGGCCATGCCAAGGGTATTGTCATTAAATCCGTCGCAGGAGCGTGTCGTTTCGACGAGAAACGTTGGCACGCATCGCACTTCATGACTAGATCCCTTTCTTCCGATGCTGCTGTTGGCCAGTAAAATCCCGCCCTAAAGGCTTTCGCCACAAGGGCTCTGCTTTCTGCATGATGCCCACAGGTTCCTTCATGTATCTCGCGTAACAGTGCTTTTCCATCGTCAATGGCGATGCACCTTTGGAAGATCCCTGAGATGCTACGCTTGTAAAGCTCGCCATTTATCACCGTAAAAGCCTTTGATCGTCTGACGATTCGTTTAGCTTCCACAGGGTCTTCCGGCAGCTCTTGCTTCGACAGGTAGGCTAGGAATGGTTTGGTCCATAGTGGCTCGAGGAGGAGAACTTGTTCGGCAGGGAGGCCTGGCGATTCTTCAGTCGAAGGTTTTTGTAATGAGCTTTTCTCCAACTCTTCAACCGATGGTTTTGCAGACGGCTTTTCTTTAATTGATCTTTGAGCGATCACTTCGTAAAAAACTCCATCTGGAATAGGGGAACATGTGGACCCGATGTTCGCCAGAGTGTCGGCTTCCTCGTTACTGGCTCTACCGATATGCTTAAGCTCACATCCTTCGAATTTAGCCTCCATATTCTGATACAGCTGCCGATAAGCAACCATGTTGTCACTGACTGCATCGCACAGGTTCATCGACTGCTGGACCACCAGGTTTGAGTCTCCGTAGATTTCTAGGCGCGTAGCGCCACACGCCTTCGCCATTTTCATCCCGTGTAGCAGTGCTTCGTATTCTGCTTCGTTGTTTGTCGGCAGGGAGAAGTTCATGTGTAGTATATACCTCATCTTGTCTCCCTGTGGTGATATCAGTACCACTCCTGCCCCCGCGTCTATACTCCGTTTTGACCCATCAAAGTACATCACCCATGACCGCGACATGTCGGGTGTTGCTGGTGTTTGTGACTGGATCCAATCTGCCACAAAATCTGGGAGAATTTGGGATTTTACCGCCGTTCGGTTGACGTAAGTTATGTCGTGTGGTGCTAACTCGATGGCCCATTGAGACACTCGACCCGTGGCTTCCGGATTGGTCATTATGCTCTTCAGGGGTGCTTCGCTCACAACTTTAATCGGGTGCTCCGTGAAGTAGTGCCTCAGCTTGCGAGCTGTCCTCCACACTGCGTATGCGAACTTCTGGTGATGTGGATACCTCTGCCTTGCGGGGGTGAGTACTTCACTGAGGTAGTAAACGGGCCTCTGCACTCCATGAACTCTCCCTGCTTCTTCTCGCTCGACAACCAAAACGCTGCTGAAGACTTGTGCTGTGGCGGCTATGTACATCAGCAGTGTCTCCTTTTCGCGCGGGGTCACGAGCACCGGGGAGGTCGATAGGATTTTCTTCAAGTTGTCGAAGGAATCTTGTGCCTCCTTTGTCCACTCGAACTTTTCTGATTTTTTCATCAGGTTGTAGAAGGGCAAAGCTTTCTCCCCTAGTTTTGCGATAAACCTGCTAAGTGCTGCCAATCGGCCTGCCAACTGCTGCACTTGGTGCAGATTCTTTGGCGGCTCCATGTCGAGAATGGCTTTGATCTTCAAGGGATTAGCCTTGATCCCTCTGGCTGATATGAAGTACCCGAGTACTTGCCCTCCTGGCACTCCAAAGAAACACTTCTTGGGATTTAGCTTAATTTTGTATCTGTCCAGATTGTCAAAGGTCTCCCGCAAGTCATCGATGAGTGTGGCTGCGTGCCTTGTTTTCACCACGATATCGTCGATGTAGACTTCGATGTTCCTTCCAATCTGCTCCGCGAGGCAGGCTTGCATGCAGCGTTGGTAGGTAGCTCCTGCATTTTTTAACCCGAAGGTCATGACGTTGTAACAGAAAACGCCGTGTGGAGTGATGAATGCGGTTAGCTCCTGGTCCTCCTTCTTCAGTTTGATCTGGTTGTACCCGGAGTACGCATCGAGGAAAGAGAGACGATCGTACCCGGCTGTAGAATCGACTATCTGATCTATTCGAGGCAGTGGGAAATGATCTTTCGGGCAGTGCTTGTTGAGGCTAGTGTAATCGATGCACATGCGGAGGGCGGTTGTGTCCTTCTTCGGCACCATGACTGGATTAGCCACCCACTCAGATTCCTTAAGCTCTCGGATAAATCCCGCCTTGTGGAGTCGATTAACTTCTTCGCCGATTGCTCTTCTTTTAGGTTCGGAGAATCGTCGCATCGACTGCTGTACTGGCTTGGCCGTCGGGTCAACATTTAGGGCGTGCTCAGCGAGTTCCCTGGGGATACCTGGCATGTCGGATGGCTCCCATGAAAATATCTCCCAGCGCTCACGGAGGAACTCGATGAGCGCGCTTTCCTATGCGACATCTAGGTCAGCCGAGGTGTTGACCGTTTTCTTCGGATCAGTAGGGTGCACCTGCAGTTTCTTGGTTTCCTTTGCAGTATCGAACTCATCGGATCTTGCGTTTCGATTGTCGGCTGGTGGCTGTGTGTGATCTGTAATGGCGTCGATCGCGTTGAGTTCTTCCTTGGCTCCAAACTTCGAGGCGATCTTCTGGAATTCCCTGTCGCAGTTGTCTGACCGAGCGAAGCTGCCGTGAACGGTTATTGGGGTCCCGTTGTTGCCTGGCATCTTTAGTTTCAAGTATGCATAATGAGGCACGGCCATGAATTTGGCAAACGCAGGTCTGCCGAGGATGGCGTGGTACTGAGATTCCCAGTCGACTACCTCGAACTCAATCCTTTCTATCCTGAAATTACTGGGCGTGCCGAAGACTACGTCCAATGATGTTTTACCCAGCGAGTAGGCGGGTCGAGTCGGTATAATGCCGTGGAACCCTGTGTCGGATTCTTTTAGCATGTCGACTGTTAAACCCATTGCCCTCATTGTGCTGGCGAATAACAGGTTCAAGCCGCTTCCACCGTCCATAAATACTTTGCCCATATTGTATCCTCCAATCTGTGCTTCCAGGACAAGGGCCGCGTGACCGGGCCTTGGGACGGCCTTCGGGTGATCCGCCCTGCTGAAGGTGATGCTCTGATCTGACCAATCGATAAAATCCGGCGTATCAACCATGGCAACTTCCGCGTATTTTACTTCTCGAGAGAACTTTTTGATTTCTCTTTTCGAAAAGCTGGTTTTGTGGATCATATTGATCTGTCCACGCAGTGCTGGGAATGCCTCGACTGGTTCATATTCGTCTTTTTCCATTGGCTCGTATGGTTCTGGTACATATGGCTCTGGCTGATGACCATAGGACCTTGCTTTCTCTTCCATTATGCGAACTCTTGACGTGGCTTCAGCTCTAAGATCGTCGCAGAACTGCCGAATCTCTAGGAAGTGTCGGCAGTTCCTTAACAGATGGCTGGACTTCTCCCGACCATCCTTAGGATCGAAATAAGAGTGGAGATAACACGGCGCTTCAAGTTGCTCTGTAGCTGAGAGGTGTGGAGAACGGGTGCGTCCTCTGATTGATGACATGTCATAGCATCGAGAGTGGACTACTGTTCTGCCTTCCTCTTCACGGTGTGAACTCCTTCGTCTCTTTCTTTGTCCAGCTGCGGCGTCGATATTTTCCCGGTTGTTCTCTCGTATGCTTCTGGGTGAAGCCTTTAGGGTTGCTGCCGAAGGGACACCCTCCTGAGGCTCAGCTTTTGAGTGGGACGCGCCGGCCCCGGGGAGGCGAAGAAAACCTCCAGAGTCGACGACGAAGTGGACGCCACCGAAAACAGCTTCCGTGTTGGGAGACGATGCCATAAAGTTCGGGTGAAGCTCTTCGCGGCGCGGCACAAATTCGAAGGATCCGCAGCGGATCGGGTCTCTTGACTTCGCTGGCGTCGGTGACTCGAGTAAGAACGCCGCGGACGTAACTGGTGCTGCCGATGACCTGCCTTGTGCCGACAGATTTCCCACAGACAGCGCCAATTGTCGAGGGTACTCCTCGCCAATGCCCTCCGATAGGGGCTTAGGGTTGATGGAATCCTGTAGGCTGACACGAGACATCGGTTCACAGACAAGCGGGGAGAGCGATTTACCCAGGTTCGGGGCCCTCGATGAGGTAAAACCCTTACGTCCTGCCTGTCTGTTCTTTGATTATGATGACAATGGGTTACAATGGGGTGCCGAATACTTCGGCTGAGATCTAGTCGAGATTGCTATTGCTAGGGTTACCTAGCTCTAAGCTTTTCCGGGCTAAGATTGCTAAGATTGTTCGTGGTCCCTCGGCAGCCCCTCTCCTGGCCTTTATATAGGAGGTCAGGTCTCAAGAGGTCTAACCGAATACGACTAGATTTACAGTAATTTAGATCCAATCTTTCCTTGTTTGTTTGCTTCCTTGTCTTGCCCATCAAGGAATCTTCTGGTGCGCCGACCTAGTGGCCCATCTAGCCTTCGGGTGTCTTCATGGGCCTCCAGTTGGTCAATACAGGATAGGGCAACGTCGGTTACTTGAAGGGTAGTGCCCACGTCTGTTTCTTCGACAGAATTTACCTTCTTACCTTGTGGAGCTCTTTTCGTGTGCCATTCAGAGTAATTAATCATCATATTGTCAAGAAGCTTTGTTGCGGCGCCTAGAGTGATGGACATAAAGGTACCTCCAGCAGCTGAATCCAATAGGTTCCGTGAAGAAAAATTTAGTCCTGCATAAAAGGTTTGGATGATCATCCAAGTAGTCAGTCCATGGGTTGGGCAATTTTTAACCAAAGATTTCATTCTTTCCCATGCTTGGGCAACATGCTCAGTATCCAATTGCTTAAAATTCATTATGCTAATTCTCAAAGATATAATTTTAGCAGGAGGATAATATCTACCAATAAAAGCATCCTTACATTTAGTCCATGAATCAATACTATTCTTAGGCAGAGATAGCAACCAATCTTTAGCTCTTCCTCTTAATGAGAAAGGAAACAATTTTAATTTTATAATGTCACCATCTACATCCTTATACTTTTGCATTTCACATAGTTCAATAAAATTATTAAGATGGGCAGCAGCATCCTCAGAACTAACACCATAAAATTGCTCTCTCATAACAAGATTCAGTAAAGCAGGTTTAATTTCAAAGAATTCTGCTGTAGTAGCAGGTGGAGCAATAGGTGTGCATAAGAAATCATTATTATTTGTGTTTGTGAAGTCACACAACTTAGTATTTTCAGGAGTACCCATTTTAGCAATAGTAAATAAAGCAAACTAGATAAAGTAAATGCAAGTAACTAATTTTTTTGTGTTTTTATTATGGCAAACAAGATAGCAAATAAAGTAAAACTAACAACTAATTTTTTTGTGTTTTTGTTTTAGTGCAGCTAACAAAGTAGTAAATAAAATAAAGCAAGACAAAAAAACAAAGTAAAGAGATTGGAAGTGGAGACTCCCCTTGCAGCGTGTCTTGATCTCCCCGGCAACGGCGCCAGAAATTTACTTGCTGCGCGTAGTTGATGTATGTCTTTCCGTTCAACACGCGACCGTTGGGAACCCCAAGAGGAAGGTGTGATGCGTACAGCAGTAAGTTTCCCCAGTAAGAAACCAAGGTTTATCGAACCAGTAGGAGCCAAGAAGCACGTTGAAGGTTGATGGTGGCGGAGTGTAGTGCGGCGCAACACCAGGGATTCCGGCGGCAACGTGGAACCTGCACAACACAACCAAATTACTTTGCCCCAACGTGACAGTGAGGTTGTCAGTCTCACCGGCTTGCTGTAACAAAGGATTAGATGTATAGTGTGGATGATGATTGTTTGCAGAAAACAGTAGAACGAGTATTGCAGTAGATTGTATTCGATGTAAAAGAATGGACCGGGGTCCACAGTTCACTAGTGGTGTCTCTCCCATAAGATAAATAGCATGTTGGGTGAACAAATTACAGTTGGGCAATTGACAAATAAAGAGGGCATGACCATGCACATACATGTTATGATGAGTAGTGTGAGATTCAATTGGGCATTACGACAAAGTACATAGATCGCTATCCAGCATGCATCTATGCCTAAAAAGTCCACCTTCAGGTTATCATCCGAACCCCCTCCAGTATTAAGTTGCAAACAACAAACAATTGCATTAAGTATGGTGCGTAATGTAATCAACAAATACATCCTTAGACATAGCATTGATGTTTTATCCCTAGTGGCAACAGCACATCCACAACCTTAGAACTTTCTGTCACTGTCCCAGATTTAATGGAGGCATGAACCCACTATCGAGCATAAATACTCCCTCTTGGAGTTACAAGTAAAAACTTGGCCAGAGCCTCTACTAATAATGGAGAGCATGCAAGATCATAAACAACACATAGATGATAGATTGATAATCAACATAACATAGCATTCACTATTCATCGGATCCCAACAAACGCAACATGTAGCATTACAAATAGATGATCTTGATCATGTTAGGCAGCTCACAAGATCTAACAATGATAGCACAATTAGGAGAAGACGACCATCTAGCTACTGCTATGGACCCATAGTCCAGGGGTGAACTACTCACACATCACTCCGGAGGCGACCATGGTGGTGAAGAGTCCTCCGGGAGATGATTCCCCTCTCCGGCAGGGTGCCGGAGGCGATCTCCTGAATCCCCCGAGATGGGATTAGCGGCGGCGTCTCTGGAAGGTTTTCCGTATTGTGGCTCTCGGTACTGGGGTATTCGCGACGAAGACTTTAAGTAGGCGGAAGGGCGGAGTCGGCGGGCTGACGGGGGCCCCACACACTAGGGCCGCGCCTCATCGCCCCACTTCGGTTCCCTTTCGGTGTTCTGGAAGCTTCGTGAAAAAATAGGCCCCTGGGCGTTGATTTCGTCCAATTCCGAGAATATTTCCTTACTAGGATTTCTGAAACCAAAAACAGCAGAAAACAACAACTGGCTCTTCGGCATCTCGTTAATAGGTTAGTGCCGGAAATTGCATAAATATGACATAAAGTATGTATAAAACATGTGTATACCATCATAAAACAAGCATGGAACATAAGAAATTATCGATACGTTGGAGACGTATCAGATAGTACCTAGGTGTAATGGGTGTGGTTTGTTGTTTGGGATGGTCAATACTAATGTAATCACCAGCTGAATAAACTGGTGTGTGAACCTCATTCTCCATTGGTTCCTTCCCCTTAGTATCCTCCTTCGGCTCAGTGAATTCTTCTAACATTGTATCAATCGCACCCGACAGATGTCGGTTCAACTGAAAGAACAATGTCAGTAGGTTGCGGCTGTTATCCATGTACTTAGCGGCTTCTGCTGGTTTGAGTTTTGCAAGCTTGAAGTGGTTAAGCATAGGATCATCTTCCTACTCCATATGAGTAATGTGTGCGAATTCGGAACCAATAAGCTCCTTTGTCTTATGTTCCCGAATATCAGTGATGGCTCTCATTATGGCTATGTGGTAGGCTGTTCGGATAGTTCTAGCCTCACCTGCTAGCATCACTATACTCATTCCTAGGGATTCTGGAAGTCTTAGTCCTATCCTACACTTCGCCAATACTGTACCGTCGTAGTACATGTATTTCATTACTTGGATCTCGGGATCGCACCCAAATTCAAGTAACATGGCACGAAGAATGTCCGCGAGTCCTCCGTCATAGTCACTCAATGTTGACTCCATCACTTTCACGTTACGTCCCGAACGTGAACTTGCCATAGTTGGCTGTAGAATAGAAAGAATATAATATTAGTAATGATGCATCATAATAGAGATAATAAAGAATTATCGCACTAAAAGATATGATTGTTTTATTCTCAAGTGAATATACACCATATTTTTTAGAGAATTCTTTACTAATCCTATTTGACTCCTAACGTTTGTCCCATTTACTAGGTTCCAACCTAAGGTCAAAGCTTTTGCTCTGATACCAACTGTGGTGACCCTGCATACCACTGCATGTTGTAGTATGCCAGTCGTTGATATAACATTCACGAAGTACCAATCCGCAAATATTACACCCCTCAGAGTAGTACAACAGAACATAGCAGGTCCATAACTCATTCATTTATTATTACAAGCAACATGTACATATCATCTCGGAGCTCCTCTTGGGTCCTAAGAGGGATACTCATGGGTTCGAGGCGAACCCAACTTAGCTTACAGTATAAGAGTCTTACTAGGTTATACATTTATTCTCCTCAAGCAGTTAAGTACTAAGAGTTCGTACTGCTCGGATACTACTACTACTTGGTAGGTCTATACGTGCTCTCCTCCGGAACCCTCCCTGGTTCCGTAGACTATGAGGTAGTCTACAACTTCAACACCTCTAGAGAGGTCTGGTTCGTCATAGCCGATGACTTCGGCTCCTTCAGGGTCGTCGTTGTCCTCCTCCAGTCGATTCAGACAATCTAAGCAGGGGTTTTAAGAGTGGTATGAGTACGAGCGAACTCAACAAGTTCATTATAGAAAAGAGGTGTTTAATGCACTAGCTACAATATTAGACCAGAAAGTCTAATACCAATGCAGGTTTTGATAAACATTTCTTCAAGAGGTTGCTTTTATTCTAAAGAACTATGTCTGTCAGCCTTCACCGGTTTACTAGAACTTCATGGAGTTCCTTTCCAGCAGCGTTCGCAGTTCCAAATCCCGGAACAGGGAGTGACACGTCACGATTCATTACACTCTGCAAAGGTGTGTTGCTTTACCCATAAGAGATCTTAACCTTGGTGCTAACCGGGCAGCTTTCCCGTCCACACTTCCTTCGGTGTGAGGCCCGGTATAAGGTCATAGCCAATCATATTCCTCCGCTACCTCGCACACCCACCCTTTGTTGCAAACCCCGACCCTGGTCCTCGCCAGTCCTCTTACACCAATTAAGGATGGACCCCGACCGCGACAACAGTTCTGGGCTCTACCATAAACTCCTTCGCCGGTAGCTGTCAACCCATCATAGACCGCATTACCGTGGGGAATTAGAATGGGATCCCCACCCTCCGGTTGTTCTCGCAAGATACAACTGCTACGGTAAGCGCATCCGTTGATGTACAAGAGGTGGAAATACGATTGACTATTCCGTCCCACTCCAGATCTTATGGTTAACACGGGTGTTACGGCACAAGAATCACTGGACGACATTTGTTGTTTAATCCTAGATGGATATTAAACCTTGTAATGGAACCTCCACCATATCAACACAATCCATGGTTCCATTGCCTACCACTTAGTCATATTCATAGTTATGAAAATAGTGGTTTTGCTTTTTATGCAATAGTGATAAACATAGTATTTTGCAAGTAATTTGGTAAAAATACTCGAATGACATGAGCAAGTGATGAACTTGCCTGAACACTGCAAATTGTTGCTGTTGGATGGTGTGGACTGACCCTTGTCCTCTGTTGCTGAAAAAATAGCATCATTGTCCGATAAGGGCAATGGTTAAAGAAGCAATTATGCATGATTCCATTTTTAGGGTTGTTCCCCCTTCCGGTGTTTTTATCATTTCATGTGAGAGGTTAATACTAAGAATGATTTAGGGATGCTCTGTTTAGGGTAAAATACTACCTTGAAATGTTGTCAAGGTGTTTTTAAAGTCCAAAAGAATTATGGACCTATTTTCATTATTGAAAATATAAGGTGTGATTTAAATGATTATTTAAATCATCAAATTTAGACTTAATCTTGTTTGTCTTCAAAAATTCTATTTCATATTTTATTATGATAGAGAATTTTATCCTGAGTAGTTTTCATAATTTTAATTATTTTTTTAGAGTTATTTATCATTTTCTATGTATTTTCAAAGTTTCTGTTTTAATTGGATTCATGAAATGTCTAAAACGCCCCTGGGCCCACATGTCAGGGTGGCCCAGTGGGTTAACCCTAACCCGAGCCGCACGTCGGGCTCGGTCGGACGCGCCCGTTCCCTTCCCCTTCTCCCTCGCGAACACTAGCCTCCTCGCTCTCGCGACGTCGTGGTCGCCTGCGCCTTCGCCGGATTACTCCGGCCAACTCCGGCCATCGTCGGCGGTGAGATGTGGCGCATCTGAACCGCCGTTCGATGGCGCTTCAGATCCACCGCGTCGATCTGTGTTTCACCGCCTCCTCGTCTCGCCCCCATCGCCTCTGCTCGCCTGCCGTGGTGTTCCGCGGCGATTTCGTCGCCGCCGACACTCCGGGCGCTGTGGCGCGACCGTGTGCCTCGTCGTGGTTGCGCTGGCGTTGCGGCGAGGTGGTGCCTGGCTTGGCTTGGCCTGGTGCCACCGTTCGCCCGGCGCGTGCAGCCGTGCCACCATGGTCGAGCTCCTCTACGCTTCACCAGTAAGTTCTCTCCACCTCCTTCCTCTTCTGCTACCTGTTCCACTCTCTCTTCTCTCCTCCTCCTCTTCGTCTAGCTCGGCCACTGGCCTGCTTCTCCCCGTGGAGATGCTAGCTATGCCGTGATGTTGTTGCTGTGCCGCGCTAGGGCTTGGCAAGCTGCTGCGCTACTGCTGCTGTGCTTGCTACTGCTATGCGTATGCTGCTGCTGTGCTGTTGCGCTGCTGCTGTGATTCCTAGCTACTGTGCTGTGCTATTCTTCTTTCTCACCTGCTGTTGTATCTCATGAGCTCTTGCTCATGAGCCTACTGTGATGCTCATGCTCACTTAAATTGTTCATGCTGTTGCTATGTGTATCCTACCTCTCGTGTGAGTGCAATGGCTTGCCCCTGGCTTGATCATGGTGCATGATCCTTGCCTCTGGCAAGTGCCAGTGCTCCTAGTGTGCTATCTGTGTGCTATAATTTCATGAACATGCTCAGTTGAGCTTAACTGTTGAATTGACAGCTCCATCCCTTGATGGAGTGCTTCTGGATACAATTATAATACTTTATTCACTTATCTGTGATGCAATTGTTCAGTTATATGGTTAATTTAATTATCTGGGCCTTGTGATGATGCTAGAATTGATTATAGCAGGCTTTAGCATGCTTTAGCAAGCTCTGGTGATCAAGTGATCCACAGCTGCTTGTTTATTGCTTGCTTAGCTTAATGCCTGTGACTGTATGGTGCTTGTTCTGGTGATTGTGTATCACCATGCCTTGTGCTGGTGCAGGCTTTGCCTGATCAAGTGTCTGCTGTTGCTTGCAGTGATCTTCTGGGTCATTTGCAAGTGTCTATACCACTGGTTGCTTGTGTATTTCAATTATCTATCTAGTTTGGCTTGATCACATGGATAATTGATGTGAACTGCCCTGCAGTAATGATCATTTTACTTGAATTTGGCAGGGTTAGATGGATGCCAACTCTTGGTTGTGTACCCTAGCCCTCCTGTTTGAACCCATCTGGGTAATGATAATTGTGCATGGCTTATTTGTTTGGCTGGTTTAGTGGTTTGAGGTGACCTTGACAACAATTCATTGCTGTTAGGTAGCTCCCACCCTTGTTGGCTTGATGTGGCTTAGTGAATGCATCTCTGGGCAATTCCTTGTTGGATTTCCAGTGATATTTGTTGTTGACAAACAAAAATAGGCACAAGTTTCCTATCTGTCTGATGGTGTAATTAGCTGTAGGTGCTAGGTGAGTTGGGCTAGGCTAGCTGTGAATCAATCCCTTGCTGGATTCTTTGGTTTGCCTCAGTGATAATACACTGGGCTTGACCATTTCTTCCCTAGGATGATTTTCTTCTGGCTTAATCCCCTTTTTGCCAGCATCAAATGGTTTTAACACCAAATGATGATACACATAGGGTAATCATACCCTCTGGCTTGTGTATGTGTTATGCACATGCTTATTTATGAGCAAAACAAATGTTTGCCCATGATTTCCTGTTTATACCTCACTCCAGCTCCTAGATTAAGTTGTTGGTGTAGAGGATTGCTTCTGGTGATTTGGTTTGCTTGCCCTGCTCCTCTTTGCCAGCTTGTGGTGCTTGATTAATTTTTGTGGCTGTTTGAATAGGTTGAACAGCAGTGGCTGTTCTTCCTGTTCTTGTGTTCTTGCTTGTTCTTACCCAGAAGCTTGTGTCGATGCTAATGGCTAGGGTTTTGGCTGTGAGAAGCTTTTATGTGACTGGCCCTTGCTTCTCTGGTCGATAGCACTGCCTGGCACTTGTTGGTGACTCTCTGGCCGTGTGTGTGTGCTGTGTTGCATGCATACACCATGGCTTGCTGTTGGGCATGCACACTAGCTGTCTGAGCAGCTTGTGTGTGTGTGTACCTGGTGCTTGTGAGTGGATCAGCTCGGCTCCTATGGTCATATCCTCTCAGATTCACATTTTTCTTGCTCATTTGCCAAGTGGCTTTGCCACTTGGCATAACTTGTGTTTCTTGTTTGTGTGTGTGCAGGGAACTTTGGAATGATCAAGATGAAGTGCAAGATCATCTTGATCCAGGATTTCATGAAGATCAACATGTAGTTTAGGACCTTTTATTAACTTGTAATTTCCCTTTTTCTTTTTCCTTTTATTCAATTTATGTAATGTGTTGTAACATTTCATATTTCAATTCTGAATATTGTAATGACAATGTATCATGTGTGATTATTAATAAAGCTCCAATTTTCTCTAATGAGCTTTGTATAATAGTTGTACTATTTATATTCTTGATTATTTATAATTTGTTTATTGAATTACCTCAAATTTGAATTATGAGATATTCGTATGATGTTTTAAATTTGAAATTCAAACACAACTTGTGTTTGAATTCAATCATGCAACTTAAGTTGTAATGCACTAACTCTCCTCTCTTCTCAAAACCCTAGTTTAGTTAAGTGAGATGTAAGTTTGTCGCACTCTTGAAACCCTAACCCTGTAAGGTGTCGAAAGAGAAACTTGTCCCCCTTCGATGCAGTTTTCTTTTAAAAGCGCGAAATTTCCCCAGAATTTACGATGCAGTGGACATCCCTTTCTAAAATCTACCCCTCGATCGTCTCTAAACCTTTGACATTACATATATTCCTTAGACACCCATTTAAACTAGAGATCTACTCTTTGCACATTAGATTGCACCTTAGATTCTGAACTTTTGGTAGACTCGTCTTAAAAAAATTTAAGAGAAGAAATATAGTTTAAGAAACTAGTTAGACAGGAGAAAATTCTACATCTAATGGTTTTGATCCATTTACAAACTAGGAAAATACGTTTAAAATTTTAAAGGTTTACAACATGTAAAGTTATCACAACAAGTACATGTGCATAGATAAGCATATTAGAACAACCGCTGCCAGGAGAGAGATTCGATATCATAATGTCAAACTTACCTCACAAACTCTAAATTAAAATCACAATAATTAATTATTTAACTTGAATTTGAGAAGCCTTGATATCTTGGTGCATATTTTCTGAAATGTTTAAGACTTACATCTTGAAATTTATTTCAAGAGTAGGTGTAGTGTGTTTCATGCATGTAGAACATTTTTGTGCTAGCTTGCCTCAGTTTATCCAGTGCTAATTAAAGGCATAATCAATTATTTGCATATCATAGCCATCAATGGGAATAGAAAAAATAGGAGAGAAAATAAGCGTGCTTATTTGATTGATTATTTAATTTAAATTTATAAAGCCATGCTATCTCAGTGCAAATTTTATGTCGTCTTTAAGACTACATCAAGAATTTATTTCAAGAGTGGATATAGCGTCTTACCTAATACCTTCGATACAGAATACCGAATGTAGTATAGTTACTTTTTCCCTATAAAATCTAGGTTTATATCGATCGCTGGGAAATAACTGTTACTGTGATTTATTCAAGTAAGACCTTATTAACTTGTGCAATCTTCGTCTCATCGGATCTTCGAGTTTACTTGGAGTTTGTGAATCAACGAATGGAGATAGGTCGGAGCTAAGATTTTACTTGCAACTATGCATAAATGAAATGGGATAAAAGATAATAATAAACATAATTGTGCATACTCAATTTAGATTAGATTTTGTGGGCTATGCGTCCTTATGTACTACAGACTCCAATTGCGCTGGTTATCTACAAGACTATTGTCAAACCAAATCACTCCATCACGATGGTTATGAAGGATTATTAAGTGCTGAGAATAGACCAAATCATTATCAATGATATCACCGTTATTCCCTAATGAGTCTCAAGCTACCACCGTACTCCCCTACTGTCACTGGGTTTTACAAGAAGGAGAAGATTACTACTAATCTCACCTCATTATCTTTATATAATATTGGGATCTTGGATACTTGAAAAGTCCTAGATTGAGGTACATAGGAGATAGAGATACAATCATACAAATCCTTAAATGAAAATTAAGCACATGATGTTGTGTGGCTAGGCCTCAACCCTCAACCGGTAAGAACTACTCACACATGATAAGATCAACAATCATAAACATTATAAATAAATTATTATGATAAATATATAATAGTCTTACAATGACATAGGTATGCCTAAGAGGCATGTCACATATACACCCCTGGTCCACGATTGGGGTAGAAGACCCATGGACTCGAAGATTTGGAGACCCAGAAGGTTGAAGATGTTCGGATTAGGAAAGTAGAGTTATTATATGAAACTTGTATCAATATAAGCAAAGGCCCAGTGCGGCCCGATAATCTGAACGTGTACAACACGGAAGAGCCTCGGCTTCACCTCCTATATAAGGACGAATCCAAGGTCAAAATAAGGATCAGATCATTGCAAACTCTAGCCACCATATTTTGTTGAGTTGGACGCCTTTGTTCGTCTGACAACCTTCGAGTTTTATTTGCCATCTACTTTCAACGAAATCCTAAGTCTACAATCTGTAGACATTGACGAGTCGATACCTCGTCATACAATGCCATCAATTATGATTAGATCAGGAGTACAACTAGAATCTATGGCTAAGGATAGGGGGAGGATGGAAATAATGCTGAAGATGGCGATGGAGCAACGGTTTCCCTATCCTCAGATGTGATTTGGTGAAATGGATCTCAGGGCAGCTTATTCCTTTTACTTCTGTTACGATCTCTTTTTGATTCTTCTATGTTTTGAGGTGGCTGTGATGCCCATTATATATAGGTTCCTTCACAAAAATTTCCCCCTTGAAAAGGGGAAGGCGGTGGCACAAGGTAAGAGCGCATTGTACTGGCGGTCTGTGGCCGGTACCAGTGCTTGCCAAACTCTGTGATGCTTCTCTTCGTGGCCTCTTTGACTTCGGAAAATAGTCAACTTGCACATCTTAATTAATTGCCCTTGATTTGGTCCAGAAAATGTCCATATCTACACATAGAGGAATAAAAGAAAAGATTTGCACATCTTTGTAATAATTAATGATTAATGGTAAGTTGAGAGAGATATTTCATCAAGTACTTGACTAATAACAGATTTCAACATGAATAAAGATGATTTTTTTACAACCATTAATACGGTGCCAGAAAGACTTGATCCAGCACCCTCCACCTTATGCAAATAGCAATGCTCCAGGCAGAAGAGTAGTGCGCTAAAGTGCTCCTTTGATTGCATATACTATAGTAGACAAGCTATGTGAAAAAGTTGGAAATTTTTGGCCACAAAACGTGTGGTTACACACATGTGAGCTTGGGCCCGAAATCTTATATGCCGCTCATTGCGACGCCGGATAGTCCCCATGCATCTCAGAGTTATTCTTCGTTCCCACCTCTTTAAACCTCGTATTTTTCTGCTTCTGGTTTTTTCTCTTGTTTTCCCAGTTTATGGTTTTTCCTCTTGTTTCTTGCTCTGTTTTTTTTGTTCGTTTTTTTCCTTTTTCTTTTTATTTTAATAATTTACGAGCATTCTAAATTCTTGTAACCGGTTTTTTTTTAATTCAGGAATAATTTTTAAATGCACAAACATTTTAAAATTTGCGAACATCTTTTCAAGTTCATGATTTTTTTAATACACGATTTTTTTTTCAAATTCATGAACAATTTTTAATTCGCAAATATTTTTCAATTTCATGAATTTTTTAAAATTAGCGAATTTATGAAGTCGTGAACATTTTTAAAAACTGGAACATTTTATTGATTTCATGAATTTTTTTATCCGTAAACATTTTTTCAAATTCATGAAATATTATTTTGAAATCAGCAAACATCTAAAGGCGTGATAAATTTTTAATTTGGAATGATTTTGAATTTTCATGAACATTTTTCGAATCAGTAAACTTATATATTCATGAATGTTTTTTTTCAAAGTCTTGAACATTTTGAAATCACAATAATTTTTTAATTATTAATATATTTTCAATTTTCTTAACATAATTTAATTTAAGGATTTTTAAAAATCGGTGTACATTTATGAAAGGAAATAAATAAAATAGTTTGAAGAAAAACGGACATGGGCTTATCAGCAAAATTCGTTTTTCAGAAAAATAAATGCCTAAGCGTTCCAGGTGATTGGGCCGGCCCGTCGGGAGTTGGCTTCACCGGCGCCGCAAAAGGCCTTGCCCGAATGTTTTCCGGCTATTGTGCCGACGATAAATGGAAGAAAACCCAAAAATCTTCTTTCCGTAAACCTGTCCTTTCCCCTCCGCTGTTTCCTGGTGTCTGGGTGTTCAACAATGGCCGCCTCTTCGGCTCTCAGAGTAAGCAAAGCGCGCACCGCCGCCGCCGCCCCTCCCCCTATTCCTCCCTAACCTGGCTTCCTTGGTTTTGGTTAACGATGCAGCTGATCCTCGGCTCCTCGTCGGCTTCGCGTCGTCTGATTCTTTCCGAGATGGGATACCAGTTCACACTACTTGTAGGTGATTTCCCCCCTCGTTTTCTGAAGTAGGTTCACTCCAGATGTTTTCTTGTGATTTACCTCTTCTATTTTCTTGTTTTCCCTCTGTTGGGATTTAGAGCGCGGACATTGACGAGAAGGAGATCAGAATGGAGAAGCCAGAGGAACTGGTGGTCGCCTTGGCTCACGCGAAAGTAATTTCCCCTTTTCGCTCACCCAAGATCCTTGTTCTGCTATCTCTGTAAATTTGTTCTAGTTTTTTTGTTTTGTTTTGGAAAGACAAGTTCTAAAGACAGGGAATACCTAATTTCTCGGGTGAAGTTTGCTTCGGAGCTGTGGTTTTTAGGTTTTTCATTAACTAGTTATGGTGATCAAACGAATTTATATCAGGTCTTTAGATGTGTTACTAATTTATATATTTCTTTTAACAAAAAAAAACAATATGAAATGGTTTAATTGTGCCAGTTGAAGTTCTTGTTATGCTTCGGTTATTTAGTGTTCACTCGATGCTACATCAATGCTGTAGGCAGATGCAATATTGGAGAAGATGGCAAAGAATGGGATGATGCAAGAGATTGCTGACTCTCAAGAGACTACCTTGCTGATCACTGCTGATCAAGTATGTAGTTTAATTCCCCTTTCACTAGCTCTTTTAATTGCAGTTTTTGTCATAATTGTGATGCTACATGCTAGTTTCATGTGGATATAGAAGAAATTAGCAGTCACTTTACACTGAATTTCTTGAATCTGGAGGGAGTAATGCTGGAAACAGTCATCATTACCTGAGTGTGCTTACATGATTATGTTACCACTCTACTTCAAGATTTAGTGCCTTACCAGTTTTTTTTCTGGTGTTTCTGCATATATGGTCCAGTCTATGTTGTAGTAGACATTTTCCTGACCATTGTTTGGTTTAGGAGTTAGGCACATATGGTGCTAGAAGGCCAATAGCACCAATCATCCAATATGAATATTCAGAGAATGCTCAGATAATAATCCATGTCAAGAGGCATAAATTGGTGTTTGCATATACTTTCCCATATATAATCCAGATATTATGCAGACAAGAGTAGCAGTTAGGCCGAAAGAGTCTGCATAATATTTGGATCCAAGCAAAGAGGCATAAAAGTGGTATTTTCCTGGACCGTATTGATATGTCACTTGGTCATTTTCATCCATGGTTTAATTATGTTTTGGTTTCTGGGTATGATATTTTTGAGGGAAATTGGATATGAAATTTAGATAATTATAAACAGAGATGGCATGTTTGGTTTTTCTTGCTCATTATTAGTTGCTTTTGTTAAAATGGAGAGAGAAACTAGTGTTTCTTGGCATGTTATAACATCAGTGATTAAAATCGATATAGCTGAATAGTTATGTTCTCAGAAAATAGAGGAATATCGGTACCCTTTTGCCCGTACCATGTGTATGCATACATGTTAGTCTTATTTACCTAACCCCCTCCCCACACCACCACTGCACCTTGTCTTAATTTTTTTTTTCATTATGGAGGTTGTGGTCCATGATGGAGTTATCCGTGAAAAACCAACCACTCCAGAAGAGGCACGTAAATTCATCCAAGGTTTGTCTTTTCAACTTTTCGTCTTTGAGCTCAAATTACTTAGATGTTTTGTTAGACTTGTCCGTTTAACCACATACCGCTTACAGGATACTCCCAAAGCCATGCTGCAACAATTGGATCTGTGCTTGTTACAGATGTGAAGAATGGTAGTAGAAGGGGAGGATGGGATAAATCTGAAGTAATAGCCAGATTCCTCTGATGTTTTCTTATCCAAATATTATTCGTCTGATGTTTCATTCCTGAATGAGTACCAAAGTTTTTCTTTGACACAAGTATCAGTTTTCATTTAAATTGTCATCTTTTCCTGAAGGAGCAACCTAACCCATGAATTCTGGATTTTAATTCAGATTAGCTTTTCAGTAACATGATTTGGTGTAATGCTAGCTTCCTTTTAAAATCTGCTCCAACTTTCAGTCCCCATAAGTTGATAAAATAAAAGTGACCTAACATGAGCTGATGAGCGCAACCTGTCTCAGGTCAATTGATGGGCCAATTCATTTTTAATGTTCAGATGCTCTTGTGCTCTTTCAGAAAGTTGAGATCCATCTTGAAGTTTTGAGACCAATTTGATATTTACCATTTAGATTCATTGTATCATGGTTTAGTTCAGAAGTTGTATATTAACTTTTTAGATCCCCATTAGAAATTAGGTGCACGCTCTGATAACTCTTTGGGCGCTTAAAGGAAGTATAAGGTGCCATTGATATCAAATCAATCCTAATGAATATGCAGAATCCAGTTATGATCCCATGTTCCCATCATCTTGAGTTCTGCGTCGCAGAGTTTTTGGCCTCACACTTTCCACTATAATTTTCCCTGAGCAGGTTTATTTCCACAAGATACCTGACGAAGTTATTGATAGCCTGGTAAGTCAGAAAAAACACACCCACCAGTTTAATTTTGGCATGTTATGTAGTGCCCCTTCCCGGTTTCTCAAGAAACGAAGTGTACGTTTTGGAATGTGTGTGCACTACTTCCATGATCTGATTCCTCATTGAAGCTTTTCACTTTTGTATGTTTCAGATTGAGGAGGGGAATGTCTTTTACGTAGCTGGTGGCCTCCTAGTGGAGCATCCACTCACTTCACCTCTCGTGGAATCCATTGTGAGTTGCATCCTTACATGTTCTGGTTCTAGGTTGGACTATGTATTTCTATGTCTGTGAAACTGCATCTCAATATGGCAACCTTGTGCAGGTCGGTACAATGGATAGTGTAATGGGGCTTCCTAAAGCGCTCACAGAGAAGCTCATCAAGGATTCCCTTCAGGAGTCCTAGCTGCAAATATCCGGACTAAGCTGGCTGGTTACGCAGAAATCTCATGTTGGAAAATCTCCATTATTGGCTTCTCGCGATGAACATATTAAGCACCCATCTTGTCTGGCAAATGAGGCGAAAAAGCTGACTACCGTCATCAGCTTTGTCATACCAACTTTGATAAACTGAACCATTGTAGCGATCGAAATCTTCTTGGTAGTTAAGTTTGTTGGGTAGTAATAACATCCCTTTTGGAGCCTTCTCCTGTAACCGACTCGTTAAGGTATGATGGACCAAGTGATATCACATTTTTCAGAAGAACATAGTGCATGGTTATCTTAAAACGTGTGTGTTGCTTTATTTGCCCCTTTTCTCTCTGAGAGCTGCTATACAGTGATGAACTATCGCGGATTGCTCATCTTATGTTGTAGTTTTACTCATGTCATTTTTAGTCATTGTCCTATGGAAGCCAATAGGGCAGTTCATGTTTTCGCTAGTAGAGCAGGTGGGTTTCAGTTCATTGTGTGGCAGGAGGACCCGTCCAGATTTTGTTTTCCTGTAATCATGGACAATGTGACCCTAGTTTTGTCCAAAGTCAGTATTTGTAAAGTACTCCCTCCTATCGTAGCCACGCTTTTTTTTTCCGAGCGGTTTTTGATGCACAACTTTAACCAGTAATAAATATGTACAAAATTATGTGCTTTTGGGATGTATAAATGGTATTGTTGCATTTGTCGTACAAATCTATTTCAGTTCATATACATTTATACAAATTCTATGGACATACTATAAGCAAATCATAGTCAAAGTTATAGGTTGTCCACCAACAGAATTTAAGGGATCTTTATAATAAATTATTAACATCTACAACCTCAAACAAACATTATCATCGACCCATAATAAATTATACTGTTATATTAATATTTGATTTGATGTCATAGATGTTGATATAGATAAATTTGGTCAATTTTTCCGAATTTTGACTTTGACAAAAACTAATACTCCGGACGTAACATTCAGGGAATTTTTTAGTTATTAAATCGTCGTGATGTCTTTGGTAAGAAAAAAAGATGGACCGAAGAGTTAATCAGAGGACCTCTCAATCTTCCAATGTCTTTCCTGTCAGTCCTCCAATGTTGACATTTCCCTTCCTCTCCCTTGTTTCCTCCGTCTCGGTGAGTTCAAGAATGGCCGTCTCTTCGCCTCAGGGTACGCACCCCCGACCTCACCGCCGCCTGTTGGGTCAATCTCATTCCCTAACCAGGCTTGTATGTTTACCTTGGTTTTATTGAATGATGCAGCTGATCCTCGGCTCCGCGTCGGCGTCGCGCCGTCAGATTCTTTCCGAGATGGGCTACCGCCTACCAGTTCACAGTGCTTGTACGTGATTCCCCCCTTTTTTCTGCGAAAGGTTTACTCTATCTTTTTTCTTGCGATTTATCTCTTTTGTTTTCTTGTTTCCCCTCGGTTGGGATTTAGAGCGCGGACATTGACGAGGAGATCAGAATAGAGAAGCCAGAGGAACTGGTGGTCGCCTTGGCTCACGAGAAAGTAAATTCCTTTTTTCCTCTTACTCAAGAACTAGGTCCTGTTATCTTTGTAAAGTTGTTATAATTTTTTTGGTTGGGGAAAGACAGAAAAGTTCTTAAGAACGAATGCATAATTTAGGTAAGAGTGAAGTTTGCTTCGCAGCAGGGTTTTTAATTAACTATTTATGGTGATAAAACGAATTTGTAGCAGGTTGTCACTTGGAAAGGTTTGTCCTTCTTTTATCAAGAACAAGGGTGGTTAGCATGTGTTACTACCTGTTTAAAGGGATTTGTGTTATTTTTTGGCACCTCATTTATATATCTTCTTTTAACGAAGAAAAACAAGAAATGGTCAAATTGTGCCAGTTGAAGTTCTGGTTATGCTTCGGTTAGTAGTGTTCACAATGCTATATCCATGCTGTAGGCAGATGCAATATTGACGAAGATGGTGAAAAATGGGATGATGCAAGATATTGTTGAATCTCAAGAGACTACCTTGTTGATCACTGCTGACAAAGTATGTAGCTGAAATTCCTTTTCACAAGCCCTTTCAAAAGCACTCTTTAGTCACAACTGTGATGTTAGTTTCATGTGGATATAGCAGAATGGTAGTCACTTTTACAATAAATTTCTAGAATCTGCAGGGAGTGAACCTGGAAAGAGCCATTATTGCCTGATTGTACTTACATGCCTATGCTACCACTGCATTTCAAGATTTAGTGCTACTGCCACGTCAGTTTTTGCTCTGGTGTTTCTTTTCCTTTTTGAAAAGGAGTTTAAGTGTTTAGCCCCCGGCCTGTACACCGATTGATGCACACAATCATTCTTCTGGTGTTTCAAGATATATGGTCCAGTTGCTCTTGATATTGTGTTGTTGGCGTTGCGGTGGCACAACTCTCCTGGAGGGTTGGCATGTTCATCTTCGTTGGAGCGTCCCATGCCTGCTCCTCCCATAGCAGTTCTGGCGTCTTCTATTAGGCTTTCTGAGTTCGGCCCTTTGTTCTCGGGTCTTTAGTGGGTTTGGCCATGCGTTGGGGTTGTATGGTTTTTGCCCGGTTTTCCGCTAATTATCTCGGCATTTTCTTCTAATTAATGGATAAGGCAAAACTTTTCCCTTCGTTTTTAAAAAAGATATATGCCCAGAGACTTTAGTGATCCCCATTTGGTTTAGGAGTTGGACACATATGGTGCTAGAAGGACAATATCACCAATAATCCAACATGTCTGCTATATTTTGGCATTGGATATTAAATGTTCTGGGAGTGATCAGATAATAATCCATGCCAAGAGGCACAAAATTTGGCGTTTGCATATATTTCCCACAGATAATCCAGATATTACACAGACAAGAATAGCAGTTAGGTTCATATGTGATTTCATTATGTTCGGGTCTTTGGTTATGGAATTTAGATAATTATAATCCAGGACACATCTAGGTCTTTTGTTTAGTATCCAATTTTTTTCTTGCTAATGACTAATTACTTTGGTTAAAATTGGAGAGACAAACTAGTTTTTGTAGACACGTTATGGCATCCGTGATTAAAATGGTAGCATTCATAGTTGAATATTAATTTATTTTCTCAAAACAGTGGAATATATATACCCTTTGTGTTGCATGCCGCTGCACCTACCGTGTGTATGCATACATGTCAGTGCTTATTTACCCCCTTCCGCCTTGTTTTAATTTTTTTTGATGTAGGTTGTGATCCATGATGGAGTTATTCGCAAAAAACCTACCACTCCAGAAGGGGCACGTAAATTCATCCAAGGTTTGTCTTCAAGTATTCGTGTGTGAGCTCAAATTACTTAGATGGCATGTTATACTTGTCCGCTTAACCATGTACTGCTTACAGGTTACTCCCAAAGCCATGCTTCAACAATTGGATCTGTTGTTGTTACAAATGTGAAAAGTTGTGTTAGAATGGAAGGATGGGATAAATCTGAAGTAATAGCCAGATTCCCCTGATGTTTTCTTTTTCAAATGTTATTCCTCTGATGTTTCATGCATGAATGAGTACCTAACCCATGAATTCTGGATTTTTAATTCACATCAGTTTTTCAGTAACATGATTTGGTGTAATTCTAGCTTACTGTTAAAATATGGTCCCGCTTTCAGTCCCCTTAAATTGATGAAATGACAGTGACGGAGTGACCTAACATGCAGTGCTAACATGACCAGCTGACCACAACCTGTATGAGGATAGCTTTAAACTTTCAAAAATTGATGGGCCAATTCTCCTAATGATCAGGTGCTCTTGTGCTCTTCTATAAAGTTGAAATCCATCTTGAAGCTTCGAGACTAATTTGACATTTAGCATTTAGATTTACTGTATCATGGCTGAGCACAGAAGTAGTATATTACCTTTGTAGATTCCAATCAGAAATTAGGTGCTTTCTCAGATAACCCTGTTTACCACTGGCACACAACAGCTAATGGATCCTAATGAATATGCAGAATCCAGTTATAAATATAATCCCATGTTCTCATCATCTTGAGTCCTCACACTTTCCACTATAATTGTTCCTGAGCAGGTTTACTTCCACAAGATACCCGATGAAGTAATTGATAGCCTGGTAAGTCAACAAAACACACCCACCAGTTCAAATTTGGCATGTTGTGCAGTGCTCCTTCCCGGTTTCTCAAGAAACGAAGTGTACGTTATGGAACATGCTGCACTCTTCCAATCATCTGATTTCTCAATGAAACTTTGCACTCGTGTATGTCTCAGATTGAAGAGGGCAGTGTCTTCTACGTAGCTGGTGGCCTTCTAGTGGAGCATCCGCTGACTTCGCCCCTCGTGGAATCCATTGTGAGTCGCATCCTTTACATGATCTGGCTCTAGGTTGGACCATATATTTCTATGTCTGCGAAAGTTGTCAACTGCATCTCAACATTGCAACCTGTGTAGGTCGGTACAATGGATAGTGTAATGGGGCTTCCTAAAGAACTCACGGAGAAGCTCATCAAGGCTTCACTTCAGGAGTCCTAGCTGCAAATTTCCGGACTAAGCTGGATGGTGCCTGGTGACCCGAAAAAAAATCTCATATCAGGACGGAGGGGGTGTAGCTAGCAGCATCTTTGGAGTCTTGTTCTGCTACCAAACTCCCAGTTAGTGCTTGTTCAGTTAATCACCACATCAAGTGGTTTGGAGATTATTGGAGTGTGTTGAGGGAACTTTTGACTTACAAGGAATTTATGGTGTTCACCATTCTGTTCTGTGACCATGGTCTGTCATGCATAATGTGACTCACCATTCTGTTGTTTTGAACTGCCACCCCATCATACTGTTCATATTGAAATTTCTCAATGAACAAATGGTAGCATGATGTTATTCACTTTCCCTACCGCTACTTACAACAGCGCTTACATAGAGAAAGATATCATAAATACTCCCTGGCAGCAAGTACATTATGAAGTGGATCTTTCTTTCTCTCACAACTGACATACTAACTCTGAACTTAAAGCCTAGCTAATAGCCTAACCATGCATTCTGATCTAGGTAATCTAGTCTCTTCACAAAGCATTTTTTTCGTGTAACCATCATGCCCCTCATTAACCGTGATGAAATCTGATCCTGGAAAAGCTTTTGAAAAGATTTACACGCAGATGCAACCTTTTCTTTCTTCACCTTAGTTTGATGTTCAGTAACTTCCTCTTGCGTACTTGAGAACCACGAAAAGCTGCCCTGTCTAAGAATATATGCTTCTTGTCCTAGTGCACTTGTCTCACTAATGGAACCAACTTGCAACACAAGCGTGAAAAGAAAGTCCAAATGACTTCTAACACTTAAAAGTGAGTCATTCATCTGGACAACGCTATAAAGATCATATTTTTTTTTGATCCCGATGCATGTAAAAATACAAGGAAAACATCAAAATATACTTAATGTATAAATCTAGAAGCAGAGAAGAGCAGGAAACCACGCCTCGTTCTCCGAATTACTGTGAAAAAACTTCAAATCAAGTTTTGATGGGTATCACTAGGATAAACAGCCCTCCCGCACGACCCCCAACCCTAGCCCCCACCGCACCCCCTTCTCCCGCCGCCGCCGCTGGTGGCACCGTCGGGCAAAGCCCCGGTGGCGTGGCGGCAGCGGCGGGGGGGAGGGGGGTCCCTCTGCAGCGTCGGGTAGCGCCCGGCCTAGACTTCGCTCGGTGTACTGGGACGGCGTCGAGATGGTGGAGGCAACGTCGCGTCGGAATAAGGTTACTAGAGCCCGATCCCCATCTGGGCAAAGCCATTTGTGGCGGCACCGGCGAGTTGCTGGCCTGGTTTCCTCTCAGATCTGCGGATCTGGGGAGGGTGGATTCCCCGGGCGCGGTCGAATTTCGACCCTGTTGTGGAGTTTGCGGAGTTTGTTCTGGAGACGGAGGAGTGCTGATGTTGTTGCCTTCTCCTCGGCCGGCCGTGGTGGCGAGGGAGAGGAAGGAGATGGCACCACTGTCTTCCTTTTTAGGGTTTGTGTTCTTCTGGTGGTTTGCGGATTTCACGTTGTGCAGTTTCTTCCGGCCGGCCTTGGTGGCGAGGGGAGGAGGCGGTTCGACGTGTCGACGCCAAAAGCGGCCAGATGGTCGAGCGTTCTGCTGGTGGGAGAAATACCCTTCTTCCTCCTTGTCGGTATGATTTGCTGCTGCTGTTCTTCTTCTTCCTCGGCGCTGATGCCGGAGGGAGTTCCTGGTTTGCCCGGGTGGATGGCCCGGCCGCGGTGTTGGACCAGTCGGTTGACTCGAGTTCCCTTCCTTCCGGAAGGGACACTTTTCACGGTACTCAAAGCCAAAGATGGCGATGGCTACTACAGGCATGCTGGATTGGTGTCCATGCCTTCTCGGCGCTGGTGTCAAGGAAGGAGGAAGCAGCGTGGTGGCAATTGTACCGTGGTCGAAGATGATGACCTGCTTGCGCTTGGTTGTAGTTCTTTCTGCTGCAGGGATCTTCTCTAAAGGTTATGAGATGATGACACATGGCTCCGGAGATCTTCATGGGTTATGGTGATCTTAGGTTGTTCTAGGTTCTTTGTGTTTGTGTTTCGCTGTGCTTGTAAGGGTCAACAACTTTTTATCTTTTCGTGATAGAAAGGCCCATTGCTGAATCCAGTATGTGGCTCGTCGAATAACCTGCAAAAAATAGTTCCTTTTTGTTTGTTAAAAATAATGTCATTCCGGCTGGTCCAAATTGACCAACACACAGCTGAAATTCCAATTCTTATTTTTTGCTTTATCATCTTTGTCTACCCCATTAAGCCACTTACCAAACATATTGGTGATATTAGTTGGAGGGGGGAGATTATATGTTAAGTAGATCATACACCACATAATCTACTTCAGCCAAATTGGAAAGGGTGTCAAAAATGTTGTTACTGTAATGAATCTGAAACTATACAACATTTGACTTTGTTATTGAGAAACCACATAAAGATTTTGATTTTGAGAGGGATTTTTAGCTTCCATAAGTATATGCGTAGAAAAACAGTATGTCCCTGCATTAAATCTAGATACATTGACTTGACCGTAAAAACACCTGATTCATTAAGTTTCCATACAAACTTATTCGGATCATTGGATAATTCAACTCCCATAAGACGCTGACATAAATTTAGCCATTGATTCCATTTGTAATCATTTAAAGATATCCGGAAAGTAATATTCTAAGGGGTTTGTGCTAACACAGTAGCCACCATAATATTTTTTCGTTGCACTATATTATATAATGCTAAAGGAGTGTTACCTAACCAAATATCTTCCCAAAAACGAACTGAATCCCCCGTTCCCACTTTGAAAAAACCCCTACGGAAAAAGTCATTCTTCACTCGCATAAGGTCTTTCCAAAAGGGAGAGTCAGTGGGTTTAGCCTCCACTTGTGCCAACGTTTGATGTTTCAAATATTTATTAGTTAATTTTTTTTTGCCACATTCCTTCCTCAGTAAGAATTTTGAACAACCATTTACTCAAAAAACATTTATTCTTTAGTTCTAGTACCTCAATACCAAGCCCTCCTTAATCTTTGGGTCGATAAACTATATTTCATTTTGTCAACCTATATTTTTTCTTTGTATCATCCGTTTGCCAGAAAAAACTTGAACTATAACTTGAGATGAAATGCAACAACAGTTTTTCAATCACAAACCGCTTAACCTTACACACTTGAGCATTACAACTATCACATGTTAGCTTCTTCTCTGCATCACCTATTTGCTCCACCTTCATAAAAAATTTCAGCCCAGCAACAAGGTTATAATCCATGAGCATTTTCCAAGTCGTGTTCTCAGTAAGAGACACATGAAGTAGGAGTACATGGGAATAGCTTTTGGAAAAATTGAAAAGAAAACCATAGATGTAAAATTTCAATCCACCAAATTCAGAACACACCTCGAGAAATAGGAAAGACAGACCTCCGTGAAAAGAGTACGGCGAATTGGGCTTGGAATTCAGCCCTGCAGCACCTGCCGCCGTCGACGCCTACGGCCCTTTTTTACACAGATGCTGCAGTCCGCCGGCCCCGTGGATACCTTTGGGTTTGGTTCAGCCCAGGATAAGAACACGCCCGAGCGGAACGAGCGCCGCTCACTGGTTGCGGAGGTTGCGGTCGCCGGCGAGCCGAGAAGTTCCGGTTGCCGCATCCTACTTTCCTTCCCGTCTGCAGCGCGGTGGGACGCGCTCCTGGTTGCCGGAGGTCCAGTACCCCAAGTCGCTGCACTCGCTGGGTATCCCCGTGAGACATAGGCCCAGGTGAGTGAGCAAAAATGGAATCCAGGAACTGAAATTGTGGGGTGTATTGGTAAATTAGCGTTGAAATTGGGATGTTTAGGTCGACAATATGGCCTGGCATCTTTAGAACTAGGGTTGGATTCCTTCCCAGATAGGCCATTTATTACCTATTGTTGTTGCAGACAGAAGGGTTAATGGATTAATGTTGTGAAGCTTGTATCCACTGAATATTTCTTGTTGTGAGGAAACTGGAACTTTTTGTATGTTTTTTTGGAAAATCTTACTAGCAATGAGTTCGATGATAGGTTTAGATTCGATCTGGGAAGCCAATTTGATCATGAAAAACTTGAAGGCCACTTAGAGATTACCAACCATAGATTTGTGTGTGTGACTAGAACACTTCTAAAATGTGTAATAACTATGTAGGTGTGTAGTACGCAATCACTATTGTGTATCCTGGATCCACAAGCAGTGTACAAATGTTAATTACCGCTAGACTCAGTCACTTCCTGTTGATTCATGTTGGTGGGTTGCTGAGGAGGTGCAACCATATTTGGCTTTAGTGGGTACTAATTGGGAAATCTCTCTCTTCAGTTGTTGTCTTAGGCTCTTAGCAATGGTTTTCCCATGGGAAAAATCTGTTTATATGGTGAAAATTAGAAACGGACGCATCAGGAAATGCATAAAATCTAGGGCAAAGCTGTTAATGCGCTAAGATTTAGTTGTGTGATAATTTTCATACTCCATTACATGATGATATATTATGTTAGTACTGTCTAGATTTTTAGTTTGTCTATTTAAGCCAGAGTTGTTGGCTTGTTTGGACTAATTTTGTTCTGTTTCTACGCAGCATTCAATGAGCTCACTCTGTGTATGTTTTCAGCTATGAACTGCATCTCGAATATGAAACCATAGAAGAACACGTGTGTTATAATCTCCAAAGAACCTTCATCTATCAAAACCAGCTTCATATAACCACAAAATAAATGCCTGCTGTAAGAATTTTTATACATCATAAATTATAACATTGGTTCTTTATTTCATTCCCTGGTTATGTCCATTTTATGTGCTATTACTCGGAAATGAAAGAAATGAAATGATTTTCCTACCAGCTTCATGATGTTTTTTCATTCTTCCACCACTTGCATACCTCTACAAATATACCTTTCTATTGTATGAGTCAGTTGTGGCGTTGAGATGGTTGATTAGGATTTAGGATTCTAGGAGAGATCCTTCTGGGTTCACAAAATTTCTGGTCTTATGAACTTAAATCCTTACCAACCTGGTTCTTTGATGTATTAATCTAGTACACGGCGATGCCACATATGCCTCCATTTTTAAACCCATGGCCCACGTTTAATGACTACTCTAGGTATGTGAACAAAATTCAGGGTACTTCTGTCCACGAACACATCATCTTCAGCAAATTTTTTTTTGTAATTTCCAGGAAAAAATGTTTCCTTTTGGTCTGTTTGTGTTTGGTCAAATCATCCTTCATCGGAAAACCATGCGCTGCACTCTTAAATTGCTTTTACATCACTTGAGGTAGTTGATTTGTGGTTCAGCATCCTTTTCCTAGTTTCAACAAAAAGAGATATTGAACTGATGCCCGCCTTTAGAAACTGAACTTGTTGTTTTTTCACTATCCAAATTCTGTTTTATACCCTTGAAGCTTACCACAAGATGTACGAGCTGCCCTTGATGGATAACATGATCGAGGCCATAGCGGAGTTCTACGGGTGGTCGCTGGACGCGATCAGAGGATGCTCCCCACCCTTGCTGGGGATGTCGGGTGGTCGCCTCATTGAGGCCTGACCCTGACGCTGTTCTACGGGTGTACTCGCGCCGTTTCAATGTTGTACGAACCTAAGATTTTTGTGGCCAACGTGCGGGGCCTCAATGATCGCGCACAACATTCGGGTGTTAGGAGTGTAGTGAGCACTACAGGTGCGTCTATTGTATGTCTTCAGGAGACAAAGCTATCGGTTGTAACTCTTGCCATTGTTATGGAAACGCTAGGTGCGGATTTTGATGCTTACTTCTGCTTGCCGGCGACTGGGACGAGAGGTGGGGTGATCGTAGCATGGATGAGCCGACTGTTGCAGCTGGACAACGTCCACTTCGGGGACAACAGTATCACGGCCAGGGTGACCCCTTAGGGGGGGGGGGGGGGGAACCATGGTGGTGGTTGACGTGTGTCTATGGTCCTCAGGCTGAGGCTGACAAGGTCGCCTTCCTCGCGGAACTCCGCGACATCCGCGGGATCCACCAGCCCTGGGCTCTCTGCGGGGACTTCAACATGATCTACCGTGATGAAGATAAGAACAACTTGAATCTGAACAGCAGGATGATGGGTAGATTTCGCCGCTTTCTGAATGACTGCGAGCTCAAAGAGATCTACCTACACGGGCGCCGCTACACCTGGTCAAACGAGAGGGATTCACCCACTCTCGTCCGGTTGGATCGGGTGTTTGTTACGGTGGCCTGGGAAGAGATGTACAGCAACTGCATGTTGCGCTGTATGGCGACGGTTGTGGCGGGCCACTGCCCCTCCTTCTGGATTGCACCACAAAATTGGCAGGACGAAAGCGAAAGCGGTTCCAGTTCGAATGTTTCTGGCTGAAGTTGGATGGGTTCGATGAGGTGGTGCAGAACAGTTGGGGTGTGGTGGAGGGAGACCCAGACCCCTTCCGGAGGCTCACCGCTAAGATGAAGCGGACGGTGCGCAGCCTTTTGAGCTGGAGCGACAAGAAGGTTGGATGTGTCAAACTGCAGCTCTTGATAGCGTGGGAGGTGGTGTTGCGGCTGGATGTGGACATGGAATCACGACAATTGTCTCCGGACGAGCATCGACTCCGGGCCCATCTTAAGCACGCCTACCTAGGCCTAGCTTCCCTCGAACGCACCATGGCCCGCCAGCGGGCTAAGGTCGCTTGGCTTAGGGAAGGGGACGCCAACACATCCTTCTTCCACCAGCACGCGGCATATAGGCGCCAGAAGAACGTGAGTCATAGCCTACAGGTTGACGGCGCGACGATCTCTGACCACGCGGCCATGGCTAAAGCGACCTTTACACACTTTGAGGGTCTGCTTGGCACTTCGGTAGACCGGATGCACTCGCTGGACTTGGACTTCCTGGGCACCCACTCAGAGGACCTCTCCGAGCTTGAGGCTGCATTAACAGAAGAGGAGATTTGGGAGGTGATCAGGCGCTTACCTTCTGGCAAAGCGCCGGGGCCCGATGGGTTCACGGCTGAGTTCTTTCTGTAGGGGAGTGGTCAAGGGAGATTTCATGGGAGCCTTCGACAAGTTGTACACGATGTGTGGGCGCGGATTCCAAGGCCTAAGTTAGGCTCTCATGATCCTGCTACCTAAGCGCTTGGATGCTATGGCGCTGGGGGACTATCGGCCGATTAGCATGATCTACATCTTCGCCAAGCTAGTGGCTAAGACGTTGGCTTCTCGGCGGGCCCCTAGGATGGAGTCGCTGGTGGATCGTAACCAGTGCACGTTCATTCACAGACGGTGCATCCATGACAACTTTATGTTGGTCCAGCAGACGGCTAGATTTCTGCACCGGGGGAAGGAGCCACGGGTGATGCTCAAGCTAGACATAGCTCGCGTGTTTGATTCCGTATCGTGGGGGTTCCTCATGGAGGTCCTCAGGAAGATCGGTTTTGGCCCGAGGTTCTGCGAGTTTGTGTCCATCTTGCTTTCCACGGCAAGCGCTAGGGTGATGCTCAATGGCGAGCCAGGCCCCCCATCTGGCATAGGAGGGGCCTCAGACAGGGGTCCCTTGTCGCCGTCACTGTTCGTCCTGGTGATGGACTATGCTGGCCAAGGCCGTGGAGTTGGGTATACTGAGACGTTTGGCTCGGCGAGATCTGGCGACGTCAGTATCGCTGTATGAAGACGATGAGGTGATATTGTGCCACCCAGATGAGACGGAGTTGCGCGCAGTCCGCGACATTCTGGAGCTCTTTGGGCAGGCATCGGGGCTACGCACCAACTTCGCCAAGTGCTCGGTTTCACCCATTGCCTGCTCGCACGAGGAGGCCGCTGGCGCCGCTGGGCTCATGGAGTGCTAGCTGGCACAGTTTCCGGTTAAGTACCTCGGCACCCCGCTTTCTTTGTGGAGGTTGACGGATGCGCCCTTCCAGCCCTTGGTGGACCGCTTGGCTGACAAACTCCCTACTTGGCGGGCATCCATGATGCCTAGGGCACGCCGATCCGTGCGGTGCTCGCAGCTATCCCTTTGCACCAGCTGGTGGTGCTAGGCCAAGAAAACGCTGAAGCAGGTTAACAAGATCCTGCGCAGGTTTCTCTGGGCTGGCAGGGCTGATGCCAATGGAGGCCACTGTCACGTGTCACGTGAACTGGTCTAGGGTGTGCCGGCCGCTGCAGTTGGGGGGCCTTGGGATCCCTGACTTAGCGAGCACTGCGATCAGTCTGAGGGTGCGTTGGATCTGGAGGATGCGTACTAACCCCATGCGACCGTAGCACGGGCTCAATATGCAGTTCTCGAAGGTGGAGCTAGATGCCTTTGCGGCCTCCACCACTATGGTGGTCGGCAATGGGGAATCAACCCTCTTCTGGGAAGACAGATGGCTGGACGGCTGGACGGCATGTCCATCAAGGAGATGGCGCCGGAGGTCTACGCGCTGGTGCCTAATCACCGCAGGAAGGTGCGTACGGTCCGCGAAGCGCTTGTGGATCGCGCTTGGGTCCCTCTGGCGCACCCACCTAGTGCTCTTGCACTTTGGCAGTACGTGCAGCTATGGGGTAGACTCAGAGACATACAGCTGTCGACCGACCAAGATAGGTTGCTTTGGCGTTGGACGACGGATGGCCAATACTCCTCTAGATCCTGCTATGACACCCTCTTCCAGGGGGCCATCACCTCAGGATCTTGGAGGCTGAATTGGAAATCCTGGGCGCCGCCGAGGGTGAAGTTCTTCATCTAGTTGGCCTGCCTCGACAGGTGTTGGACGGGTGAGAGGCTGGCGCGGCGGGGCCTACCACACGCGCCTAGATGCCCGCTCTGTGACCAATCGATGGAGACCATGTCGCACCTGCTCACTGGATGTTCGTTCTTCTCCATGACGATTTGGTTTGAGGTCCTCTCGTGGATCCGGTCCACCTCCGGTCCTCCTACAGTCGAGGGTGACTTCGCGGAGTGGTGGTCACTGGTGGTGCGGACCGCCCCTCGCAAGCTGCGCAGAGGCACCTCGTCGATAATCATGCTTACGGCGTGGTGGATTTGGAAAAACCGGAACGCGGCGGTCTTCGAGAACGCGCGCCCCTCGGTGACGTCCCTGTTCAACGACATTGCTGCCGATGCGAGGTTATGGGCGTACGCGAGAGCCCGGGGTGTTCGCCAGCTCCTCCCCTAGATTAGGCTTTTTTTCTTGGGTCGAGTTGTATGGCGGGGTGTGGTCCTTCCGGGGACTTGTACATATAACCTTCTTTCTATCAATACATTGAAACGCAAGGCTTTTGCGTTTCCGCGAAAAAACTATATATTATCATCATGCTGCTGTAAATAATCATTAACCCTGATGCCTATACATATCTGTTCCACTCGTGGCAATTCTTCTTAGAAAGTTGCCTGTCACACCTTTAAGATGTTTTTTGGTGGGTAACCACAATTATCCCCTCAGTGTTATGTATAGCTATATATGATTATGAAATATTCAGATAGTATGGAATATTATTCGAAGAGGAAGGAGAGTTATTTGAATAGGAAATATATAAGACTAGAGTTACATATCGGATCTGTATCCTTGGATTATTAATTTGGGGTTAAGTAGGTCCTCCTATATAAGGGACAACATATGTATCAGTTATCAATCTAGCAATGAGAAATTAATCAGTCTAGTTTCTTATTGTTCATCCTGCCCTAAGCTGTGTTCCTACTCCCCAATCCCCTACACATGCCGTTTGGCCATCCTCATGGCGTTAGTTACACAGTTTGTCCCTGTTAGGTTCTCTCATTGTAATGCCTTCTTGTTCTTACATATTTCTATTGTCTAATGCTGGTCTTAGTAGAGTCACCGAGAGATGAAAAGGAAATCATCATGAATTGCTACCTTTCCACAGTAATAAATACCTCATTGATATCATCGACTTTATTTTGTTATCTCTGTATCTAAAATTTAACAGGACGTGATCGTGAGTCCCAAAGTGTGAACTAGCTTTATATTTGATACAGTAGAGGTCTTTGAGTTAGATTAGTCTGAACAATTTTGACGTTAAGTCAGTGAAGAACAGTTCTATTACCATTTTGTTATCTCTATTTTTGTTGATGCTTTGTACATGCCTGAAGATCCAGAATGCCATGTGAGAACAAGCTGGGTTCTATGGATCTTGTACCATGTTACCAAATTGATTCTGCCTGCAAAGAACAAACTCATTGTTCCCAAAATAAAATGATATTGAATGTTCATAAAATGTTTAATTTTCTTTTCACAGAAATAAACTTTTACATCTTATGCGCGAAGAATCCCTTGCCCACTTCAGTGGTATGATTTGAGGTTACATAGTGTTATATTACTTTTTTCCACTAGTGCACAAACTGCATGGATTGAGAACCAGCAAAACCTAACTCAGGAGTTTCATTAAAAAAATCCTCACCTTTGTACCTTTGCAATGCGACTATTATTCTACCACAAAACTGTGCTGTCTGCTTGGCCTAACTTGAGCTTTGATCTCTATGAGCCTATAGCCAGCTTACATGGGTAACCTGCAGCTATCCAGATTCTACTTTTTTCTATAATATAGAAAATTCTTCATGTGTTAGACTTTTTGAAGTGATAAGTTTTTCTTTGAATATTTTTTATTTGGTTTATTGGTTGTTAAGGTAGTTTTTTTTTTCTTTCTGGTTTTCTGCCATGTTCCACTAAAAAACATGTGCCTATCTGTGCACATATAATCTTCTTTTTTGTTCTTAATGAATAGGCAGCATTCATGTCGGTTGCTTGATTTTTTTTTGTCGATGGCCTATTTTTTATTTACGTTATTAGTCTTCTAGGCCTGAAGCTATGCGGAGTGTATTATAGAATAAGCATAAGCTGGGTAGAAGTCCCAACTACCAAGCATGTCATTAATCATAGACATTGTGTTCTTTCTTGGAGCAATTGAAATCTACTATCTACCATGGTTATGACTAAACCATCCATTGGCATTGCTGCTAGAACTTCCAGCCGAGCTAAAATATGGAGTTTTGGGGCATCAGATTTTGATATGGAACTTGGATCTATCAGTTTCTGCTAATTGTAAGTACTCTAAAGCTCATTTAAAATGCTGGAAACTTTTATTTTCTTCTTTGTGCCTGCCTTTTCACCTATTCATTTTGACACCAGAAATATGAGTCCTCATCTTGCTGTCCCTCTTGGGATCTTCTGATCAGAGAAGGTTTAAGTTTTTTCAAATCAAATCAACCTGGTTTCCATATCATGAATGATGTATACTCTGTTTCATCTTTCTAGCTTGTATACTCAACCGTTGCGCAAATTTTCCATGACAATCTGTAACACAATTTATCCTATGTTCTGTGGAAAATTGGTGGCAACAAATTTACTGAAGTACTAATGTTATGCTGGTGGCTTCTTTTAGTAGCCAACTTTTACTTATCGGGCCACCCTGTTGCTTTCTAATCTTACGAAAAAGGAGATTGAGATCGACTACTTTTATATCATAATAATATTGGAAAGCATCCATTCCTTGTCTTGCTAAATACATTTCAATATTTTAACATAAATCTGTAGAATTTTAATCAGTGCAGTTTATTGGGGGGTGTAAGGGTGGATGTGGACGTAAGGGAATTCGTGCAAGTTTGTCGTATCATAATTAATTAATTAAATTCTTACCACATTGTTACTTTGGCCTGACGTAAGAATCGTACAAAATCAGGTGTTTTTCTTCTGGGTGAGGTACTGTGATCAATTATATGAATGTGCCAATTTTGCCAGCCTTTTCCGCAGCAGTAGATTCACAGCTTTTGGTGTGTTTGGTGGCAATTATCAGGGTCACTAACTCCTATGGTGCTAGGACGGGGCCAAAAGTACTGAAAGATCATACTGTTAGTTTTACGGCTACTGCTTCTTGTTGGCATACTGCTGTTCAAAGCTGCTATGTTGTGGAAGTTTTTTATATGTTCAGTAATTTGGTGGCTGCTGATTTCTCTGTGGTCCATCTCTGGCTCTCTACTGCATTTTCTTAGTTATCTTCTAGTTGGCTAGAGGTTTTCCTGCATCCTTTGTAAATACATTGCATAAAGAGTTCCGTGTTATTATTGTTTTATGCTTTCTATGCTGCCGGAGGATATATTCATTGGTCATACAGTTCTTGCTGAGTTGTTTGTGGGTCTTCTTTATAAATGTGTCAGGACTTGTTAGTGCTTGGTTGTGTGTGCGATATATACCGCAAGATGAGAATCTGAGATTTGGGGAGTGGATGTACAAACCCACCACCCAGGTTCTATTTATGGTTTCTATTATTATTTATACTTTCGGGGCTTTCCTTACATTTCTGTTTCAGAAAAGAAGAAAAGAGCACCTAAGACTTCAATGCATGCTATATTAAAATCACCATTTCAACTGCTTCCAAGATTCTGTTCGATGTGATATGCTAAATTTTGGTGATTGTGCCTGCTGTTGATACATGAACCAATTACCCAAGTGGCTGAGAACCGAGATGAGGATATGGTGATATGCTGGCTGTCACCGCTGACGGAGACAGGTGGTGCTTCTGTTTCTGTGGACTTTAAATTTTGGCCTTTTCCTTTTAAATGTTCATCCATCATTATCCAGAATAAATCCCTGCTTTACAGCACTAGGAGCCAGAATGAGGTTCTGAATACACCTGATTGCTTTCAATTCTGTACCACAGTGAATTAAATGTTCTGAAAATGCTAGGAAGCCAAGACCCTTATGCTGTTACTATTTACTCTTAGAGTAGATCTTCACTGGATGTGTGATAATTTCTGGTATTATACTAACTGGCAGAATCAGAATAAATATGTGGATAACTACTTGCAAAAAAATGCATTCTTTTCTACCATAGTGCATACCTTTCTTCTTCTTCCATTGTTTGATTATGCTGAGATAGGTTTCTAAGACATTTTACAGAAGTCGAAAAGTAATGTGCACCAACATGAAGTGATGGTGTTCACCAAATACTTTGTAGTCACGGTTTCTTAATCATTGATCAAAATTATGTAGCCTTGACGGAAAGTAAGGGAAATGAGGCGAGTCTCTGTGTGGCCATGGCAGGAAGCGCCAGCTGCAGGATCAAATGATAGGGGAAACTGTGGTCACGCGCGCATAGCAGGTTTTAGGAGTAGCAAGTCCAGCTGGAGTGGGGGCGGTGGCGAGACAAGCATTACACACATATAGCCACACCAGGCAGAATTGCCATATAAGTACCAGCAGATGCGTTCACCGTCGGATAATATCCTGTTCATGCCGATCCTGCAAGATATTTGGGAGTTGATTTTGGTGTGCCCCCACCAACTTGTTTCTGATATTCAGGTCTTGTGGAGGTTATTACAGTGCATATGTCCCCTTTTTTTCGATCCATGGCTGAGAACTATTTGTAGAAACACACACATACTTATATGTGGGATGTCACTTAATCGGCATGCTGTTGTATCAGGTACAGCCAGATGAATCGAGGATCATGTTTGAGATCACTGATTACAATGGTAAGCCATTGCAAGTGGGGGTAGAGCATGGAGGTCCAGGAAGAGGGTAGAAGAAGTCTTCTCTGGTGATGGGGTTGAAGCGGGCATCTGATACTTTTTTTTTCTCAGGTTTGCATTAACTTGATTCAAAGGATGATGCTTCTCGTATAATGTTCCCATTTTGTCACTTTATCCACGGGAAAGCATGCTACCCAAGAACCAAAGCTTGCCGCTTGCCGAGAGAAAAATTTCAATATGGAGGAGGGCCGGGTCCCGTGGGGTCTGGTAAATAAGTTGGCGTGGCTTGCAGTCCGTTTGCGGCTAGACATGCGGACGTCACAGTAGATTTGCGACATGAAGACTGCATCTGTTTGATCTGAATCAAGTCCCGAGTTCAGCTCGTGGCCCTGGGAAATGCTTGTTGTTTCTTACCTGACAGGTGCATGAATCCTGTCTGTAAAAGTATCCTTGTCGCTACTCGTGACTGTTGCTATGTTTATATTGGAAGAAAGAAAATGACTCTACATGTTGTGTCATGAGGCTGGAAACCATGTTTTTGTCCGCAGAAAATGGACCAATGCACGCTGTTGGTGGACCATGGCGATGGTCCTGAGATTTGGAGGTTTAAGCCGCGTAATTGCGATGGCCCGGCTGCATTCCGGTGATCAATTGCAACCTAACAAAATCGTGGAATTGGGTACAGGAAGAGGGCTAGATAGAGTGGCTGTTTTCTGCAGCAGCTGCACAGTGTGCCTAGCTGCTGCTCAGGACCGATCGGTCCGTCGATCAAGGTGCCCACTAGCTGGACAACATCCTCTTTACGTTTGTGATTGGTTATCTTCGAAATATTAGCATTTGTGAAATATTACCCTTCGTGCTTGTCGCTTAATGGTACTAGGGGATAGCTATGTGAAATTGGGATTCATATCCATTTTCCTTGATACTCCTCCGTTACATATTGTTTGTCGCAAACTTAAATATATCTATACATAAAACATGGCTTGCCTAGATACATTTGAGTTAGCGAGAAATAATATGGAACGGAGGTAACTTAACAGGCTGTCTAAAGTGTTTCACGAGATGCCAGTCAGTGTACTTATGACCTATGCATGGCGATCGACGACTGTAGTTGTACGTACCAGAGCGTGGCCGTACGTACGTACGTACGTAGCATGTCTCTTGTTCCTGAGAGGTGAGAGCAGCGGAGAGTCACTTTCCATCAGATTGCTGTAGCCGTGCGCGTGGCTGTCGCGTCCCAGCATGGCTTAGCGTGTCGCCCAACGAAACGATGTAAAATTAAGTTTTGGCGAATGTGTCGGCATGGAACCAACAAGGCTGCCCCCCTCCCGTCCCCCTCCATCGTGTCAGAGAGCAGGAGACGGTCGATAGGCCAAGCGACACACATGCACGTCGCTTCCACCTATTATCTCTCAACACATCACGTCCCCTCCTGGCTGGAATAATCGGGGGTAACATGCACGCATCGATCTGACACCACCCTAATCTAGTTATGACTTGGAAATGAACCATTTTGACCTTTTTAAGGACTTCCTCATTATCTCTCAACACATCACGTCCCCTCCTGGCTGGAATAATCGGGGGTAACATGCACGCATCGATCTGACACAACCCTAATCTAGTTATGACTTGGAAATGAACCATTTCGACCTTTTTAAGGACTTCCTCATAAAATGATTCGGTGTTGAAAGAAATTTACACACTGATCCCTTATTGGCCCCCATCTTTATAGGCGTTATCTTAGTTCAACTACTTGTCGAGAGCCTTAGAGCATCTCAGCCGCGTCCCCCAAAGCGTTCCCAAACGGCACCGGATCGAGTGTGTGGGGAACGTGCCTATTTTCGCTGCGAAGAAAGAACACTTAGCATGTTCAATCGTCCTCCTCATCGTCGTCGCCGTGGTAGTGCCGGTGGCAGCACGTGTCATCGAACACCTTGACGCTCATATCCATGTCGCCTAGGTAGTAGAATGTGAGCATGCAGCCGGCTTGGAGGTCGTGGTAGCGCGCGAACTTCTCCCATCCGATGTGGAGGTACATCTTGCCGTGCCCGTCGAAGAGCACGTCCACCGGCCACCGGCAGCAGTCGCTGCCAGCCTCCCGCAAATGCAACGCAGCCGGCTCGTTGCCAGCGACGAACTCGGCGAACTTGTCCGACAACCTATGGATTTCGAGTGGGTCGCCGTTGAGGACGACGACGAACTCGAACAACACTTGGTGCTTTCCTGCAGGCACGATGATGAAGACGACGACGTCGCAGGTGACTACGACCATGCAGCTCTGCCGCGGCCATGACCATGATCTCGGCCTCGGCCTCTGCCTCTACCAGCCATGGCGTCGACTCTTGAGATGGTGGCGGCTAGGGTTGGCGAGAGAGGCGCTAGGGTTTGTGTGTGAGGAACGATGCGAGAGCACCCCTTTTTATAGGCTCGAGGGAGGCGGGGGAGCAGTGGTGCTCATTAACGCCGGCACAGAGAGCTAGACGCGACGGGACGCTTTGCTTCGCCTATGCGGAAACTGCACCATCGCTGCACGCCAATAACTTCTGTCGTAAGGTAGGTGACGGTTAGGTTAAACTTGAATGTGCCGCTGACGCGTCAGGTCCGCGTCTCCTCGCCTCGCTTGTCCGGTGTGCCCGGAGCGTCCCCTGTGGAGCGGAGATGGGCTCGAGGCGTCGGACACCGTATTGGATCGCGTCGGACAGAAGGAGGCTTTGGGCGTGCAACTGGAAATGAAATTTTGTCCGACGTGCTCCAAATACCTTTGATGGTAGCTTTGGGGACGCGGGTGGAGATGCTCTTACGCTTTTTATTGTAACAAGTGAATTAGAAAATCTGTGTACATCTCAAACATGCAAAGGCCAGAACGTAATGTTTAAATTAGAGCGCAGGGATGGAACTGCATGGCAATGGTGTCAGCTGACACCAATGGATTCTGAAAACGCTTCACTAATTTTGCACTAATCATTGTTTATTAGTAAAGAGAACAATAGTGCTACAAAGGCTGATCCCGTTATATGATTTTTCTAGCTTTGTTCCTAATAGAACGATTTTATAGGACGCGTCATGGTTCTCCATGACACCGTGCCGTAGTCCGAATGGATCTAAATTTGACATCATAGCGTCCAACCCTATGGCGTTCATGCAGTATAACCATGACGCCGCAGGACGAGCTTAGTGTGAGATTGTGATTTCGTTTCAAAGCTCGTGATTGAGAGTGTGATATCATATCATAGCGTCCAACCCTATGGCATTTATTTTATGTTGAGGTTTCATATAAGTTTTAGGCTTGTTTGATACAATGGATTTCTAAAAGAATCATGTAAGATTTTTATCCATAGAAATTTTTCCTATAGAGTTTGTTTGATTCAAAGGATTGAACCCTCCAAAATTCTTATGAATTGCTTTCTCATAGTATAATCCTATAGGATTTCTAATAAGAGGTTAGATCTATTGAAAAAAAATTCCTGTATGTCTATGACAACTATGCTATGCACTCAATCTCTATAAAAAAAATTCTATAGCTTTCCTGTGCTACCATCAAACAACTAGTTGTACCCATTTTCATAGGTTTCTTTTCATAGAATTCAAAGGAGCATGTCATAGCAATCCTCTTTCTTTTTCTTATTCCTCTACTTTTTCTTATGAATCAAACAGGACCTTAAAATTGTCTGTGTTTTCACTCGTGTGCGTGGGCTGATGGATGGATAAATTCCAACCCACTGATCAGCGATCGCCAATCAATAAAGCTAGGCGCCACCATCGATACTACTCCAGTAGCGCGTGGTAGTCCGTGCAGCAGCAGCAGGCATCATCGATCATCCCGGCGATGGATCGACGGATCGGGGCCGGTGGACGCCGACGTGACACGGGGCGGGCACGGTGCTCGCTGCCTGGCGCGGGAGAGACAGGGCCCGGCGATGTTGGTGGTGGGTACGCGACGCGCGACGCTACTGGGTAACAAGCGACATGATCCCCCGATACCTGCCTGTCCGTGTAGGTACCGGCTACCACATGGGCGCGATCGTCCCTGCCCCTTTCGCGCTGCCACCCACTGTGCCTGCGTATATGCGTCCATGCTAGACTACCCACTCTGCCCCGCCCTTGTGCACACTACTCATAGGTAGGAGTACCGGAGTAGTACTCCCTCAGTTATCTTTTACTGCTTCCTCCGATTCATATTAGTTACCACTAATACAGATATATTTAGACATATTTTAATTTTAGGGCTTCTTTGATTTGAAGGATAGGAAAAACATAGGAATAGGAAAGGTATATGATTGAAATGGCATGTCTACTTAAATCCTATAGGAAGATGAAGTTTGTTTGATTGTAGCAAAGGAATTTTTCCATGAGGTATGAGCTAATGCTTTTTTCCTATAGGAATTACACTACAAGTTTCCTATAGGAATTTTTCCTATAGGCTATGTTCCTATGAATCAAACAATATGTATAGAAAATTTTCCCATAGGAACTAAATCCTACACAATTTCTATGCAAATCCTTTGAATCAAAGGAGTCCTAAATATATACGAGTGGCAAGTAATATGGATCAGAGATAGTATATATCTTAGATTAAAATTTTATTTTATATTAGTCTACTCCCTCCATTCTAATGGATAAGACGCCTTTGTTTATCATCTTTTTTTCTTTAATCAAGATTTACTTCAAATATATAGATTGTTGGCATAAAATTAGCATTATTAGAATATTTTTTGATACAAATCCAACGATACTAATTATGTACAATACAATCAAGATTTTGTTTGCTCAATTTTTCGATCATAGTTCGTATTAAAATACACGTGCGCCTTATTAAGCTGAGATTGTATATTTTAGCTTTGTAGTCACCACTAGTATAGAAAATGAAGCAGTCATACTCTCTATTGGATGTCATTAATTTTATTATACGGAGTAGTTAACATTGCTTCAAAGCAGTAATTTTTTTGACCCTTCAAAGCAGTAATATTAAATGACCTGCTAATTGATGTTAAAATTTATAGAATGTAGACTAAAAAAGAATGGAGTAGTAGTATATACTCCCTCTATAAAAAAAGAAGTGGATGTCTGGGTTTTTCAAGATATATTAAAAGTATTTTGTATTAGAAAGGTGTCACCCATAATCTCTTTCATATTTAATTCCCTCCTCTAATGAGCTAAGTGCATGTAAAAAATAAGTAGACCATTGAGTCAAAATTTTATTGGGGTTGATACCCACGTGATGAGAGAGAATTAATATTTCTAATTTAAAAGTACATTGGAATGAGAGAAGTACACTCTTTTATGAACAAATTGTATACCTAAAAGTTCACTTATTTGTAGATGGAGGGAGTACGGCTAATTCCTTCCTGTGCATTAGGAGATCCCTCAATAGTGCACTAGCTACCTAGCTGGCTCGTGTGTAAGAGCATCTCTAGCCCATAAACCTCAAACTGAAAAAAGCGACTACAGGCTCAAATCAACGAAGCGCGGATTAGATTACAAAAAAGAGAACCGTAAAACAACATATTTTGGAATATGCTACTAAGAGTTTCACCTGCCAGTTTTTTTCCCACCTTCTTCTTCCTAGGACACACGCGCTGGCCTCCGCCCCTGCATGCCTCGCCGCGTGGTGGGCCTCTGGCAGCGCATGGTCTGGCCGGTGGCCTCCTAACCTCCCTCACCAGAGCTCGCTGGAATGGTTCGTGTCGAGGCAACTCGCCGGATATTGGCTAGATGCTCTAAGCTCCCTCTGTTCCATGAAACAATGTTTAGATACACCTAAATTGCCAAAGTTAAAACACATTTCATAGGAGGAAAGGTGTATATACTAGGCTTTATAGGCTACTGCATCCGTTCCAAATTATTTAACGTAATTTTGATAAAACCAATTTTAAATATGCATGTATTTAGATGTATTTTAGATTGTAGGTTCGTTTATTTTAAACAAAAGTTTTGGGTCACCTCATTTGAAACATGGGAGTACTCTCTCTGGTATTTTTTAATTAACTCGGATTTAGTACTACCTCCGTCTATCTTTTGATGTCAAAAATTTGTCTAAATTCAAATGTATCTAGACACACTTTAGTGCATAGATACATTCGAATTTAAACGAACCATCGGACGTCTATTAATGGACGGAGGGAGTACAACTTTATACTACTAAATTTGAGTCAATTAATTAGGACGTAGCAGCTAAGTGGCTTGCTAGCTCACGGTCTCGATCGCATCGCATCCCGTGCACTGTAGCAAGAGACGATACGATTTGACTCGAGTCGAGCGGATCGAGCGGTTCAATCAGCTAGCACGGACGGACGGTGCGTGATATCTTTCTGGATCGGAACCCACATGCGTGTCCGTATATGTGCCCGCTGAAAAGGCCAGTACGACGACGTTTCTGATGGACCGTACCGTACTATGATACGTACGTATACGCGCTCCACGCCGGACGTGCCTGTCTCCTGATCAATGCGCGCGCGGGTCTTGCTACCTCGGTCCGACACGCATGTTGCTATAGTAGCTACCACCGGACGTGCCAACCTGTAGTACGTGTGTATCAGTATCACTGATGTGATTCTGCTGATTTTAGTGTAGATGGTCGTTTTGCTTTGCAGCTGGCGAGAAGGGGACGCGTTCAACCTTGACGCCGAGCGCCGGACACCTTCGATGTGTGTGTGCTCAACCTGTTCCTATACGACGCTCAATGGGGTCGTCGTCGTGGTTGGTACTTGTCAGTAGACTAGTTGGCTGCATGGTAGTGGTGCCCCCCCTACAGCAAACTGCTCCCTCCCTGCTAAGCAGCAACCACCTAATTCCCACCCTATTGAAACTGTTGGAAAATTAGACATAATTTTCATGATTAATTTTAGAATATTGAACATGACTATAGCAGCTATTAACACATGAAATTCGAATATACTAGATGCACTAATCAGCCTGAAGACATACAGTATAACAACCATTACTAAACAAATGTGAATATGGTGAACATACCGACGGTTGCAGATGAAGTAGTTGTCGATGCGGCACTAGTAGAAAACCTCTCATCCATCTAAACCTTTAGTACCGGTTCCCTTACGAACCGGTACTAAAGGGGGCATTAATACCGGTTCCGTGCGTGGGACATCAATACCGGTTCGTTATGGACCTTTAATACCGGTTCGTAACACGAACCGGTATTAAAGGGTTTGGGCCCGATTTCCAGGTGGTGGTGGGGCCAGGGTTGCACCTTTAGTACCGGTTCGTGTAAGGAACCGGTACTAAAGGGTCTGTGCCCTATATGTGCGCGCGGCAGAGCCCGAGCTCCCTGCACATATCTCATTCTCACTTCTCCTCACATTTCCAAATATTTTGCACCTCTCACACTCCAATAATCTTTATTTTTCTCCACCATTTTAACAAGATTAACGGCATACATCTATCCAAGGGTTAGCAATATCATCCTTCCTTCCGGCGTTCCTAATTTAGCTCAGTTCTTTGATAGTTTTAACTCGTACTATTTTTGTAGTGCAAGCAAGGTGTTCGATGAAATGCCTAAGTTAGTGATTTTATTTTTTTATATGCAATTTGAGCTGAAATTATGGTATGTTTTGTAGGTTTTAATTAGTATCATCCCCGTCCTTACCGCTGTCGATCGCCAGCGTCGTCCCCCTAGCCGGCACGGTACCACCTCGGTGAGCCCCTCTTCTTTTATAAAAAACAATTAGTTTTATGTGATGAACTTGAATATTAATTAAGTTGGTCACTCATATATCCATGATGTTGTGATTTTAATGATTTTTGATATACATATAAAATGCAGATGAGTCGACAATGGATGTACGGTGACCGGTGCCATCCCGAGTTCATTACTGGCATGCATTATTTTCTCAACGTGGCTGAGGCAAACAGGTGGTCGAATGGTTTCATGTATTGTCCATGTAGTTCCTGTAAGAATATGAAGGATTACTCTACCTCGAAGACCCTTCACGTCCACCTCTTTGGAGAATGGTTTCATGCCCAGCTATAATTGTTGGACCAAGCACGGAGAAAGAGGGGTTATATTGGAAGACAACGAAGAAGAAGAGGATAGTGACAACTATCCCTTATTCACTGAAGACGGTGGTAGTAGAATGGGGGAAGACGAAGCTGAAGAAGAACTCATTTTCGATGAGCCGATTTTTGATGACCCGGATGACGATTTGGGTCGGGCCATTCTTGATGCGAAGATGAACTGCGGAAATGAAAAGGAGAGGTTGAAGTTGGAGAAAATGTTAGAGGATCACAACAAACTGTTGTACCCAAATTGCGAAAATGGTCAGAAAAAGCTGGGTACCACGCTGGAATTGCTGCAGTGGAAGGCAGAGAATGGTACTTCTGACAAGGGATTTGAAAAGTTGCTGAAAATAATAAAGAAGATGCTTCCAGAGGAGAACGTGTTGCCCTCTAGCACGTACGAAGCAAAGAAGGTTGTCTGCCCTCTAGGATTAGAGGTGCAGAAGATACATGCATGCATCAATGACTGCATCCTCTACCGCGGGGAGTACGACACATTGCAGGCATGCCCGCAAAGGAGGGCATGGAGGTATAAGATCAGGCAAGAAGACCCTCGTGATGTTGAGGCTGAGTCCACCCCCAGAAGAGGGTTCTGCGAAGGTGATGTGGTATGCTCCTATAATACCACGGTTGAAACGTTTGTTCCAGGAACAAAGAGCATGCCCAGTTGTTGCGATGGCACAAAGAGGACCGTAAGAAAGATGTGATGCCGAGACACCCCGCTGACGGGTCGCGGTGGAGAAAAATCGACAGAGAGTTCAAGTCATTTTCAGATGACGCAAGGAACTTAAGATTTGGTCTAAGTACGATGGCTTTAATCCTTTCGGGAGCGAGCTCCAGTCATAGCACCTGGCCGGTGACTCTATGTATCTATAACCTTCCTCCTTGGTTGTGCATGAAGCGGAAGTTCATTATGATGCCGAGTGCTCATCCAGGGCCCGAAGCAACCCGGCAACGACATTGATGTGTACACGAGGCCATTGGTTGAAGAACTTTTAGAGTTGTGGCGTGACGAAGGTGTACCTGTGTGGGATGAGCACGAACAAAAGGAATTTAACCTACGAGCGTTGTTATTTGTAACCATCAATGATTGGCCTTGCTCTTGGTAACATTTCAGGGCAGTCAAACAAGGGATACAATGCATGCACACACTGCTTAGGTGAGACTGGTAGTAATTATTTGGGAAACAAGAATGTGTACAGGGCATCGTCGATTTCTTCCAAAACAACATCACGTAAGAAAGAGAGGAAAGCATTTCGGAGGTGAGGCAGATAACCGAACGAAGCCTACCCGCCCTAATGGGGAAGTTATATATGATATGGTCAAGGATTTAAAAGTGATCTTTGGAAAGGGTCCCGGCGGACAATCTGTTCCGCATGATGTTGACAGGACACGTACCCATGTGGAAGAAGAAGTCGATATTTTGGGAGCTACCCTATCGAAATTCTTAGAGGTTCACTCTGCAATCGACGTGATGCACGTGATGAAAAATCTTTGCGTGAACCTGCTAAACTTCTTGGGCGTGTATGGGAAGACAAAAGATACACCGGATGCACGGCAGGACCAGCAAAGTATCCACGAAGGAAACAACCTGAATCCAGAGAAGTATCAAGGTCCTGCCAGCTATGCTCTTACCAAAGAGGAGAAGGAGATCTGTTTGAAGTCCCGAGTAGCATCAAGGTCCCGTCTCGGCTTCTCGTCGAATATAAAGGGAATAATAAACATGTCGGAGAAAAAGTTTCAAAACCTAAAGTCTCATGACTGCCACGTGATTATGACACAATTACTTCCGGTTGCATTGAGGGGCTTCTGCCGGAAAATGTTCGAGTACCCATTGTGAAGCTATGTGCGTTCCTCAATGCAATTTCTCGAAGGTGATCAATCCACTTACTCTACAAAATTTACGAAGGATGTGGTCCAATGTCTAGTCAGCTTCGAGTTGGTGTTCCCACCATCCTTCTTCAATATTATGACACATCTCCTAGTTCACCTGGTCGAAGAGATTGGCGTTCTCGGTCCTGTATTTCTACACAACATGTTCCCCTTTGAGAGATTCATGGGAGTCTTAAAGAAGTACGTTCATAACCGTGCTAGGCCAGAAGGAAGCATCTCCAAGGGCTATGGAACAGAGGAGGTCATTGAGTTTTGTGTTGACTTTATTCCTGACCTTAAGCCGATCGGTGTTCCTGAATCGCGCTATGAGGGGAGACTGCGTGGAAAAGGCACGCTAGGAAAGAAATCAGCAACGTGTATGGACGGACATTCTTTCACTCAAGCACACTACACAGTTTTACATAATTCCATCTTGGTGGCTCCGTACAAAGAGGAACACAAGGAGATCTTACGCTCTAAATACCCGGAGCAACGTGAAGATTGGATTGATGGAGAACACATGAAGACTTTCGGCGGTTGGTTGCAAACATGTCTCATGAATGTCACCGATGACGAGCAGCTGTACTTGTTGGCCAAGCAACCATCTTCTACTATATCGACTTTTCAAGGGTACGAGATTAATGGGAACACATTTTACACTTTCGCCCAAGACAAAAAGAGCACCAACCAAAACAGTGGTGTCCGCTTTGATGCAGAAGATGGCAATGGGAACAAGGTCACATATTATGGGTACATAGAGGAGATATGGGAACTTGACTATGGACCTAATTTCAAGGTCCCTTTGTTCCGGTGTAAATGGTTCAACTTGAAAGACGAGTACAGGTAGACCCGCGATGACGGAATGACTACGGTGGATTTCAAGAATCTTGGGTACGACACCGAACCATTCGTCCTAGCCAGTGAAGTGGCTCAGGTTTTTTTATATGAAGGATATGTCTAGCAAACCGAAAAAAGAAAAGAAAGGCAAGAGGACACATCATACGATGAGCCAAAGCGGCACATAGTTCTTTCGGAAAAAGAAACATCGTGGGAGTAGAGGACAAGACAGACATGTCGAAGATTATAATAAGTTTGACGATATTCCACCATTCAAGGTAAAAATTGACCCAAGCATCATCTTAAACAATGAAGATTGTCCATGGTTGCGTCGCAAAGAAGAAGAAAGGGAAACGGGCGAAGAAAACTCAGAAGACTAGAGGAGATGGAGTATAACTTGTGTATCTCAATATGGAAATCACTTTTGTGTAATGATGTTACTGTATGTAAGATATTAACAATGGAGATGGTTGGCTTGTTTTACTAGTTAAGTCACGGGCTTGCAGGGAAATTTTTCCGAGGCGGAACTTCCGAATATGCCATATATAGGGCATGTGCACCAAGGGCATATTCGAGAAGTTCCGCCACGGGAGATTTCCCAACCCTTTCCGCAACATTGTTAGAGGAGATGGAGTCTTCCACGGGCTTGCAGGAAAAAAATTCCGAGGCGGAACTTCCGAAGATGCCATAGGGCGTGTGCACCAAGGGCATCTTCGACAAGTTCCGCCACGGGAGATTTCCCAACCCTTTCCCCAACATTGTTAGAGGAGATGGAGTCTTCCACGGGCTTGCAGGGAAATTTTTCCGAGGCGGAACTTCCGAAGATGCCATAGGGCGTGTGCACCAAGGGCATCTTTGACAAGTTCCGCCACGGGAGATTTCCCAACCCTTTCCTCCATCCATGGTGATGAAACTCTCCATCCATGTTGGCTTGTTGAGCTGCTTCCCATGGTGTATCGATGCTCCTTTTATAGGCAGAGCGTCCTTATCCTGCCGACAGCTTTAGTACCGGTTGCAGACACGAACCGGTACTAAAGGTTACCCACGCGTCCTTATCCCACCGATAGGGCGTCGTGCGCTACATACTTTATCTCATCGAGCAGAGCGTCCTTATCCTGCCGACAGCTTTAGTACCGGTTGCAGACACGAACCGGTACTAAAGGTTACCCACGCGTCCTTATCCCACCGACAGGGCGTCGTGCGCTACATACTTTATCTCATCGAGCAGGGCGTCCTTATCCCGCCGACAGCTTTAGTACCGGTTGCACCCACCAACCGGTACTAAAGGTTACCCACGCGTCCTTATCCCACCGACAGGGCGTCGTGCGCTACATACTATATCTCATCGAGCAGGGCGTACTTATCCTGCCGACAGCTTTAGTACTGGTTGCACCCACCAACCGGTACTAAAGGTTTGCCTCGATCTGTCTTCCCGCCTATTTTCTTCCCGCGCTTTCCACCGGTTCCCGCCTCTGTCTTCCCGCCATTTTTTCAATATATATATGTAGGCTTGGCCACCATTTACATATCACATCTAGACTCATATCTGCAAACCTCATCATTCTCTCCCATGGCTTCCATCGCATCTCTAACCCCCCGGGAGGCGGAGGCGCTTTGCGCCTCGAACTACCCCTGCCCGCCGGGCTACCGCGTCCCGACCGGCTGGTTGCTAAGCGTCGGAGGCGTACCGGTCCCTCCAGTCCCTCTAGGTGTGGCGCGCGAGATGGCCATCACGAACCACTACTACTTCGAGCTCACGCCAGAGCAGCGGAGGAATCCCCAGTGGCATCCCGACTACAGCCCGACTTGGGAAAGCTTCTTCATCAATCGGCGTGAGAGGGCGCTTGCCAGGCACGAGGAGGGCGGCCCGCCTCCTCCGAACTTCAACGAGGCCGGCCGTCGGCTGTGGTGGCGCGGCCGGACTCTCCAGGGCGTCATGGCCTACCGTGGCCCCCGCCTGCGCTACCCTCAGTCCCAGCCCACGCGTGCTCACCCGCCGACGTTCGAGTACCGCGACCCCGATGCCAGCGACGATGATGACGGCGACTACGACGACTACAGTGGCGACTACTACAGGGCTAGGCACGAGTATGACTGAATGACTCCAACAGTAGAATTTGGCCATGTATCTTTAATTTTCAGTTAAGCTATGTACTTTTAATTCGAGTTCAATCGTAATAAAATTTCATTCCCGCCCTTTCTTTTCCGCCTTTTTTCTCCCACGCGCGGCGTCGTGGCGGGAAAGTTTCCGGCGCGGCGTCGTGGCGGGAAAGTTTCCCGCGCGACGTCGGGGCGGGAAAGTTTCCCGCGCGACGTCGTGGCGGGAAAGTTTCCCGCGCGACGTCGGGGCGGGAAAGTTTCCTGTGCGGACGGCGTCGTGGCGAGAGTAAAGAAAAGAAATAGAATAGAGAAAAGAAATAGAAAAGAAATAGAAAAGAAAAACAAAAGCAATAGAAAAAATAAATAGAAAAGAAATAGAAAAGAAAGGAAAAAGAAAAGTAATAGAAAAAATAAATAGAAAAAATAAATAGAAAAATAAATAGAAAATAAAGAAAAAGAAACAGGAATAGAAAAGAAACAGAAAAAAAAAGAAAAGCAATAGAAAAAAGAAATAGAAAAGCAATAGAAAAGAAACAGAAAAGAAAAGAAACAGAAAATAAAAAGAAAAGAAACAGAAAATAAAAATAAAAGAAACAGAAACAGCAAAAGAAACAGGAAAAAAAAAGAAAAGAAAAAGAAAAACAAAAGAAACAGCAAAAGAAAAACAAAAAAAAAACCTTTGGTACCGGTTGGTACCACCAACCGGTACGAAAGTTTCGTACCGGTTGGTGGTACCAACCGGTACCAAAGGGGTTTCCCCTAGTTAGGACTTAGCACGGGGCAAAATTTCCCCAAAGTCCTTCTTCTTCCGCGCGCCAGAGACTCGCAGAGCTCCCCGTCGCCGACGCCGACTCCGTCATCGCCGTCGCCGTAGCGGCCGCCATCGCCATCGCCGTCGCCGTCTCCCTCGCCGTAGCCGCCGCCGTCGCCTCACTGAAGCCACCGCCATCGCCGCCGCGTCGCCCGCGCCGCTCCACCTCTCCCCGCCGCCGTCGCCCTCACCGAGGTGAGCACCCCCTCCTCTCCCTCCCTCGCCTCCCTCGCGTCGCCTCCACGGCCGCCGCGCTCTCGCCGGGAGGAGCCGCGCGCGCGTCGGCTGCCGTGCCACGGTCGCCGCCGGCCTCCTCACGCACGCCCGCAGGGTGTTCGAGGAAATACGTGTGAGGCCGGCGCGAAGACGAGCGTGCGCTCGGCGCCGACGGGCCGGCCGCAGACGGGCGCGAGCACCAGGGTCTCCTTGCCGGACGCCCTCCACACGCCGTCGGCGCCGCCCGCCCTGCTTGACCCGCCGCCCTTCCGCCAGCACCGCGTCGCCGGCAGGTGGAAGAAGAACCGCTCGCCGTCGGCGTCGCCTGCAGATCAATCACACCACGACGTCAGCGCAATGCGGCTCGAGTTGATTATTGCGGCGCGGTGTCGAAATTTTGCAGAGATTCGTACCTGGGAGGTCTGATGGTTGGCGCTGGCGTCGGCGTCGCGGAGCAGCAGCCGCCTGGCCGCCACGCAGAGGCGCTTAGAGGGGTTGAACGAACTAGGCAGGGAGAAAGACCGCGCCGGCACGAGCTTGCCATGTCTTTCTTCCTGGCCTCCTCCGCTCGGGAGCGTGTCGAGGAGGTAGCGCGCCCGGAACGCGCGCCGTTGACAAGCTCTGCGAGCCAGGCGAGCAGCGCGTGGCTGGTGATCCGCCTCTCCCCGGCCGCTTCGGCGACGCTCTCGACCCTGACTAGCAGGTGCCGTAGCCTTGGCAGCTTGGCCTCGGCGTTCCCCTCCGGCTGCTGGTCCAGGAGATGCCCAGCGAGGAGGGACAGCACCCTGCCGACCATGTCCGCCACAATAGCATGGGGCCGTCCGCGCCGACGAGCCCCGCCCTGTCCATTTAGAAACAACAAAAGAAATGCCATTTTGAGCATTTTTTAGTAATAGCAAATTCTTTAGTAATAGCAAATTCTTTAGCAAGTTAGCAAATGAAATGATGAAATGCAGTAGCAAATTCTTGGTTCATTTAACTATAGTTCTCTGGCTACAGTTGGTTTCATGTCAGTTTAGAAAAGATCACAATAAATATGTTAAATAAATATGCATTCATACATTTGCTTTGTGTTCTTGAAACAGTAATGCATTCATACATTTAGTTAGCAGTAGTTAGTAGTATGCATAGATGATGTTGTATATTGTCAGTGTATCATTCTCTAGACACTAGGCAGTATGACTTTTTTTTATTTTAAATTCATTCTCCGGTTATGTAATTTGAGATGGGAATTGTTCATTTAAAACAATTGTTGCTGCTACTATTGTCTCTGGAAATCAGTATGATTGATGGTTGTGGTTCCAGGTTGATTTTTTTTATCAAATATATGATGTGTTTTTGCAAATATATGATGTGCTGTTGCAAATATATGATATTTGTCTCTGGTTATAAGTGCTGGTTATAGTTGCAGGGATATTTGCCGAATTTTTAGCAAAGGTCATGCCGAGTAGTGTTAGGGTCGAGAGAATGACGAGCTGACACTCGCTCTGGGGAACCCTGAACATGTTGGACGGGTACGAGCTCGCCCAGGTCTCACCATGAAGGAAGCGTGGCCGGACAGCGCTGACACTTATAGAAGCCGTTCGCGAAAGAAGAAGAAGGACGCCGACATTGTAACGGAATTGTTAACTAGGGTGGAGGCTTGATGCCTACTTTCCCCCTCCTTTCCTGTAGACAGTGTTGGGCCTCCAAGAGCAGAGGTTTGTAGAACAGCAGCAAGTTTTCCCTTAAGTGGATACCCAAGGTTTATCGAACTCAGGGAGGAAGAGGTCAAAGATATCCCTCTCATGCAACCCTGCAACCACAAAGCAAGAAGTCTCTTGTGTCCCCAACACACCTAATAGGTGCACTAGTTCGGCGAAGAGATAGTGAAATACAGGTGGTATGAATATATAGGAGCAGTAGCAACGGTGCCAGAAAATAGCTTGCTGGCGTGTAGTTGATGGTGGTAGTATTGCAGCGATAATGTGTGATAAAACAGTAAACAAGCAGTAGTAACTCAGCAGTATTTAGGAACAAGGCCTAGGGATTATACTTTCACTAGTGGACACTCTCAACATTGATCACATAACAGAATAGATAAATGCATACTCTACACTCTTGTTGGATGATGAACGCATTGCGTAGGATTACACGAACCCTCAATGCCGGAGTTAACAAGCTCCACAATTTGTTCATATTTAAGTAACCTTATAGTGTAAGATAGATCAACATAACCAGATAGATCACATCAATACCATCATAATGATAATTAACTCCACAATCTACAAGAGATCATGATCATAGCCTACGACAAGAACCACACGGTGCACACACTAGTCACCTTTACACACGTGCAGGAGGAATAGAACTACTTTAATAACATCACTAGAGTAGCACATAGATGAATTGTGATACAAAACTCATATGAATCTCAATCATGTAAAGCAGCTCATGAGATCATTGTATTGAAGTACATGGAGAGAGATTAACCACATAGCTACCGGTACAGCCCCGAGCCTCGATGGAGAACTACTCCCTCCTCATGGGAGTAGCAGCGGTGATGAAGATGGCGGTGGAGATGGCAGCGGTGTCGATGGAGAAGCCTTCCGGGGGCACTTCCCTGCTCCGGCAGCGTGCCGGAACAGAGACTCCTGTCCCCCAGATCTTGGCCTCGCGATGGCGGCGGCTCTGGAAGGTTTTTGTGGTTTTCGTCGAACGCATCAGGGTTTTCGATCCAGGGGCTTTATATAGGCGAAGAGGCGGTGCAGGAGGGCTTCTGGGGGGCCCACACCATAGGGCGGCGCGGCCCCCCCTCTGGCCGCGCCAGGGTGTGGTGTGGGGCCCCCAGGGCTCCCCTCTGGCGGCTCTCGGGTGTTCTGGATGGTTCCGGGAAAAATAGGAACCTGGGCGTTGATTTCGTCCGATTCCGAGAATATTTCGTTACTAGGATTTCTGAAACCAAAAACAGCAGAAAACAGGAACTGGCACTTCGGCATCTTGTTAATAGGTTAGTTCCAGAAAATGCACGAATATGACATAAAGTGTGCATAAAACATGTAGATAACATCAATAATGTGGCATGGAACATAAGAAATTATCGATACGTCAGAGACGTATCAGCATCCCCAAGCTTAGTTCTGCTCGTCCCGAGCAGGTAAAACGATAACACAGATAATTTCTGGAGTGACATGCCATCATAACCTTGATCATACTATTTGTAAAGCATATGTAGTGAATGCAGCGATCAAAACAATGGTAATGACATGAGTAAACAACTGAATCATAAAGCAAAGACTTTTCATGAATAGCACTTCAAGACAAGCATCAATAAGTCTTGCATAAGAGTTAACTCATAAAGCAATAATTCAAAGTAAAGGCATTGAAGCAACACAAAAAAAGATTAAGTTTCAGCGGTTGCTTTCAACTTGTAACATGTATATCTCATGGATAATTGTCAACATAGAGTAATATACAAGTGCAATATGCAAATATGTAGAAATCAATGCACAGTTCACACAAGTGTTTGCTTCTTGAGGTGGAGAGAAATAGGTGAACTGACTCAACAATGAAAGTAAAAGAATGGTCCTCATAGAGGAAAAGCATCGATTGCTATATTTGTGCTAGAGCTTTGATTTTGAAAACATGAAACAATTTTGTCAACGGTAGTAATAAAGCATATGTATCATGTAAATTATATCTTATAAGTTGCAAGCCTCATGCATAGTATACTAATAGTGCCCGCACCTTGTCCTAATTAGCTTGGACTACCGGATCATCACAATGCACATATTTTAACCAAGTGTCACAAAGGGGTACCTCTATGCCGCCTGTACAAAGGTCTAAGGAGAAAGCTCGCATTGGATTTCTCGCTATTGATTATTCTCAACTTAGACATCCATACCGGGACAACATAGACAACAGATAATGGACTCCTCTTTTATGCATAAGCATGTAACAACAATTAATAATTTTCTCATTTGAGATTGAGGATATATGTCCAAAACTGAAACTTCCACCATGGATCATGGCTTTAGTTAGCGGCCCAATGTTCTTCTCTAACAATATGCATGCTTAACCTTAAGGTGGTAGATCGCTCTTACTTCAGACAAGACGGACATGCATAGCAACTCACATGAAATTCAACAAAGAGTAGTTGATGGCGTCCCCAGTGAACATGGTTATCGCACAACAAGCAACTTAGTAAGAGATAAAGTGCATAATTACATATTCAATACCACAATAGTTTTTAAGCTATTTGTCCCATGAGCTATATATTGCAAAGGTGAATGATGGAATTTTAAAGGTAGCACTCAAGCAATTTACTTTGGAATGGCGGAAAATACCATGTAGTAGGTAGGTATGGTGGACACAAATGGCATAGTGGTTGGCTCAAGTATTTTGGATGCATGAGAAGTATTCCCTCTCGATACAAGGTTTAGGCTAGCAAGGCTTATTTGAAACAAACACAAGGATGAACCGGTGCAGCAAAACTCACATAAAAGACATATTGAAAACATTATAAGACTCTACACCGTCTTCCTTGTTGTTCAAACTCAATACTAGAAATTATCTAGACCTTAGAGAAACCAAATATGCAAACCAAATTTTAACAAGCTCTATGTATTTCCTCACTAATGGGTGCAAGGTATATGATGCAAGAGCTTAAACAAGAGCACAACAATTGCCAAGTATCACATTATTCAAGACATCACACCAATTTCTACATGCAGCATTTTCCAATTCCAACCATATAATAATTTAACGAAGCAGTTTCAACCTTCGCCATGAATACTAAAAGCTAAGAACACATGTGTTCATATGCAACAGCGGAGCGTGTCTCTCTCCCACACAAGCATGATGTAATCCAATTTATTCAAACACAAACAAAAACAAAAACAAACCGACGCTCCAAGAAAAGCACATAAGATGTGATGGAATAAAAATATAGTTTCAAGAGAAGGAACCTGATAATTTGTCGATGAAGAAGGGGATGCCTTGGGCATCCCCAAGCTTAGACGCTTGAGTCTTCTTGATATATGCAGGGGTGAACCACCGGGGCATCCCCAAGCTTAGAGCTTTCACTCTTCTTGATCATAGTATATCATCCTCCTCTCTTGACCCTTGAAAACTTCCTCCACACCAAACTCGAAACAACTCATTAGAGGGTTAGTGCACATTATAAATTGACATATTCAGAGGTGACACAATCATTCTTAACACTTCTGGACATTGCATAATGCTACTGGACATTAGTGGATCAAAGAAATTCATCCAACATAGCGAAAGAGGCAATGCGAAATAAAAGGCAGAATCTGTCAAAACAGAACAGTTCGTATTGACGAATTTTAAAATGGCACCAGACTTGCTCAAATGAAAATGCTCAAATTGAATGAAAGTTGCGTACATATCTGAGGATCATGCACGTAAATTGGCTTAATTTTCTGAGCTACCTACAGGGAGGTGGACCCAGATTCGTGACAGCAAAGAAATCTGAAACTGTGCAGTAATCCAAATCTAGTACTTACTTTTCTATCAACGGCTTAACTTGGCACAACAAAACACAAAACTAAGATAAGGAGAGGTTGCTACAGTAGTAAACAACTTCCAAGACACAAAATAAAAACAAAGTACTGTAGCAAAATAACACATGGGTTATCTCCCAAGAAGTTCTTTTCTTTATAGCCATTAAGATGGGCTCAGCAGTTTTAATGATGCACTCGCAAGAAATAGTATTTGAAGCAAAAGAGAGCATCAAGAGGCAAATTCAAAACACATTTAAGTCTAACATGCTTCCTATGCAAAGGAATCTTGTAAATAAACAAGTTCATGAAGAGCAAAGTAACAAGCATAGGAAGATAAAACAAGTGTAGTTTCAAAAATTTCAGCACATAGAGAGGCATTTTAGTAACATGAAAATTTCTACAACCATATTTTCCTCTCTCATAATAACTTTCAGTAGCAACATGAGCAAACTCAACAATATAACCATCACATAAAGCATTCTTATCATGAGTCTCATGCATAAAATTATTACTCTCCACATAAGCATAATCAATTTTATTAGTAGTTGTAGTGGGAGCAAATTCAACAAAGTAGCTATCATTATTATTCTCATCAAGTGTAGGAGGCATAATATAATCACAACAAAATTTACTCTCCATAGTAGGTGGCAGCAAAAGACCACTATCATTATAATCATCATAAATAGGAGGCAAAGTATCATCAAAGAAAATTTTCTCCTCAATGCTTGGGGGACTAAAAATATCATGCTCATCAAAGCCAGCTTCCCCAAGCTTAGAATTTTCCATATCATTAGCAACAATGGTGTTCAAATCGTTCATACTAATATCATTGCTACTAGCATGCAAATAAGATTCCATGGGTTTTTTAATTTTCGCATTAAACCATTCATGTCTTGACTCAGGAAATAGAATAAAAAGCTCACAGATGTTGTCCATTATGCCTTACTAGTGTAAACAAGAAACAAAAAGATGCAATTGCAGGATCTAAAGGAAATAGCTTCGAGCACAAACACAATGGCGCCAGAAAAGTACTTTACCTGGAACCGGAGTATGAGTGCCTTTTACCTTTCCTCCCCGGCAACGGCGCCAGAAAAGTGCTTGATGCCTACTTTCCCCCTCCTTTCCTGTAGACAGTGTTGGGCCTCCAAGAGCAGAGGTTTGTAGAACAGCAGCAAGTTTTCCCTTAAGTGGATACCCAAGGTTTATCGAACTCAGGGAGGAAGAGGTCAAAGATATCCCTCTCATGCAACCCTGCAACCACAAAGCAAGAAGTCTCTTGTGTCCCCAACACACCTAATAGGTGCACTAGTTCGGCGAAGAGATAGTGAAATACAGGTGGTATGAATATATAGGAGCAGTAGCAACGGTGCCAGAAAATAGCTTCTTTGGCGTGTAGTTGATGGTGGTAGTATTGCAGCAAGATGTAACGCAAATGATAAAACAAGAAACAAGCAGTAGTAACTAAGCAGTATTTAGGAACAAGGCCTAGGGATTATACTTTCACTAGTGGACACTCTCAACATTGATCACATAAAAGAATAGATAAATGCATACTCTACACTCTTGTTGGATGATGAACGCATTGCGTAGGATTACACGAACCCTCAATGCCGGAGTTAACAAGCTCCACAATTTGTTCATATTTAAGTAACCTTATAGTGTAAGATAGATCAACATAACCAGATAGATCACATCAATACCATCATAATGATAATTAACTCCACAATCTACAAGAGATCATGATCATAGCCTACGACAAGAACCACACGGTGCACACACTAGTCACGTTTACACACGTGCAGGAGGAATAGAACTACTTTAATAACATCACTAGAGTAGCACATAGATGAATTGTGATACAAAACTCATATGAATCTCAATCATGTAAAGCAGCTCATGAGATCATTGTATTGAAGTACATGGAGAGAGATTAACCACATAGCTACCGGTACAGCCCCGAGCCTCGATGGAGAACTACTCCCTCCTCATGGGAGTAGCAGCGGTGATGAAGATGGCGGTGGAGATGGCAGCGGTGTCGATGGAGAAGCCTTCCGGGGGCACTTCCCTGCTCCGGCAGCGTGCCGGAACAGAGACTCCTGTCCCCCAGATCTTGGCCTCGCGATGGCGGCGGCTCTGGAAGGTTTTTGTGGTTTTCGTCGAACGCATCAGGGTTTTCGATCCAGGGGCTTTATATAGGCGAAGAGGCGGTGCAGGAGGGCTTCTGGGGGGCCCACACCATAGGGCGGCGCGGCCCCCCTCTGGCCGCGCCAGGGTGTGGTGTGGGGCCCCCAGGGCTCCCCTCTGGCGGCTCTCGGGTGTTCTGGATGGTTCCGGGAAAAATAGGAACCTGGGCGTTGATTTCGTCCGATTCCGAGAATATTTCGTTACTAGGATTTCTGAAACCAAAAACAGCAGAAAACAGGAACTGGCACTTCGGCATCTTGTTAATAGGTTAGTTCCAGAAAATGCACGAATATGACATAAAGTGTGCATAAAACATGTAGATAACATCAATAATGTGGCATGGAATATAAGAAATTATCGATACGTCGGAGACGTATCAAGGCTCTTGAGAGAAATCAGAGGGCACCTGATCAGCCGCTGTTTCTACAGGATCCACAAGCCGATGCTGCCCCATCTCAGCGAAGAAGCAGTGTCGGTTCCTCGCATCTTGACGGATGTGGAGGAAGCTACCCCGTGGATTATGTCACGGAGAAGACAGATTGCGAGCTACATATGTTAATCAGGACTGCGTCTGTTAAGGTGGCGGTCGGCTATGTGTACCCAAGTGAAGATGGAGCAATGCACCATCATATGCCCATTCCACCTGGTTGTGTTCGTGTCGGGGTGGATGAAGTTGTTTCGGGTTTTGAAAAAGTGGAGCTTGATATTCCTAGAGGTGAAGATGAGAGGACACTGGCCGATATCAAGCACGGTTTCGCCCTATGGCCGAAGAAGTACGTCGTCCTTTTGCAAAGGCCACCGACTCCTACACATGAGCAGCAAATGCCATCGACTCCTCCTGGTGGCAGTCCTGGTGAGCAGCCAAGTCCACACCTACCTGAGAGGGACCCCAGCGTGAGTCCACCATCTCGAGATCCTCCGCGACGTAAGACAGCGTCCATTAAGCGGAACGGTACGCCGCCTAGGAAGAAAGCTAGAAAGGAGAAACAACTGCCGCCTACTGAGAAGTTACCTTGGGAAAAAACTCCAGAGGAAAATGCGGAGGCCGTTCAGGCCGAGTTGAAGAAATGGTTTGCACCGAAAGTGCCAGAGATACCTTTCGAGAAGACACTAGATCCGGTGAAAGTTGTGCGTACCGTTGACAATCTATATGACCCTGTACCATCGCCGCCATCTGACTATGCGCGTTCTATTGAAAGGTCGTATGACAAGATGATCGAGGCGACAAAACCCGTTCAATCGGGTATCAGGGAGATAAAAGGGATACACAGTGTCTACCAGCTCGGACAACAACCCGTTCAATCGGTCGCCCCTCTCAAGGTGTTTGACGGGAAGACCGTTCAAAGTTCTCGACAAGACGCAACTGCGATTACGCCTTCGGCTGAGCAGAGCATATCAGTTTGTTCAAGGGAAAGATTTGGTCGAGAATCTCAGGAAGGTACCAACATGTATGCGTAACTTGCATTCGTGGTACCTTAAGGCCTCAAAGGAAGGGATCGAGACTATCATGGTGCGAGTTAGGAAAGAGCACTACTTCCAGAGTCTTGTGTGAACGTTGACTTCGCGAACTCTTTCGGTTATACAATCTCCGGGCCCTCGACAAATCAATCATCAGTTGCTATTGTCTGTAAGTGATTTATTTATTTAATTTGAGAAGTCGTTCATTGTCTGCAGATTATAATCTTTTGTGCGCTATATTATGCAGATCGAAGATGCTCGAATGCAAAAGGGACGATATCACAGACATTGGGTTCATTGACCCGCACACAATGCATGTTAAAACCATAGAGAATACCCTCTATAACAAGGATACACCGCAGACTTTGCTAAGGTTTTTGAAGTGACAACGTGACAAAAAGCTAATACTTTGGCCTTACAACTTCGAGTGAGTCTTACTGTCTTATAACACATTATATTTTGCTCACCGTATGTCAAAATTTTAACTAATGACTTATATATATGAAACTACATATTGAAACGTGCGTAGGTTTCACTTTATTCTTCTCGTCATCAATTTGGAAATTGGAGAAGTTGAAGTCTTGGACTCACTAAGCAAAAAAAAGGATCTATACGTGTCTTGTTTTTTAATGCTCAGAAGGTAATTTTAATTCTTATCGGTTTGTTTCGTTAATTTCCTGCTTTGAACTAATTGATGACTCTTTTATGCATTTTCTTTTGTCGAGCAGCGTATGGCAAACTTTCATCAAGGAAGATACGTCCCGTGAATGGACACCGAAGCTGCGATGGCATGCGAAAGTAAGTAGTACTACCTAGGTCCACACACCTTTTAATTATCATACTTGACTATTGTTTGATTGAATTATATTCTTGTAAAGAAATGCCCGCAACAACCTCCGGGGACCGATCTCTGTGGATTCTTCGTTTGCGAGTATATCCGCAGAATTGTCAACGAGAGAACGAATAATGAAAGAAATAAAGAGGTACAAAAACAATCTTCACAAATTTGTTTTGTTATCATAAGTTGTGCTGAGTTTCAGTAATAGTTGTTTCATGTATTCATTTGTATCTTATTCTTTTATAGTTGGCAAGAAAGCGGAACAAGCTCCCACTCGATGACCGCTTCATAGCAATAGGCGAGGAATTGGCGGGATTTTTCCTTTGGGACGTCATACCACCACTCGCAGAGTACCACTATGAATGAAGATGTACATGTTACATATATAGTTGACTCGAAGAGTACCACTATGCTACATGTAATAGACATATATAGAGTACGCCTCGGAGAGTACCACTATGCATGAAGATCGATCTTCATGCATAGTGCTACTTAATTTGCGATCTTATGCAATAACATGTGTGTTATATTATATGCACCAACTTGCTATGCATCATCTTGATCTTCATGTACTACCTAAACCCAAACGCATTTCTGGTGCATCGACGCGATATGAAACAAACCGATATCCCTAAACCCCTCCAAAAACCCTAAAAAGCCAATTCTCTGCCGCGGCAGAGATTTGGGCAAATTCCCTGCCGCGGGTGGGAACCTTTGGTACCGGTTCGTATTACCAACCGGTACCAAAGCTCCTTGGCCCTGAGCTCTCCTGGTGGCCCACGTGGAGGGCCTTTTATACCGGTTCGTAAGCAACCGGTACGAAAGGGGGGGGGGCTTTAGTGCCGGATAATTAATACCGGTTGCTCAACCGGTACTAAAGCCCCTCTGGAACCGGTACTGATGAGAGATTTTCTACTAGTGCGGCAGTAACGTTGTTAACGACAACGTTGGTGAAGATGGGGCGATGAAGAAGGCGGTACGCAACACCGCACGACTTGTCCGGTAGATGACCCGTGATGAAAAAATTAAGCAGCCGTGCAGAGCGCTTCCAAAAAGCCTAATTCGCCATTTCCCGTAGAGAATCGCATAGGCGAGTGGTTTCGGAGACCTGCTCTCCTATTTGACGGTGCACGCTGGCGGGCGGGATGGAATAAGCTACGCAGTAGCGCAAGAACAGAGAGGTGGCAAAACCCTAACTCGTGTATCAGATGTGTTTTGATGGCAGTTGGACATGAGATTATATAGGATCAAGAAACCCTAGGTAACGCGGGCCACACCCACGTCGCACGTTTCGAGTTGGTTATAGATAGCCCACGATCTGGGAGCAACCCGAACGGACTATCTGCGACGCGTCCGTCTAGGACTCTATTTGTTTTCCTAAACAACAAAAAGAAAGCAAGTCTTGGCTTGAGGTTCAATCCACTCAACACGAGTGCGGCGCACACGTCCTGACATGTCGAGTCGAGACAAGATGAGTGAGCGAGGAGGAGGAGGAGCTAGCATGTAACACTCCTCTTCTCAGTCACTTACTAGTGGTGGAACAACCCACGGTTTTCTAATTTCCTCCTAACTTTTCATGTGGAACAAAACTTTGCTCCCACTCGTCTTTCCACCCCCTTGTGAGTTGCCACTTGCCACCAACTTGGGATCGAATTCACATGGGCTGCCACATATGTAGGCTTTGAGATTTATAGAAAAATCTGAAATACTACACGGGCCAAAGAGATTAGCACATTTATTTCAACAGTCCCCCCACCAGATCTCAAATGCCCATTTCGAGATTTATTTATACGCGTTGATGATGGCTCCCAAGTGCAGGAGATCAATTGTTATACTTTTTAATCAAAAAGGTTGTCGAACCCACGAGGAGCTGAAGGTATTGGTTAACAGAATCAACAAGAAAGCAGTAATAATAAAGTAGCAGTTTTTAGGTGAATAGTTTGCAATAAAAAATAAAGTGCAGAAAGTAAATAGCAAATAAGTAAAAGCTCTCGATGAGAGAAAAGTCCAATCCACTATGCAGCAAGTGGACATGCTCAAGTGTGTGTGCTTATATGAGACTAAAGTTCCCCACGGCGGCATGGATTTACTAGCATCTGAATTCTACACAACATGGTAAATATTTTGTGAAGCTTTATTCAATTAGGGCCGGATATTAAATTAGGTGCAGCCATGGATATGTGCAAACACACCTCTTATGATGGGTTCTAGAGCCATTTTAACGTGCAAGTATAGGAATCATTAAGACATAAATATCCCACCATAGCAATAAGATCATTGCTCCCCTCTAATGCAACCCATAGTATTGGAAAGCGGTTTCTATCATTCTATCCCTTCCAACACTAATGCATTACATTAAAGTGCAGCCCTATGAGCCCATATAGGTCAAGTAATATGAAGTCGGTGTTTGCATAAAACCATCATAGAACAACATAGAAGATAGAAAACTTGACCAAATACTCATTGCACATCATATAGAATCATAGTCAGATCATCCTATGCCCTCAGGAACGTGGGGAACTACTCACAAGTGTCAAACATGAAATGGACTAGAGCATAATGATTACAATACAATTTGAATATATAATATCCCCACCAAATAATGACAAAGTACCAATCACAAACATGCAACAACACTAGAAAACAGTATTCGGGGTTCAATTCAATATAAACTATGCGGTGGATGATGACGATCTCCTCGATGGAGATGGTGGTGATGATGGTGTTGATAGAGATGTTGATGGAGATGCCTCCTCCCAAGCCAAGGAGGACTGGGGATGTTGACGGCGTCGATTTCCCCTTCACCTGAGGCACCCCCTCTCCCGGAGTAGCAGAGGACTTTCGCCTCCGCCGTCGCCTCAATAAATCTCGGAAAAATATGGCTTAGGTTTTTTTGGAGAAATGGAGGTTTTGGTATACAAGGGGGCATGAGGCGACGTTCGAGGCGCAAACGAGTGTTTGTGGTGCGCCGAGCCAGGTAGGGCGCTCCACCTGTACTCGTCTGGCCCTCGTGGCCCCTCTCGGGTGGTTCTTTCGCTCACGGTCCTTCTCCGTGTGAAAAAATTGATTAGGTATTTTTGCCTCGATTTTTAGCGATCAAGAAACTCCTGGATAAAATAAAAATACGAAAAATGAGATTTTCTGCCTCCCAGGAATTAAATACCAATGAAGGGGGTTTTGTAGGAAAGTCCCAAAAATCGACAAAAAATTCATAAATAAAGGTGCATGATGGCAAATAACAATGAAAACTAATATATATATGTACCAATAATGATGATGCGAAATGCACGTATTAGTTGCTTGTTTATATACTAGTGTTTCAGAGTAGATTATTAAGTTGAACTTCTTTCTAGAGCTTTAAGCTAGATCGATTCACACTTAAACAATGGGATACGCCTTGAATTGCAAGTTTTGCATGAATATGTTTCACTCAAAGCCATAACCAACACATGGCTGCCAATAGAAACACGGGTGAAGCGTATACGTCATGCTGATGCATGTAAAATGCATGCATGAACTTTGCAGTTAGTTCAAACATATTTCCACATATTTGTAAAATATATGATGCTATATCCATGTTTTATATTGATTTTGGGGGATTTACCAATGATCCTCTTTATTTTGGTTATACCTCTGCAGGATAGGAAAACCTTTATTTGTGTATATTTAACTTTCAGGGACCTAAAAAACAAGTCAAGTGAGCTATGATTCCGGGGATTTATATAATTCATCAAGAGAAGCATCTGGAGCACTTGGACCTCACGAGATGGGCTAGGAGGGCCAAAAGAGACCAGGTGGCGCGCCCAGTAAGGGGGGGGGGGCGCCACCCACGCTCTTTGCCTCCTCGGCCATCCGATTCGCTTGATTCTTTCGCCCATAGACTTCGTATGACCTAAAAACCCCTATACAAAGGACTTCCCGAGGCTTCCTCGTGGAGAGCGTCGCAGAACCACCGGAACATCAAAACAGAGCCAGAACCAACGAATATTGGAGGGGGAAACTCCGCCGAAGCCGCCGCCGGAGGGATATCCACCTTCTCCAACATCTCCACTATCATCACCGTGATGAAGAGGGAGTAGTCCACCTCTGGACTATGGGTTTGTGGTAGTAGCTTGATATATTTCTCTCTTATTTTTCATAGATGTAGTACCATATGAGCTGCCCAACATGATTATGGTCATATATGTAATTTCTATGTGGTGGATCTTTTTTCTATGATATTGATATATGAGATTAGAACCTATTATGTGTAAAATGTATTGATAGATGCATATCATGTACTCTGTTATTAAGTACTTGTTCTAATCCAACTTGTATGAAAGAACATGTGTGGGGAGAAGTGTGTATTAAATGGATTAGCATGGTTGTAGTAATTGAATTGTGACAACAAATTCAAGATCTACTATGGTATTTACCTTTCTTTTGCTGCCTCACTAGGGATAAAGTGAATACATGTGCTATAATTATCATGTGACAATGTGATAATCTTGTTTGTTCAAGGTAGCATATTTGAGATTCAAAAAGTATGTCAAATTACTTAAGGATATACTCTGTTGGTTCTTAATTCAAGATTTCTAAGAGTTTTCCCTTTCTTGAGGAGTACAATAGATATGTGTTGTATTATCTCTATGTTAGAACTTAATACCCATATGAATGCTTATCAAACACATGTTGAAGTTCAACCAATATTATGGGAGCGTGCTGATAATCCTTCGGAGGCTAGGAGATCTCCAGCCTCCGGCTTCCCTGACTGACACGTGTCCACTTTTAGCTAAAATTTTAATTTTGCTTCATCGCAGCAAAAAAATCCCGCTTTTACTTCATTGAAGCAAAAAAACGATTCGCCTAGAAATAGAAAAGGAAAGACCTGTCCTTCGACTTTGCTTCGTTGCAGCAAAAAAGTCCCACTTTTGCTTCATTGAAGCAAAAAACGGTTCGATTAAAATAGAAGTAGAGTTACAACTCGTTCAGACTTTGCTTCGTTGCAGCAAAAAAACCTTCCGCTTTTGCTTTATTGAAGCGAAAAAGGTTTGACTAAAAATAGAAAGAGAGTTGTGACTCGTTGAGACTTTGTTTTGTCACAGCAAAAAACCTTTCGCTTTTATTTCACTGAAGCAAAAAAATGGTTCACCTAGAAATAAAAAAACAAAAGATCGTCCGACGCAGATCTTGTCGGAGACTCGCCAGAGACATTGTAGCACAAAATTTATAATAAAGTAGCATAATGACGGAATATTTGCAGCGCCGTCGTTGATTATTTGCAACACCACCGATGTCCATTTGCAGCTCCGATGAACTACCTTTGCAGCTCTGGCAAGCAACCTTTGTAGCACCATCACTGGCGGTTCGTAGCACCGCCGCTAACGGTTTGTAGCTCCGGCAAATAGCCTTCGCAACACCGCTAATGCACATTTGCAGATCGCCTTTATAGCTCCGGCGAGCAGCCTTTTGCAGCACCAACTTCCTTCATTCGTAGCTTCGATGGGCGGCGTTTGCAGCACCGCCGGCCACCCATTGCAGCTCTGGTAGCAGAGAATCGCCGTATGTCGGAACACTGGCAAACTGTTGTTGTAGCACCAAACTCCCGTAGCAATGCTGACGTTTGTCGTAGCACCGCCGGCTAGTTGCCGGAGTTCCACCGCCATGCCTGGCGGCACAGCCCCCTGCACCCTAGTATCAGCTCGTCCTGAAGCCATCCCTGCGAGCTCCACCTCACCGGATTGCCGGCGCGGGAGCTTGGGTTACGGGCCTCATCCACAACCTCCTTCTAACGTGAGCGCGAGCGCCGGGACCGGAAGACAAGTGCTTCGGGCTCCGCTGCAGCCTCTATCTCTGGCGACGACCGGAGCCAGGGGAGCTAGGCGCCATTCCCGGGCGGTGCAAGATGTCCTTGGCGGTGCTATTCATCTGGCCGCAAGCGTCTCCAGGCGCTCAAGGTTGGAGCAGCTAGGTCGGAGAAGTTGCTACGCGGGCCAAGCTCCATGCCTTGTGGGAAGGCCGACGGCTACCGGAGCGATAGGGTCGGAGCTCCAAGTGGCGGCGTCCTCGTCGGAGGCCATGCGAGTAGGGGACAATGACAGTCGGAACTCGGAACACCGGTGCTGCATAGTGACTCGTGGCTTGGAAGGAGGCGGCGTCGAGCGGCCTGGAGGTGGAACCGAGCGACTGGGAGCAGCTCGAGCAGGTGGGAAAAGCGGCAGCGAGTGGGCGGGAGGCGGCGCGAGCAGCTGGGGCGGCGGCGAGATGCGTGCCGCACACATGTACCAGAGGATAAGGAATGGGGTGGGAAGAAGAAATAGTGGTGGACCCCACCATATTTGTGGCTACCGAGAGGGACGCGTGGCGCGCAGCCGACCCGGAGGTTGGGAGCGCCCGATCCTCCGCCTGATATGAAGTATTTTCCAATATTATGTCATTCATGAATTGTTTGTATCCACTACAACTTAAAAAGAGAATAGACAAGTGAACCCATGAACCCCGTTCCATTTTAAATCATTAGAAACACTTTTCCAACACTATTACCGCACTTTACATTTACCACTATATATTAATCCGAAAATACCGAAATACTTTCTCCACATACACACACAAAACCCAAAAACCATTAGCATTTTACCACTTTTATTTAGTTTGCTTAGGTTGTTTACTTTACTTTATTTTAAGTTATATTTTTATTTTCTATTACTAATATAAAACCTTGTGCTTGAAAATCACATGGTGGAGTTGGAGACACAAGGCAAAAACTTTATTTTGCAGGTTGTTAGAAGGGGAGAGAAAGAATTCAGCTTCTAAGCCAATTCTCGGAGAGTTCGATATAAATCCTCGAGTCACCCTTTTGGGGGAAAAGACTCTTCCTAGAACACTCTGAACTTGGAGTCCCAACAAGTTGGTACACACAAAGTTGTTTCCATCAAGAACATTTTCTAGCGCCGTTGCTAGGGAGTGGCAATAAGCTACATCTTTGTGGTTGTTGCGTGGTGAAACACAAGTCAATTACCAAGGAAACTGCTAGAGCATTCTCTGGCACCGTGGAGTAGCAAGAGGGACATCACAACTACATCTTCATCAAGTTGGAGTGAGCACATCTACATCACCAACACCAACTTTGTGCAAACACCTAAGACTGGAGAGGTTGCACCACTGTGAGCTCTTCTTTCTCCTTTATATTTTCAAATTTTCTTTGTATTGTTTTCAGTCTTGTTAGTTTCTCTTTAATACACAAAAACACATAAAAAATAGTATCAAATTTATTTGCAAACTTAAGAACATGAACCAACCTGGATAAATTCTCCCTATGAATACTACTAATTCCTTTAAACAATGTTTTGAAGAAACACTAAGAGGTACTTAGTAAAGAATAAACAAAATGCATAATGAGAATCCTATTCCCTATGGTGAGAACAATATGAACCTTTTCTTTTACAATGGACTAGATGGATGGTACAAAAATGCTTTAGATAGAGCCATAGGGGGAAGTTACATTTTATCCTCACATGTAGGGACAACCCTTACTCTTAAAAATATCTTTGGCGCTTACCAAGGAAATAAGAAGAAAGTAGATGGTATAATCACAATACGTAACTCAGCAAAAGCAAGAATTAAAAATTGTATCGAAGAACTTCCTAACAAGGAAGATTTTGAACACTTAGAACACCTTTCTAAAGGCACTCTCCTAGAAATAGAATATGAAATGGTTACTATCCTCTAAAGGTTAAATATTTGTGAAAAAGTAATTTACAAAAGATGAAAATCAACATTTAAGTCCAGAAAAAGGGTAGCATACTACAGTGATATATTTACGGGAGTTGCCTCAAGCAAATTTTTACTAAAAACTCAAGCCAAAAAACTAACATTACGTATAACTATAAAAGAATTTACAAAGGAAGAAAACATAGTTTGGGTGGTAAGGGTAAAAAAGTGACAATGAGATAAAGAATCATTGAAAGAAGAAGAAGAAACTACTATGCTTATTGATAAGAAAAAGGCACATCACAAATGATATGAAAGTAGAAGAAGTTAAAATGCTATGTGAAACAAAATAACTCTACTTGACCTTGATAAATGGAGCTTGCATGAACTTATTATTATCCTGCAAAAGTTTACTAATGACGCATCCATTAACGTTCATCAAGCAGAATTCGGCTCATACATAGAAAACTATCTAATCAAAGAAAAGATAGAAAGATAATAATGAAGCCATGATACTACCAAAGCTTGGGGATGTTTGGATACCCAAAAATATTAATCAATATTGGCAAAGAGACCCATGATGCTATATTAGATCTTGGATCTAGTGTCTCTGTGCTATCAAAAGAATTATATGATCTACTAGAACTCAAAACTATGGAAAAATGCTCAATAGATCTTTTGATTGCTAATGAATCAACCACACATGCCTTAGGAAAAGTAAATGATATAATGGTTGAGTTACACATGAATTTATGCTTGTTTATTTTTTTATCATGGACATGGGGACTAAAGCCTCTAGTCCTATTATCCTTGGAAGACCTTTTTGAGAACTACATGTGAAATCATTGACTTCAAGGAAAGGAATGTGAAATTTCAATTCCCACATAAGAAGTACATGGAACAATTTCCAAGGAAGAAAGAAGTAGCACCAAGATACAAGCTACCACATGGTCTCCATGCCACTTGAAACAAGTAAAGCCTAGCTATATGGCTATAACGAAAGAGCTTTGCCGGAGGCAACCCAAGTTGTTTTTGTTTTTGTTTTTTTTTTCCTTTGACTCTTGATGTTGTAAAAATAGTTTATTGTTGGTTTTCTCTATAGTTTTTCAAATAAAGTACCAAGTTTTACCCATTTGGATGTTTTAAAGTTGAGATACAAAAGAGGAGTTGTTGATTTCTGCATGCTACATTTTAGTGCATGATTTCTATTGTTTCTTCGCAACTCCTCAAATCACGAAAAATTCACTGAAACTGCAACTTTTCATTCTCTATATGCACACAAATTGGAAAAGTTCCTGACAAGTTTAAGTGGTCTAATTAAATCTGCTGCAGCTGAAAATCTGTACAAATTCTGCCTACTTGTGTTTGAGCAATTTCTTTAGGTTTAAATATAATGATTTTCCTTGAGTGTTTTGATTTTATAGGAATGTGTAGGAAACAATATGCTTGATGTACTATCAAGTTATTTTTTTGTATTTGATATATATTGCAGCAATTTTCATATTCTTGTAACATTAATGTCACCCCATAGAAAAGAAATGGGAGAAAGGTTTCTGTTCAAGTTTTTTGACAGGAAATGGAGGAACACCACACCAAGAAACATCCAAGGATGGTGAAAGCTATAAGCTTGGGGATACACAAGGCACCCCAATGGACCTACTAAAACTCTCGGTTTGAAAACCTCTCCACTTTATTTTTTGAGCAACATAGAATGATAGTAGAAACTTGGAGCTTTTCTTGTCTAGTGTTATGTTTAGTTTTGCTAGGAAACAAAATGAGACCACCATGATAGATATCTTACATGCTTAGGAAAGATCTACTGAAACAAACTATCCCATGATTGAAAGGCTTGAATAGAATAGGTTGTATGCCATGAAAAGAAAAAGGGAATGAAAGCAAAAAAAATTTGAAATTCAAAGATCTGCTTAGTGTTGCTAGTTTCAAATACTTTGATGAATGGTAATTTTCCAGTGCCTTATATAGTGACAACTTTTGCTCATATACTGATATACATGGATGCTTAATACTAATTGCCAAGGGATTAACTTGTCAATGCCTACAGATTGTAGACTTGGGGGCTCGTACCCGAATAATTCGCAAAATATACTCGATTCTAAAAATATAGTTAAAAATTATTCGCCTTGGTTCCACAGAAAACCTGACAGACAACAAACATAGATACGCCAATGAGGACCCTTGGGGGCTCGAAAAGGAAAACATAATAAATTTTGCCCTGACTTTACATTAGTCTCTCAATAATAAGTTACAATATACATTACTTACAAGATATAGGCAACTCTACAGCTCAGTTCAAAGGAGTCAATAAAAATAAAAATAGTTCCTACACAAGTCTATCTATGGTTATGTCCTCCTTTGCAGCACGAGCAATCTGCGTTGAGTCATCATACCGAAATTCCGTGAAGAAAGAAGCATCAAACCGAAGAAGTTTTTCGATTATTTTCTCGGCGACAGGCGATAAAATCGCATTGTGTATATCAAAATTTATCCTTATCCTCGATGTATTGCAATAAAAGGCGTCGACAACACCGCTGAAGTCCAACTTTGAGTAGCAGGCCTTCAACCAGATCAGAGCAAATTTGGCACCGGCCACCATCTGAGCCTTCACAAAGTCGTGGATACTCTCCACATCCCTGAACTTATTCATAAGCTAAGTAAGAGTCGCAGGCTGAGGGTTCCGAGGAAACAGAGCGTTATATACCATGGCCAAAGTGCTACCAAAGAAATCTCGGAACTCCCAAATTTGAGCGGCTCGATCCTGGAACTGAACAATCCGGCGGGTGCGATTCTCGTCCGTCCAGAAGTCAATATCATTCTTTCTGGCGAGTTCAAGGAGAACCTCGACTCATGAATTCACACGTTGTTCTTCAGCGATAGTGTCGAGAAATGAACCTACATGTGGCACAGGAGAAGCAACACAGCTTGAGAAGGGATACGAGTAATGTAAAAAAGAAGAGGAATGCTACAACACAACATACCCGCCATATCTTGACTTGCATCAGTCATCAGATCAAGCATATAATTCTCGCGCTTAACAACACGAGAAGCATGGGCAGCAACATATTATTTCAAATCAAGAGCCTCTTGTGCTTGCCGAAGAGCAGTCCGTTCATGATCCGATGATTTGCGAGATTGATCCATAACGGTGATAGCCTATTTTTTCATAGCTTGCAACTGCTGTCAAAGAACGGCTAGTTCCTGGTGCATTGAGTTAACACACAAGGAATCATCCAAGAAAACATCGCCAGCAGCTCTCGCAGAATGAGAAACGGCGGGTGAAGTATTGGATGTACCAGCAGCTTCATTATAGTTATCGCATATAAACTGGAAGAAAAGAAAGGTCGACATCAATTACTCGGCAAAAGACGCTTTCCATTCATACTTCAGTATATTTACACAAGTCAACATCTTACAAAAGACGGCTCCTAGCGAGCCCTAGAAATCTTCGGAAGCAACAGAAGTTGGCACTAGATACAAGAGAAAATAAAAAAAGAAGCGGGTTGGTCTACTTGACCTCCGTCCGCGCAGTACTAGCAGAAGAAGTGGACTTCAGATCAAGGAAAGCAATGATCTTTTTCGACTAAGGCTTGAAATCCATCACCAAAGTCTTCCACTTCTCCTTGTTATGCCCGTAAGAGTCAGCCTTCACCCAATCAACTTCCTGGCCGCTGGCAGCGACCAAAGCAATTGTCCCTTCGACTCCGATCTTCAGGCTAGCCTGACGATCGGTCAGAACAGGATCATCCTTCATCTGGAAACGCTGGACGAGCTCGGAGAAGATATCCTGTTGCGTCTGATTAGGGAAGAAGTGGGAGAAGAAGCGGTTCAGCACACCCCGTGCAACCGAGATGTTGGTGCGCGCCAGGTCGCAGTTTAACTCGAGAATGTCGAGAGTGTTGATGAGGTGATCATCGGATTCTTCCTGCAGAGTATACTCCTCACCCATCCATCCTGCTGGAGAGAACCACGAGTTTGTTAATATCAGAGAAACGGACAAAAGTAGAAGGTGAAGGGCGAGAGAAGTAACAGCTTACTTGTAAATCTGCGGTTCTGTGTTTCAAGGCGCGTTTCCATAGCATTTTCGTGCTCGATCTGCTGAGCCACCTTGTCGCTTAAATTATCCCCATCAGCTTGCAACCTCTGCCGAAGACCTTCGACAACAGCAGCATCCTTCTCGGTTTTTTCGCGAGCCTTCTCGCTGAGTTTCAGTTTGGCGTCCAGACGTCCAGTGCATCAGCACGTTCCTTGGAACGGCGGAGCGTCTCTGAAGCAAAAAGATCAACAGAAAAATAATGCTCGTTAGAAGACAGAGAATCCACTGGCAGAAGTAAGAAACATACAAAGATCAGTACAAGCCTTATCTCTCAAAGTGGCAGCTTCATCGCGGAACCCGAGATATTGGGAGCCCAGGTGGATAAGATCCTTCATTAAGGGCTGGACGCTACTCGACAATAAAGAAAAATACCATCAGGAGGGAAAAAACTCGACAAGCAAAAGAGATATTCAATAGAGAAAGGGGAACTTACATCTTCTAGGAAGGGAATCGACGAACTCCCAGCGACAACTTCTTGAGTGTGTCCAGCCCCGGTCCTAGCTTTCTTAGTTGGAGGTGCTCGGGGGCTGGGCACAAAAGTCGAAGCTTTTGGTCTATGTTCCGGAGGAGGCGAAGTTTCCGCGATAGTGCGGTTTCCTTCGGAAAGAATCAGGGTGTTGGAAGTGCTCGTAGGAGCTGTTCCATGAGCCGCGGTTTCCTCCTCTTCTGCTCCTTCAGTAGACCTGATAATATAGCAACAAAGCAAGATACTAGAGCATTGAAAGAAAACTATGACATATGGAGACAATAAAATGGCAACTTACGAGCTAACTGTGCCCGCGGCGGCAAAAGGGTTGAAGGCACCTTCAACTTCTGGAGAAGTTTCTTCGGCAATAACTTCGGCAGGTTTCGACGTGCCCGAGTCTGCGACATCGTCTCTCTTCCTTTTGCCGCGCCCATCAAGAGAAGTGGCAGGAGGAGGAGAGATGGAATGGGCAGAATTAGAGGGTTGCCCTGATTCTATTTCTTTGTCGAAGGAACCCGCAGATTTTTGGGAACCCGCGGTTTCACTCTCAGGAAGAGAGGATTCCTGCGAATCGTCGGTGACAATGACTCGATCATCTACTTCTCCACCTTCAGGAATGGGGGAAGATATTAAAGGACTTGGTGACCCTAAACGAAGCAAAACAAGGAAAACACAAGAAAATGAACACAAAGGAAACAAATAGAAGTCGAAAAAAATAGTGAACTCAACTCGAGAAATAACACTCACTTGAGGGAGAGCATGGCTAACACTGTATGGCTCCACGCGACAGGATGAAGGGACTTCATGTTTTTTTCTCAAGGAGGTAAAATGTCAGATGAGCCTCTCAAAGTCCTTCACAGAAAGATCTTTGGACAAGCGGTCGACATCGTTTGCTCCTGAGTACATCCAAAGAGGGTTTTTGCGAGCCGGTAGTGGTTGCACCCGAATTCTAAGGAAATAGGCGATAATTTGTACACGCGAAAGTTCCTCTCCGTCGGTGTTTTGGAGCTAATGGATCCGGGTCATCAAGGCTTCAGTGGCTTCTGTTTCTTCGGCAGTGGCTTCCATGTCCCAAGATGGACGCCTCTGAATTTCTTCGGCATCTTCAAACGGCGCAATGCCATATTCTTGGGGAGAGGAGGTGACAAGGGATTAACTTATCAATGCCTACGTATTGTAGACTAGGGTTTTAGTCGGAAGTAGAGGGCAAGTAGATCTCGAAGGTTCAGCCGAAAAGTACTCGACGGTTATGAAAACTAGGGTTGCGTGAAACAATGAATCGATGCCTTCTTTGTCCCTCGACTCCCCCTTATATAGGAGGCAGAGCCGAGGGATTCATAATACACAAGTTACAGAGTCCGGGAGGGTTTCTAATCCGTCCCGTAGAATTACAAGTCTATATTTCCTAATACAACTCTAACTTTCCTTTGTATATCTTGGGCTTCCAAACTTCATATTCTTTGACTCATGGGCCTTTAGTAAACTCCGGGTACCATCTTTGGCAGGCCCATTGAGGATGCCTATGTCAGTAGCCCCCGAGATTTTGCTTGAATCGAAGAATCAAGGAAAATCTCAAACTTTATAATCATTCAATAACTCTGCTAGGCTTATCACATGTCATTGGATACACAATTATATATTGTACAGGGATAATGGCTCTATCTGATGGATCAAGTACTAGTTAACTGCTCTAGTGGCAATCCGCAAAAACCTACTTCAAGATCACGTCCTTGGACATGATCTCGAGATACTGGTGTTAACTCGACAGGTGCCGCTTAAGGTCTTACCATTTATCGAGTCCCAGTCACGTTTTATCAGGTACCTAACACGCCCGTTAGGATTTTTCTTCGTATCTGTTGATACAGAAAAAAAGTAGCAAACTGACGTCAGAGACGGCGCCACGCCGCTCAGAACGGATCTGGGGTCTTACCTTCGCAGAGTTTTGCGGCATTCAAAGATTATTCGCAACTTTGGCGTTCTGAGAATATATTGTCGAGTGCTTTTTGGGCTGTCGGAATAGCACATTTTATTGAGTGAACGGATGACTTATCTTGCCTTCCTGATGGGAGTATATGTAGAGTTATTTGTATAACTCGAAATATGCTCACTTCTTTCTATAATTTCATCGGGCACGCGAACAGCGTTCCCGATGGGAGTAGCCCCCGAGGCTACAGCCAAGGACTTATGCTTGGTTGTAGGCTCAACACTTTAATGCCTTATGTCGTTATATTGTCATTCTTTCTCGAGCTTTTTATATCTATCGGGTGCGCGATCAGCGCTCCCGATGGGAGTAGCCCCCGAGGCTATGAACAAATGCTTGCTTCTGATCATAGGCTCTCGCCATTTCTATTTTGTCATACTCGAGTTTTTCTTTTTTCCAGAGTAGCCCCCGAGCATTTGATCAAAAACTTTGTATTTGATCAAAGGCTCTCGAGATAATCAATAGTCTTTTACTGCCGCCAATTTCATTAATCTTCACAGCCGAGATTTTCTCTTGGCAAGGTGACATCATTACTGACGATAGCCACGATCACTGTATCGGGAAGATGCGAGCACTGCTCTCTCTCTGTCTTGCGGGCCCAAAACCCTCATCAATTTGACACGTCATGCAAGTGGGGGACACACGTCTTCCGCTTTTTCTGGCGCACGCACTGTAGCGCCTGTTCCTTTCCTTCACAGTGAAAATACACTTTTACCCCTTATCCACGTGTACAGCATCCATCTCACAATTATTCCATCTAACGGTGCGTCGATTCGCCAATTCTCTATTTAAGGTCTTCTTCTTCCTCCGTTCATCCTTTCGCTCGCGCCGCACCTCTGCTCTCCTCTGCAAAAATCCTTCATTTGCGCCCAACACTTCCTGAGCTCAGCCACACTCGCACTCACGCCTACGCCATTGTTGATGCCACCACGCGCGCGGCTCACCAGGCACAGCACTCCTGAGTCAAAGATGGCGGCGGAAGATCTGGAGTGGGAGAGATCCAAGATTTCGAATCAAGACCTCAACCTGATGAAAAAGCTCGGGTTAATGAAGAAGAAGGACGCGTTGCGCTTCCCCAGCGAGGAAAGCTATCCATCGCCTCCTATCGAGTATCGGGTCAGTTTTGTTGACCATCTTATCCTCGACCTCTCTGCCCCCATTCACCATTTCCTCTGCGGTCTTCTTTTTGTTTACGGGTTGCAGCTGCATCAGCTGACTCCCAATTCCATCCTCCATGTCTCGATTTTCATTACCCTCTGCGAGTGCTTCCTCGGAGTCCATCCTAATTGGGCTCTGTGGAAGCGCATCTTCTGCCTCCGCCGCAATGGCTCCCACAACATCGCCTACAACATAGGCGGTGTTGTTATTTGCGTTCGCCCTGACGTCGAGTATTTTGACGTCAAATTCCCCGACTCCATCCAAGGGTGGCGCAAAAGATGGCTCTATGTGCACGAAGAAAGCTCCGACTCGGCGGAGTACAACATAGCTCCTTTCGATGGAAGTGCCAAGGTTCTTCGCCGCCGATCTTGGGACGCTGAAGCCACTGAAGAAGAAAAAACGGCGACAGAGGCACTGATGTCCCGTATCCATGAGCTTCAAAACACCCGTGGCAAGGAATTTTCGGGTATCCAGATCACATTGTACTTCCTTAGGATTAGAGTGCAGCCTTTACAAGCTCGCAAAAATCCCCTTTGGATGTATGCTGGCGAAGAAGATGCCGACATGCTCTCCAAAGACCTTTCTGTAAAGGACTTGGAGAAGCTTATCCGAAGAATTTCGTCGCTCAGCAAGAAGGATGCTATTCCATCCTCTTGCCACGTGGAGCCATATAGTGGCACCAATGCCCTCCCCGAGGTAATTTCTTCAACTATTATTTTGTCCTCTCGATTTTTTGTCCTCTCGACTTTTTTAATATTTGTCGACTACTATTTTGCTGTCATCCCTTACGTAACTTCTTGTCGACATACCTTGTCTTTTGTAGAATCATCCAGTTCTAGCTTCTCTTCCTCCTCTTCCTGAAGGTGGGGAAGTCGAAGAACGGGCTGTTGTCATAGATGACAACCAGGGTACTTCTCGCCCTGAGAGTGAAATCGTGGGTTCTCAAAAATCTGCGGCTTCCTCTGAAAAAGAAGTTGAATCTGAGGCTACCGCATCGACACACTCCCTCCCCTCAGTTGTTTCTCCAAGGAACAAGAGGAAAAGGGACGAAGTTGCCGATTCCGGCACCTCCAAATCCGGCGCACCTCCAGCCGAAGAAGTTGTTCCTGATGAAGAAAGGACTACTTTCGACCCTTACGAAGATGCCCTTGTCAGCTCGTAAGTTCTTGTTTCTCTTTGTTGTTTGCTCCCGATATTTTGTCTATGTTTTTTCTTATATTGTCGCCTATTTATTGTAGTGGTGACGAGGATGAAAATCCACCTATTGACGCGACTACTCGAACGAGTACGTCTCGTACTTTAGTTGTCTCTGAAGCTCAACCTGATGGGATGAAACCTCGCCTCCTCAGCAAGACATAGAGCACGCAACTCCAGTTGCGAGCCCCCGTGCCTCTTTGCCAAAGAGAGCTAGGGTCGAGCCAGCAAAGGAGCCTACCTTGTTAATTGGTGGTTCCACGACTCCTTCAATGGATGATGTAAGCTTTCCCTTCTTCTTTTATATTCCGAACATTTCAATGCTTTCGACTCTCCTTTGTTTTTTGCTTCTCCTTTGCTTGTTGCTGTCGAACTTTCGCTTCCTATATTGATTTGTCTTTCTTTGATTTTCTTTTCAGCCTTTGATGAAGGAATTTATCCGTCTCGGTACCCAATTCATCGGGTACCGTGACCATGCTAAGAAGCTTGAAGGTACTATTTTTCCTGCCTCTTCTGCTGAATAGACTCTCCTTCATTATTTTGTCATGACATTTTACTGTCGTTTGTTTTGCCAGACACTCTTGCGGAAGCTAACAAACGTGCTCATGCTCTTGCTCTCAAGTTGGAGCAAAGCGAAAAAGCTCGCAAGAAAGCTGAATCAGATGCTGCAGCTGTCGAAGATCTTCGAAAAAGACTTCACGACGCAGGAACTTCTTTAAGTGAAAACATAGCTCAGCAGTTTGATCGTGAAAAAGAAATCCTCACTCGCTTGGAGTCGCAGAGTCGACGTTTTGTTAGTAAGTACTCGGATCATTGCTATTTCTTCGGGTCATCACATTCTTCCTGGCTCTCTTTTTTTGACAAACTTCCTTTTGCTCATTTAGGGAAAACGCAGCAAGATTATGATCTAGAAAATCCTGAAGGTGATCGCCTTCTTGACGCGCTCTCCCTCCTTGAGATTCATGGAGATGAGGCACGACAAGGCCTTGCTGACGCTAGAGCAGGTCTGTCGCGGCTTTTTCCCTACTTCTTCGTGAAGAAAAAAGAACCCGAGTCTTTTACTGCTCTCGCCAAGTGCTTCAATTCTAAAGAAGATCTTGGGCTCAGTCTTCGACAAGAAGGCTTGAAGATTGGTGTGGAAGGCACCATTGCCTTGGTTGCTGATAGCCAACAAGGTATTGACTGGGCGAAAGTTGGCGATGTGAAGGAGATGGAGACGAAGAAGTGGCAGTCTTTGATTAAGGCTACCAAACCAAACTCAAAGAAAATCCTTGCCTTCCTTGGATGCAAACCAACTCCGGCTCCTAGTTCATCGAAGCCGAAGGTCAAGTAGACCACCTTGTCTCTTCTTTTGTTTTGTTTCTCTTTTGATGTTGTCGCCATAATAGTTTTGGCGACAACTGCCCCATTAGTTCACTAGGAACCCTCTTTTGTAATAGCCATGTAAATATCTGACCATATTTATGAAAAGCTATGTTGCCGAGTTATTGATATCGAAATATTTCTCTCCAGTTGATTTTTGACAACTATAACGTGGTGCCTCACTCCTCGGCTGGTTTGCCCGCTGCGCTTGCTCGAAAAAGTCCTCCGCTGTCGAGTTTATTGGAGGTTCTTCGAGTGCTGCACAGAATGAAGACTTGGACAAGCTCTGTCAACAACTGCAGTCGATGAAAATGCAAGCTCTCGTTGACATAGGCATCCCCAATGGGCGTGCCGAAGATGGTACCTAGGGTTTACTGAAGGCCCACGACCCGAAAGATAAGAAGAATCGGAAGCCCAGTTTACTATTAAGGAAAGCTAGAGTTGTATTAGGAGACAATACTTGTAATCTTGCGGGATGAGTTAGAAACCCTCCCGGACTCTGTAACTTGTGTATCACGAATCCCTCGGCTCCGCCTCCTATATAAGGGGGAGCCGAGGGACAAAGAAAGCATCGATTCATTGTCTCACAAACCCTAGTTTTCACATCGTCAAGTACTTTTCGGCTGAAACCTTCGAGATCTACTTGCCCTCTACTTCCAACTAAAACCCTAGTCTACAACCCGTAGGCATTGACAAGTTAATCCCTTGTCAATTGGCGCCGTCTGTGGGGATTAGAGGCGTCAAGGATCTGATCTCGATGGCACGTTCAAGATCGTCAACTTCATCAACAGCAAGCAACGCAATGGATCGAGGTAAACAGATCGAAACTGGTCCAGTCGATTTTGTTCCTCACCCGCCCTCCCGTTTGGATGCATATGCGTATCTGGAGGAGCCTATGGAGATGACGTTCGGAAGGTTCCACTTTCGCGTCGAGAAAGAAGGAGCGTATTGATACGTCTCCGACGTATCGATAATTTCTTATGTTCCATGCCACATTATTGATGATATCTACATGTTTTATGCACACTTTATGTCATATTTGTGCATTTTCTGGAACTAACCTATTAACAAGATGCCGAAATGCCAGTTCCTGTTTTCTGCTGTTTTTGGTTTCAGAAATCCTAGTAACGAAATATTCTCGGAATCGGACGAAATCAAAGCCCAGGTTCCTATTTTGCCCGGAAGCATCCAGAACACACGAGAACCGCCAGAGAGGGGGCACAGGGCCACCAAACCCTAGGCCGCGCCCCCCTATAGTGTGGCCACCCCTTCGACCTCCTGACGCCGCCTCTTCGCCTATATAAAGCCCCTGGACCTAAAACCTCGATACGAAAAAAGCCACGGTACGAGAAACCTTCCAGAGCCGCCGCCATCGCGAAGCCAAGATCTGGGGGACAGGAGTCTCTGTTCCGGCACGCCGCCGGGACGGGGAAGTGCCCCCGGAAGGCTTCTCCATCGACACCACCGCCATCTTCATCAACGCTGCTGTCTCCCATGAGGAGGGAGTAGTTCTCCATCAAGGCTCGGGGCTGTACCGGTAGCTATGTGGTTCATCTCTCTCCTATGTACTTCAATACAATAATCTCATGAGCTGCTTTACATGATTGAGAGTCATATGATGATGCTTGTAATCTAGATGTCGTTATGCTAGTCAAGTGAATTTTACTTATGTGATCTCCGGAGACTCCTTGTCCCACGTGTGTAAAGGTGACAGTGTGTGCACCGTGTGGGTCTCTTAGGCTATATTTCACAGAATACTTATTCACTGTTATGAATGGCATAGTGAATTGCTTATTTATATCTCTTTATGATTGCAATATGTTTTGTATCACAATTTATCTATGTGCTACTCTAGTGATGTTATTAAAGTAGTTTTATTCCTCCTGCACGGTGTAATGGTGACAGTGTGTGCATCCGTGTTAGTACTTGGCGTAGGCTATGATTATGATCTCTTGTAGATTATGAAGTTAACTATTGCTATGATGGTATTGATGTGATCTATTCCTCCTACATAGTGTGAAGGTGACAGTGTGCATGCTATGTTAGTACTTGGTTTAGTCGTGTTGATCTTTCATGCACTCTAAGGTTATTTAAATATGAACATTGAATTGTGGAGCTTGTTAACTCCGGCATTGAGGGTTCGTGTAATCCTACGCAATGGTGTTCATCATCCAACAAGAGAGTGTAGAGTATGCATTTATCTATTCTGTTATGTGATCAAAGTTGAGAGTGTCCACTAGTGAAAGTATGATCCCTAGGCCTTGTTCCTAAATACTGCTATCGCTGCTTGTTTACTGTTTCTTTGCGTTACTACCGCTGCGTTACTCTTTCAGCTGCGTTACTACTGCTTGTTTACTGTCCTGGGCAAAGCACTTTTCTGGTGCCGTTGCTACTGCTCATACTTATTCATACCACCTGTATTTCACTATCTCTTCGCCGAACTAGTGCACCTATTAGGTGTGTTGGGGACACAAGAGACTTCTTGCTTTGTGGTTGCAGGGTTGCATGAGAGGGATATCTTTGACCTCTTCCTCCCTGAGTTCGATAAACCTTGGGTGATCCACTTAAGGGAAACTTGCTGCTGTTCTACAAACCTCTGCTCTTGGAGGCCCAACACTGTCTACAGGAAAAGGAGGGGGCGTAGACATCAAGCTAATTTTCTGGCGCCGTTGCCGGGGAGGCATAGCTCTACTCATAAGTTCACCTGGGGAGTACACTCTACCTCTCTCTCTATTTTTATTTTATTTTTGTTTTGCTTAGTTTACTTTTTCCTAGTTTATTTGTGCTTAGTTTATTTCTGTCTAGTATTACTTTCCTTAGTTTACTTTTGCTTAGTTTATTTTTGTCTTGTTTTATTTTTCTCATATACCCAAAAATCCATAAAAATTTGAAAAATCGAAAAATTAAAAACTGCTGTTATGGGAGAACCAACAACCTACTTGGAGCTTATAGAATGTTATAATAATTATAGAGAATCAAGAACTGGTAAAATAATGAGTGCTATGATAGAAAAATTGAATACAATGGCTAGAATCTTGCTTAGACGCCATGATATAAACTGTTGCTCTAAAGAGGACACTAAACATCTTAAATTTCAATGTGGCTTTAGTGAGGAATTTTTAATTAAGAGCTATAATCAGAATTGCTATATTCATTATGGGTTCGAAGAGGTAGAACAATTTGTCTTATTTATGGGAGCCTCCGAGATAGAATCCTTCATGGTTGAGAATTATGAAACTTGTGCTATTTGTAAGGACCTTAAAGATTATGTCTCTACTATCCTTAATTCTTGCATAGAATGCTACAGTAGGAATCCTTATATCCTTGATTATAAAGAGAGACACATTAATGCACAAGAATGCACTCACAATTTGCAGGAACCGGTGGAAGAAGAAATTGATGAACCTGAAAGCTCATTGGATGAAAAAGAGGAGGAAATTGATGAACCTGAAAGCTCATTGGATGAAAAAGAAGAGGAGAGCGACGAACAAAAGGAGGAAGAATGGATTAGCTACCCATGCCAACCTTCTAATGAGAGTAACTCTTTATCTCTTACACTATTTGATTGTCCTCCATGCTTACCGAAAGAGGTTGAATGTTATGTTCCTGTGGATTCTCTTGAAATAGTACCTATGAGTAATACTTGTGAGAATAATTATGCTACTGTTATTTATGATAATCCATGCTACTTTGATAAATCTTATGATAATACTTTGTTTGTGCCTGATGTTGAAATGCATGGTACTAAAGAATTTTGCTTAGCAAATGTTTATGATAAAGCTCTAGATGATGGTCCTATGTTACTTGATAATATTAATTGTACTACTAATGAAAATGGGATTGGAGAATTCTTGACTTATTCTATGAGTCCCATATCTCTTGAGATTGATCAACTACCTTGTTATATTATTAATAAAAGAAAGTTTGAAAGTTTTAATTCCACTATTCTTGAATTTGATAAAAATTATATGTTTGTGGATCATGAAAAGTATGCTGCATGTGATAGTTATATTGTTGAGTTTGTTCATGAAGATACTGAAAATTATTATGAGAGAGGAAAATATGGTAGTAGAAATTTTCATGGTACTAATACACCTCTCTATATGCTGAAATTGTTGAAGTTACACTTGTTCTATCTTCTTATGCTTGTCACTTTGTTCTTCATGAATTTATTTGTGTACAAGATTCCTTTGCATAGGAAGCATGTTAGACTTAAATGTGTTTTGGATTTGCCTCTTGATGCTCTCTTTTGCTTCAAATACTATTTCTTGCGAGTGCATCATTAAAACTGCTGAGCCCATCCTAATGGCTATAAAGAAAGCAACTTCTTGGGAGATAACCCATGTGTTATTTTGCTACAGTACTTTATTTTATATTTGTGTCTTGGAAGTTGTTTACTACTGTAGCAACCTCTCCTTATCTTAGTTTTGTGTTTTGTTGTGCCAAGTGAAGCCTCTAATCGAAGGTTGATACTAGATTTGGATTTCTGCGCAGAAACAGATTTCTATCTGTCACGAATCTGGGATTTTTTATCTGTAGGAAAATCAGAAAAATATGCCAATTTACGTGCGTGTTCCTCAGATATGTACGCAACTTTCATTAGTTTTGAGTTTTCTGATTTGAGCAACGGAAGTATTTTATTAAAATTCGTCTTTACTGGCTATTCTGTTTTGGCAGATTCTGTCTCTGTTTTTTTTTGCATTGTCTCTTGTGGACTTTAAGCGAGCTTTTCTAGACATAGAGAGCTGTAGCTAATGTTTTATTGAGTTCTTGCAATGTGCCACTACAGGACCAAGGTGGATTCAAATTTTTTGAGTACTAACCCCTCTAATGAAGTTTATGAGAAGTTTGTTGTGAAGGAAGTTTTCAAGGGTCAAGAGAGGAGGATGATATATGATCAAGAAGAGTGAAAAGTCTAAGCTTGGGGATGCCCCCGTGGTTCATCCCTGCATATTTCAAGAAGACTCAAGCGTCTAAGCTTGGGGACGCCCAAGGCATCCCCTTCTTCATCAACTTATCAGGTTCCTCCCCTGAAACTATATTTTTATTCGGTCACATCATATGTGCTTTACTTGGAGCGTCTGTGTGTTTATTTTCGTTTTGTTTATGTTTCAAATAAAATAGGATCCTAGCAATCCTTGTTTGGGAGAGAGACACGCTCCGCTTTTTCATATGAACACTTGTTCTTCGTTTTACTTTTAATGTTCAATGCTAAAAGTTGGAAGCTACAATACTTATTTGGTTGGAAACAGAAAATGCCTCATAATGTCTTGGATAATTTGACACTTGGCAATTGTTTTGAGCTCTCAAATAGATTAAGTTTTTTCATGTGGTTTAAACCTATTAGCGGAGAACTACCGTAAAGCTTGTTAAAATTGGTTTGCATAATTGATCTCTCTTAAGGTCTAGATATTTTCTGGCAAAAGTGTTTGAGCAACAAGGAAGACAATGTAGAGTATTATAATGCTTGCAATATGTTTTTATGTAAGTTTTGCTGTACCGGTTCATACTTGTGTTTGCTTCAAATAACCTTGCTAGCCTAAGCCTTGTACTGAGAGGAAATGCTTCTCGTGCATCCAAATCCTTGAGCCAACCACTATGCCATTTGTGTCCACCATACCTACCTACTATGTGGTATTTCCTGCCATTCCAAAGTAAATTGCTTGAGTGCTACCTTTAAACAATTCAAAATGCTTCTCAATTTGTGTCAATGTTTTATAGCTCATGAGGAAGTATGTGGTGTTTATCTTTCAATCTTGTTGGGCAACTTTCACCAATGGACTAGTGGCTTCATCCGCTTATCCAATAATTTTGCAAAAAGAGCTGGCAATGGGATTCCCAGTCCCAAATTAATTAACCTAAATAGACACTCCTCCATGGTATGTGATTGTTGGACGGCACCCGAAGGATTCGGTTAGCCATGGCTTGTGTAAGCAAAGGTTGGGGGGAGTGTCATCATAATAAAACTAAAATAAAAAGGCACTCCTTCATGGTATGAGATTGTTGGCAGGCACCCGAGGATTCGGTTAGCCATGGTTTGTGAAAGAAAGGTTGGAAGGAGTGCCACCCAAAAATAAAATAAAATGGGAGCCGCTCTTTGAAGGTTTGTCTGGCAAGGGGGTTAGAGCGCCCACTACCATTCGTTGACAACAACAAACACCTCTCAAAACTTTACTTTTGTGCTCTCTTTATGTTTTCAAAACCAAAGCTCTAGCACAAATATAGCAATCAATGCTTCCCTTTGAAGGGCCATTCTTTTACTTTATGTTGAGTCAGTATACCTACTTCCTTCCATCTTAGAAGCAAACACTTGTGTTAACTGTGCATTGATTCTTACATACTTGCATATTTGCATTCATCATATTACTTTGTGTTGACAATTATCCATGAGATATGCATGTTGAAAGTTGAAAGCAACCGCTGAAACTTATATCTTCCTTTGTGTTGCTTCGATGCCTTTACTTTGAATCTATTGCTTTATGAGTTAACTCTTGTGCAATCTTTTGATGCTTGTCTTGAAAGTACTATTCATGAAAAGTTTTGCTATATGTTATCTATTTGTTAGCAACTATAGATCATTGCCTTGAGTCACTTCATTCATTTCATATGCTTTGTAATAGTATGATCAAGGTTATGTAAGTAGCATGTCACTACAGAAATTATTCTTTTTATCGTTTACCTGCTCGGGACGAGCAGGAACTAAGCTTGGGGATGCTAATACGTCCCCGACGTATCCATAATTTCTGTCGTTCCATGCTTGTTTTATGACAATACTTACATGTTTTGCTTGCACTTTATGATGATTTCATGCATTTTCCGGAACTAACCTATTAACAAGATGCCACAGTGCCAGTTCCTGTTTTCTGCTGTTTTTGGTTCCAGAAAGGCTGTTCGGGCAATATTCTCGGAATTGGACGAAATCAACGCCAAACCTCCTATTTTTCCCGGAAGGCTCCAGAACACCGAAGAAGAGTCGGAGAGGGGCCAGGGGGCCACCACACCACAAGGCGGTGCGGGCCAGACCCTGGCCGCGCCGGCCTAGGGTGAGGCGCCCCCAGGTGCCCCCCTGCGCCGCCTCTTCGCCTATAAAATCCCTTTCGACCTAAAAACACCGTACCTGTTGTGGGTATACTTCATGGGTGTACCATCGACAGTGCCTAGATCCGGCAAGCCCGGGTGGCCCACAGACGGTGATGAGGCATGTGGCCCATCGGGCGGCCCAGTTGCTGTTGATCATGTAGGAAGAAGTCCAGCCCAGGATCAGCAGGCCGGATCCGCACCGACCTAGGAGTGACCCGGATCCAGGGAGGCCCATGAGGAACCCGGATCCAGTACGACGTGTATGGAAGGCGGATCCGTGACGTGCACGGCAAGATATTGTACCGTAGCTAGGCTGTCTGTAATCCGGCTAGGACTCTCCATGTAAACCCTAGATCCGTGCGCCTTTATAAGCCGGATCCCGGGAGCCCTAGAGGCACAACCACAACTCATTGTAACAACGCGAAAGCGCCCAGATAATTCCAGACAAGCAGCAGTAGGCCCTGTCATCGTGCAGGTGTTCCGAAGCTGGGTAACTCGCGTACCACCGTCCCGTGTGCACTCCGCCCAATGGCCCCTACTTCTTCTCCCCCTCGTGAGGATCCCTCCTCCGGGGTACCGTCGATTAGGCAACGACAGTACCAATTGAAGAAACTCCAGAAAGACTCTAGGGGCGCCGCCACCATCGCGAAACTCCAATTCGGGGGACAGAACTCTGTCCCGGCACCCTGCCGGGACGGGGAAGTGCCCCCGGAAGCCATCTCCATCAACGCCACCGCCTCCATCATGCTCCGTGAGTAGTTCCCCCATGGACTACGGGTTCTAGCAGTAGCTATGTCGGTATACTCTCCCCCATGTACTTCAATACAATGGTCTCATGAGCTGCCCTACATGATTGAGATTCATCTGATGTAATCGGTGTTGTGTTTGTTGGGATCCGATGGATGATACATTATGATTAGTCTATCTATAAAGTTTGTGAAGTTATTGTTGCTGCAATCTTGTTATGCTTAATGCTTGTCACTAGGGCCCGAGTGGCATGATCTTAGATTTAAGCTCTATATTGTTGCTTAGATTGTATCTACAAGTTGTATGCACATGTCACTGTCCGGAACCAATGGCCCCGAAGTGACAGAAATCGGGACAACCGGAGGGGATGGTAGTGATGTGAGGATCACATGTATTCACGGAGTGTTAATGCTTTGCTCCGGTACTCTATTAAAAGGAGTACCTTAATATCCAGTAGTTTCCCTTGAGGCCTGGCTGCCACCGGCTGGTAGGACAAAAGATGTTGTGCAAGTTTCTCATTGCGAGCACGTACGACTATATACGGAAAACATGCCTACATGATTAATAATCTTGATGTTCTTTCTTAATGCTTTGATTCCTATCAATTGCCCAACTGTAATTTGTTCACCTAACACTTGTCACTTATTGGAGAGTTACCACTAGTGTAGATCGCTGGGAACCCCGGTCCATCTCTCATCATAATATACTTGTTCTACATGTCATTGGAAGTAGTATCAACTATTTTCTGGTGCCATCGCTCTCATATTGCTATTACTGCTGCTGTGTTATTCAGTTACCTCTGCTCTCATATTACTGCTACTTTCACATCACCCCTGTTGCTAGTGCTTTTCCAGGTGCAGCTGAATTGACAACTCAGTTGTTAAGGCTTATAAGTATTCTTTACCTCCCCTTGTGTCGAATCAATAAATTTGGGTTTTACTTCCCTCGAAGACTATCGCGATCCCCTATACTTGTGGGTCATCACGTATCATCTCGAAATTCCGATCTCATCGGGATTATCGGCGGTCGATTCCGACTTTTCGAGTTCAACATCGTCAATCGAGTCAGGCGATGAGGAGACTTCTTCGCCACGCTTCATCAGCACCAGGGCAAGCGAAAAGCTCGCCAAGATCTTCAGCGACATGTCCTTCGAGTCATCTGCGGAGTCCGATATAAGTGATGACTCGAGCAGCTTCGACAGCTTCAACTTCATCGACAGATCCACTACCGTTGGCAAGGTCTTCACCAATCTCTATGATGGTGTCACCAAACCCAACAAGGTTCAGAACTCAAAATATCATCAGATCTATGCCATTGGAGAAGCAAGTCGCGATCAGGAGGAGACATCAGAGGCTTTCGACGATTTGGGAAATCCATACGTCGATCCCTCCGACCTAAGGCGAGGTTTAGGCAATGAATATGTCGGGCCTACACCACGTGTTAGGGTTCAACTTCCACAAGCAGCATGGGATAGAGCCGCAAGAGCTATGGATGGTTCAGAACCAATGGCCACAACCGCTACAACGGAAGAATTGCAAGCATACCAATATAGGCTCGCTCGAGCTGGAAGGGAATTGGAAAAACAGACAGCTGCTCTAAACAGAAGAAAGGAGGCAGCTTCCGCATCAATCAGGCGAAGGGCGGAGCTAAGTCGACATTCAGGCTCAGGAGATAGCCACAGAGAAGCTTGGAACAGAGCAAGATCTAGGTTGCAAAACATACCCGAGGCTGATAGGGAAAACTTGGTTCAAAACCTCGATATGTACTTTATGTCGATAGACACGAGAGGAAACATTATCCCTAAAACACCAGAAGCCGGATATATGGCGACACAAGCCTTCATCCTCGCATCCAGGCCACCTCCCGAAGATCCAAGGGAAGCATTGTACAATATGGCCATGGCAGGAGTTGGAGCCATGGGAACGGCGTTCGTAACTTCGCCTCCCGAAGGATCAGCAAGGCAAAATAGTCCACGACCCGCTGCAGCAGCACCAGGTTCTGAGAGAGCAAGTGGGGCAAGAGATACAGCAGCCCAAGCACGGGTGGACAGAGCGCGACAAAGCAGAAGGGAACATCGGCACTCCCCGGAGATAGATGACGAGGATATGTGTGGGCTGCCGTGCTTCACAAGGAGGGTCCGGAAAACTCGAGTTCCTTCAGGGTTTAAGTTACCCGATAACTTCAAAAAGTTCGACGGCGTGCAAGATCCAGAGGATTGGCTAGTTGACTATCTCGAGACGGTGAAGCTGATAGGAGGAACCAGAGCAACAACTATGCAGAGCATCCAAGTACATCTGAGTGGAGCCGCGAGATCGTGGATAAAGAAGCTTCCTCTGGGCTCCATCAACAGTTGGGACAGTTTCGAGGACGTGTTTGTCAAGAACTTTCGATCTACCTGCAAAAAACCTGCATCGTTAGAAGAGCTGAGAGCGTGTCGACAAAAGCAGGATGAATCAATGAGGAAGTATATCCAAAGGTGGAATATTATTAAAAACTCGGCAGAGAACATATCCGACAAGAGAGAGATAGATGCGTTTGTCGTAGGAATCCGACAAGGAGATTTTGTCGAGGATTTGGGGAGAACCAACCCAAAGACAGTATCAGCGTTGATGGAGATAGCAAACAGGTGGGCAGATGGAGAAGATGCTGTTCACAACAAACGACATAGGTCACCAGAGGATGACCATGGTTGAAATTATCAAAATAGACATCGATTTTCTCAGCAATTCTCGAATTACGATGCTCCTGGCCAAATCTCGGCTGGATTTCGAGCAAGCGCTGGAGGGAGCAATAGAGATGACTATCAAAGGAGCAACGAACAGCGAGGCGACAATAGAGATGACTCCCGAAACAACAGGCAAAATAGTGGGCCAAGATTTCAGAGACCTTTCATGTCTCCCGAGGATATGATGAACGGGCCGTGTCAGATGCACTTCTATCTCGACAGCAACGGGAAGAGACAGTCAGGACACTTGCAGAAGGACTGTCGAAATTTTCAGGCAATGCTAAGGTATGCAGGGCAAGCCAACGCTCAGGCGACAAATAGAAACCCTCAAGGGCCCAGGAGCGAGATCCACTTGCCACCTCCTCCCGCAATTACGGACAAAAATCGACACCAGCTCAGAATAGCGGCAGCACCACAACCACCTCCATATGTGGATCCCAATTCCAACGGAGCGGTCTCGATGATTCAGAAGGGTAGGCCGTCTAATAGAGCTCAGAAAGTAATCTCGCGACAAGTGTTCATGGCAGAGAAGATGCCTCCACTAACGATTGAGTACCTAAATTTGTCAGGGCAAGACATCGGCTTCACAATAGCTGATCATCCGCAGCAAGTTCCTCGACCAGGGCAGTCATCACTTATCTTACCAGCAGTAATCGCAGGATTTGACGTATCTCGAGTATTCATCGATGGAGGCAGCAGTCTAAACCTTATGTACGCAGACACACTAAGGAAGATGAACATATCTCTAGCAAATCTGAAACCAACCGATACACGGTTCCATGGCATCACGCCAGAGAAGCCGAGTTATCCGTTGGGGAAGATCAATCTCGATGTTCAGTTTGGGACCCGAGAAAACTACATGATAGAGAGGCTGGAGTTTGAAGTTGTGGATTTCCCGTCGCAGTACCACGCCTTGTTGGGACGACCAGCATATGCCAGGTTTATGGCGGTACCACATTACACATACTTGTTATGGAGGATGCCTGGACCTAAGGGGCCAATCACAGTCAAAGGAAGCTTCGCGTTAGCCGATAAATGTGACAAAGATTTTCATCGACTGTCAGAAACCTTCGGGATGCAAGCAGAATACATGGCGTCAAGGCTCACGACTGATTATGATGTGCTGCCAGATGTAGGAAGGCCTAACAAAGAATCAACATTTAATACTGCGAAAAATTCCAAGGAGGTGCAAATTCACCCGACAGATCCGAAGAAGACGACGTCCATCGCGACAGACATGGACCTCGCATAGGAAAGCGCGCTCGTCGAGTTCCTCCGTGAGCACTGTAAAATCTTCGCATGGTGTCCAGCTGACATGCCAGGAGTACCCAGGGAACTTGCCGAGCACCACCTAAACTTGGATCCAATTGCGAGGCCAATTAAACAACCTTTGCGGCGTTTTTCGGAGCCAAACCGCAAAGCTATGCTATCAGAGATTGATCGACTAAGAGAAGCTGGTTTCATTAAGAAGCTGCATACAGAGGCCACGTGGATAGCAAACCCAGTGTTGGTTCCGAAGAAAAACACTAAAGTCCTTCGCATGTGTGTCGACTTTACGTGTCTCAACAAACATTGTCCAAAGGATCACTTTCCCCTCCCGAGGATCGATCAAATTATCGACTCCACGGCAGGATGTGAACGTCTTTCCTTCCTGGATGCATATTCTGGTTATAACCAGATCAGATTGAAAGAAGAGGACGAGGTCAAAACAGCGTTCATTACACCTTACGGCGTGTTTTGCTATAGAACAATGCCCTTTGGTTTGAAAAACGTGGGAGCAACATATCAGCGGATGATGCAGAAGTGCTTAGCAACACAGATCGGGAAAAACGTACAAGTGTACATTGATGATGTCGTCATAACATCAAAAAAGGGGGCACGCTAATCGAAGACTTGAAGGAAACCTTTGACAACCTCGACAAGTTTTGTCTCAAGCTGAATCCGACGAAGTGTTCTTTCGGCGTCCCTGCAGGAGAACTTCTCGGGTTCCTAGTCTCAGCAAGAGGGATAAAATCCAAGCTATCGTAATAGTGAGGAAGCCAACAAAGTTGAAAGAAATACAGCAGTTAACTGGGCGAGTCGCAGCTTTAAGCAGATTCGTCGCCAGGCTAGGAGAAAAGACGTTACCGTTCTATGCTTTAATCAAACAAGGGGAGAAGTTCCAGTGGAACGAAGAGGAAGATAGAGCCTTCGAGGATCTTAAACGCACAATTTCGACACCACCAATCTTGGTGACGCCAAAAGAGAAGGAAGCCCTCCTATTATACATTGCAGCTACACCCCAGGTGGTCAGCACGACACTATTTGTTGAAAGAGAAGAAGAAGGAAAACTCCATGGAGTGCAGAGGCCGGTACATTTCATCAGTGAAGTTTTATCGCCTTCAAAACAGCAGTACCCGCAGTACCAGAAGCTAGCATATGGAGTGTTCACAACAGCAAGAAAAATTGCGGCACTATTTTTCGGTACACCCGATAATAGTGGTCAATGAAGCACCTCTATCTAATATACTAAATAATCCAGAAGCTACAGGTCGTGTCTCCCTTTGGGGAATAGAACTTTCTCCTCGGGACATCACGTATGAAAAAAGAAAAGCAATAAAGTCGCAAATTCTGCCAGATTTCATCGCAGAGTGGATGGAGCTGCAAAACAAAGGACCCCCGGATTTATCGAGAACTTGGACCATGAACTTTGACGGGTCCAAGAGGGTAGAAGGAGCTGGAGCAGGCGTGATACTTATATCACTTGAAGGCGACAAATTGAAGTATGTCTTACGGATGACGTTCCCAAATGCGTCTAACAATGAAGCAGAATACGAAGCTCTTATACACGGGATGAAGATGGCGAAGGCTTGTGGTGCAACTCGACTAAAAATCTTTGGCGACTCACAATTGGTGGCTCAGCAAGTCATGAACCAATGTGATGCAGTCAATGATAGCATGGTGGCGTACAAAGAAGTGTATAATGAGCTCGAGAAATTATTTGATGGATGCGAAGTAAACCACATCAGCAGGCTGAGCAATGATGAGGCTGATGTTCTTGCAAACATCGGGTCGCAGTGCCTCGCAATTCCACCAGGTGTGTTTTGGGAGGAGATAACCGAGAGGTCTATAAAGCCGAAGAAGGCGCAGAAGAAGCAGAAGGAGGAGAAAACCTCGACGGCTCCCAAAGAAGCTCCAGAAGAAGAAGAGGACCAAGAGTTAGTGATGATGGTGCAGGTCCCATGGATGCAAGCGTACATATCGTACATCTTAAGGAAAGAAATACCCGACGACCCAGTTGAAGAAAGGCGAGTTATTCGACGTTCCAAAGCCTTTACAGTGATTAAAGGGGAGTTGTACAAGCGCAGTATTTCGGGTGTGTTACAAAGGTGCGTCACACCCGAAGAAGGAAGGATAATCCTGAAGGACGTACATGAGGGAATATGTGGTCATCACGCGAGCAGTCGAGCTATTGCGGCCAAGGTTTTTCGAGCTGGATTCTACTGGTTGACAGCAATCAAGGATGCGAAGGAGATAGTACGAACTTGTGACGCGTGCCAGAGATTTGCCGGGAAACCTCACTCTCCGGCAGCAGAGCTGATGCCAATACCATTGTCTTGGCCCTTTGCTCAATGGGGCCTAGATATGGTGGGAAAATTACACAAGGCCTCGCCAGGAGGATATGAGTATATGCTCGTCGCTGTCGACAAATTCACCAAGTGGATAGAAGCAAAGCCGATAAATTCACCAGACGTAGCGTCAACAATAAAGTTCGTGAAAAGCATTGTTTTTCGATTTGGAGTACCTCATAGCATCGTCACGGACAATGGAAGTAACTTCACATCCAAGGAATTCAAGGCATACTACGCAGAAGTAGGCATCAAATTGCACTTTGCGTCAGTTGGGCACCCACAAACCAATGGTCAAGTCGAGAAAGCCAACGGTATCATCTGCAATGGTATTAAGAAACGTTTGTTGGGACCACTGGAAAAATCTCGGCATACGTGGCCAGAAGAGTTACCAAGTGTACTGTGGAGTATTCGAACAACGCCAAATACAGCGACACAAGAGACTCCGTTTTTTCTGGTCCATGGAGCTGAGGCAGTACTGCCGATAGAGATAGAGCATGATTCTCCACGAGTCACGGAGTATGATGAAGAAACTTCCAGAAGAGCATTAGAGGATGATGTCGACGCACTTGACGAAGCTCGAGATGAAGTACTATCACGGGTCACCAAGTACCAGCAAGATCTGAAAAATTACCACTGTCGACGCCTGCGACCAAGATCCTTTCAGGTTGGAGATCTAGTTCTACGACTCAATCAACAGAGCACTGAAAAACTCGAGTCACCATGGCTTGGTCCTTACATCGTCACGGAAGTCATCGAAGGAGGAGCATACAGGATAAAGGACAAGAAGACGGGGGTTCCCGAGAAAAATCCCTGGAACGTGGCGCAACTCAGGCGATTCTACGCTTAGAGTCGAAATACAGCCCTCCTTTGTAAAAATACAATGTACTGAAACGCCCGCGAGTTTTCAGACGCACTGTTTTCCTTTTCAGGGCACCGAGTGGGGCTAAAAAGGTTTCTAATGAGGCGGGCTCGCGGTGCTGCAATATAGTAAAAGATATTGGTGATATACAACTTTCTTCGTCGACAGGCTCGGGGGCTCATAACCCACAACATCAACATATATATATATACTCTCGCAAAATAGTAAATTCATCAAGACACAAAAATAGCTTGAGCTCCGGCCAAAGGCTCGGGGGCTTTGCAATATATATTATACTTTACAATATAGACAACTTCATCATCACGAAGAATTCAACACAAAAAATATATATGATTTCTCGCAATATAGTACAACTCAGTTAATGCCTAATATACTATCTATGGATAGACCTTTGTTATTTGCAGCAGTTGTCGTATGTTCAGCATAGCTCCCTTTGACAAAGAATTCAGAGTCCATCCGAAGAAGTTCGTCCATCATTTCTTCAGCCACGGGAGTTACAACATCATTGATTTTGTCGATGTTCCTTTTTCGCTTCGACTGCTTGGCCAGACACTTGGAGACAATTTTCGTCAGGTCTAGTTTTCGATAACAGATCTGTATCATAATCATGGCGAATCTTGCTCCGGCAGACAGTTGAGCTCGCACAAAGTTATGGATACGAGGAGCATCCCGAAATTTTTCCATCAGACCAAGAAGAGTGTCCGGTATCTCGTTCCGAGGAAACATTGTACTATAAACCAAGGAGAAGGTTCTGGTACAGAAATCAAGGAACTCACAAACCTGACAGGCGCGGTCTTGAAACCTGACAATCTTTCGGGTTAGTTCCGGAGTGGCCCAGAACAGAGAACCATGGTCAAGTGAGAGGTTAACCAGGAGATTTGTCCTCGCGTCTACCCTTTGGTCTTCAGCAGCAGTGTCTAGAAAGGAACCTATTTTGCGACAGCACAAGAGTTTCAAGGAAGGAAACAGCGAAAAAATAGAAGAAATTTTGGATTGCAAAAGCATACCTGACATATCTAAACTGGCTTCATTCATCAACTCGAGCATAAAATTCTCTCGAGTGGTAGCTTTTGCAGCCTCAGATATGGCGGATTCTTTGGCAGCTATAGCTTCTTGAGCTTGCTGCAGTGCAACCTTCTCTTTTTCGGATGACTTACGAGACTGCTCCATCATTACAAGTGTTTGCTTCTTTGCATACTGAAGTTGCTGACGAAGCTCTTCCAAGTCCTGCGCTGAACCCTTACTCGAGGAATCTCCGCCAAATTCATTATCGATAGGCGTTTTCTTCAAGCGAGAGGAAGCAGGAACCCTCTCGTTTAGGGTTACTCTGCTCCGGCGGCGATTGCAAAATCGCCTCGTGAGATCGATCTAGCTGCTCCGATCCAATTCTCCCTTGGCTGTCGTGACCTCAGTACTTGATCAGGACCAGATTGGGCTCAGTTTTCACGGCAGTTTTCCCTGGAGGTTGCATCTAGGGTGTGGTGATGGAGGAAAATATCAGCGCTGGAACTTCTGGCACCAGTGCGGGAGATAGAGGCATTGATGATATGCTGCAGCACCTGGAGCTCCGGGATGATGAACTGGATGATGTCGTCCTGGGCGAGAAGGTGGTGGAAGAGTTTCGGAAGGAGGCACGTTGGCTGGCGATTGGGAAGGTTCTGACATCAAAATCGTTCAGCGTGGAGGCGCTTTTTGAGAAGATGAAGGTTGTGTGGAATCTATCGCGGGAACCAGGGTGTCGAGAAGCGGGCGAAAATTTGTTCATCTTCCAGATGCATTGTCTGGGTGATTGGAAAAAGGTTGTTCACCAGGGGCCGTGGACTTTTCGCGGATGCGGTGTAATGATCGAGGATTATGATGGCCTAACTGATCCGGAGAAGGTAGTGTTCAATGGTATGTATGTTTGGGCTCAGATACATGGAATCCCAGAGCTGTATAGAAAGGAAGTGGTCGTTGATGATCTTGCTCGCCGGATTGGTAAAGCAAAAGAGGTACAAATGGCACCGAAGCTCTTCTATGAAGGCAATTACGTCCGCATTAGAGTGATGATTGATACATCGAAGCCCCTTATGCGTTTTGTTTCTCTATCGGTGACCGGAGAGGGGCGGAAGAGGCTTGCTGTGAAGTATGAGAAGATCCCTTTCTTCTGTAAAAGGTGTGGCCTTTTAGGCCATGACCATGAAGAGTGTGGCGACGGGGTATGGGAAGAAAAGGACCTGCAGTATGGCACATGGATGCTTGCAATGCGTCGTGCCTCCCAACCCACCTCTGTTTCCAGAAGCTTTGCGCCGCGGGCTCCTATGCGCGGTGGTTGGACTGGTAGGGGTGGGAAGGATGTTGTACTAAGGAAAAGATCGTCTGGTGATGCTAATTTGGATGAGAAGGATGACACCAAGGACACGGCGTCCAGCCCTATGAAAGCTAATGCTAGAGGTGAGTCTGAAGAGGATGAAAGAGCCAACTCTGCTAGGAAAAAACTTGGCATGAATGATACTATAATGGGATCTAAAGAAGGAGAAATTTTTTCTGACCCCAATGGTAACCAATTGGAGGTGCCCCCACCGCCTCCACCATATACAGACCCACGGGATAGAACAAAGCTGCGCAAGGTAACGACTTCTGAAAAGAACTTGGCAACATCGGCGGCCTCCTTCGAGGAGGACCGCCGGGCCCAATGAGTCTATTCTGCTGGAATTGTCGCGGTACGGGGCCACCAGCGACAGTTCAAGAGCTATGCTGCTTCGTGCAGACCTACAGGCCCTGTCTGGTATTCCTTTGCGAGACCAGACAAAGTGAAGAGCGTGTGAAGAATTTGCGTTTTCGGCTAGGTATGAAAGAATGCTTTCATGTGAAGGGTGATGGAAAAGGCGGAGGCCTTGCGTTATACTCACAGGAGGGAATCACGGTGGACCTCCTCTCTTTCAGTACAAGACACATTGATGTGCACATTAGTGGAGGCCCGTATGATCGTATGTGGAGGGGCACTTTCGTTTACGGGGAGCCAAAGCCTAGCGAGAGATATCATTTTTGGACTTTGCTACGCAGAATCAAGCCACGGTCAAATGAACCGTGGTTGATGATTGGTGACTTCAACGAAGCTATGTGGCAAGAGGAGCATTTTTCCTTGTCGAAAAGATCGGAAAGATTAATGAGGGATTTTCGTGAACTGTTGTCACACTGTGATTTACATGACATCGGCTTCGTGGGATCAGCATGGACCTTTGACAACAAACGGAAAGGAGATCATAATGTAAAAGTGCGGTTAGATAGGGCTGTTGCTACCTCAGCCTGGACTGCGTGCTTCCCGGAATACAGACTTAGACACCTATCATCGTCACGTTCAGATCACTGCCCCTTACTGTTGTCAGCAGAGCAGGCTACTAATGGTAGGCTACAGCGACCGATTAGAAGGTATGAAATTGCGTGGGAACGCGAGCCGTCGCTGGCCGCTACCGTGGAGGAGGCTTGGTCGCGCCGCGTCCCAAGTCAAGACCTGGGAGATGTCAACATAGCCTTGCGTGATGTCATGGGGTCCTTATATAGTTGGAAAACAAAATGCTTTAAATCAGTGGCAAAAGAGCTGGAACGTATGCGTTCCCAACTGGAAAATTTGCAGCTGTGTACTGACGAGGCTAGCATATGTGAAAAAAATAATCTGCTAAGGGAGATGGATGAGATGCTTTATAGGGAGGAAATGCAATGGTTGCAACGTTCGCGCATAGCCTGGTTGCGAGAGGGAGATCGCAACACAAAATTCTTTCATCGGAAGGCATCATGGCGACATAAAAAGAATAGGATCAGGAAACTCAAAAGAAGTGATGGTACTGTAACAGTTGACACCGGGGAGATGGAGGACATGGCGCGGAATTTTTTCAAAAATCTGTATACACGGGAAGAGAACACAGACCCTAGTATTATCACGGATCTTGTTCAGAATTGTGTCAACGATGAAATTAATGAGAGATTGTGTGCACCATTTACTGAAAAGGAAATTAGTGATGCACTTTTTCAAATTGGGTCTTTAAAAGCACCAGGACCGGATGGGTTCCCGGCTCGCTTTCTGCAACGTAATTGGGATATTCTTCGCCATGATGTTGTCATGGCTGTGCAGGGTTTTTTTGCTGATGGTGTCATGCCGGAGGAGGTAAACGACACTGCTATTGTTCTTATCCCAAAGAAGAATGACCCGGAAGAGCTGAAAGACTTTCGACCAATAAGCCTATGTAATGTCATTTATAAGGTGGTTGCAAAATGCTTGGTAAATAGGCTGCGGCCTTTTCTCCAGGATATAATATCCCCTACACAGAGTGCATTCATCCCGGGCAGGCTAATCACGGATAATGCTCTGATAGCCTTTGAGTGTTTACATGCTATTCAGACCGGATCTGCAGAAAGATCTAAATTTTGTGCGTATAAATTGGATATGGCTAAGGCATATGACCGCGTGGACTGGAGGTTTTTAGAAGGAGTTCTAGCGAAGCTGGGCTTTCAAAGTCAATGGATACGGTGGGTGATGACGTGTGTCACCACTGTAAGGTACTCAGTTCGCTTCAACGGACATTTGTTGGACTCTTTCACTCCTACTCGCGGACTTCGCCAAGGTGATCCTTTATCACCATATTTATTTTTGTTCGTAGCTGACGGTCTCTCATGTTTGATTAGAAAAGAGATACAGGATGGTTCGCTTCGAGAGTTACACATATGTAGAAGGGCGCCTGGAATCTCTCATTTATTGTTCGCTGATGACAGCCTGCTATTTTTCGAGGGATCTGTAGAGCAAACCCTTGTGGTGAAATCTATTTTGGACCGATATGAACACAGTACAGGACAAATGGTTAGTTTGGGAAAGTGCTCCATATTGTATGGAGACCTCTGTCCATCTGCGGTTCAAGATGAAATTAAAGAAATTTTAAAATATGAGTCTACATGTTTTGAGGAGAAATATCTTGGGCTACCGGTTCCACAAGGTAGAATGAAAAAAGGGAAATTCCAACCTATTAAAGGAAGATTTGTGAAACGAGCTACTGACTGGGCTGAGAAATACATGTCTAGCGCAGCAAAAGAAACACTCATTAAAGCTGTGCTGCAATCGTTGCCTACTTATGCAATGGGGGTCTTCAAATTTCCTGATGGTCTTATTGAGGACCTATCAAAAGTTGTACGGGATTTCTGGTGGGGAGACGAGGAGAATAGAAGACGTATGCACTGGATGTCATGGGATCGGCTAGCCCGACCAAAATCTCAAGGTGGTGTCGGCTTTCGTGATTTGAAAATTTTCAATCAAGCGCTACTCGCGAGGCAGGCATGGAGATTGATTCACTTCCCTGACAGTTTGTGCGCTCGGCTATTGAAATCTAAATATTACCCGGCTGCACACCTTCTAGACACTGTATTTATCCAAAACCCTTCGCCTACATGGCAGGGTATTGCTTTCGGCCTTGAGCTACTAAAGAAGGGGGCGATTTGGAGGATTGGGTCTGGAACGAGTGTCAGAATCTTCCGCGATAACTGGATACCAAGACCAAATGTTTTAAAACTGATGGGAAGAAGAGGAAACTCAAGGCGAAGATGGGTATCTGAACTCATTGATCCGGACAGCCGTTCATGGAAGGAGGAGGTGGTGAGAGATTGTTGTTTACCAGAGGATGCAGAGGCTATACTAGCGATTAAGCTACCAAGCCGGCAGTGCGATGACTTTGTCGCGTGGCAACCGGAGGCCAATGGCATCTTTACGGTCAGGTCGGCATATCGTCTGGGCCTACAACCCTCGCTGAATGTGCTGAGTCATGGGCAAACCAGCTCTTCTCCAGCGGGAGACAGAGGCATATGGAACATTGTTTGGAAAGCGCAAGTCCCTCCGAAGCTCCGGATTTTCGCATGGAAAACGGCGACATCGACGCTTGCAGTTCGGACTGAATTACATCGCCGTATACGGTCTGTGGATCCCACGTGCGCGATCTGTGGATGTATGCAGGAGGATGCGCATCATGCACTTGTCACCTGCACCATGGCGCGAGCTCTGCGGCAAGACATGAGGAAACACTGGGCTCTACCACAGGAGAGTACCTTTCTAGATACAGGTAAGGAATGGTTCCTGAATTTACTCGATAATGTTGACACTGCTACTCGAGCACGGATCATTTTCTTGCTATGGAGGGTGTGGCATCACCGCAATAATGTGGTGCACGGAGATGGGAAAGCTTCGTTGGCTGCTTCAGTGCCTTATCTATGTAATTATCTGGAATCTTTCTCGACACTGAAGTCTGCACCTGACCCAAAGGGGAAATTACCGATCTTGCCTGTTTGTCGTAAGAGTTCTGAGGGCCTGATAACTAGTTGGGCAGCTCCCGCAGAGGGTAACCTGAAAGTTAATGTGGATGCTGGCTGGGATACATCCACAAAGCATGCAGGTTTGGGCATCATATCACGTGATCATCAAGGGAGAGTGATGGGGACAGAGTGGAAGTTCATCCCTTGGTGCACATCCGCAGAGGAGGCTGAAGTCTTGGCTTGCCTAGAAGGTTTGAAGCATGCCATCAACCTGCAGGGTGCGGCGGTGACTGTGGAGACAGATTGTGCGCGGGTAGTGAATGTGATATCGGAAGCAAACAAAGATAATTCCCCGAGCTGGTGTGTTTACCTGGAATGTAAGGAACTGTTGAAGATTTATAGACATATCAGAGTAGCTAAAGTGGATCGTTTGTGCAACAAGGTGGCACATGGTTTGGCGCAACTAGGTAAAAAGGGCGAATCGGGTCTCCTCCGAAGTTCTACTCCTGTTTCATTAGCGAGTTTAGTTTCGGAAGAGTGTAATCCTGTTGGGTCGATGAACCCTTAGTTGACTAGGGCACCGTCAGTTTGATGTAACCATTCTGTAACTTTGGAGCAGCAAGTTTCTTACGCACTCTTTTCCTTACCAGGGTACCTAAGGGGACTGGAAGGTTTTTATTGAGGCGGCTTGCTTGCATAATATATTATGGTTCATCTTCAAAAAAAAAGAGAGGAAGCAGGAAAAACATCGGAGGGACGAGGACTTGAAGTATAGTTATCAAATGTCAACTGAAACATCGGAATCCGATTGGAGGATGAGGGAAGCTTTCATCACCGGGGAACTTCAGTGATTCCTGCTTCTTCAGCACGCCCAGCTTCTTTAGATTCTTCTGGTCCTGAGCGGAGATCTTGGACCGCTCCCAACCGGAAACCTGGGCCTTCCCCGCGGGCGCGTCAGTGCTTGGAGCATTGTTCTTCAGCAGCTTCGTGCGAGGAGGATCCATGGAGGAGAGCTTTGGTGGAAGAGCAGGATGAAGGGATGCAGGAGCGCAAGGAGCTTAAGGGATGGCAATGGCGGAGTAAGAGAGAGAAAGCAGGTGTGCGGCGCGGCGAAGGGGATGAATGAGGACGATGTGGTGAATATATAGTGCGAAGCTAATCCGTCGCGCCGTTGGATAAAAAGGAGAGGTATTTTTAGCCTTATGCATGTCCACAAGTGTAGAATGGTCTCGTCAGCCTGAAATTACTGGACGGAGTTACTGCGCGCGTGCCGGAAATTACGGAGGACGTGTGTCCCCCACTTGCACGACGTGTCGACGGTGCAAAAATTCTGGACTCACAAACCAGTGAGGTGACAGGACCTATGGTTTCCCAAGGAGAGAATCGTGGCTATCATCAGCAACGACATCAGTCGAGAAATCTTCAGGTGTTTTCATCAAAATAAGGCGACAACAAATCGTCGAGTCTTTTAGCATAGAAATGTTGGGAGCCTATGATCAAATGCAAGCATCTGCCCATATGCTCGGGGGCTACTCTTATCAGAAGCATTGTATATACTTATGATAAGAGAGTAAGGTGAAAAGGAAAAATACGAAGTTGGTCAGACTAGCAAAAGCTCAGCCTGCAACCAAGTGCAAACACTTGGTTGTAGCCTCGGGAGCTACTCTCATCGGGAGCGCTGGTTGCGCACCCGATGAAATAAAAAAGATAGGGAGCAGCAAGTTGAGTAAAAAAAGATAAAAAGAAAGAAAGAAAGAAAGAAGAGAGAGAGGTAAAAAAATAGAGAGAGAAGATAATATAAGTTGAGCCTACAACCAAGTACAAGCACTTGGCTGTAGCCTCGGGGGCTACTCCCATCGGGAGCGCTGGTCGCACACCCGATGAAATATGAGAAAGAAGTATCATCCTACATTTTCGAGTTATACATAACTCGTTATGTACTCCCATCGGGAGGTCAAGATATTATGTCATCATATGACTCGAATAAATATACCATTCCAGCAGCCGACAAAGGCCGACAATATATTCCCAGAGCGCGTCCGCAGCGATAAAATCTCTGAATGCCGTAATATTTTACGAAGGTAATGTTGGAGATATGCCCAAGAGGCAATAATAAAGTGGTTATTATATATCTTTGTGTTTATGAGAAATGTTTATATATCATGCTATAATTGTATTAACCGAAACATTGATACATGTGTGTTATGTAAACAACAAGGAGTCCCTAGTAAGCCTCTTATATAACTAGCTTGTTGATTAATAGATGATCATAGTTTCGTGATCATGAACATTGGATGTTATTAATAACAAGGTTATGTCATTATGTGAATGATGTAATGGACACACCCAATTAAGCGTAGCATAAGATCACGTCATTAAGTTCATTTGCTATAAGCTTTCGATACATAGTTACCTAGTCCTTTCGACCATGAGATCATGTAAATCACTTATGCCGGAAGGGTACTTTGATTACATCAAACGCCACTGCGTAAATGGGTGGTTATAAAGGTGGGATTAGGTATCCGGAAAGTATGAGTTGAGGCATATGGATCAACAGTGGGATTTGTCCATCCCGATGACGGATAGATATACTCTGGGCCCTCTCGGTGGAATGTCGTCTAATTAGCTTGCAAGCATATGAATGGTTCATAAGAGACCACATACCACGGTACGAGAAAAGAGTACTTGTCAGGAGACGAGGTTGAACGAGGTATTGAGATACCGATGATCAAACCTTGGACAAGTAAAATATTGCGTGACAAAGGGAATCGGTATCGTATGTAAATCGTTCATTCGATCACTAAGTCATCGTTGAATATGTGGGAGCCATTATGGATCTCCAGATCCCGCTATTGGTTATTGGTCGGAGAGAAGTCTCAACCATGTCTACATAGTCCGCGAACCGTAGGGTGAACACACTTAAGGTTTGATGTCTTCAAGGGTTAGTCTCGTGATCCCCTCGTTGCTACCATCTTCTAGATTGCATCTTGGCTTGGTTTTCGTTCTTGCTGTAGGAATTTTTTGTTTTCTATGCTTCAAATCCCTTCAGTGGTATCAGAGCCGTGTCTATGCATAGATTGGTTGCACGAGTAGAACACAACTGTTTTGTGGGCGTTGATGCTTTGTTGTCTTTAGTTCGTGTACTTTGCATCTTTGTGGCATAGTGGGATGAAGCGGCTCGGGCTAACTTTACATGACCACGTTCATGAGATTTGCTCCACGCTCGACATGCAACTTGTATTGCATAAGTGGCTTTGCGGGTGTCTGTCTCTCCCACTATAATGAAGATCCAATTTACTCTTTGTATTGACAATACTAGTATCACCGTTGTGGTTCATGTTCGTAGGTAGATTGGATCTTACTCGAAAACCCTAAACCACGTAAAATATGCAAACCAAATTAGAGACGTCTAACTTTTTTTTGCAGGGTTTGGTGATGTGATATGGCCATAATGTGATGATGAATATGTATGAGATGATCATTATTGTATTGTGGCAACAGGCAGGAGCCTTATGGTTGCCTTTAAATTTCATGTTGAGTAGTATTTCAAAGAAGTTGTAATAGTTGCTACATGGGAGAACAATCATGAAGACGACGCCATGGACCTTGATGCTACGCCGACGATGATGGAGATCATGCCCGTTGATGATGGAGATCATGTCCGTGCTTTGGAGATGAAGATCAAAGGCGCAAAGACAAAGGGGCCATATCATATCACATATGAACTGCATGTGATGGTAATCCTTTTATGCATCTTATATTGCTTAGATCGCGACGGTAGCATTATAAGATGATCCCTCTCACTAAATATCAAGATAATAAAGTGTTCATCCTTAGTAGCACTGTTGCCAAGACTTGTCGTTTCGAAGCATCACGTGATGATCGGGTGTGATAGATTCAACATGTGCATACAACGGGTGCAAGCCAGATTTGCACACACGGATACTAAGGTTGCCTTGACGAGCCTAGCATGTACAAACATGGTCTCGGAACACGAGATACCGGAAGGTAGAGCATGAGTCGTATGATTGATATGATGAGCACTTTGAGTGTTCGCCATTGAAGTCACATCTTGTCTCGTGATGATCGGACTTGATGTGGTGGATTTGGTTCGTGTGATCACTAAGACAATGCGAGGGATATTGTTTTGAGTGGGAGTTCACCTAGTTTTTAATTTTGTTGAATTAAAATTTGAACTCAATTTGTCCTAAACTTAGTCTAAACTATTGCAAATATATGTTGTAGATCATGGCGTCCCCATCAATCAATTTTAACCAGTTCCTAGAGAAAGAAAATCTTAAGAGCAACGGTAGCAATTTCACCGACTGTTTCCGTCATGTGAGGATTTTCCTCGCTGGTGGAAACCTGCAATATGTGCTCGATGCACCGCTAGGTTACCCACCTGCAGAAACTGAATCCGATGAAGTAAAGAATGTTTACGAGACTCGGAAAACTCGGTACTCTCAAGTTCAGTGTGCCATCCTATGCAGTCTGGAAGCCGATCTTCAAAAATGTTTTGAGCACCACGATCCGTATGAGCTGATCAATGAGCTGAAAGCTATCTTTGAAACTCATGTGGTCGTGGAATGCTATGAAGCATCGAAACACTTCTTAAGTTGCATGATGGAAGAGGGCAGCTCCTTAGTGAGCACATGCTCATCATGACTGGGCATGCGAAGAAACTCAGTGACTTGGGGATAGTGATTCCTAACAAGCTGGGGATTAATCATGTCCTCCAATCACTGCCACCTAGTTACAAGAACTTTGTGATGAACAACAATATGCAGAACATGAACAAGGAGTTACCTGAACTCTTCTCCATGCTAAAATCTGCTGAGATTGAGATACAGAAAGAGCACCAAGTGTTGATGGTCAACAAGACCACCAGTTTCAAGAAACAAGGAAAACCTAAGAAGGGTAACTTCAAGAAGGGCGACAAGAAAGCTGTCGCGCCTCCTGAGAAGCCTAAGGGTGGCCCTAAACCTGATACTGAGTGCTATTATTGCAATGGGAAGGGACACTGGAAGCGTAATTGCCCCAAGTACTTGGCTGATCTGAAGAGCGGCCTTGTCAAGAAGAAGAAAGGTATATCTGATATACATGTTATAGATGTCTATCTTACTGGTTCTCGTACTAGTGCCTAGGTATTTGATACTGGTTCGGTTGCTCACATTTGTAACTCGAAACATGAACTATGGAATAAACGAAGCCTATCGAGGGATGAAGTGACGATGCGCGTTGGAAATGGATCCAAGGTCGATGTGATCGCTGTCAGCATGCTCCCTCTACATCTACCTTCGGGATTAGTTTTAAACCTCAATAATTGTTATTTAGTGCCTGCGTTGAGCTTGAACATTATATCTGGATCTTGTTTAATGCAAGACGGTTATTCATTCAAGTCTGAGAATAATGGTTGTTCTATTTTTATGAATAATATCTTTTATGGTCATGCGCCTGAGAAGAATGGTTTATTTCTATTAAGTCTCGATAGTAGTGATACACATGTTCATAACATTGATGCTAAGCGAATTAAATTGAATGATAATTCTACTTATATGTGGCACTGTCGTCTTGGTCATATTGGAGTGAAATGCATGAAGAAACTCCATTCAGATGGACTACTTGAGTCACTTGACTATGAGTCACTTGATAGATGCGAAGCATGTCTAATGGGAAAATGACTAAGACTCCATTCTCTGGTATTATGGAGCAAGCTACAGACTTATTGGAAATCATACATACCGATGTGTGCAGACCAATGAGTGTAGCCTCGCACGGTGGTTATCGTTATGTTCTAACCTTCACAGATGATCTGAGTAGATATGGGTATATCTATTTCATGAAACATAAATCCGAAACTTTTCAGAGGTTTAAGGAATTCCAAAGTGAAGTAGAAAATCAACGTAATAAGAAGATCAAGTTTTTGCGTTCTGATCGCGGAGGCGGATATCTGAGTTATGAGTTTGGCATGCATTTAAAGAAATGCGGAATAATTTCACAGTTGACACCGCCGGGAACACCACAGCGAAATGGTGTGTTCGAACGTCGTAATCGAACTCTCTTAGATATGGTTCGTTCTATGATGTCTCTTACTGATTTAACGTTATCGTTTTGGGGTTATGCATTAGAGACAGCTGCATTCACTTTAAATAGGGCACCATCTAAATCCGTTGCACTGACACCATATGAATTATGGTTTAATAAGAAACCTAAGCTATCGTTCCTTAAAGTTTGGGGTTGCGAAGCCTATGTAAAAAAGTTACAACCGGACAAGCTAGAACCCAAAGCGGAGAAATGCGTCTTCACAGGATACCCTAAGGAAACTATTGGGTATACTTTCTATCACAAATCCGAAGGCAAAATCTTTGTTGCTAAGAAACGGAACCTTTCTTGAGAAAGAGTTTCTAACTAAAGAAGTGACTGGAAGAAAAGTAGAACTCGACGAGGTTACTGAACCTTCTCTCTTTGATCAGAGTAGCACAGTACCGGAAGATGTTCCTGTGCCGTCTACACCGGTGACACAGGAAGCTAATGATAATGATCATGAAACTTCGAGCGAGGTAGCTACTGAACCTCGCAGATCGACAAGGGAACGCACCACTCCTGATTGGTATGATCCTTGTCTAAATGTCATGATTGTGGACAACAATGATGAGGACCCTGCGACGTATGAAGAAGCGATGATGAGCCCAGATTCCAACGAATGGCAAGAAGCCATGAAATCCGAAATGGGATCCATGTATGATAACGAAGTGTGGACTTTGGTAGACTTACCTGATAGCCGCAAGGCTGTCGAGAATAAATGGATCTTCAAAAGAAAAACATATGCTGATGGTAATATTACTATCTATAAAGCTCGACTTGTCGCAAAGGGTTTCCGACAAATTCAAGGTGTTGACTACGATGAGACTTTCTCACCTGTAGCGAAGCTAAAGTCTGTGAGGATTTTGTTAGCAATAGCTGCATTTTTCGATTATGAGATTTGGCAGATGGATGTCAAAACGGCGTTCCTTAATGGTGACATTGAGGAAGAGTTGTATATGGTACAATCCAAAGGTTTTGTCGATTCTAAAAATGTTGACAAGGTGTGCAAACTTCAGCGTTCAATTTATGGACTGAAGCAAACATCTAGAAGTTGGAACCAACGCTTTGATAAGGTGATCAAAGACTTTGGGTTTATACAGTGCCATGGAGAGGCCTGTATTTACAAGAAAGTGAGTGGCAGCTCTGTAGCATTCCTGATATTATATGTAGATGACATATTATTGATTGGGAATGATATAGAACTATTAAGCAGTGTAAAAGGTTATTTGAATAAATGTTTTTCAATGAAGGAACTTGGTGAAGCAGCGTACATTTTAGGCATCAAGATTTATAGAGATAGATCAAGACGTCTAATAGGGCTTTCACAGAGTACATACTTGGACAAGATTCTAAAGAAGTTTAGAATGGATGAAAGTAAGAAAGGATTATTACCGATGTTGCCAGGTAAGGTCTTGAGTAAAACTCAAGGTCCGGCTACGACAGACGAAAGAGAGAGGATGAATCAGATCCCCTATGCCTCGGCAGTAGGCTCTATCATATATGCCATGCTGTTTACTAGACCGGATATAGCACATGTTGCTAGTTTGACTAGCAGATATCAAAGTGATCCAGGAATGGAACACTGGACAGCGGTCAAGAATATCCTGAAGTACTTGAAAAGGACTAAGGATATGTTTCTTTGTTATGGCGGTGTCCAAGAGCTCGTTGTAACCAGTTACACCGATGCAAGTTGGAACACTGATCCTGATGACTCTATGTCTCAGTCTGGGTACGTGTTTATATTGAATGGTGCTGCAGTAAGCTGGTGCAGCTCGAAGCAATGCACGGTGGCGAAGTCTTCAACAGAATCAGAATACATAGCGGCTTCAGAGGCTTCATCGGAAGCGGTATGGATGAAGAGGTTCATTGTTGAGCTTGGTGTGGTTCCTAGTGCATTGGACCCACTAGTCATTTATTGTGACAACATGGGTGCCATCGCCAATGCACAAGAACCAAGGTCACACAAGAAGCTGAAGCATATCAAGCTGCGGTTTCATTTGATTCGAGAGTACATCGAAGATGGAGAAGTAAAGATTTGCAAAGTACACACTGATCTGAATGTGGCAAATCCGTTGACTAAAGCTCTCCCTAGGGCAAAGCATGACCAACACCAGAATGCCATGGGTGTTAGGTACCTTACAATGTAATCTAGATTATTGACTCTAGTGCAAGTGGGAGACTGTTGGAGATATGCCCAAGAGGCAATAATAAAGTGATTATTATATATCTCTGTGTTTATGATAAATGTTTATATATCATGCTATAATTGTATTAACCGAAACATTGATACATGTGTGTTATGTAAACAACAAGGAGTCCCTAGTAAGCCTCTTATATAACTAGCTTGTTGATTAATAGATGATCATAGTTTCGTGATCATGAACATTGGATGTAATTAATAAGAAGGTTATGTCATTATGTGAATGATGTAATGGACACCCCCAATTAAGCGTAGCATAAGATCACGTCATTAAGTTCATTTGCTATAAGCTTTCGATACATAGTTACCTAGTCCTTTCGACCATGAGATCATGTAAATCACTTATGCCGGAAGGGTACTTTGATTACATCAAACGCCACTGCGTAAATGGGTGGTTATAAAGGTATTAGGTATCCGGAAAGTATGAGTTGATGCATATGGATCAACAGTGGGATTTGTCCATCCCGATGACGGATAGATATACTCTGGGCCTTCTCGGTGGAATGTCATCTAATAGCTTGCAAACATATGAATGGTTCATAAGAGACCACATACCACGGTACGAGAAAAAAGTAGTTAGGAGACGAGGTTGAACGAGGTATTGAGATACCGATGATCAAACCTTGGACAAGTAAAATATCGCGTGACAAAGGGAATCGATATCGTATGTAAATGGTTCATTCGATCACTAAGTAATTGTTGAATATGTGGGAGCCATTATGGATCTCCAGATCCCGCTATTGGTTATTGGTCGGAGAGAAGTCTCAACCATGTCTACATAGTTCGCGAACCGTAGGGTGAACACACTTAAGGTTTGATGTCGTTTAAGTAGATATTGAATATGCAATGGAGTTCGAAGTTTTGTTCGGAGTCTCGGATGGGATCCAAGACATCACGAGGAGTTCCGGAATGGTCCGGAGAATAAGATTCATATATAGGAAGTCATTTTATAAGTTTGAAAATGATCCGGTGCATTTATGGAAGGTTCTAGAAAAGTCCGGAAGAAATCACTATGGAAGGTGGAGTCCCGGAGGGACTCCACTAGCATGGCCGACCAACCCTAAAGGGGAGGAGTCCCAGGTGGACTCCACCCAAGGTGGCCGGCCACCCCACCTCAAGGAAAGGTGGGAGTCCCACCTTGAGTAGGACTCCCCCCTTGAGTAGGTTTTCCCACCCTATGGGAAGTTTTGGTGTTGGGGTCTTATTCGAAGACTTGGACTACAACTCTTGGGGCTTCCACCTATATAATGAGGACCAAGGGGAGGGGCCGGCCACTCAAGCCTCCCACCTTGGCCGCACCCCCTTGAGGCCGGCGCCCAAGACCCCCCTCTCCCCAAACCCTAGTGCCCCTCCTCCACATACAACTCCCGCAACGCATAGGCGAAGCCCTGCCGGAGTTCTCCACCACCACCACCACCACGCTGTGGTGCTGTCGGGATTCCAAGGAGGATCTACTACTTCCGCTGCCCGTTGGAACGGGGATAAGGACGTCGTCTTCATCAACACCGAACGTGTGACCGAGTACGGAGGTGCTGCCCGATTGTGGCACCGTCAAGATCTTCTACGCGCTTTTGAAAGCGGCAAGTGATCATCTTCTGCAACAACGAGATCTAATCTCGTAGGCTTTGGACATCTTCAAGGGTTAGTCTCGTGATCCCCTCATTGCTACCATCTTCTAGATTGCATCTTGGCTTGGTTTTCGTTCTTACGGTAGGAATTTTTTTGTTTTCTATGCTTCGAATCCCTTGAGGTAAGTTCCCAGGATCCGTCCTGTGTGGCATGGTATCGCACCAGAGTGCGCTCTACTACTTTATCCGTGTCAACAGATACGAAGAAAAATCCTAGCGGACGCGTTAGGTACTCGATAAAACATAACTGTAATTCGATTTACGATAAGTCCTTAAGCGGCGCGTGTCGAATTACACCAGTATCCCGGGTTCAAGTCCAGGGACTTGAGCTTGAAGTAGGTATTTACGGGTTTGCCACTAGAGCAGTTAACTGGTACCTGATCCGTCAAACTAACCAGTCCCATTTACCAACATCCCTATACAAAAATACGTTAAACAATAATTATTCTACTCATCAATATGTAAAGATATGATCCATTTTTAAATTGGAGATTTTTCTTGATTCTGCGATTCAAAAAAAATCTCTGGGGCTACTGACCAGGCATTCCCAATGGGCCTGCCGAATGAGGTACCCGAGGATGGCTGAACGCCCACGACCCGAAGTTTGTGAAGCTCGGAAGCCCAATAAGCATCAGTATGAAAAATAGAGATAGATTAGGAATAAAGAGTCTTGTATCAATACATGAAGGACTCAAATAGTCTCCCGGAATTTTTAACTTGTATGATACGAAAGCCTCGGCTCCACCTCCTATATAAAGGGGAGCCGAGGGAGAAAGAAAGGATCGAATCATTGTCTGAACCTTTTTTGGCTGAACCTTCGAGATCTAATTTCCCTCTACTTTCTACGAAAACCCAAGTCTACAATCTCTAGGCATTGACAAGTTAATCCCTTGTCACTAAGGAGCCTTGTTAAGAATAAATGATTGGCACTATGGACACTATGGCATGCTTCTAGATATGTTTGCTAGCCCAAAACTTTCAAAACAAGCTAAGACTTGTCTCCAAACACCTCAAACCAAACACCCACCATACCTACCTATGTGGCACTTGCTACTCCAAGTATAATATGTGTGCTATGCCTCAAAATACTTTTAAATATTTCTTTTGTGTATTTTTAATCTCATGAGAAAGTAAGGTGTGGGGTGATACCTCTATAGAAAGTTATGTGTTTGACAAATTATGAGTAGGTTGTTAAGTAGGAACCATATGTTGACATGGGGAACACTTTCAACATTGCACTAAAGTTGTTGTCATGTTTAAGCTCTTGGTTATGGGTGACGATCTTGTGTCAAATAAAGGGGGTTATCATGCAAAATACTAGAGTATGCATATATGTTAGAGAAAAGGATTGGGCCGCTAATGGAATCCATGCAAAACAATCATGGTGAAAGTTTGCAGCATGGGCATCCTCAATCTCCTTTCATAAAATAAAAGGAAAATAAAAAAGCGTAAATTATAAGTGGATGTCCATTTGTATGTTGTCCTATATTCCCGATGTGAAATGGCCCTCGAAAGTCTAGATTATCCAATTTCCTTGGGCACTTTGTACAACAGTGATGCATGTAAAATTCATGCATGAACTTTGTAGTTTGTTGACACATATACCCACCTATTTGCAACATATATATATTATATCAATGTTTATATTGATTTTTAGGGATTTACCAAAGATCCTCTTTATTTGGGTTATAACTCTGCAGGACATGAAAAACTTGTTTTCTGTATTTTTGACTTGTAGGGACCTAAACGGAGTCAAATTGAGTTAGGATTTTGGGGACGTCAATATTTCATCAAGAGAAGCATCTAGAGCGCTTGGACCTCACGGGAGGGGCCCAGAGACCCAAAAGAGGTGTGGTGGTGCGCCTAGGCAAGGAGGGCGCGCTACCCATGCTCTTTTGGGCCTCAGCCGTCCGCTTCACCCGATTCTTTTGCCCACGAACTTCGTTTGACCTAAAACCCATATATATACACAACTAGGGTTTCCTCGAAGAGAGCGCAGAAACAGAGAAACACCAAACACAGACAGAACCAACAAAGATTATTGGAGGGGGAAACTCCGTCGAAGCCGCCGCCGGAGGGATCTCCACTTTCTCCAACATCTCCACCATCATCACCATGATGAAGAGGGAGCAGTCCATCTATCTCTCTCTCTTGTTCTTTATAGATGGTAGTACCATATGAGGTGCCCAACATGATTAGGGTCATATATATAATTCCTATGTGGTGGATCTTTATTCTATGATATTGATATATGAGATTGAAACCTATTATTGATGTATTGATAGATGCATATCATGTACCCCGTTCTTAAGTGCTTGTTCTGATCCAACTTATGTGCAAGAACATGTATGGGGAGAAGTCTGTATTAGATGGAGTAGCATCTGGAACTAGTAGGAAAAGGCTCATTAGTGGCGCGCCAAAAACCACATTCTGTGGCGCACGGGCGGTGCGCCACAGAAACTTTGCCATAAAAATAAGATTTCTGTGGCGCACTGGCACATGCGCCACAGAATTAAGGTTTCTGTGGCGCACGAGGGCTTAGGTGCGCCACGGAAAAAGGTGTGCCACATAATTGATTTTCAGTGCGCCAGAGAATTTGCTCGTATTATACACGATTTTGTATTGCCTGCTATAAACATACAAGTTATATACAACAATATACTAGTTATATAGAATAACATACAAAAATATGCAGATGTAATATAAATAGCATGTACATTGCACAAATATAATATAGACATCATCATCACATTACTTAGATTCCGATCGAGATACATATATAGTGGCAAGTGTCAAATGTTTTACATACAAATCTTAATTCATACAAATTTCACAATTTCGAGATACAAAGTGGTCTTCATCCGGTTCCTCCTTTGCTCCCTCCTCTCTACCCACCAGGCTCGCTTGCATCGGGGTCTTCATCCGGTTCCTACTATGATTAAAATGGAAGAAAGTGAGACCAAGTGAGACCAACAAGTCCGATGCACAAGAGAAATGGAATAAATGCCTCATACATTGTTGGTCAACACAAATATTAACATTCAGGGATGGCGTAAGTGAGACCAAGTCCGATGCACTGGAGATTAATATCTGTGTTGTCTTACCAGGCTCACTTACGCCACCCCCGAGTGTACGGTGACCAAGCATTTTAATCATCGGCATTTTGAAAATACCAAAGCAAATGGAATGGCAAGGGCCTCATACATTGTTGGTCGAAACAAATATTAACATTTAGGGAAGGTGTCAGCGAGGCCAGGTAGGATGCACAAGAGATTGATATTTGTGTCATCGCACCAGGCTCACTGGCGCCTCCCCCAAGTGTGTAGTGACCACAAAATTTAATCATCGACACTAAAATGGAAGAAAGGCCAATGCAATTAAGAAGTGCCAACTCAAATAAGAGATAAGTAGCTAGTATGAACTAAATGGAATGCCTCATACTTTGTTGGTCGAAACAAATATTAACATTCAGGGATGGGGTCAGCGAAGCCAAGTAGGATGCACAAGAGATTGATATTTGTGCCATCACACTAGGTTCACTGGCCCCACCCCAGAGTGTACAAGTGACCAAACATTCTAATCATCGGCCAATGCAATTAAGAAGTGCCAACTCAAATAAGAGACAAGTAGATAGTATGAAATAAATGGAATGCCTCATACTTTGTTGGTCAAAACAAATATTAACATTCCGGGATGGTGTCAGCGAGGCCAGGTAGGATGCACAAGAGATTGATATTTGTGCCATGACACCAGGCTCACTGGCGCCACCCCAGAGTGTATAGGTGACCAAACATTCTAATCATCGGCCCTAAAATGGAAGAAAGAGCCAAGTGGTATCAACTGGAAAGCATATGCCTCATACTTTGTTGGTCGAAACAAATATTAACATTCAGGGATGGAGTAAGTGAGGCCAGGTAGGATGCACAAGAGATTGATATTTGTGCCATCACACCAGGCTCACTTGCTCCACCCCCGAGTGTACGAGTGACCAAACATTCTAATCATCGGCACTAAAATGGAAGAAAGAGCCAAGTGGTATCAACTAGATATCATATGCCTCATATTTTGTTGTTCGAAACAAATATTCACATTCCGAGACGGAGTAAGCGAGGCCGGTAGGATGCACAAGAGATTGATATTTGTGCCATCACACCAGGATCACTTACGCCGCCCCGGAGTGTATAGGTGACCAAACATTCTAATCATCGGCACTAAAATGGAAGAAAGAGCCAAGTGGTATCAACTAGATATCATATGCCTCATATTTTGTTGGTCGAAACAAATATTCACATTCCGTGACGGCGTAAGCGAGGCCGGTAGGATGCACAAGAGATTTTGTGCCATCACACAAGGCTCGCTTGCGCCGCCCCGGAGTGTATAGGTGACCAAACATTCTAATCATCGGTACTAGCTAAAATGGAAGAAAGAGCCAAGAGGTATCAACTAGATATCATATGCCACATACTTTGTTGGTCAAAACAAATATAAACATTCAGGGATGGCATAAGCGAAGCCAAGTAGGATGCACAACAAATTGATATTTGTGCCATCACACCAGGTTCACTCACACCACCCTAGAGAGTAGTGATCGACCGAACATTCTAATCATCGGCAAGTACAAAAACACCACCAAACCAGCAACCATGGTGACATAAGTCAAGATGCTCAAACACACATAGCATGGAGCAGATGCTCCAAAGGGATTATTCATCACTTGGTATAGACTAGTGATGCTGGAAAAATAGAGGCCAAGCAAGAACCAGTAAATCCAGTAAGTGATAGATATGCCTAAACAAGCAAGAACACATAGCATATCATAGCTAACCAGATGAGACAAGTCTTGGTAGGCAACTGAATCACCTATCACCACCTAGCCTTTTAAAACCATCAGAAAGTATCCATTTTCTTCAAAGGATACCACAGTGGCATTCATTTATATGATCCCCTACTGTGGATATCTCTATTTTCATCAAAACCAACCAAATGTCCAACTTTGAGATTCAACCAGCAACACAAACAAGCAAGCAATCCATCATAAGCATGCTCAAACACACATATATAGCATGGAGCAGATGCTCCAAAGGGATTATTCATCACTTGGTATAGACCAAATGATGCTGGCAAAAGAGAGGCCAAGCAAGAACCAGAAAATCCAGTAAGTGATAGATATGCCTAAACAAGCAAGAACACATAGCATATCCCAGCTAACCAGATGGGACAAGTCCTCGGTAGCCAACTGAATCACCTAGCACCACCTAGCCTTTTAAAACCATCAGAAACAATCCATTTTCTTCAAAGGATACCACAGTGGTATTCATTTACATGATCCCCTACTGTGGATATCTCTATTTTCATCAAAACCAACCAAATGTCCAACTTTGAGATGCAACCAGAAACACAAACAAGCAAGCAATCCATCATAAGCATGCTCAAACACACATAGCATGGAGCAGATGCTCCAAAGGGATCATCAGATTCTACTGGTAACCAAGTATTGATCATCAGTATGCAATAATCCTTCCACAGTAAGCCATACAACAGTGGGAGCAACCAGATGAAACAATGAACCACTGCTGAGGTTACATCAACCATAAATTCATCCAAGCCAACAATAAATAGAAATTTATCATTACTCAGTTGAGTTCAAAACAAAGCTGGGGTACCCAACACTAGTTTCCATCCAAGCTATGGAATTAGGCAACAACAATCATACCAGGATGCTATGGAAGCATCAGGCACATCACCAAAACCCTCCAGCATTCTTTTACAAGCATGAGAGGTCACCAATACATGGTGAGAAGCTACAAAGACATAGCAATAGCATAGGACATCAATCAATGATAGCTGCAGCAGCAATATCATAGGACATCAAGCAATGACAGCTGCAGCAGACACAAGCATAGGACAGCAAGCAATGCCAGCTGCAGCACACACAAGCAATAGCAACAGTAGTTCACCAGGAATGGTGAGAAGCTACAATAGCATGCATCTAGCTGCAGCAGCAATGACAGCCGGGGTGGAGGAGGAGGAGGACTCAGTAGAGCATGCTTCTAGCCGCAGCATTTCATCGAGCACTTTGTGCTCGCGCGGGAGAGGAAGTGATAAGGGTGGCCCAATGTTCTCAGTAAGAAACGGTGGTGATGATGATCACGGGGTGATTGCAGCGGAGGTAACTTGATGAAGTGGATGATAACTTGTATGACGCAACGAGATCTCGCGATTGGTCCCTGTCGCCAATGCAACAGCTCTCAACCCTGCAAGATATTCGCAACTCCACACACTTGCGCACGTAGCCACCGACCACGAAGTGGTAAGTTGCAACCTTCTAATTCCCAATGGAACGGCAGATCACACAAGACTTTCAGATCTACACAATATCAAGCAATATGGTGTAGGGGATTCAATAGTTTTGTAGAGCAACCAACTAAGAACTAGGGTTTATCTTAAACATGGTCTAAAGCAACTTGTGGAACGTCCTGGGCACTTATATAGGCGTCCGGGACTACCTCAGATTGAAAAAGTACGAAAATAACCGACCCAGAATAGATCTGGTCGAGACAGACTCGGACACGGCCGGTCAGGGGGTCGGTCGACCGGCCCTGGGACCGGGCTGGCCGGTTGAAACCGGGCTAGGGACCGGGTGCCGACCGGGCGCAGGGTTTTCGGCTCAGTACCCCGCCCAGTCTGCGTCAGCAGGACGCCCGGTTGGCGCCGGGGTGGTTCCGGTGTGCCGCCCGGTCGGACCGGGCCAGGGACCGGGCGTGCCGGCGTGGAGGCCGGTCTGACCGGGTGCTGGGCCGGCCTGGACTGCGTCTTCCCATCTCGCGCATGCCTCCCGCTCCTCCCTCGCGCGTCCATTGGATATCTTCATGTCCAGCTCCACGTCCATCTTGACGTCCTTCTTCACGTCCAGCTGCTCCTCTCCTCCTCGTGCGATGCTTGTCTCCTCTTCATACCTGATGATACACAAATAACAAGACTTAGGCAGTATAAAGTTCTCATCAATCAAAGTATCGTTTAGGAACAAGTTCACATGTTGTTTAAGTAGCTTCGCACGAGCCCTTGTAATAGGTCCAATCCGAACTTCATTGGACTTGAGCTTCACAATAGGTTCATCTTCAGTTGGTAATGACAGAGGTAGTAGTGAGGTAGGGATGTCCTCATCATCTCCCCCTTCAAAAGGCGTCGACCTCGACGCTCCAAGGCCTTCTCCTTCATACGGTGTCGAATCAGCAACATTGAAAGAATTACTGACACCAAACTCATCAAATGTAAGATCTATCGAGTATGCATTATCATTGATCTTGGCAAGCACTTTGTAAGGACCAGCACCACGAGGAAGCAACTTGGACTTCCGTAGCTTCGGGAACCTATCCTTGCGAAAATGTACCTAGACCATATCACCAGGCTTGAACAACATCTCCTTGCACTTCTTGTTCATCCTTGCAGCATTGCTCTTGCCTTTCTTTTCTATCAACTCTTTAGTCTTCACATGTATTTTCCGTACAAAATCCGCCCTCTTGGATGCCTCCATATTAACTCTCTCATGTATGGGCAAAGGCAACAAGTCAAGTGGAGTAATGGGTTTGAAACCATACACCACCTCAAAAGGACACAACTTCGTGGTAGAATGTAGGGTATGGAGAACTTAGGCTTACCCAAACCATCTTCCTCATCATGTCCACGACCGGGACGTCCAAGTTCAGCCCAACCACGAGGACGGTTACCACGGTGTGCACCACGAGCATTGTGTGCGTCATCTTGAAGCTCAGGATCTTCGCCATCTTGTTGTTGTTGGGTCAAATTCTCAATAGCTAGTCACAAATTTGCAAGATTGCGCTGTATATCCGTCATTTGATCTTTCATTGTAGTGACGGTCTCACATGTAGTATCCAGCTTCTGGAGATCCCTTGGACCGTTCCCCTAAGCTCATCACCTTGAGCGTGGAATTCACGCCGCATCTCATTATGAAGAGCTTCATACTCCCTCATTGTGATGATATCTGCAGCACTCTTGTTTTCCTGGTTAACAATTTTTTGATCACTAGCAGACATGATTAGTAGGTTAGTGCACTAAATCAATAATATATGGTGGTACTCTCACAACTCACTCAAAAACTGATAAGAAAAGGAGATCTTACCATTCCAAAGTAAATTAGTGTTGCTTACCACTTATAGTAACAACTAGTGCACGGATGTAGCGAAGCGAATATCAAGGGTATAAGAACAAATCACACGACAAAGCAGGGTATATGTGGGGCTGTAGGTGGGCTACCTATTTGCACCAATAACAAGCTCTAGCGCTGACCGTAGACAACCAATGATACTCACACAAGGCGATAAATGTGGCAATGCAACTATATGGAGGAAAGGTTGCAATGCACTCGAGAGACACTAGCAAAGCTCAACGAAACAAGCACAAGATTGCTCAACTACGGGTGCAGTAAAGAAAACTTAGGCCTTCACTCGATTCTACTAGCACTTCACTTTTCTTTTTGTATTTTCTTTTTATAACGCAACTATGTAGCTCTTTTTGCTTCTTTTCAATTTTCTCTTTTTTTTGATTTTATGACACAACTCCTTGATAACACGGCCAACAAGATATGAAAAGCACCAAAACCCTAACGAGCAGCCTGTCGAGCGGTAAAACTAGCCTCTTCTGGGGAAGTTCCTAGTCACGTATATCGATAGGCTGTGTCTATGGCTGGGAACAAGCACACTGTACGCTATGTGGACTCGGAGTAACAAAAATGAAATTAAATGATAAAGGAGACTCAAACCCTAACAATACTAGATGCAAGAAAAAGATACACAAAAACAACTACGAAAAGCAACTAAAACTTGAAATTAGTACAGTCTAAAGCTATGGCGAACTCTAACCCTAACTTTTTATGGCTTTTTCTGGATAGGAAACACTCACAACTCAACTATGGGGTGGATTGTGGATGGCTTACCGAGGGAACCCGAGAATCTGATACCAAGATGATAAGGGGTGGCCCAATCTTCTCAGTAAGCAACGGTGGTGATGATGATCACGGGGTGATTGGAGTGGAGGTAACTTGATGAAGTGGATGATAACTTGTACGACACAACGAGATCTCTCGATTGGTCCCTGTCGCAATTGCAAAAGCTCTCAACCTTGCAAGATATTCGCAACTCCACACACTTGCGTACGTAGCCGCCGACCACGAAGCGGTAAGTTGCAACCTTCTAATTCCCAATGGAACATCAGATCACACAAGACTTTTAGATCTACACAATATCAAGCAATATGGTGTAGGGGATTCAATAGTTTTGCAGAGCAAACAACTAAGAACTAGGGTTTATCTTAAACGTGGTCTATAGCAACTTGTGGGACGTCCTGGGAACTTATATAGGCGTCCGGGACAACCTTGGGTCGAAAAAGTACGAAAATAACCGACCCAGAATAGATCTGGTCGAGACAGACTCGGACACGGCCGGTCACGGGGCCGGTCGACCGGGCCTGGGACTGGGCTGGGAGGTTGAAACCGGGCTAGGGAACGGGTGCCGACCGGTCTGCGTCAGCAGGATGCCCAGTTGGCGCCGGGGTGGTTCCGGCGTGCCGCCCGGTCGGACCGGGCCAGGGACCGGGCGCGCCGGCGTGGCGGCCGGTCTGACCGGGTGGTGGGCCGGCCTGGACTGCGTCTTCCCCTCTCGCGCATGCCTCCCGCTCCTCCCTCGCGCGTCCATGGGATATCTTCATGTCCAACTCCATGTCCAGCTCCACGTCCATCTTGACGTCCTTCTTCACATCCAGCTGCTCCTCTCCTCCTCGTGCGATGCTTGTCTCCTCTTCATACATGATGATACACAAATAACAGGACTTAGGCAGTATAAAGTTCTCATCAATCAAAGTATCGTTTAGGAACAAGTTCACCTGTTGTTTAAGTAGCTTCGCACGAGCCCTTGTAATAGGACCAATCCGAACTTCATTGGACTTGAGCTTCACAGCAGGTTCATCTTCAGTTGGTAATGACGGAGGTAATAGTGAGGTAGGGATGTCCTCATCAGGAAGAGGGAGGGGAGGGGAGGGGTGGGGAGAGTGCTCACCGACGACAGGGGTGGAGGAGGAGGTTGACGACGACGGCAGGGGTGGAGGAGGAGGAGGACGCGGCGGCTCCTCTTCCTTGACGTGGCGCCAACCCGTCCTCCTTGACGCTGGTGGCAGGGATGGGTGGAGCGTGGCGGCATGCGGCCCTCGCGGAGGAAGGCGGCGGCGACGGCATCGCTCACCATGGAAGGCGGCGGCGCACGTCGGTAGTGAGAGGGGAGAGAGGGGGTACGGGCGAGGAAGGGGGTACGGCATGATATAAAAGACGCTATTTCTATGGTGCACCAGCACCAGTGCGCCACCAAAATACTTATTTCTGTGGCGCACCAGTACCAGTGCGCCACAGAAACACATAAATAAGTATTTCTGTGGCGCACCCACTCCTATGCGCCACAGAAATAACGACACCAATTATTGGTGGTGGCAGGATATGGGCCTCACCTTATTTCTGTCGCGCATGGTCTCGTAGTGCGCCACAAAAATAAGCTATTTTTGTGGCGCACCGTGGTTGGTGCGCCACAAAAAAAATTTCCGTGGCGCATAATTGGCTAGCGCGCCACAAAACTAAGATCTCACTTATAAGGCTTTTCCTACTAGTGTGGTGGTGATTGAATAGTGACAACAAATTCATGATATACTATGGTATTTACACTTCTTTTTATGACTCACCAGGGATAAAGTGAATACATGTTCTATGTTTATCATGTAACATTGTGATAATCTTGTTACTTCAAGGTAGAATATTTGATATTCAAACATTATGTCATATTTCTTAAGCCTATAGTCTATTGATTCTTAATTCATGATTGCTTGGAGTTTTCCTTTTCTTGAGGAGTATAAGAGGGATGTGTTGTATCATATCTATGTCAGGGCGTAATGCCCATATGAATGCTTATCAAACACATATTGAAGTTCCACCAACATTATGCCATTGATGAATTTTTAGTGTCCACTACAACTTAAAAAGAGAGTAGACAAGTGAACCCATGAACCCCGATCCACTTTAAATCACTAGAAACACCTTTCCAACACTTTTACCTTGCTTTAAATTTTCCACTACTATTTTATCAGAAAATACCAAAAATATTATCTTCACATACACACTCAAAATCCAAATACCCTATTGTTTACTTTACACACATTGCTTAATGTGATAATCTGGTGCTTGCAACTTAATACTGGAAGGGGTTCGGACGATAACCGGGAGGTGGATTATTAGTCATAGACGCAATTGGATTACGGTATATGTATTATATTGTAATGCCCAATCAAATCTCATAGTAATCATCTTGTCATGTATGGTCAGTATTCTGTCAATTTCCCAACTTTAATTTGTTCACCTAGCATGTGTTATCACCAGAATTTGACCAAGTCAGAGGTGGGCCACGATCAAGATGGGCTTGAAGATTATATACGGAAGAAATACGTAGATCGGCCTTATATGCAAAGTTGGGCTAGATTGCCCATATATCTGTAATATATAGATCATATCTTAGATACAATTTTACCCGTGCACGGTTAGGTGCACGCCTAAGTTAGGAAGTCCCCTGGACTATAAATATGTATCTAGGGTTTATGGAAAAAACAACAACCAACGTTCAACCAACAAATCAATCTCGGCGCATCGCCAACTCCTTCGTCTCGAGGGTTTCTACCGGTAAGCAACATGCTGCCTAGATCGCATCTTGCGATCTAGGCAGCACAAGCTTTATGTTGTTCATGCGTTGCTCGTACTGAAGCCTTGTTGATGGCGAGCAACGTAGTTATCATAGATGTGTTAGGGTTAGCATAGTTCTTCGCGTAACATGCTATCGTAGTGCAACCCTTGCATGTCTAGCCGCCCTCACACCTATCTTAGGTGTGGGGGCGGCACCCCGCTTGATCATTATTTAGTAGATCTGATCCGTTACGGTTGCTCCTTGTTCATCAAGGATTAGTTTAATATCTGCAATAGTTAGGCCTTACAAAGGGCTGGAGGATCCAGCGGCACGTAGAGTGTCGTTCGCTAGTCCTAGACAGGATGTTCCGGGGATCAACCTCGTGTTGGTTTTTAGGCCTTGTCTAGGATCGGCTTATGATCACCGTGCGTGGCCGCGAGGCCCAATCCTGAGTAGGATGATCCGATTATGCGGTGAAAACCCTAAATCGTCGTAGATCTCATTAGCTTTATCTTGATCAAGCAGGACCACCATATATTCGTGCACCTCGTACGAATCATGGGTGGATCGGCTCCTTGAGCCGATTCACAGGATAACCTGAGAGCCGATCGAGGCTCGTATTTAATGTTTACGTGTATGCCATGCAGGAAACTAAGCGAGGCATCTCCATCACCTTCCTGACCAGGTATAGGTCAGGTGGCACGCCCTTGCATCAGCATCAGACGTGTGTACCAGAAGGCTTTGCGGGCCGTCGCTCGGAGGGACCTCGGCCAGCCGCAGCCCTAGGTTGTTCCCGGCTCTACGGTGTTGCCCGTCGCTGCCCGCCGGTGGGTTTTGGCAGCAACACATTCTGGCACGCTCGGTGGGACAAGCTTCTACATCAACCACATCGCCATCTACATCTGAGATGGCGGACGGCACGCCAGTCACGCACGAGGGTCGGCCATAAAAGGAGAGTATGGCGCCCCAAACGAAGGGAAGCCGGTGATGAGACATCGGCTGGCACGACGAGATGTAAGCCTCTTTTGAGCCATACAACCAAGATAGGGGCTAATTCAGCAGCTGCCCCGTATTATCTTTGCCATACGCTTCGCCTGCGTTCAGCGTCGATCTAACGGGTGACGGAAGACTGGAGTATGGGGGTTACATCGGCTGGCAAGTTCAGGGAAATCAGCATTGGTCCTGACTGCAGAGCCGATGTTCAGGAATAATCCTACCGATAACCGCAGAACCGATATCTGCAGTGACCTGACAGATTCGGCTCGGGGGGCACATGATCAGGCAGACAGACGCATAGGCAATGAAATATTAGGAGCCAATGGAAAATCTGCTAGTAAAAAAAAATGTAGCAAGTACAGCCGAAGTAGATGCATCGGTACTCCTCAAGTTCAACGAAACGTTTGTCTCTGGGGGCCCTACCGAAGAAACGCGTCGAGGGCGTGAAGGGCGTCAACTCGGATGCGATCTACCTCAGCGATCTCAGCCTCGTCGTCCTCGTCTTTACCCGTCACCAGCTGGCTGCTCAGGGTACGAATTTCAGCCAGATCGGTCTTCAGATCGGCTGTGAGGCCTTTTGCTTCATCTTGAGAACGGGCAATAAGAGCTTCCTTTTCTTGGATGAGCTGCTTGGTCACCCTGACCCTCTCTTCAAGGCTCTCCAGCTCCTTGCGCAGGGCCTCGAGTTCGGCACGATTGGCAGAAGTGTCCGTCTTAGCGTCCAGAGCAGCCTTCTTCTCGTTGAGCCGTCGACACTTTTCAGCAATATCGGCTCTCAGTGGAAGCTGGGTGTGGCGAAGAGTAATCCTTTGTCGAGCCGATTGCACCCTTGACTTAAAAACCGACAGGGTAACAGCGGGCCAGAGCTTCACTTGCAGTGTCATGGGGAGACGGGGCTGGATATCCTCGAGGATGCCTTTGACTTCCTCGGAATTTTCAATCAGGTTCTCAGTTGAGGAAGAAAGCAAGTCTTTGAGACGCTGGAGTGGACCATGGACCGTACTAGGACTCGGCTCTCCACTTGCCTTGGAAGAAGTTGGTTCGATGGATTCTGGATCGAACGTCAGCAAGCTCGAGAGATCACAACCCTGATAGGGCAAACAAAGTGAGTTTAGCATGCAATGAAGAAATTGATGAAGCCAAGGAGGAGGGGCATACCTCTCCCAGGGTAGGAGGAACAGCCGATGTAGTTACGATCGGCTTTTCTGTGGACTTGGATGGGTCAGCCACTTGGGCAGCCGCGATCGTCGAGGTGGCTAGGTGCAGGGTGGCGGACGGCATCGGTACCTCCTCAACATCTCCGCTAGAAGTTTCTTCGGTCTGCAGGAGGAAGTGATTAGTCAATCCAAATGACAACGGGTTAGCATGAAGTATGACCAGGGAGGTAATTACATTTGAGACCTCCTGGCTTGATGAAGAGGCTCGTGGGTTCTTACGAGCCCTTTTGACGCAGCGGCGCTTCGTGCGTGACCCCGATCTGGTCGGGGCTTGGGGAGCAGGAGGTTTAGGGATCGACCTTTTCTTAGAAGCCGGCGCTGGTGAAGCCGTCTGGCTTTGGGTGGTAGACCTCTCGGAATTGCCCGAGCTCGAGTCCCCCTGACTGGATTCTTCGGCCCCGCTGGAGGTTTCTTCGATGGAAGGCTGTAGGAAAGAATACGAGCGTATTGTAAAGGATTTGGAAAGTGGATAAACGTGGGCAGGGCCTGAACCAACTTACACGCAGGCTTTCTTGTGTAGGAGCTTTACGCTTCAGGGTTTTCCTGGCAGCCACCTTCCTCACTGCCGTCCTCGCCTGAGTCGAGGCTCGGGGGGCAACTGGCCCCGGAGATGCTTTATTTTTGGGAGCCGATTTCGGTGAAATCGGCTGACTCTGCATTATGACTTTCTTCAGGGGCGACGAGCTCTGGCAGAAGAGAACCACTGGTGCCGGAGGAAGGAATTCGAAAGGGGAACCATCGGCTTGTGTGGGAGCCGGACCATCTTGTTGCTGACAGGAGATGGAGTCAGGTCACAAACAATCACCATAATGCTGTTACAAGAAATGTTTAAGTAATGGTACCTGGTCTGCAGGGATGTCATACTCGGCATCAAGTTCTCTCAGCAACGGTCCTAGAGCCCTCCTGAAAACGTGGGTCTTCCACATGGACCACCAAGTTTCGAAACCGTCGGTGGTGAAGGAGAAACGGAGGTCGCGGGGAATTGGAATGGCCAAAGCGTCAAAGAAGGTATAACACCTTTGAGCAGTAAGGATGTCAGGCAGTTCAGCTCTACTTGCTGTCAGGTGATGCAAGAAGAAGTGTGGAGGCACCTGTCCGAGACCAAGCTGTCGGGCTGCTACTACCGGTTGATAACACTCATAACCGGGCTTGATGATCCGGTTCGAGGTACTCATGCCGACAGGGAGGAAGCAAGGACGAATCATGATGGAGTACAAATGTTGGGTGCTGGCGTCATCGGCAAAGTCATCCAATCGGAAAGAGATTGGGTTTTCAAAATTTGCCGATTCAGTATAAGGGTGGAACAGGGGGTTGTCCAAACCTTGGAAGAAAATCTTAAACCACCCTGCTGCTTCTTTAGGGATCAGCCTGCTGCCTGGGAGACCATACAGGGCTTGGCCATAGCTGGTGCATCGAATTTCCTTTCCATTTACATCCGGAAAGGTGCAGGTGGTCAGCGGTGGGAAGTCTGGGATTTGGTTTTGGAAGTATAGTTGGGCCCACAACTGAATAAACCACCAGGGGCCGCCAGTTTTAATTGTCTTTTGAGAAAACAGTTTGACAGACATCAGTTGAAGGGATCGATAGACCTCTCCAAGAAACAGTTTGCCTAGGCCGAGTTGGGTGCCTTTGGCAACTTCATAGGCCAGGGAGAGGTAGTTCTTGGTGGGAGCAAGTGATGGGCCACAGAATATGAAGTGCTCCAGCCAGAAGTTCAGGAAGGCTGTGTGTTCCCTCTCTGTCACGGGGCCTTTGTTTTTCATATAACGATTGAGATAGGCGCCCCAGCTGGTACACTCTTTTTTAGAGGAAAGAGTGAAAGGGACTTTTGGCAGTTTGAATGCAGAAGGGCTGGGGGATGCAATGTCTAGGCCTGTGATCATGGCCACATCCAGCAGAGTCGGGGTCATAGGGCCATGGCCAAACATGAAGCAGTTCAGTGCATCAGACCAAAAGTAGCCGATGGTTTTCAGGATGTTCTCATTCTTCTCAAGAGGAGATAATGATAATGACAAGGCATCGGCTATCCCTATGGTTTCCCAAGTGGCATAATGGGTTTTTGATACTCCATTGTACCATGCCACCCAACCCTCAGGAGGATTAGGCCAGGCTCGCAAGCAGTCGGCCCAGGAAGTCAGATCTAGGTTCTGACTCACGAAGGGGATTCTGTTAGCTTCGCATGAAATTAACAGGGCGGTACTCTCGGAAGAACGAGGACCGAGGCACATCAAATTTGCGAGAGAAGGATGTGGCAGAAGAATGTCTGAAACCTAAATTAGTAGCGGAGCGAAACATTAATCCAGGTGTTTGCCATTAATCCCATGTCAAGTCGAATGGCGAGAGGAGGTTGAGGATTACCTTCAGACCAGAAGCCGTGGTGTCGGTGTTGGATGATTCCGCCATGGGATGCGTTGAAGGAATTGGGGGCGGCGCGGTCGAGATCTGTGTAGGTGGTTTTGAGTTGGAACTGCTCAGGCGGCGATTTGGGGATCTGAGTTTGCCTTTTAGAATGAGGTCGCAGGTTACCGTTTGGAAGGGCGGCTAGGTCGACTTTACTCGTGTTTTTATGATAGAGACCGGTGCGATGCCATCGGCTCTTTTTGGAGATTTGGTGACTTTGACTATCGGCAAAACAGTTGACTGAAAATACTTCTTCATTAACAAAGGAGGGTTTTTTACAATGAAGAGCCGATTGCTCAAAGAAAGATGAACAAAAGAAGAGCCGATTGCTCGCGTACTACTAGTCCTATGTCACTGATCCTCGCTGCCCTCGTCGTCGGTGTCGTAGCTGTCACCGGCGCTACTTCCGGAGAACTCCTCGTCACTGCTGCCCCAGCCTTCGATCGGAGCTTCTTCCTCTTCGTCATCATCGTCATCTTCACTATCTACCCAAGCGCGGAGGCGCTTCGCCGGCGGGTACCCAGCGGAGGAGGAGGAATCATCTTCCTCCTCTTCTTCCTCCATATCCTCGTCTTCCTCTTCCTTATCAGAGGAAGTGGGGTTCCTCCATGAGGGAAGGTCATCCTCGTTTTCGCTCTCCAGTTCCCCTTCAACGAGGAGGTGGAGGTCGCCTTCCTCATCGGTCAGGGGCATGTTGCCATCTGATATGAGATCGAAGTCCCACTCAGGCTCCGACATTGGCTCGCTTGGGGAAGAAGATTGGAAAGAGAGGCCGGAGGAGACGGAGGAAGAAGAAGACATTGCTACAGGGAAAGAGGGTTTTTGATGCCGATAGCTAAAACAGAGGAAGGGGATGAAGGAGGCTAGTCAATCGGCACAGTTTAATAAGGAGGAGCCTAATGGGGGTTTAAAGCCATTGCAGTTTCGAAGGAAGTGGTGCTAAAGTTATCAAATTTTGCAAGAGGTCGAGGAGGCAAGGCATCAGGATGAAGGATACTGCAACGGTTCTGCCACGACATGACCTGACGAATAAAAAGCAGAGTGATTTTGGAATTACCGATTCCAAAACCAGGGGGGCATGTGTTATCACCAGAATTTGACCAAGTCAGAGGTGGGCCACGATCAAGATGGGCTTGAAGATTATATACGGAAGAAATACGTAGATCGGCCTTATATGCAAAGTTGGGCTAGATTGCCCATATATCTGTAATATATAGATCATATCTTAGATAGAATTTTACCCGTGCACGGTTAGGTGCACGCCTAAGTTAGGAAGTCCCCTGGACTATAAATATGTATCTAGGGTTTATGGAAAAAACAACAACCAACGTTCAACCAACAAATCAATCTCGGCGCATCGCCAACTCCTTCGTCTCGAGGGTTTCTACCGGTAAGCAACATGCTGCCTAGATCGCATCTTGCGATCTAGGCAGCACAAGCTTTATGTTGTTCATGCGTTGCTCGTACTGAAGCCTTGTTGATGGCGAGCAACGTAGTTATCATAGATGTGTTAGGGTTAGCATAGTTCTTCGCGTAACATGCTATCGTAGTGCAACCCTTGCATGTCTAGCCGCCCTCACACCTATCTTAGGTGTGGGGGCGGCACCCCGCTTGATCATTATTTAGTAGATCTGATCCGTTACGGTTGCTCCTTGTTCATCAAGGATTAGTTTAATATCTGCAATAGTTAGGCCTTACAAAGGGCTGGAGGATCCAGCGGCACGTAGGGTGTCGTTCGCTAGTCCTAGACAGGATGTTCCGGGGATCAACCTCGTGTTGGTTTTTAGGCCTTGTCTAGGATCGGCTTATGATCACTGTGCGTGGCCGCGAGGCCCAATCCTGAGTAGGATGATCCGATTATGTGGTGAAAACCCTAAATCGTCGTAGATCTCATTAGCTTTATCTTGATCAAGCAGGACCACCATATATTCGTGCACCTCGTACGAATCATGGGTGGATCGGCTCCTTGAGCCGATTCACAGGATAACCTGAGAGCCGATCGAGGCTCGTATTTAATGTTTACGTGTATGCCATGCAGGAAACTAAGCGAGGCATCTCCATCACCTTCCTGACCAGGTATAGGTCAGGTGGCACGCCCTTGCATCAGCATCGGACGTGTGTACCAGAAGGCTTTGCGGGCCGTCGCTCGGAGGGACCTCGGCCAGCCGCAGCCCTAGGTTGTTCCCGGCTCTACGGTGTTGCCCGTCGCTGCCCGCCGGTGGGTTTTGGCAGCAACAACATGTTATTTATCTTTTGGAGAGACACCTCTAGTGAACTGTGGACCTCGATCATTTCCTTTACACTGATAAATTCATCAACTACAATCATGTTCTGTTTACTTACTGTAAGCTCTGTTCTCTTTAATTACTGCAAACATCTCCTTCCACTCGATACATTTAATCCTTTGTGTTCAGCAAAACCGGTGAGATTGACAACCACGCTGTAAGTTGGGGCAAAGTATTTTGGTTGTGTTGTGTGCAGGTTCCACATAGTTGCTGACGCCGGTAGTGCGCCTTGCTACTAGTCAGCTAGCAACACCTTCAGAAGTCACGTTTTTCTCCTACTGGTCGATTAAACATTGGTTTCTTACTGAGGGTAAACTTTCTACTGTGCTCATCACACCTTCCTCTTGGGGTTCCCCAACGTGATTGCCAACTTCCACGGCAGCGCCATCAATACTTTTATGGCGCCGTTGCTAGGGAGGAAGAGGATTTCTGTAAGGGGAATCTCTCATCTCCAATCTCTTTACTTTTATAGTTTTGCTTAGTTTACTTTATTTTGTCTTGTTTGCTTCATTATATCAAAAACACAAAAAAATTAGTTTCTATTATAGCTGTTATTTCTGTTACTTAGTTTTAATTTTGCTAAAATGGGTTTGCTGAAAATACTAACTTGTGTGACTTTACTAGCACCAACAACAATGATTTTATTTGTACATGTATTGCTTCACCTGCTCCCGAAGCAGCCTTATATGAAATTAAACCTGCTTTATTAAATCTTGTTATGAAAGAGCAATTTTCTGGTATTAGTACTGAAGATGCCGCTTCTCACCTTAATAATTTTGTTGAACTTTGTGAGATGGAAAAATATAAAGATATAGATGGTGACATTATTAAACTGAAATTGTTTTCTTTCTCTTTGAGAGGTAGAGCTAAAGATTGGTTGCTATGTTTGCCTAGAAATACTTGGATTAAATGCAAAGATGGTTTTATTGAAAATATTATCTTCCTGCTAAGATTATATCTTTGAGAAGTTACATAATGAAATTTAGACAATTTCATAATGAACATGTTGCTCAAGCTTGGGAAAGAATGAAATTTTTGGTAAAGAATTGTCCCACTCATGGACTAACTACTTGGATGATCATCCAAACTTTTTTTATGCTGGACTAAATTTTTCTTCAAGAAACCTTCTGGATTTAGCTGCTAGAGGTACATTTATGTCCATTACTTTGGGGGCTGCAACAAAATTACTTGATGATATGATGATAAATTATTTTGACTGACACACAGAGAAAGCTCCACAAGGTAAGAAGGCAAATTCTGTCGAAGAATCCTCCTCTTTGAGTGATAAAATTGATACTATTATGTCGATGCTTGTTAATGGTAAAACTCATGTTGATCCAAATAATATTCCGTTAGCTTCTTTGGTTGCTCAAGAAGAGCATGTTAATGTGAATTTCATTAAAAACAACAATTTCAACAACAATGCTTATAAGAATAATTTTGCTAGCAACAATTATAGGCCATATCGTTCTAATAATGACAATGCTGATAGAAATTCTTATGGTAATTCCTACAGGAACAATAAAAGTGCACGTCTGATCTTGAAGTCATGCTTAAGGAATTTATTAGTAAACAAACTGCTTTTAATAAAACTGGTGAGGAAAAGCTTGGCAAAATTGATGTTCTTGCTTCTAAAGTGGATAGCCTTGCTCATGATGTTGATTTATTAAATTAAAGGTTATGCCTCATGATGTTAAATAAATAAAAAAATTATTCCATTCAAGTTAGAATTTATGAAAATGTTAGAATGTTGGTGGAATTGCATGCTAGGTGGGAAAGAGAAGATGAAATTGCTAGAAATAATATTTTGACTAAAATTTGTACCATCACCACCACCAGTAGTAATGAAGTTTCAAATGCTAGCCACTCTCCTACTATTAATGTTAAAATAATTGGTTTAGGAAAAGTCCCCGCTCCTTCTACCAAATTTCCTAGAAACATTGAAATTGCTCCTAATAAGTGTGCTGAAATTTTTGGAGTATGGGAGACAATTGTCCTTTCACTTTTGATAAAAGGAACTTTGATTTTGATGATTGCAATATCTCTGAAGTAATTAAGTTCTTACAAAAGCTTGCTAGAAGTACTAATGCTAGTTCTATAAATATGGCTTTCATGAAACATATTACAAACGCTCTCATGCAAGTTAGAGAAGAGAAATTAAAGCATGAAGCTTCTATTCCTAAAAAGTTAGAAGATGGCTGGGAAGCCATCATTAAGATGAAAGTAGATGGCTTTTATTTCAATGCTTTATGTGATCTTGGTGCAAGTATTTCTGTTATGCCTAGAAAAATCTATGATATGCTTGATTTGCCACCGTTGGAACAATGTTATTTGGATGTTCATCTTGTTGATATTGCTGCAAAGAATCCTTTGTGGAGAGTTAATAACGTTCTTATGATGGTTAACAATAACCTTGTCCCCGTTGATTTTGTTGTTTTGGATATTAAATGCAATGCTTCTTGTCCAATTATATTGGGAAGACCGTTTCTTAAAACTGTTGGTGCTGCTATTGATATGAGAGATGGGATTATTAAATATCAATTCCCACTCAAGAAAAGTATGGAACACTTCCCTAGAAAGGGAAATAAATCACCTTATGAATCTATTAATTATTAGAACAAATTATGATGTTGATGCTTCTTCACTCGATAATACTTGATGCTAGCTCTTTTTCTGCGCATCGCTGAAAGGCGTTAAAGAAAAGCACTCTTGGAAGATAACCCATGTTTTATTTCTATAGTTTTTATTTTTTGTTGAGTTTTGGAAGTTATTAGCTCTGTAATAATCTCTCCTTATCATTTTTATTTCGTTTTTGTGCCAAGAATAGCCTCTAATATGAACAAACTAAGATTTGAGGAAGTTGCTATCTTGAAAACAGATTATGTGCTGTCACCATAAAAAATCGTATAAATAGAAGAGATGAATTTTGAGATGCCAATTTTCATATAATTTTTTTCATTAGTTGGTAACTTTTCGAGATGAGCAATAGAAGATTTTTGAAAATATCGACCTTTACCTGTTGTTCTGTTTTGACAGATTTCTGCCACTATTTGCATTTGCCTCTTAATCTCTTTCTTTTTAAGTTCTTTTGATCAAAAAGATTTTTGAAGAGTTTCTACAGTAGCTAATGCTTTAATATATATTTGATATATGTTAGAACTGAACCCAAGTGGATTTTTTTTCATTTTGATTGAACTAATGTTGATGACAAAGAATTGTGTGAAGTTTTGTATGAAGGAATTTTTCAAGTGTAGGGAGAGAAGAATGATGTGATGAGATGAAGTATGGACATAAGCTCAAGCTTGGGGATGCCCCTGCACACCAATAAATATCCAAGAGATACAAGCGTCAAAGCTTGGGGATGCCCAAGGCATCCCTCTTCATCAACAAAGCAAAAAGTCATCTCTCTATGCGCTATATTTTATTGGTTCATACACTATGTGTTGTTCTTGGATCATCTTTATTTTTGTTTTTTGTTTTGTTTTGTTTGCTGTAGCATATGGTTGGATCCCGGCATATTTTTTTGGAGAGAGACACGCTCCATTTTAACTGCATAGAACGCTCTAGTTTTCGCTCGTATTGTTTTGCGGGTTTTCTAGTTTTCTGGTACTACGTTTAGCTCTTGGTTTTCGATTCTAATTTTGTTCGGAGCTCGTTAATATTCTTTATTTATGTATGATTAGCTATCAGGTCCATATTGTTTTTCATATGTGAGAGCTATTTCAAATAAGTTGATTGGTGTTGGAGACAAGTGAAATGTTAAGACTGTGGCATAGACTTTGGCATGTCATGTTGGATGTCATTCTTGCCACATGCTTAATATTTATTGTTGTAGCATGACTTATCTCAAATATCTGAAAGTGCATAATGTGTCATTGAAACAATCATGTGTTGTTTCCATCATAAAGGCATAATATTGTGGTATTCTCCTTTGATGCTTTATTGAGTTGACTTCGCACATGCTTATATCATGTTATGACTACTACCAGTCAACTAAAGCCTCTTTGATCATTTAGTTTTTGACTTGTAATATCACTTTATGCTTTAATTGATAATGTTTTGTCACCGTGCATGATTATGACCATTATTGCTCTCTTAGTTGGTTGCTCCCAGTCTTTTGCTATAGCTTTCGCCTGTACTGAGCATGAACTCTACTCGTGCATCCAACCACCATAAACCAATTTTTGCGAATTGTGTCCACCATATCTACCTACTAGCATTATTTCTATTCCAAGTATATTCATCATGTTTTTATTTGTCTTCCAAATTAAATTTTGGCATGAGAAAATTAGTCGGTAACGCTCTCACGAACTTGATGGCACGTTTACTTTCTTGCACTTAATAAATTTGATCATTATGACTATCTTATGAAGTTTATATGTTTGCAAATTGAAAGTTGGGAGTTACCACAACCATGCTTCATGGGTCAACATTGCACTTATTCATATTTGGTTGATGTCATGTTCTTTTGTTTATGTATGCATACCTGTGCGAAATAAAATGGAAACTTGTAAGTCCATGGAGTTTGTATATGAGTTAGAGAAACGCCTGGGCCGTTAATCTAAGCCATGCATCATTCATGGTGGAAATTTACAGTGAACCATAGTGAGCATTCTATGAAGCATTTTCAATAAAAAGCTATACCCATAGTTAATAAAAAGATTGCTGAGATGCTCATTGTCTGTTTGTCTTGTCATTTTGGCATGGGATTCCTCCTACAAGAGAACTTCCGTATCGTGGGGCAGGAGGTACCCCGTTGGCGGTTCTTGATGATACATGTATACTTACAATGACAAGAACTTATTTGGGAACTAAGTTGAGTAGCATGAGGTTTAGGTACTCGTATTCAAGGGGCATGACATTTTTAACTTGTGATTTGTCAAGCATATAGCTCATATTTGCATCACATTAACTTTAACCATTCAAGATGCTTATGATAGGGGAAATGAGAGCTCAAAACTAATGAGTACCATACTTTTTGGAAAGTTTATAAAACTTGTTGATCTTGCTTACTCTGCAAAGAGCCTTTCTTTTACTTTTATGTTGAGTCTTCATCTTCTGCTTTATGCACCAATTAAGAGAGCATAGTTGTCATTCTTAGTGCAATGTGCATAGTCCCAAAATTATTATTGATTGATTCATGATTATGACTATTGCTTGTTCTTAAATTACTTGTATCTTGTCACCCTCTAAACTTTGAATGTGTCCTAGCATTTATGTTTTGCTACTTCATAAAGGACATGCTGAGTACCACTTTGCTATGTTTTCTCTATGGTCATAAACAAACAGTTGCTTTCAATGCACAATTATTCATGTTCCTTTGTTTGAGTTACTTTTCATGTCATAACGTAGTTGCTAAGTTTTATTGTTAAAGTTATATCTATCATGCCTATGTTTAGATTACTTTAATCCCAGCTCACAATGCTTTACAATACTTGATCAAGATTGTGTTGGCTTCATGTCACCTCAAAAACTATTTTGTTATCACTTACCTACTCGACGACGAGTAGGAGTTAAGCTTTGGGATGCTTGATACGTGTCAAACATATCTATAATTTTTGATGCCCCATGCTTGTTTTACACAAATTTATATATGTTTTTCTCATACTTCGTTGCACTTTTATACATTTTCCGGCACTAACCTATTAACATGATGCCACAATGCTAGTTCCCTGTTTTCTGTTGTTTTGTATTTCAGAAAAGTTGTACAGAAAATATTCTCGGAATTGGACAAAACAAAAGCCAAAGTCAATATTTTTTCGTAATGAAGATAGGGTCCAAAGGGGGGTCGAAGAAAGGCAGCAGGGCGACCAGACCAGTGCTAGGCGCGTCCTGGCCCTGGCCCACACCTAGGGGTGGTGTGGGCCCCCCTGGCCTCCATCGACATCGCCCCTCCGCCTATTTAATCACGATTTTGGGAAAACCTATATGGATTCGTAGCATAGAAAACAAAAATTTTCCTACCGCAAGAACGAATAACAAGCCAAGATCTAATATAGTAGATGGTAGCAACAAGGTGAAGATCATCATACCCTTGAAGATCGCTAAGCGTTAACGAGATAAATCTCGCGGCGGATGTAGTCGATCACTTGCCGCTTGCAAAAGCGCGTAGAAGATCTTGACGGTGCCACAATCGGGCATCACCTCCGCACTCGGTCACACGTTCGGTGTTGCTGACAATGTTGTTCTCCCCGTTCCAGTGGGCAGAGGATGTAGTTGATCCTCCTCGGAATCCCGCCAGCATGACGGCATGGTGACGGTGGTTGTGGAGATCTCCGGTAGCGCTTCGCTGTAAGCACTGCGGGAGAGGATGGAGGAGGGGAGTGGCTAGGTTTTGGGAGAGGGGACACTTGGGCGCCGGCCTTGGGTGCCCTTTGGTGGTGCGGGTCAAGAGGTGGCCGGCCCTCTCCCTCTCCCTCTCTTTATATAGGTGGAACCTCCTAGGGTTTGCCCCAAAACCAAATTGAAGTCCAACTCCAAAACTGCCATATGGGTGAAACCTAGGGGAAGTGGGATTGCTCGATCCCTTTCCTTCTCCCTTGGCCTGCCAAGGTGGTGCAGTCCACCATGGACTCCACCTTCCCTCTTGGTTGGCTGGTTAGGGTTGGTGGAGTCCATCTGGGATTCCACCTTCCATAGTGATTTATTTCGGAAGGTTCTAGAACATTCTAGCACCTTCCATAAATGCACCAGATCATTTCCAAACTTGGAAAGTGACTTCCTATATATGAATCTTATTCTCCGGACCATTCCGAAACTCCTCGTGATGTCCTGGATCCCATCCGAGACTCCGAACAACATTCGAACTCCCTTCCATATTCCATATCTACTTATAACGACATCAAACCTTAAGTGTGTCACCCTACCATTCAAGAACTATGCGGACATGATTGAGACTCTTCTCCGATCAATCACTAATAGCTGGACCTGAAGATCCATAATAGCTCCCACATATTCAACGATGACTTCGTGATCGAAAGAACCATTCACATAAAATAACAATTCCCTCTGTCTCGCGATATTTTACTTATCCGAAGTTTGATCATCGGTATCTCCATACCTAGTTCAACCTCATTACCGATAAGTACTCTCTACTCGTACCGTGATATGATATCCCTTGTGAACCAGTCACATGCTTGCAAGCTAATTAGATGTCATTCCACCGAGAGGGCCCAGAGTATATCTATCCATCATTAGGATGGACAAATCCCACTGTTGATCCATGTGCCTCAACCCTATACTTTTCGAACACTTAATGCCACCTTTGTAACAACCCATTTACAAAGTAGTGCTTGGTTTCATCAAAGTATCCATCCGGTGTAGGTGATTAACATGATCTCATGGTCGAAGGATTAAGTTACTATGCATATTAAAGCTTGAAGCACAAAGAACTAAATGACTTGATCATATGCGACGCTTACTATGGGTGTATGTCCATCACATCATTTACCTAATGATATGACCTTGTTTTTGATAACATCCAATGTTCATGATCATGAAACTATGATCATCTATTAATCAACAAGCTAGTTTAACAAGAGGCTTACTAGGGACTCTTTCATGTTTACAAAACACACATGTATTAATGTTTCCAGTTAATACAACTATAGCATGAGATGCAAACATTTATCATAAACACAAAGATATAATAATAACCACTTTATTATTGCCTCTTGGGCATATCTCCAACAAAACACTGGATACCCGAGCCTCCATCCACAAAAAGTTCCGTCGCGGCCGCCATTGCAGACCGTAGCTCGGGAGGGTTCTGAAGCTCTTCCCGGCACCCTGCCGGAGGGGGAAATCATCGCCGTAGGGTAGCTAGATGCATGAGTAGTTCATCCCTGGACTATGGGTCCATAGAAGTAGCTAGATGGTTGTCTTCTCCAATTTGTGCCTCATGTTTAGATCTTGTGAGATGCCCTACATGATCAAGATCATCCTTATGTAATGCTACATGTTGTGTTTGCTGGGATCCGATGAATATTGTGTACTGTGTTGAGATCGATTATATATTCTTGTCATATGTTATTTGTGATCTTGCATGCTCTCCATTTCTAGTAGATACTCTGGCCAAGTAGATGCTTGTGAATCCAATAGGGGGTATTTATGCTCGATAGTAGTTTCATGCCTCTAGTTTTCTGGAAGAGTGAAAATAACTTCTAAGATTTTAGATGTGTTGTTGCTACTAGGGAGAAAACAACAATGTTTTATCCAAGGGTAATTGTATTGTTTACTTCACACACATTGCTTAATGTGATAATCTGTTGCTTGCAACTTAATACTGGAAGGGGTTCGGACGATAACCGGAAGGTGGATTATTAGTCGTAGACGCCGTTGGATTACGATCTATGTATTATGTGGTAATGCCCAAACGAATATCATAGTAATCATCTTGTTATGTATGGTCGGTATTCTGTCAATTACCCAGCTGTAATTTGTTCACCCAGTATGTTATTTATCTTTATAGAGAGGTGCCTCTAGTGAACTATGGATCTTGGTCCTTTCATTTACACTGATAAATTCATCAACTGCAATCATATTTTGTTTACTTACTGTAAGCTCTATTCTCTGTAATTACTTCAAACATCTCCTTCCACTCGATTCATTTAATCCTTTGTGTTCAGCAAAACCGGTGAGATTGACAACCTCATTGTAAGTTGGGGCAAAGTATTTTGGTTGTGTTGTGTGCAGGTTCCACGTTGTTGCTGACGCCGGTAGTGCGCCCTGCCACTAATCAGCTAGCAACACCTTCAGAAGTCATGCCTTTCTCCTAGTGGTCGATTAAACCTTGGTTTCTTACTGAGGGAAAACTTGCTGTTGTGCTCATCACGCCAACATGATTGCCAACTTCCACAGCAGCACCATCACAACACTCTACATTTGGAGTCCCAACGAGTTTGTACATATAGAATTGTTGCCATCACATGTTTCCTAGTCTCTTCATGTGTTCACTAGAGATAACCCAAATCTCATAGATTGCAAAGTTTAACAATCAGAATCATATAGGCGTGTTCTTTCAAAAATGATTCCCAGTCTCTGTAGAACATCATCTTTGCTAAAATAGCCAACAGAAACACATTAAGACATGTTGCTGATACGTCTCCAACGTATCGATAATTTCTTATGTTCCATGCTTGTTTTATGATGATACACACATATTTTATACATACTTTATGTCATATTTATGCATTTTCCGGCACTAACCTATTAACAAGATGCCGAATAGCCAGTTGCTGTTTTTTGCTGTTTTTGGTTTCAGAAATCCTAGTAAGGAAATATTCTCGGAATTGGACGAAATCAACGCCCAGGGGCTTATTTTTCCACGAAGCTTCCAGAAGTCCGAAAGGGAAACGAAGTGGGGCGACGAGGCGGCGCCACAGTAGGGCGGCGCGGCCCAGGCCCTGGTCGCGCGGCCCTTGCGTGTGGGCCCCTCGCGTCGCCCCTAAACCTACCCTTCCGCCTATAAGAAGTCTTCGTCGAGATAACCCCATTACCGAGAGCCACGATACGGAAAACCTTCCAGAGACGCCGCCGCCGCCAATCCCATCTCGGGGGATTCAGGAGATCGCCTCCGGCACCCTGCCGGAGAGGGGAATCATCTCCCGGAGGACTCTTCACCGCCATGGTCGCCTCCGGATTGATGTGTGAGTAGTTCACCCCTAGACTATGGGTCCATAGCAGTAGCTAGATGGTCGTCTTCTCCTCATTGTGCTATCATTTTCGGATCTTGTGAGCTGCCTAACATGATCAAGATCATCTATCTGTAATGCTACATGTTGCGTTTGTTGGGATCCGATGAATAGCTCATGTTTAAGCTCTTGCATCATATACTTTGCACCTATTAGTGAAGAAATACATAGAGCTTGCTAAAATTTGGTTTGCATGATTGGTCTCTCTAAAGTCTAGATATTTTCTAGTAAGGGTTTGAGCAACAAGGATGACAGTGTAGAGTCTTATAATGCTTGCAATATGTTCTTATGTGAGTTTTGATGTACCGGTTCATACTTGTGTTTGCTTCAAATAACCTTGCTAGCCTAAGCCTTGTATTGAGAGGGATTACTTCTCGTGCATCCAAATCCTTGAGCCAAATACTGTGCCATTTGTGTCCACCATACCTACCTACTACATGGTATTTCTCTGCCATTCCAAAGTAAATTGCTTGAGTGCTACCTTTAAAAATTCCATTCTTTGTCTTTGCAATATATAGCTCATGGGAAAAATAGCTTAAAAACTATTGTGGTATTGAATATGTACTTATGTATCTTATTTCTTAATAAGTTGCTTGTTGTGCGATAACCATGTTCCTGGGGACGCCATCAACTATTTCACCTTTTTTGAATATCATGTGAGTTGCTATGCATGTTCGTCTTGTCTGAAGTAAGGGCGATTTACCATGAGTTGAATGGTTTGAGCATGCATATTGTTAGAGAAGAACATTGGGCTGCTAACTAAAGCCATGATCCATGGTGGAAGTTTCAGTTTGGACAACAATCCTCAATCTCTTATGAGAATATTATCTGTTGTTAAATGCTTATGCATTAAAGAGGAGTCCATTATCTGTTGTCTATGTTGTCCCGGTATGGATGTCTAAGTTGAGGATAATCAAAAGCGAGAAATCCAATGCGAGCTTTCTCCTTAGACCTTTGTACAGGCGGCATAGAGGTACCCCTTTGTGATACTTGGTTAAAACATATGTATTGCAATGATAATCCAGGTAATCCGAGCTAATTAGGACAAGGTGCGGGCACTATTGGTATACTATGCATGAGGCTTGCAACTTATAAGATATCTTATACATAACACATATGCTTTATTACTACCGTTGACAAAATTGTTTCTTGTTTTCAAAATAGAAGCTCTAGCACAAATATGGCAATCCCTACTTCCCTCTACGAAGGGCCATTCTTCTACTTTTATGTTGAGTCAGTTTACCCATTTCCTTCCATCTTAGAAGCAAACACTTGTGTTAACTGTGTGCATTGATTCTTACATGTTTACCTATTGCACTTGTTATATTGCTTTATGTTGACAATTATCCATGAGATAAACATGTTGAAGTTGAAAGCAACCGCTGAAACTTATATCTTCCTTTGTGTTGCTTCAATGCCTTTACTTTGAATATATTGCTTTATGAGTTAACTCTTATGCAAGACTTATTGATGCTTGTCTTGAAAGTACTATTCATGAAAAGTCTTTGCTATATGATTCAGTTGTTTAACCATTGTCTTTACCATTGCTTTGGATCGCTGCATTCATTACGTGTGCTTTACAATAGTATTGATCAAGATTATGATAGCATGTCACTTCAGAAATTATCTTTGTTATCATTTACCTACTTGGGACGAGTAGGAACTAAGCTTGGGGATGCTGATACGTCTCCAACGTATCGATAATTTCTTATGTTCCATGCTTGTTTTATGATGATACACACATGTTTTATACATACTTTATATCATATTTATGCATTTTCCGGCACTAACCTATTAACAAGATGCCGAAGAGCGATTGCTTTGTTTTCTCATTGCTTTTGGTTTCAGAAATCCTAGTAAGGAAATATTCTCGGAATTGGACGAAATCAACGCCCAGGGGCTTATTTTTCCACGAAGCTTCCAGAAGTCCGAAAGGGAAACGAAGTGGGGCGACGAGGCGACGCCACAGTAGGGCGGCACGACCCAGGCCCTAGTCACGCGGCCCTAGCGTGTGGGCCCCTCGCGTCGCCCCTAAACCTACCCTTCCGCCTATAAGAAGCCTTCGTCGAGATAACCCCAGTACCGAGAGCCACGATACGGAAAACCTTCCAGAGACGCCGCCGCCGCCAATCCCATCTCGGGGGATTCAGGAGATCGCCTCCGGCACCCTGCCGGAGAGGGGAATCATCTCCCGGAGGACTCTTCACCGCCATGGTCGCCTCCGGAGTGATGTGTGAGTAGTTCACCCCTGGACTATGGGTCCATAGCAGTAGCTAGATGGTCGTCTTCTCCTCATTGTGCTATCATTGTCGGATCTTGTGAGCTGCCTAACATGATCAAGATCATCTATCTGTAATGCTACATGTTGCGTTTGTTGGGATCCGATGAATATGGAATACTATGTTATGTTGATTATCAATCTATCATATATGTGTTGTTTAAGATCTTGCATGCTCTCCGTTGCTAGTAGAGGCTCTGGCCAAGTCGTTACTTGTAACTCCAAGAGGGAGTATTTATGCTCGATAGTGGGTTCATGCCTCCATTAAATCTGGGACAAAGGATGTAAAGTTCTAAGGTTGTGGATGTGCTGTTGCCACTAGGGATAAAACATCAATGCTATGTCTAAGGATGTATGTGTTGATTACATTACGCACCATACTTAATGCAATTGTCTGTTGTTTGAACCTTAATACTGGAAGGGGTTCGGATGATAACCTGAAGGTGGACTTTTTAGGCATAGATGCATGCTGGATAGCGGTCTATGTACTTTGTCGTAATGCCCAATTGAATTTCACACTACTCATCATAACATGTATGTGCATTGTCATGCCATCTTTATTTGTCAATTGCCCAACTGTAATTTGTTCACCCAACATGCTTATTCTTATCGGAGAGACACCACTAGTGAACTGTGGACCCCGGTCCATTCTTTACATCGAATACACCCATCGCAATACTCGTTCTTACTGTTCTCTGCAAATATCATCATCCACACTATACATCTAATCCTTTGTTACAGCAAGCCGGTGAGATTGACAACCTCACTGTTAAGTTGGGGCAAAGTATTTTGGTTGTGTTGTGCAGGTTCCACGTTGGCACCGGAATCCCTGGTGTTGCGCCGCACTACACTCCGCCGCCATCAACCTTCAACGTGCTTCTTGACTCCTACTGGTTCGATAAACCTTGGTTTCTTACTGAGGGAAAACTTGCTGCTGTACGCATCACACCTTCCTCTTGGGGTTCCCAACGGGTGTGTGCTTGACGCGTCATCAGTTGCCAACCTGCCTGATAGCCTTTGAGAGTTGTGCATCTTCACATAGAGAGGGTTACAAAATACTCCCCTCAGTTCAACCACTAGCTTGCTCTTCCCAGGTTCTATTTCACGGGATATCCAATCACAAAGGTTGGGTTACTACTATGGTGTAATATCTATGGGTCTCAAACCCATCTCCCTCGATGCATTTTCTATCACATTACATATAGTCTCTTCGTAAAGGGATCTGCCAGTTTTTTGTCTGTTTGAATACAAGTAACAATTATTACTCTAGAGTTTCGCAATTTCCTGACAGGCTTCAAAGGTATCTTTACGTGTCTTGATGACTTCGTGTTATCACTTTGAAGATTACTGTTTGATTGTCACAATTCAAAAGGATTGGCGGAACAGGTTTTTCAACCACATGCAAGTCCATCAAGAGCTCACACAATCATTTTGATTCAACAATGGATGTGTCTAAAGCAACAAGTTCTGCTTTCTTAGTTGACCTCATCATGGTTTTCTTGCAAGATCTTCATGACACTGCGTCAGCTCCAAAGGTAAATACATATCTACTAGTGGCGTAGAGATTATCTACATCAGATATCCAGTTCGAATCACAACATCCTTCAAGCACAGCTGGGTGTCCTAAATAGTGAATCTCATAACTCACTATACCACATAGATAGCACATGACCCTATCAAGTGCATGCCAATGATCGATCAATACCCAGGTTTGACATGAACCTACACAATTTTATTACACCAAAAGGGATGTCTGGTCTAGTTGCGCTCGCTAAGTACGTGATTGATCCAATGATCTCAATATATCTCAATTGATCTATGGCAATCCTCCAGTCGTTGTGTAGTGTCACACTAGGATCATAAGGTGTTGAAGAAGACTTGCTATCAATATAGCTGTCAAGATCTTCTCAACATAATAGGATTGCGTTAAAGTAATCCCACTCTCATTCTTATTGTTTAGAATCACACCAGTTTCTCCCAAATCTTTCATATCAAAGCTCTTTGATAAAAAAATACTTGACCTTGTTTATTACTTCCATGTTTGTACCAAAGATGAGGATATCATCCACATACAAACATACCAAAACTTCTTCACACCCACCATGGCGATAGTAAACACACTTATCAACCTCATTAACAGCAAAGCCTAGATATTTTAAAGTTTTATCAAAGTTCCCATGCCATTGCTTCGGTTCTTGCTGCGGGCCTTATAAAGATTTGAGAAACTTGCACACCTTTCTTTCTTCACCTTTTACTGCAAATCCATCAGGTTGATCCATATATATTTCATTTTCCAACTCTCCATTAAGGAAAGATGTCTTTCCATCCATTTGATGAACGATAATAACAAAATAATCAGCCATGGACGGTAGTACTCGAATGGTGGTAAGTCTAGCGACCTGTAAATAGGTATCGAAGTAATATTCACCTTCTCTCTATGTGTAGCCTTTCGTTAGAAAACACACCTTGTACTTTTCAATGGTACCATTAGGACTTAGCTTATTCTTGAACACCCACTTAACCCCCACATGCTTACAACCATGGGTTCATTCTGATAGATCCCATGTTCCATTAGAAAGAATCGAGTGCATTTCATTATGGACAACTTTTTCCAGTCATCTTCATCTAGAGATGCATATGCCTAAAAAAAGGTCGTCGGAATATCATCCACAAGGCACACAATGAACTCATTTCCAAAGGATTTTGCAACCCTTTATCTCTTGCTCTATTTAGGAACTTCATTGTCATCCTTATCAGTAACATCCTTATGTGGTTGTTCAAAATACTCATTAGTTGTACTAGATCCAGGAATTATTTCAGTAGAAATGCTAGCGGTGTCATGCATATCTTTAATAAGCATATTCTTAAAAAATGTTGCATTACGAGATTCCATAATAGTATCAACATGCATATTAGGTACCGCAAATTTAACTGCTAAAAATCTATACCTACGCTCCGATGAGCATAACCTAGAAAGATAGAATCAATTGTCTTCGGTGCGAGTTTGCTCTTCTTTTGAATTGGAATATTAACTTTTGAAAAACATCTCCATGTACGCAAATACAAAAGCGATGGTTTTCTCCCAATCCACTTCTCGTAAGGTGTTTCTCTTTATTATTGTTAGGAACTTTGTTCAGGACATGAATTCAATAAAGCCCCCCACCCCCCACCACGCCTTTGATAAACAAGCAGTCGATAACGTGGAATTGACCAAGTAAGTCAGTGTGCGATTTTCCTCTCGGTAACCCCGTTTGATTGGGGTGCGTAGGGAGGCGCCCTCTCATGAATAATACCTAAGACGTTTGATCTTTCTCTTTAGTTTATTTTCAACTTTGACTTTATATATTTTAAAGTAGTGTAAAGTTTCATATTTAGTTTGCAATAAATAAACGTAGCAGAATCTAGTCGCATCATCAATCAATACCATGAAATATCAATTTTCACCTTTTGTCAACACATAATACATCTCTCATAGATTAGAATGTATGAGTTCTAGAGATGCCAACTTTCTCTCCTCGGCCGTCTTGTGAGGCTTTCAAGGTTGCTTTGATTGCACACAACTATGACACTTAGAACTTTTGGCAATGGTTAAATTTGGAACTAAACTCATACTGGATAGCCGAAATATTAAACAAAAATTAGTCTGACATAAATGAGAGTGCCAAACACTGGTATCATCACTAACATCACCACAAGTATGGTTCGCAGACCTTTTGTTGAAATCATAAAGGAAAAACAAAACAAGCCTTTGCACTCATAGCCTTTACCAATAAATTTTCTAACTTTGAAATAACTACCCTATTTGACTCTAACAGAACTTCAAACCCATCTAGCATAGAAGAGATCTACTAATGAGATTCTTGATGGTAGGGACATGTTGCATGTTCCTCAGGTGTATGATCTTCACCGAAGTGAACTTTAAATCTATAGTGTCAACACCACAAATAGAAGCACGTGCCCATTCCCCATCAAGACGGAGGAATCCCAGATGACCTGATAAGAAGTGAACATAGATATGTCAGCACATACATGAATATTAGTACCTGTATCAATCCACCAACATGGATATTGAAATAACGAAAGAGATTATCGTATCCACCAACATTGCTAGCGGTCACAATATTGACATTCTTCGACTTTTTCCCTTTCTGGTCTGCACGCTCTGGGCAGTACTTTGAAAAATGGCTAACCTCTTCACAGGTGAAACATCTTAGATCAGCTCTATTCATCTTCTTCTTGGAGGTTGTAGTATTCACAGGTTTGTTGGAAGAGGATGTGTTGTTCACTTTGCTCTTCTCATAGGGTTTCTTCTACATCATGTTGGCGCTAGAGTGGCTCTCTCCTTTCTAGTTGCGTCCTTAGCACGAGCTTTCTCCTCAACATCAAGAGACACTATCAGGTTTTCGACCGATATCTCTTGTCTCTTATGTTTGAAAGTCGTGGCAAAGTTCTTCCATAAAAGGGGCACCTTTGCAATAATACATCCCGCCACAAATTTGTCGGGTAAAGCACACTTTAGGAATTCGATGAACCGTCTGGGATATGAGAATTTTTGTAGTTGTGTCTTCTGGTGTTTTTGTTTTTGGTTTTGTGAGTGTTGTAAATTTGCATAGAACTTCATTTGCCCACGTTATAGTGAACTGAAGTTCAGAAAAAAGGCAGAGACAAAGGGGAGCCCAAAGTACCAGTACAAACTAAGCTGGCGGGGCTAAAGCGTAGCCAGGCACCGGAACGTTACAGGTTAGACATCAAAAAATCGAGGGTCAGTAAGAGGATTCTTCATGAACGTACGCCCGCAATGGAGGCCACCTGGCCGAAGGGGATCCTGTCAAGTTGTCCAAAGCACAGATTCAGTATGTATTGCCAGTATCGGGCCATGTTGCAGCGAAGGAAGCAAATGCAAAGTGCACCCCCAAATTAAGTGTTTGCTCTGGGTAATTGGAGTGGAACTAAAGGAACAGGCTGCAGGTACAAGCTAACCGCTTTGGCTAGAATGTAGAAAGCCCATCGCCCCAACGTAGGTCTAGAAAGATGGCGCGAAAAGGTTACCTTCGTACTTTCAAGGACTGAAGAAAAATGAACCAACCACCTCAGCTGTACTATTGCCATCTTCAGATTCAAATGGCAGTGATCTTATCAGTAACCAACCAACGCAGCCTTCCTACAGGCGGCTGGGGAGGAGCCAAGGACAGAGCAAATTAAGGGAGTAGTAAAAATCTGAGCACATGCGTGTGCATTGTGCTGCAGAGATACCGGCCGGGAGCAGGTGAGGCCCTGAGTGTGGTGTTTAATTGGGAACGAATCGTCTCGCTAGATTGCAAGATCTTGCACTGCTGCATACCTCCAGAACAAATTAAAGGATCAATGCGAGCTGCTGCCACTCTGAAAAGAGAAGAATTATTCTTTCATCTGATTAGCAGGGACCACGAGAACAAAGGATCGCTGTGCCCAAGTAGCAGCGAACAATGCAGACAGACAGACAAGGTAAGTGCAGATGGCGCAGATATATGCATGCATGTCATGAGTTTTGGTTAATGTACTACGCTCCGCTAGCAGCCGGATCGCGGGCAGATCGAGACCTGATCGATGGACCGATCGGTGCTTATCCTAAGCTTATCTCTCATCTTGTCATTCTGCGCGGTGAACTCATCAGTGCAGTGCAGTGTAGTTCACAGTGCAGCCATCATTTCTGAACGCCCAGGCCCGGCTCCTGCTACCGGTGTTTCTTAGCTATGGCTATAGCTAGCTCGGTGAAATAATCCGAACTTCGACAGCGTAGCTGATGGCTCATCTTCTCATCTAGCAAAAGCAAGAGAGTGAAAGTGAAAGTTAAAAACTGAAAAAGAAGTAACCCGTCGAGAATAACCGCGCGCCGCAGTCTAACAATGTAGGTCATCGGGTTCAGAGAGACTTGTGACCGACCCATCCCAAACCCTACTACGTACCTCTCAGATACAGTTCGGCAGTGAACCACTGAATCAGTCGACACCAGGGCCACTTGCTGATAGTTACCAAGGCCAGGAAAACTAAAGCTAAAGCTAAAGCAGCGGGATAATTAATCTGCGTCGATGACTTCGCTGTCAGAGCTGGAGCTGAGGCTGCGGACGGACGACGAAGATGGGTTGGAGCTGTTTTTTCCGACAGATCATAGGTGCTAACTTATATGCCATTCTCCGCCAAGGGAAGAGATAGAGAATTTTCAGACAGGGGCATATATGCGGATGCAACTTCAAGTAATTCCGACCTGGCCCGGCGATATATTCCTTCCATGACAGCATCTCCACTAGACGGACGGAAAACGGCTTTCAATTCCTAAAAACGTTGCTCCAGCAGAGTTATAAATCAGCAAATTATTCGGGAGGGAGAAAAAAGACCCCCTTCCTCCGTTGAAATTGTCCTCCATTTTCTCCCTCCCGAAAGAACCCACGTGGAAGGTGACCCCCCCCCCCCCCTGTGCCGACGGCCATGCTATGCCGACGGTATTTGTGTTCTTCTAACGAGGGCCTGTCCCAAAGACGCTATGCCGACGGCCGCCGATGGTGTAGGTCTGTCCCGACGGTTACCGAGCCTATCCTATGCCTTCGGCATAGAGCTGCAATCTTGTAGTGCCCCCTGGTACGTGTCCAGCCACCGTCTGCCACCATCCCACACTTCCGTCAGCCCTCGATCGACACTATTCGGCCGGAGAGGGGTCGCCGTGCTAAATTTGTGTCGTTGTTGCCATTAGAGGCGAGTGGAGCTTCTTTAGACCTCTCCGGCGGCCATGCGGCCCCCTGGGAGCATGTAGGCGACATTCCTAGTCCCTCGGTGGCCCCAGTCTTCGTCCCGTAATCGTCCTTTTCGTGTCGTGGCCGACGTCGCCCACTGCCATCGTCGTACCCCTCGGTGCCCCCGCTGGACTTTACCATGCACAAATCGCTGCCATGGTGTCATGGTCCATGAGCGGGGACATGGCCGCCAATGGATTCATCATTGGTGTTGCATATGGTTCCAGCGCGGAACATGACAAGAGAATATAAGATGAAAGTATGCAACTAGAGTTGCGAACAGCCGAGATTATTGATGAGTACAAGAACAAGATGAATGGAAAAAAGTTGAAGATGAGGAGAATAAAAAAAACATGCCATTGAAAAAGAAATTTTCCGTGCAATTTTGATATTAATTTTGAGTGTAATCGCAACAATATGTTTCTTTCATGTTCTGAAGTAATTGTGTTATAGTTATAAGTTTGTATCCAAATCGAATTTAGGAAATGTTTTGCTCCTTCTGGTGGAGATGAGCATTCGTGAACTCAAAATGAATTTCTCTGTCCTCTCCCAAACACTCCTTTTGAAAGTGAATTTTTTCCTACTGCTCAAGATGCTCTGGAAAAAAATGGCCGGCCCCCCTAATTTGGACACGTACTTACGCTGGCCGTCCTGCTGCTCCTCGCTCCCCGCCCCCGCGCAAGAGTGTATATAAGGCAGGGCAAGCTCCCCAAGCCGACCCAAACCAACAAACAACGCCTCCTCCACTCGCCTCAACTCACCTCACCTCACTCCGGGAGACCAAAAGGCCAAACAAGCAAGCACCAATCCGAACAAAAGCCAGCCTTCCATCTCACGGAGAGAGAAAGAGAAAGAGAGAGAGAAAGGTTTGCAAGGCAAGGAGTCAAAATGTACTTGTAGCTCGCACCGCCCACCAATCAGCACTGGACAGCAGCCGCCGGCTAATATCTTCTTCAACAGTCGGAGATCGGTCGATAGAGAGAGCATCACGCGCGCAAGCACTGCCAGCAACCAAGCACTTTTGAAGCCGGCGACCGTCCTCGGGAGGAGCCATCATGTGCAACACCGGCGCCAGTCCTCTCCCGTCGCCGCCGCAGCTTCCGCCGCCGCTCACCTCCTTCAAGAATTCCTCCTCCCACCTGCTCCACCCCATGGACGGCGATGAGGACGACAGCCACCACGGCGGCCGCGCACTGGCGCTCTCCAAGGTACGTACACGCCCAGTGCTGTACATGTAGATGTGCACATTCTCTACCTAGAATAGATAGAACTAGCTATGCATCTACGCCTGCCCGGCCGGTAAATTTCATACTGGCCGGCATGCACACGTAGGTAGACATTCATCAGCTAGCTACAGTACGTGAAAGTTCACTAGCCTAGCTACTGCTTGTTATTTTACTGCCTACCCAGTAACAGCAACCGGAAAGCTCGTGCTGTTGGAAAATAGTGTTCTTTTCTGAGCTGATCAACACCTGATAATCTTACGTGCGTACTGATGTCACCAGATGGCCGGCGAAGCGCGGGCGATCGGGCGCTTGTCGGTGCCCATGGCGGTGACGGGGCTCGTCATGTACTCGCGCTCCTTCATCTCCATGCTCTTCCTCGGCCAGCTGGGCCAGCTGGCGCTCGCCGGCGGCTCCCTCGCGCTGGGCTTCGCCAACATCACGGGCTACTCCGTGCTCTCCGGCCTGGCCCTCGGCATGGAGCCCATCTGCGGCCAGGCCTTCGGCGCGCGCCGGGGGAAGCTCCTGGCCCTCGCGCTCCACCGCACCGTGCTCCTGCTCCTCGCCGTGGCGCTTCCCATCTCCGTCCTCTGGATCACCTCCACGGGCCACATCCTCAGGCTGCTCGGCCAGGACGAGGGCGTGGCCGGCGCCGCGCAGACGTTCGCGGCCTACGCGTCCGCCGACCTGGCCGTGCTGGCCGTCCTGCACCCGCTGCGCGTCTACCTCCGCTCGCAGAACCTGACGCTGCCCATCACCGCCTGCTCCCTCTTCTCCGTGCTGCTGCACGGGCCCATCAACTACCTCCTCGTCGTGCGCCTCCGCATGGGCGTCGCCGGCGTCGCGCTCGCCGTCGCGCTCACCGACCTCAACCTGCTCCTCGCGCTCGTCTGCTTCCTCGCCATCTCGGGGGCCCACAGGGACTCCTGGGTGGGCCCGACCACCGACTGCCTCCGTGGCTGGGGAGCCATGCTTCGACTCGCCGTCCCAACCGCCACCGCGGTCTGCCTCGAGTGGTGGTGGTACGAGCTCATGATCGTGCTGTCGGGCCTCCTCGCCAACCCGCGGGCCGCCGTGGCATCAATGGGCATCCTCATCCAGGCCACCTCGCTCGTCTACGTCTTCCCCTCTTCGCTCGGCCAGGGTGCGTCCACGCGCGTCAGCCACCAGCTCGGCGCGGGTCGACCGGCTGGGGCACGCCGCGCCGGAAGCGCTGCCCTCTCCATCGGCCTCGTCATCGGCGCCGTCGCTTGCACCTTCATGGTGTCCGTCCGCAACCACTGGGGCCGCATGTTCACGTCGGACTCCGACATCCTGCGGCTCACCGCGGTGGCGCTCCCCATCGCCGGGCTGTGCGAGCTCGGCAACTTCCCGCAGACCGCCGGGTGCGGGGTGCTCCGCGGGAGCGCGCGCCCTGCCAGCGGCGCTCGCATTAACCTCGCCTCCTTCTACCTCGTCGGCATGCCGGTGGGGTTGGCGCTAGCGTTCGGCGCTGGCCTTGGCTTCGCCGGCCTGTGGCTCGGCCTCCTGGCGGCGCAGGCGGCCTGCGCGGTGTGGATGGCGCGCGCCGTGGCCGCCACTGACTGGGACGTGGAGGTGGCCCGCGCCAAGGAGCTAACAAAACCCACTGCCACCACCAACCACGCCGAATGCAACGCCAACACCTCAAACAGCAGTGCCACCACTAGCGCAAAGACAGCAATGAGTAGTACTAGCAGCAATGCCGGTGGTAGCGGCAACAACGGCTACGTGCCGATCAGCGAGGGTGGCAGCGAGGACGACCCGCTGCAGAAGCTGGAGGAAGGGCTCATGACCATGGCCAGCAGCTCCGGTGGTGCTACCGGCGTCAGCGGCAGCAATGGCGACACGAATGCCGTTGACAGAGACAGCAAGCGCAGCAGCAGCAGCAGCGGTGCTGGTTGTACGACGGTGGAGGAAAATGATCAGAGGCAGGACGACGATGTCTCGGAGAGGGCCCCGCTGATCAGAGTGGGAGACGAGCAGGAGGAAGAGAAGGCGCACGATGGCGATAGCCATGGGGGTGGCTACGTCTAAAGTGGTCGCTCCATCAGATTGATTCGGGGTTTTGATAACTCTAGGCTGTTGCTATTGACTTGTTTGATCCATGCATCTCCACTCCATCTTCTTTTTCGGTGGTGAGGTTTTGTTAAGGAGAGAGAGAGAGTATTATTGAGGAGGAAATGATTATATGTCGGCCTTCTTATTTTTCATCTTGTTATTTTCTCCCTTAGTTACTACTACCTCAGATTAATTGGTACTGCTATGTACAACTCTTGGGGGCCTTATGTAAATACTATTCCAAAAGAGGCCAAATATATTATTACCATTATTATGAAGTCAAGTCTAAATTCAAAGGATCTTCACGATTTATGTGTCTATTTTTAGTTTCGAGTCGTGTCGCAACCGAGACTTTTCAGTTGCAAGCGCAACTGAGATTTTTTCAGTTACAAATCGAATTCAACCGAGATGTTTAAATCGCAAATGAGTTATACCTAAATACGAAAAATGTTCACATAATATTATGAAGTACGAATTTCAGGACGACATCCATTGACTGAAAATTAAACTAATTCTTAGTCAACCGAGAATTAGTCCCACTTTGTCATATATTATTATTATGTGATGATCATGAAATTCGAAAAGTGCTTCACACGTGTATACGCACGAATCCATCCATGGATGGTTGTACGTATATGGTACTGTACGTTGCTTCATGATTTGAGGGGTGGCTTTGAGCTCTGTAGCGCTGTTCCCCGAGTGGATGCAAAGCGTGCGGGCCAATGGAGAATGGTGGTGCCCCGTTCATTCCTGCCATTTCCACGCACAACCCCTCCATGTCCAACTCATTTGCGACCCCTTTTTGTGCGTTTCCTTTTCATAAAGCAGCCGGGGGCGTACAATCTCTTAATATCTACAAAGCACTCGGTGAGAAAAAAAAAAGCTGCAGTTGGTGTATAGCTTGTGATTTTCCGAAGAATATAAACTTTATGGCGCTGCAAAGGAACGATGATGAATGCCTCTGTTTCCCCCTGGGTTGCTACTCTGAGATTATCTTTTTCATAAAAGGATCTTACCCCCAAATATTTGGCACTATTCACCGTACAAACGTCGAATAAAGCTTGCAGTTTATAGCAGCACCAAGTGATACTACTCAGATATGGAAAAGGTGGGGAGCTTAAAGGACCTTTATGTATGAGTGCATTTTTCATGGCCACCTCACAGCCATTTTTTTTTGTCAATTTCGTTTTCCTGTTTTATACTCATGTGGTTTTGTTCATCTCTAGATACATTTCATTGGTTCCACGTCACCTTCAAGATGCTTGTGCATATATTCGTTGAAAACAAGTTTAGTGCTCTTTTGATGGGAAGGAGTCTCATGTGACTTTGAATTGAATGGGTTTTTTTCCTATAAAGATCGTTTGATTCGTAGATTCAAATCTTCAGAATTTCCTAAAGAATCAGTAGTACACTATTCTAAACGAAATGTCAAAGTTTTAAACAACGCCCTATCTCTCGAAAAGTGTCTTCGGCTTCTAGGCACCTGCTGTTTAAAAAAAATCAAAATTCATACATATTTTTTCAAAAAAATCTAAAAATAAATTTGGATACGGTAAATTACGTAACCTATAAGCGTGTAAAATATTAATATGATTTTTTTAATATTGAAGGCTACATAAAAAGGAAAAAATATGTTGAAATTTGGAGATTTGAAATACGCATACCTAGATCCACACGTTTCGTCATTTTGTGTAGCCCAGAATATTTTGTATTTGAAATTGAAATTTGGTACGTTTATTGTTTAATTAATTGGCTACACTATAAATTTTTTATATTTTTTTAAACACAGAAATGTGATTTTTAACTTAAAAAAAAATACATGAGCACTAGTGTCCAGGAGTAAAAAATCTTTGTCTTCTCACCTGCTAAATATATGCCCTTTTAGCACTCAATAGAATCTCCCACTAAAACGCTAAATAGAGCTAAAAAATAGCGCTATTTCTCCCGATAAGCCCATATATTTCCATATATGGATTTGAAAGTCAGACCCACGTATGTAATATGCATTTATGCTTTTATTGATGATTTCATCATTATTATTTGGTACAAGTTTGTATCATTGAATTTATTTTTATATTTATAGATGACATGAATATTTGATGCATAATTTTTCTAGGAGTTTTCCTTGTTTTGTAGAAAACTTTAGGTGGCTTAGTTTCACTATAGCTTTCTTAGCGCTCGAAAATAGTCGAAACTAAGATGCATAACCCGCTATTTTAAACCTTGGGTTTTACTGATAAGGGGTTGCCCGATCTTCTCAGTAAGCACGGTGGTGGTGATGAACACACGATGAACACATCGGAGATAACACGATGATGAAGTGGATGATAACTTGTATGATGCTGACGAGTCTCTCGATTGATTCCTATCGCCAATGCAACAACTCTTAACACTGCAAGATATTCGCAACTCCACATACTTGCGCACGTAGCCGGCGACCACGAAGCGGTAAATTGCAATCTTCTAATTTCCAATGGAACAACAGATCACACAAAACTTTCAGTAGCAAAACACCAGATCGATGCGAATTGGTGTATAGATTCGATAGAGTTGCAAATCAATCAACTATCAACTAGGGTTTATCTTAAACGTGATCTAAACCTAATTTGGGGGCGTCTTGGGCACTTATATAGGGGTTCAGGACGACCAGAAGTCGAGAAAATACATTAAAAACCGACCCAGTACGGAATCTGGTCGAGACTGACTCGTACACGGCCAGCCAGGGGCCGGTCAACCGGGCCAGGAACCGGCCGGTCCGTTTTGGATCGGGCCAGGGACTAGGCCAGGGGAGGGTCGCTCAGTACACCCACCCGGTTGGCACCGGTGCAGGAGACGGCGGGTGCCGGCCTCATCCGGCGTGGGAGCCGGTTGGACCGAGCGTGGCGCCGTGCCGGCCGGCGTGGCGCCGGCCTGGACTTTGTCTTCCTCCCTCACGCATGTCTCCCTCTCCTTCCTCACGCGTCCATGAGGTGTCTTCATGTCCAGCACCATGTCCAGCTGTTCTCCTCCTCCTCGTGCGATGCTTCCTTTATCCTCGTACCTGATCATACACAAGTCAAAGGATTTAGGTAGTATAAAGTTCTTATCAATCAAAGTATCGTTTAGGAACAAGTTCATCTGTTGTTTTAGTAGCTTCGCACAAGCTCTTGTCATAGGTCCAATTCTGACTTCATTTGACTTGAGCTTCACAGCAACATCTTCTTCAGCTTGCAATGACGGAGGTAGTGGTTCGGTAGGGATGTCCTCATCATCTCCCTCCCTTCAAAAGGCATCGACCTCGACGCTCCAAGGTCTTCTCCGTCATATGGTGTCAAATCAGCAACATTGAAAGAATTACTAACACCAAACTCATCAGTTGGAAGATCTATAGAGTACGCATTATCATTGATCTTGGCAAGCACTTTGTAAGGACCAGCACCACGAGGAAGCAACTTGGACTTCCGTAGTTTCGGGAACTTGTCCTTGCGAAAATGAACCCAGACCATATCCTAGGCTTGAACAACATCTCCTTGCGCTTCTTGTTCACCCTTGCAGCATTGTTCTTGCCTTTCTTATCAATCATCTCTTTAGTCTTCACATGTATCTTCCGTACAAAATCTGCCCTCTTTGATGCCTGCATATTGACTCTCTCATGTATGGGTAGAGGCAACAAGTCAAGTGGGGTAATGGGTTTGAAACCATACATCACCTCAAACGGACACAACTCTGTGGTAGAATGTACCGCCCTGTTGTAAGCAAACTCCACATGCGGCAAACAATCTTCCCACTCCTTCAAGTTCTTCTTGATCATGGATCTCAGCAGTTGTAACAATGTTCTATTCACCATCTCAGTTTGACCATCAGTTTGGGGATGACAAGTAGTGCTGAAAAGTAGCTTCGTCCCCAGCTTTCCCCAAAGTGTCTTCCAGAAGTATCTCATAAATTTCATGTCACGATCAGAAAAAATACTCTTCGGGACTCCGTGTAGACGTACAATCGAAAAACAGGTTAGCAATATGCGACGCATCGTCGCTCTTGTGGCAGGCAATAAAGTGTGACATCTTAGAAAATCTATCCACTACCACAAATATAGATTCATGGCATCTTTTAGAACACGACAAACCCAACACAAAATCCATACTAATATCTTCCCATGGTGTTTAGGTGCCGGTAAAGGAGTATACAAACCGTGAGGCTTCAGCTTGGACTTGGACTTGTTGCAAGTAATGCATCTCTTCACATACCTATCCACATCCCGCCTCATCTTTGGCCAAAAAAATGATCAACGAGCATGAGTAGCGTCTTCTCACGCCCAAAGTGACCCATCAAACCTCCAGCATGTGACTCCTGCAATAAGAATAAACGCACAGACGATTTTGGGACACATAGTTTGTTAGCTCGAAACAAGAACCCATCATATATGTGATATTTCTCCCGTGCTATTGGTAAATGCATGATCTTTGGCTGCGCCCCACTCAAATGCAACACCCTTTTTAGTCAATTCATTCAAAGGTGCAACAATAGTACTAAAATTAGGCACAAATCTTCTATAAAATCCAGCAAAATCATGAAAACTTCTTACTTGATTCACATTCATGGGAGTAGGCCAATTTTGAATTGCTTCAATCTTAGATGAATCTACCTCTACTCCATGCTCAGAGACAACATAACCCAGAAATATGACCTTATCTTTGCAAAATACTACCTCCATTTCAAGGAATAAGGCGTCCTCGTTTTACGAGTTTTTTGTTTGACCAAGAATTACTTCAAATAGATAAAGATTGTTTGTATGAAATTAATATCATTACAAAGTGCTTTTCAATACGAATCCAACGATACTATATACATATAATATAATCAAAATTTTGTTGCTCAATTTTTATGGTCAAAGTTCGTCTTGAAATACGCGTGCGCCTTATTCCTTGAAACGGAGGTAGTATGCACTTCTCAAGATTACCATAGAGTTTATTATCATGTAACACTTGCAAAATGATACATCTCCAACGTATCTATAATTTCTTATGTTCCATGCTAGTTTTATGCCAATAACTACATGTTTTATATGCACTTTATATCATATTATGGCATTTATTGGACTAACCTATTAACGAGATGCCACAGTGCCAGTTTCTGTTTATTATGTCTGTTTATTGCAGAAAAGGCCCAAAAACCAAAGTGCTCGGAAAAATCCAGAAAAATCACAGAAATTCTATTTCGCCAGAAGACCCACGGAGCCAGAAGGGCCAGGCCAGAGGAGGCCCACGGCCTCCTCCCCACTAGCTGGCGCGGCCAGGAGGGGGGTGCTGCCGCCCTGTGGGGTGGGCCCCTCGGGACTCCTCCGAGGCCGCCCTTTCGCCCATATAAAGCTCCTGCTCCGAAAACCCTAGCACGATCGGCCTTCGTCCACGAAAAGTTACATAGCTGCCACCATCGACGACAAGTTTCGGGGGACAGAATCTCTGTTCCGGCAGGCCGCCGGGACGGGGAATTTCCCCCGGAGTCATCTCCATCGAAACCACCGCCATCTTCATCGCCGTTTTTGTCTCCCATGATGAGGAGGGAGTAGTTCTCCCCCGAGGCTGAGGGCTCTACCGGTAGCTATGTGGTTCATCTCTCTCTCCCATGGTGTGATCTTTATGTGATCATGAGCTTTGTGATCTAGTTGAATATGTAGATGTTACTCTTGTCTATTATGCACTCTAGAGGTTACTTTAATATGAACTCTGGAGTTACTCTCCACGGTGTGATGGTGACAATGTGCGCATCGTGTGTGATTCCTTTATGATGTTGTGGAGCTTGTTTACTCCGGCTTGAGGTGTGCTTTTGCAGCCCTACACAATGAATGGTGTTTGTTATCCAACAAGAGAGTGTTTGAGAGTAGCATTTATTTATTCAATTATGTGATCATTGTTGAGAGTGTCCACTAGTGAAAGTATGATCCCTAGGCCTTGTTTCTAAGCATTGAAACACCGTTTCCAACAAGTTCTGCTACATGTTTGCTTGCTGCCATTTTTATTTCAGATTGCAATTACTACTTATAATCATCCATATTACTTGTATTTCACTATCTCTTCGCCGAACTAGTGCACATATATATCTGACAAGTGTATTAGGTGTGTTGGGGACACAAGAGACTTCTTGTATCTTAATTGCAGGGTTGCTTGAGAGGGATATCTTTGACCTCTACCTCCCTGATTTCGATAAACCTTGGGTGATTCACTTAAGGTAAACTTGCTGCTGTTCTACAAACCTCTGCTCTTGGAGGCCCAACACTGTCTACAGGAATAGAAGCGTGCGTAGACATCAAGCTATTTTCTGGCGCCGTTGCCGGGGAGGTAAGGTAAAATGTATTCACATCCTCCGACTACTAAGCTATTTCCTAGCACTGTTGCCGGTGTGTGAGTGCTCGAAGCTATTTCCTTTAGATTCTGCAATTATATCTTTTTGTTTCTTGTTTTTTATTTCACTAGTAAGGCTTAATGGAAAACAAAAAAAATTTAGAGATCTTTATGAAATTTATATTGAATTAGGACATGATGTGTTTGAAGAGATAGTTAAAAAACCCATGGAACTTTGTTTGCAAAATAGTTGTAGCAATGTTTTTAGCATGAATTCTTTGAACACTATTATTTTTAATGCTATGGAAAATTCTAAGCTTGGGGAAGCTGGTTGTGATATTTTTAGTCCCCCAAGTTTTGAGGAGAAATTTTACTTTGATGATACTTTACCTCCTATATATGATGATTACAATGATTCTTATGTTATTTCCAGTCCACCTACTATTGAGGAGAAAATTAATTATGATTACAATATGCCTCCTATATTTGATGATTATGGTGATGAGAATAATAATGATAGCTACTTTGTTGAATTTGCTCCCACTACAATTAATAAGAATGACTATGCTTATGTTGGGAGTAGTAATTATTTTATGCATGTAGCTCATGATAAGAATGTTTCATGTGATAGTTATATTGTTGAGTTTGTTCATGATGCTACTGAAAATCTTTATGAGAGAGGACAATATGGTTGTAGGGATTTTCATGTTACTGTTGACGCGTAAAGCACATGCCCGTTGGGAACCCCAAGAGGAAGGTGTGATGCGTACAGCAGCAAGTTTTCCCTCAGTAAGAAACCAAGGTTATCGAACCAGTAGGAGTCAAAGAGCACGTGAAGGTTGTTGGTGACGGAGTGTAGTGCGGCGCAACAAAAGAGATTCCGGCGCCAACGTGGAACCTGCACAACACAGTCCAAATACTTTGCCCCAACTTAACAGTGAGGTTGTCAATCTCACCGGCTTGCTGTAAACAAAGGATTAAATATACGGTGTGGAAAATGATGTTTGTTTGCAAAGAACAATAAAGAATAATGATTGCAGTAGATTGTATTTAGATGTAAAAGAATGGACCAGGGTCCACAGTTCACTAGTGGTGTCTCTCCAATAAGAAATAGCATGTTGGGTGAACAAATTACAGTTGGGCAATTGACAAATAAAGAGGGCATAACAATGCACATACATATCATGATGAGTAGTGTGAGATTTAATCGGGCATTACGACAAAGTACATAGACCGCTATCCAGCATGCATCTATGCCTAAAAAGTCCACCTTCGGGTTAGCATCCGCACCCCTTCCAGTATTAAGTTGCAAACAACACACAATTGCATTAATTATGGTGCGTAATGTAATCAACACAAATATCCTTAGACAAAGCATCGATGTTTTATCCCTAGTAGCAACAGCACATCCACAACCTTAGAACTTTCTGTCACTGTCCCCGATTTAATGGAGGCATGAACCCACTATCGAGAATAAATACTCCCTCTTGGAGTTACAAGTATCAACTTGGCCAGAGCCTCTACTAGCAACGGAGAGCATGCAAGATCATAAACAACACATATATGATAGATTGATAATCAACTTGACATAGTATTCCATATTCATCGGATCCCAACAAACACAACATGTAGCATTACAAATAGATGATTTTGATCATGATAGGCAGCTCACAAGATCTAACATGATAGCACAATGAGGAGAAGACAACCATCTAGCTACTGCTATGGACCCATAGTCCAGGGGTGAACTACTCACACATCAATCCGGAGGCGATCATGGTGATGAAGAGTCCTCCGGGAGATGATTCCCCTCTCCGGCAGGGTGCCGGAGGCGATCTCCTGAATCCCCCGAGATGGGATTGGCGGCGGCGGCGTCTCTGGAAGGTTTTCCGTATCGTGGCTCTCGGTAAAAGGGTTTTCGCGAGGGAGGGAATAAATAGGCGGAAGAGCAGGGTCGATGGAGGCACGAGGGCCCCACACTATAGGGCGGCGCGACCCCACCTTTGGCCGCGCGGCCCTGTGGTCTGGGCGCCTCGTCGCCCCACTTCGTGTCACCTTCGGTCTTCTGGAAGCTCCGTGGAAAAATAAGACCCTGGGCATTGATTTCGTCCAATTCCGAGAATATTTGCTTTGTAGGATTTCTGAAACCAAAAACAGCAGAAAACAGCAACTGGCTCTTCGGCATCTCGTCAATAGGTTAGTGCCGGAAAATGCGTAATAATGACATAAAGTGTGTATAAAACATGTGAGTATCATCATAAATGTAGCATGGAACATAAGAAATTATAGATACGTTTGAGACGTATCAAGCATCCCCAAGCTTAGTTCCTACTCGCCCTCGAGTAGGTAAACGATAACAAGGATAATTTCTAAAGTGACATGCTATCATATTCTTGATCAATACTATTGTAAAGCATATGAAATGAATGAAGTGATTCGAAGCAATGGTGAAGACAATGAATAAACAACTGAATCATATAACAAAGACTTTTCTGAATAGTACTTTCAAGACAAGAATCAATAAGACTTGCATAGGAGTTAACTCATAAAGCAATAAGTTTCAGCAGTTGCTTTCAACTTCAACATGTATATCTCATGGATAATTGTCGACACAAAGTAATATGATGAATGCAAATAAGCAAATATGTAGGAATCAATGCACACAGTTGACACAAGTGTTTGCTTCTAAGATAGAAAGAAGTAGGTAAACTGACTCAACATAAAGTAAAAGAAAGGCCCTTCGCAGAGGGAAGCATGGATTGCTATATTTGTGCTAGAGCTTTTATTTTGAAAACATAGAAACAATTTTGTCAACGGTAGTAATAATTCATATGTGTTATGCATAAGACATCTTATAAGTTGCAAGCCTCATGCATAGAATACCAATAGTGCCCGCACCTTGTCCTAATTAGCTTGGATTTACATGGATTATCATTGCATAGCATATGTTTCAACCAAGTGTCACAAAGGGGTACCTCTATGCCGTCTGTACAAAGGTCTAAGGTGAAAGTTCGCATTGGATTTCTCGCTTTTGATTATTCTCAACTTAGACATCCATACCGGGACAACATAGAAAACAGATAATGGACTCCTCTTTAATGCATAAGCATTCAACAACAGATAATATTCTCATAAGAGATTGAGGATTGATGTCCAAACTGAAACTTCCACCATGGATCATGGCTTTAGTTAGCGGCCCGATGTTCTTCTCTAACAATATGCATACTCAAACCATTTGATCATGATAAATCACCCTTATTTCAGACAAGACGAACATGCATAGCAACTCACATGATATTCAACAAAGGTGAAATAGTTGATGGCGTCCCCAGGAACATGGTTATCGCTCAACAAGCAACTTATAAGAAATAAGATACATCAGCGACATATTCTTCATCACAATAGTTTTTAAGCTATTTTTCCCATGAGCTATATATTGCAAAGACAAAGAATGAAATTTTAAAGGTAGCACTCAAGCAATTTACTTTGGAATGGCAGAGAAATACCATGTAGTAGGTAGGTATGGTGGACACAAATGGCATAGTTTTTGGCTCAAGGATTTTGGATGCACGAGAAGTAATCCCTCTCAATACAAGGCTTAGGCTAGCAAGGTTGTTTGAAGCAAACTCAAGTATGAACCGGTACAGCAAAACTTACATAAGAACATATTGCAAGCATTATAAGACTCTGTCTTCCTTGTTGTTCAAACCCTCACCAGAAAATATCTAGACTTTAGAGAGACCAATCATGCAAACCAAATTTCAACAAGCTCTATGGTAGTTCTTCATTAATAGGTGCAAAGTACATGATGAAAGAGCTTAAACATGATCTATTTGAGCACAACAATTGCCAAGTATCAAATTATTCAAGACATTATACCAATTACCACATGAAGCATTTTCTGTTTCCAACCATATAATAATGAACGAAGCAGTTTCAACCTTCGCCATGAATATTAAGAGTAAAGCTAAGAACACATGTGTTCATATGCAACAGCGGAGCGTGTCTCTCTCCCACACAAAGAATGCTAGGATCCGATTTTATTCAAACACAAACAAAAATAAAAACATACAGACGCTCCAAGTAAAGCACATAAGATGTGACGAAATAAAAATATAGTTTCACTAGAGGTGACCTGATAAGTTGTCGATGAAGAAGGGGATGCCTTGGGAACCCCAAGCTTAGATGCTTGAGTCTTCTTGAAATATGCAGGGATGAACCACGGGGGCATCCCCAAGCTTAGAGTTTTCACTCTCCTTGATCATATTGTATCATCCTCCTCTCTTGATCCTTGAAAACTTCCTCCACACCAAACTCGAAACAAACTCATTAGAGGGTTAGTGCATAATCAAAAATTCACATATTCAGAGGTGACATAATCATTCTTAACGCTTCTTGACATTGCACAAAGCTACTGAAAGTTAATGGAACAAAGAAATCCTTCAAACATAGCAAAACAGGCAATGCGAAATAAAAGGTAGAATCTGTCAAAACAGAACAGTCCGTAAAGACGAATTTTTCTGGGGCACTTAAATTGCTCAGATGAAAATGCTCAAATTGAATGAAAGTTGTGTACATATCTGCGGATCCCGCACGTAAATTGGCAGATTTTTCTGAGTTACCTACAAACGGGGCTGCTCAATTTCGTGACAGTAAGAAATCTGTTTCTGCGCAGTAATCCAAATATAGTATCATCTTTACTATCAAAGACTTTACTTGGCACAACAATGCAATAAAATAAAGATAAGGAGAGGTTGCTACAGTAGTAACAACTTCCAAGACTCAAATATAAAACAAAAGTGCAGAAGTAAAATAATGGGTTGTCTCCCATAAGCGCTTTTCTTTAACGCCTTTCAGCTAGGCGCAGAAACTGTGAATCAAGTATTATCAAGAGATGAAGCAAAAACAGAGGGGTTTGGAGTTTTCTCAACTATGCATTGTATCTTATCTATGTAAGTTTCAGAGGCTCTTTTTTCATTACTCTTAGGCTCGCTATTCTCATCAAACAAATTTTCAGGAACAATCCAATCAAAATTCTTTTGTAGTGTCTCGCACATTCCTAAGAGCTTGCAAGGTATTGATGTTTTAATCTCCCCCTCACAATTAACTTTATTAGTGTACTTTAATCTATCTTTTTCCATCTTTTCAAGGGTATTTGCAAAATTAGTATAAAAGCCAAACATCTTATGTTTAATAAAGACTTTTCTAGCTTCTCTAGCTACATCACCAAATTCTTTAAGAAGGGTTTCTAAAACAAAATCTTTCTTTTCTCCTTCTTCCATATCACCTAGTGTAAGAAACATATGTTGCATTATAGGATTGAGATTAACAAATCTAGCTTCCAACATGTGCACTAAAGAGGCAACAGCAATTTCATAAGTAGGAGCAAGTTCTACCAAGTGTCTATCTTCAAAATCTTCAACCATACTAACATGAGTGAAAAATTCTTCTATATTATCTCTTCCAATGATATACCCTTGTCCTACCGGTATGTCTTTCAGAGTAAACTTAGGAGGAAACATGATGAAATAAGTAAAGTAAATGCAAGTAACTAATTTTTTTGTGTTTTTAATATAGAGAACGCAAACAAGACAGTAAATAAAGTAAAGCAAGTAACTAATTTTTTTGTATTTTGATATAAGAAAGCAAACAAGCAGTAAATAAAATAAAGTAAAGCAAGACAAAAACAAAGTAAAGAGATTGGAAGTGAGAGACTCCCCTTGCAGCGTGTCTTGATCTCCCCGGCAACGGCGCCAGAAAAAGAGCTTGTTGACGCGTAAAGCACACGCCCGTTGGGAACCCCAAGAGGAAGGTGTGATGCGTACAGCAGCAAGTTTTCCCTCAGTAAGAAACCAAGGTTATCGAACCAGTAGGAGTCAAGGAGCACGTGAAGGTTGTTGGTGACGGAGTGTAGTGCGGCGCAACACCAGGGATTCCGGCGCCAACGTGGAACCTGCACAACACAATCCAAATACTTTGCCCCAACTTAACAGTGAGGTTGTCAATCTCACCGGCTTGCTGTAAACAAAGGATTAAATGTATGGTGTGGAAAATGATGTTTGTTTGCAAAGAACAGTACAGAACAATGATTGCAGTAGATTGTATTCAGATGTAAAAGAATGGACCGGGGCCACAGTTCACTAGTGGTATCTCTCCAATAAGAAATAGCATGTTGGGTGAAAAAATTACAGTTGGGCGATTGACAAATAAAGAGGGCATAACAATGCACATACATATCATGATGAGTAGTGTGAGATTTAATCGGGCATTACGACAAAGTACATAGACCGCTATCCAGCATGCATCTATGCCTAAAAAGTCCACCTTCGGGTTAGCATCCGCACCCCTTTCAGTATTAAGTTGCAAACAACAGACAATTGCATTAAGTATGGCGCGAAATGTAATCAACACAAATATCCTTAGACAAAGCATCGATGTTTTATCCCTAGTAGCAACAGCACATCCACAACCATAGAACTTTTTGTCACTGTCCCAGATTTAATGGAGGCATGAACCCACTATCGAGCATAAATTCTCCCTCTTGGAGTTACAAATATCAACTTGGCCAGAGCCTCTACTAGCAACGTAGAGCATGCAAGATCATAAACAACACATATATAATAGATTGATAATCAACTTGACATAGTATTCCATATTCACCAGATCCCAACAAACACAACATGTAGCATTACAAATAGATGATCTTGATCATGATAGGCAGCTCACAAGATCTAACATGATAGCACAATGAGGAAAAGACAACCATCTAGCTACTGCTATGGACCCATAGTCCAGGGGTGAACTACTCACACATCAATCCGGAGGCGATCATGGTGATGAAGAGTCCTCCGGGAGATGATTCCCCTATCCGGCAGGGTGCCGGAGGCGAGCTCCTGAATCCCCCGAGATGGGATTGGCGGCGGCGGCGTCTCTGGAAGGTTTTCCGTATCGTGGCTCTCGGTAAAAGGGTTTTCGCGACGGAGGGAATAAATATGCGGAAGGGCAGGGTCGGTGGAGGCACGAGGGCCCCACACCATAGGGCGGCGCGGCCCCACCCTTGGCCGCGCGTCCCTGTGGTCTGGGCGCCTCGTCTCCCCACTTCGTATCCCCTTCGGTCTTCTAGAAGCTCCGTGGAAAAATAAGACCCTGGGCGTTGATTTCGTCCAATTCCGAGAATATTTCCTTTGTAGGATTTCTGAAACCAAAAACAGCAGAAAACAGCAACTGGCTCTTCGGCATCTCGTCAATAGGTTAGTGCCGGAAAATGCGTAATAATGACTTAAAGTGTGTATAAAACATGTGAGTATCATCATAAAAGTAGCATGGAACATAAGAAATTATAGATACGTTTGAGACATATCAGTTACTAAAACACCTCTCTTTTTGCTGAAAATCTTGAAGTTGCGCTTGTCTTGTTTTCTTATGCTTATTGCATTATGCTTACATAACTTGTTATTTACAAGATTCCTTTTCATAGGAAGTGGGTTAGACTTAAAAGTGTTTCTTATTTGCTTTTGATGCTCTCTTTTGCTTCAACTCTTATTTCTTGCGAGGGCATCATTAAAATTACTGAACCCATCTTAATGGCTATAAAGAAAGCACTTCTTGGGAGATAACCCATGTTTTTATTTTGCTACTGTTTTGTTGTGTCTTGGAAGTTGTTACTACTGTAGCAACCTCTCCTTATCATGTTTATTTCGTTTTTGTGCCAAGTAAAGTCTTTGATAGAAAGTTGATACTAGATTTGGATTTCTGCGCAGAAACAGATTTTTAGCTGTCACGGTTTTGAGTTTTTCTCTCTGTAGAAAAATCTAAAGATCTTTCATTCAACTGGACCTTTTACCTTACCTCCCCGGCAACGGCGCCAGAAAATAGTTTGATGTCTACGCACGCTTCTATTCCTGTAGACAGTGTTGGGCCTCCAAGAGCAGAGGTTTGTAGAACAGCAGCAAGTTTCCCTTAAGTGAATCATCCAAGGTTTATCGAACTCAGGGAGGTAGAGGTCAAAGATATCCCTCTCAAGCAACCCTACAATTAAGATACAAGAAGTCTCTTGTGTCCCCAACACACCTAATACACTTGTCAGATGTATAGGTGCACTAGTTCGGCGAAGAGATAGTGAAATACAAGTAATATGGATGATTATAAGTAGTAATTGCAATCTGAAATAAAGATGGCAGCAAGCGAACATGTAGCAGAACTTGTTGGAAATGGTTTTTCAATGCTTAGAAACAAGGCCTAGGGATCATACTTTCACTAGTGGACACTCTCAACAATGATCACGTAATTGAATAAAGCTACTCTTAAACACTCTCTTGCTGGATAACAAACACCATTCATTGTGTAGGGCTACAAAAGCACACCTCAAGCCGGAGTAAACAAGCTCCACAACGTCATAAAGGAATCACACACGATGCGCACACTGTCACCATCACACCGTGGAGAGTGACTCCAGAGTTCATATTAAAGTAACCTCTAGAGTGCATAATAGACAAGAGCAACATCTACATATTCAACTAGATTACAAAACATCACTTGTGCTACTCTGAATTACTCTCCTATTGGAATCACTAATCATCACGTAGTGGCTACGAAAGCTCCACTCAAAGTTCATCAAGTACTCGACAAACACCACTCATAGGGATATCCTCATCAAATCATAATCCAAGATAATACCATTTCAATTTAGACCGAGTACTAACATAGCATACACACTGTCAACAATAGCTATGAAAGGGGGAATAGATCACATCAATACTATCATAGTAATAGTTAACTTCATAATCCACAAGAGATTACAATCATAGCCTACGCCAAGTACTACATGATGCACACACTGTCCTCTTTACATCATGGAGGAGGAATAGACTACTTTAATAACATCACTAGAGTAGCACATAGATTAATAGTGATACAAAGCTCATGATCACATAAACATCACACCATGGGAGAGAGAGATGAACCACATAGCTACCGGTAGAGCCCTCAGCCTCGGGGGAGAACTACTCCCTCCTCATCATGGGAGACAGCAACGGCGATGAAGATGGTGGTGGTGTCGATGGAGATGACTCCGGGGGCAATTCCCCGTCCCGGCGGCGTGCCAGAACAGATACTTCTGTCCCCCGAAACTTGTCTTCGCGATGGCGGCGGCTACGTAACTTTTCATGGAGGAAGGCCGATCTCTTTAGGGTTCTCGCATCTGGGAGAATATATAGGCGAAGGGGCGATGTCGGTGGAGTCCCGAGGGGCCCACCCCATATGGCGGCGCGGCCATGGGTGGGGCCGCGCCCCCTATGGTGTGGCCGCCTCGTGGCCCCTCTTCGTCTCCTCTTCGGTGTTCTGGAAGACTCCGTGGAAAATAAGACCGTGGGCTTTTGTTTCGTCCAATTCCGAGAATATTTCCTGTGTAGGATTTCTGAAACCAAAAACAGCAGAAAACAGCAGAAAACAGGAACTGGCGCTTCAGCATCTTGTTAGTAGGTTAGTGCTGGAAAATGCATAAAAATGATATAAAGTATGAATAAAACATGTAGGTATTGTCATAAAACTAGCATGGAACATAAGAAATTATAGATATGTTTGAGACGTATCAGTGATTCACTTAAGGGAAACTTGCTGCTGTTCTACAAACCTCCGCTCTTGGAAGCCCAACATTGTCTACAGGAATAGAAGCGTGCGTAGACATCACAAAACATGCTGAATATGCATAGTATGATCAGATTCATTGCGGTTGTAGATTAATATGTCATCAAAGTATACAACCACAAACTTGCCAATAAAATCACGCAAAACATGGTTCATCAGTCTCATGAAAGTGCTAGGTGCATTAGTCAAACCAAAAGGTATTACTAACCACTCATATAAACCAAATTTTGTTTTAAAGGCTGTTTTCCATTCATCCCCCTCTTTCATCCTATTTGATGATAACCACTACGCAAATCAATTTTAGAGAAAACAACAGCACCACTCAATTCATCTAACATATCCTCTAAACAGGGAATAGGATGATGATATCGAATAGTAATGGTGTTTATCGCTCTACAATCTACACAGATGTGTCATGTACCATCTTTCTTAGGAACTAGAATAACAGGAACAACACAAGGACTTAGGCTTATGCGAATATAACCTTTGTCGAGTAGAGCTTGTACTCGTCTGTATCTCCTTTTCCTCTTCGGGGTTCGTCCTATATGGCGCCCTATTGGGCAGCGAGGCGTCGGGGATCAAGTCAATTTGATGCTCAATACCACGCAATGGTGGTAATCCCGCGGGCACCTCCTCCGGAAACACATCGCTAAATTTCTGCAAAACATGAGAAACACCAAGAGAAATAGGGGTCATGTCGTTAGAAACTGAAACCTCACCCTTGTACATGAGCACAAGAGGCATGGCTGTAGGATCCTCACTAAAATCTATCATATCCTCTCTGGTGGCTAATAGCATTAAGGAATTCACTCACTCACTTTTCGTTATATCACTCACTGCAGTACAATTCTCTTTCCTATCTATGGATGAATCCTCCAAGTTTACTTCAATTATCTGACGAGATTCACTGACAATTTGCTGTGGTGACATAGGCTGCAAGTTGATTTTCTTGCCCTTGAACTCCAAGTGATATGTATTGGCACGGCCATTGTGTTGCACAAAATGGTCATAGAGCCATGGCCAGCCCAATAGTAGGTAACACACCATCATAGGAACCACATCAAAATCAATGGAATCCTTATACGGTCCAAGCTCAAAATCAACACGCACCATGTGGTTTACCTTCATCTCACCATCGTCGCTCAACCACTAAATATAATATGGATGCGGGTGTGGTAGATACTTCAATTTCAGCTTGGCACACAACTCCTTGCTTGCTAAATTGCGACAACTCCCGCCATCAATAATAACCTTGCTTTATCAGGACAAACTAGTGCCTTTGTTTGGAACAAATTGCAACATTGAGTAGATGCACTCGTTCCAAAAAAAGAAATTTGACTGTACATAGAGGATGACATGCGGGTCCCATTAGTCAGTAGCTTACTCAACGTTTCCAAAGCGGTAGGGGATCAAAAGAAAAAGGAAATCGCTAAACATAAACTTTTATAGTACATAGAGGATGACATGCGGGTCCCATTTTGCAGCAGCGGTTCCAACGTTTCAAATGCGGCTTGAGATCAAAAGAAAAAGAAAGTAGCCAGAAAGTAGGGGGTCAAAAAAAACTCCAAAAAAAGAAAGTTGATTGTACATAGAGGATGACATTTGGGTCCCATGAGTCAGCAGCTTACTCAACGTTTCCAAGGCGGCAGGGGATCAAAAGAAAAGGAAATAGCCAAAAACCAGAGGATGAAAAAATCCAAGAAAAGAAACTTTTATAGTACATAGAGGATGACATGCGGGTCCCATGAGCCAGCAGGTTCCTCAACATTTTCAAAGGCGGCACGAGATCGAAAGAAAAAGGCAAGTGACCAAAAATCAGAGGGTGAAAAATAATCCAAGAAAAGACACTTTTATTGTACATAGAGGATGACATGCGGGTCCCATTTTGCAGCAGTGGTCCCAACGTTTTAAATGCGGCTTGAAATCAAAAGAAAAAGAAAGTAGCCAAAAATTAGGGGGTCAAAAAAAGTCCAAGAAAAGAAAGTTGATGGACATAGAGGATGACATGCGGGTCCCATAAGTCAGCATCTTACTCAACGTTTCCAAGGCGGCAGGGGATCAAAAGAAAAAGGAAATAGCCAAAAATCAGAGGGTGAAAAAAAATCCAAGAAAATAAACTTTTATAGTACATAGAGGATGACATGCGGGTCCCATGAGCTAGCAGGTTCCTCAACGTTTCAAATGTGGCATGAGATCGAAACAAAAAGGCAAGTGACCAAATATCAGGAGCCAAAAATAATCCAAGAAAAGAAACTTGATTGTACATAAAGGATGACATGTGGGTCCCATTTAGCAGCAGCGGTATCACCGTTTGAGAGGCGACACGGGATCGAAAGAATAAGGCAAGTGACCAAATATCAGGTGCCAAAAAAATCCAAGAAAAAAAGTATTATAGTACATAGATGATGACATGCGGGTCCCATTTAGCAGCAGCGGTATCACCGTTTGAGAGGCGGCACGGGATCGAAAGAAAAAGGCAAGTGACCAAATATGAGGTGACAAAAAAATCCAAGAAAAGAAAATTTTATAGTACATAGAGGATGACATGCGGGTCCCATTTAGCAGTAGCGGTCTCACCGTTTCAAATGCGGCACAGATCGAAAGAAAAAAGGCAAGTGACCAAATATGAGGTACCAAAAATAGCTCCAAGAAAATAAAGTTGATTGCACATAGAGGATGACATGCGGGTCCCATTTAGCAGCAGCGGTATCACCATTTGAGAGGCAGCACGAGATCGAAAGAAAAAGGCAAGTGACCAAATATGAGGTGCCAAAAATAACTCCAAGAAAAGAAACTTGATTGGACATAGAGGATGACATGCGGGTCCCATTTAGCAGCAGCGTGAACGGATCGTAGCGAACAAGAGGGGGGGTGAATGGCGCTACGGCAATTTTTAGTCTTTTTCAAATTTTATGCAACGGAAGGTAAAGGTGTGACTTTTAGCAATGGGGGTGATCCTACAATGAAGCTAGAGCATGTGCAACAAGTAAAGGAATCAACAAGATAAACAAAGTGAGGAGCGAGACAACCGGGGGGAGCGAGGCGAGTCGAGGTTTGTTTCCCGCAGTTCCCTCCACAAAAGGAGGTACGTCTGCGTTGAGGAGGTGCTAGTCTCACACAAGAGACTAGGCGGCCACACCACGAAGGAAGGCCTCACCCTCTTCCTCGAGAGAGCTCCACGGAGGTGCTCTCCCTCTTCCACTAAGGCACCGGTCGAGGCGGTGATTCTTTCACAATGTTGGGGCGAGCTCTACACACACAAGGATGCTCCCAACACCCTATGGAGCTAGTACATCACCAAGCTAGACTCCATAGCTGCACATCTCCAATGCTCCACCATAGGAACCCATCACCAATGCTCCACCAAAGGAACTCTTCCAATGCTCCACCAAGAAACTCTCCAAGGCTCCACCAAAGGAACTCTCCAAGGCTCCACCAAAGGAACTCCCCAATGCTCCACCAAAGGAACTCTTCTCCAAGATCCACCAAAGGAACCCTACCACCAAGATCCACTAAGGAATAGCTAGTATTTGTGAAATCTCTCTTGGTAGAACTATAGATCGGGGTCTCCTCCACCTATCCTCAAAATTAGGGCAAGATTGGTTGGAGGGGGAAGGAGATCCTCAAGGATTAAGCTCAGCAACAATGGAGGAGAGAGAAGGGGAAGAGATGAAATCGGGTGGGGAAGAAGGGGCCCTTAAATAGGCTCCTCCAAATCCAACCGTTATGTCCAGTTTTGGCCTAAGCGGTACTACCGCTGAAGGAGATATGCCCTAGAGGCAATAATAAAGTGGTTATTATTTATATCTTTATGTTTATGATAAATGTTTATATATCATGCTATAATTGTATTAACCGAAACATTAGTACATGTGTGATATGTAAACAACAAAGAGTCCCTAGTATGCCTCTTAACTAGTTTGTTGATTAATGGATGATTAGTTTCATAATCATGAACATTGGATGTTATTAATAACAAGGTTATATCATTGTATGAATGATGTAATGGACACACCCAATTAAGCGTAGCATAAGATCACGTCATTAAGTTATTTGCTATAAGCTTTTGATACATAGTTACCTAGTCCTTATGACCATGAGATCATGTAAATCACTTATACCGGAAAGGTACTTTGATTACATCAAACGCCACTGCGTAAATGGGTGGTTATAAAGGTGGGATTAAGTATCCGGAAAGTATGAGTTGAGGCATATGGATCAACAGTGGGATTTGTCCATCCCAATGACGGATAGATATACTCTGGGCCCTCTCGGTGGAATGTTGTCTAATGTCTTGCAAGCATATGAATAAGTTCATAAGAGACCACATACCACGGTACGAGTAAAGAGTACTTGTCAGGAGACGAGGTTGAACAAGGTATAGAGTGATACCGATGATCAAACCTCGGACAAGTAAAATATCGCGTGACAAAGGGAATTGGTATCGTATGTGAATGGTTCATTCGATCACTGAAGTCATCGTTGAATATGTGGGAGCCATTATGGATCTCCAGATCCCGCTATTGGTTATTGGTCGGAGCGAGTACTCAACCATGTCCGCATAGTTCGCGAACCGTAGGGTGACACACTTAAGGTTTGATGTTGAAATGGTAGAACTTGAATATGGAATGGAGTTCGAATATTTGTTCGGAGTCCCGGATGAGATCCCGGACATCACGAGGAGTTACGGAATGGTCCGGAGAATAAGATTCATATATAGGAAGTCATATTCCAAGTTTGGAAATGATCCGGTGCATTTATGGCAGGTTCTAGAAGGTTCTAGAAAAGTCCGGAAGAAATCACCATGGAAAGTAGAGTCCCAGAGGGACTCCACCTTGCATGGCCAGCCAACCCTAAAGGGGAGGAGTCCAAGGTGGACTCCCCAAGGGTGGCCGGCCAACCCCCCTCATGGAAGGGGGGAATCCCACCCCAAGTGGGATTCCCACCTTGGGTAGGTTTCCCTACACATGGAAGGTTTTTGGTTCGGGTCTTATTCGAAGACTTGTAGTCCAACACTTGGGGCTTCCACCTATATATTGAGGGGCATAGGAGAGGGGGCTGACCACCACAAGCCCATAGCTTGGCCGCACCCATAGGTGGCCGGCCACCCCCTCTCCCAAACCCTAGCCGCCCCCTCTCTCCTCCTCTTCTCCCGCACGCTTAGCGAAGCTCCGCCGGAGATCTCCACCGCCACCGCCACCACGCCGTCGTGCTGCCGGATTCAAGGAAGAGCTACTACTTCCGCTGCCCGCTGGAACGGGGAGAAGGACATCGTCTTCATCAACACCGAACGTGTGACCGAGTACGGAGGTGCTGCCCGATTGTGGCACCGTGATCAAGATCTTCTATGCGCTTTTGCAAGCGGCAAGTGATCGTCTACCGCAGCAATAAGAGCCTACTCTTATAGGCTTTGGAAATCTTCAAGGGTTAGTCTTGATCATCCCCTCGTTGCTCCCGTCTTCTAGATTGCATCTTGGCTTGGATTGCATTCTCGCGGTAGGAATTTTTTTGTTTTCTATGCAACGAATCCCTACAGTGGTATCAGAGCCAGGTCTATGCATAGATGGTTGCACGAGTAGAACACAATGGTTTTGTGGGCGTTGATGCTCTTGTTATCTTTAGTTTGAGTACTTTGCATCTTTGTGGCATAGTGGGATGAAGCGGCTCGGACTAACTTTACATGACCGCGTTCATGAGACTTGTTCCTCGTTCGACATGCAACTTGTATTGCATAAGAGGCTTTGCGGGTGTCTGTCTCTCCTACTATAGTGAAGATTCAATTTACTCTTCTATTGACAACACTAGTATCACCGTTGTGGTTCATGTTCGTAGGTAGATTAGATCTTACTCGAAAACCCTAAACCACGTAAAATATGCAAACCAAATTAGAGACATCTAACTTGTTTTTGCAGGGTTTGGTGATGTGATATGGCCATAATGTGATGATGAATATGTATGAGATGATCATTATTGTATTGTGGCAACCGGCAGGAGCCTTATGGTTGTCTTTAAATTTCATGTTGAGTAGTATTTCAAAGTAGTTGTAATAGTTGCTACATGAGGTGAACAACCATGATGACGGCGCCATGAACCTTGACGCTACGCCGATGATGATGGAGATCATGCCCGTTGATGATGGAGATCATGTTCGTGCTTTGGAGATGAAGATCGAAGGCACAAAGACTAAAGGGCCATATCATATCACATATGAATTGCATGTGATGTTAATCCTTTATGCATCTTATTTTGCTTAGAACGCGACGATAGCATTATAAGATGATCCCTCACATTAATATCAAGATAATAAAGTGTTCTCCCCTCGTATGCACCGTTGCATTGTTTGACGTTTTGAAGCATCTCGTGATGATCGGGTGTGATAAACTCAACATACAACGGGTGTAAGCCATGTTGCACACGTGGAATACTTGGGTTTGCTTGACGAGCCTAGCATGTACAGACATGGCCTCGGGACAATGGAAACCGAAAGGTTGAACATGAGTCATATGGATGATATGATCAACATGTTGATGTTCACCATTGAAGCTACATCATCTCACGTGATGATCGGTTTTGGTGTAGTGGATTTGGATCGTGTACCACTTAACAACTATGAGGGATGTTGTATTAAGTGGGAGTTCATTAGTAATTAGATTAAAACATGAACTAATTATCATAAACATAGTCTGAGTAGTATTTTGAATTAATTTTGTAGTATTGGCATCCGTTTTCTACCATGCGCTAGTCTTGTAATTGAGATAGAAATACTGTTAAGTCTGATAAGAAACTTTACGGACTGGTACCGTATTGTTAAAGAATCAAGAAATGATTAAGTCCTATTGCGAACTTTTAGTAAACCTCACATTGTTGATTCAAAGAGCTATGGTTTCAATTAGTACCTAAAGTTATCTTGTCTCCGTGAAACTTGAAGTTCAAATCTGTTTGAAAAGCAAGGAGCTGAAAATTTAGTTTTCAGAAATAATCAAGGTATGAGATATATGTGATATCTAAGACCTTATTGCAAGATGATAGAATATAATTTGGTGAGACTACATAAACTCATAAGTTTTATGGGAATGTACGAAGGTTGAAGACGCAAGGCGTCCCAATCCTCCAACCATTGGGGCACTAACGATATTCGCATATCCATGAAGTAATCATCCTTAGTATGCACCGTTGGTAAGACTCGTCATTTCGAAGCATCACATGATGATCGGATGTGATAGATTCTACTTGTGCATACAATGAGTGCAAGCTAGATTTGCACATACGAATACTGAGGTTAAACTTTACGAGCCTAGCATGTACAGACATGGTCTCGAAAATTCATCATGATATGATGGATAAAATTATGAGTGAAATTGTTCATCATATTAAAAGGTTATTAATAGAGAAATCCGGAACACTTATCATATGATGATCAACTTCAAAGTAAGAACCTCAAGGTTATTGGTATTTGACCAACAAACCTAGAAGTTATTGATGTTGAAGTGTTTTTCTAAATAATGAGAAAAGCTAAAAGAGAAACTGCAAAAGATATTCTGGCAAAAAGAAAAGAAAAGACTAGAAAGTCTAGCTCAGGTGTATATAAATGATATACATGTTATGGTTGTATTCCTAGTTAAGTCACACTATGAAATTCTTGGGTATTAGTACTATATTGGTTGGTATGAAGTGTCATACAAAACAACGCAATACAAGAATACAATGGCATAAGTGACTGACAAGGAATATGATAAGAATGCACGTCTGGAACAAAATAAAGTGTTATTATGTTCATCATTAGCATTCTATCTAGCCCTTAGAATTTATAATAAAGAACTTAATAATTGTTATTTTGCTCTGGTCAAATGAAAACAATGAGTTGTTCAAATTATGACATTACTCCATGTACGATGGATAAGTTATTATAAATCTTAATGGTGAAATACACATACATAACACTGACGCTAAAATGCCATAAGGCAAATGATTTGAATTCCACGTATTTGTGGAACCGCCATTTAGGTCATGTTAGAAAGGAACGCATGAAGGAACTCCATGCAAATGGATTTTGGAGTCATTTGATTTTTGAATCATTTGGCGCTTGCAAATCTTTTCTAAAGAGAATGATTAAATACCGTTCATAGGCCAAGAGTTGAACGGGCAACTAACTTAGTGAAAAATACATGATGATGTATGTGGTTCACTGGGCATAGTTGTGTGCGGGAGATTCTTCTACTTCATGAAAACTTTCAACAATGAATTGAGTATATATATGTGGATATATTCAATAAGGAAGAAGTTTGAAACATTTGAATGGATTCAAATAAATTTCAGCATGAAGTGGAAATCATCGTAATAGAAAAGTCAAATATCTATGATTGGATCATGGTGAAAATATTTGAATTACGAGTTTTAGCGAACATCTAAGAGAGTCATGAAATTGTTCTACAACTCACATTTCTTGAAGTATCATAGTGATGATGAAGTATCCAAGAGATGTATCCAAACCTTGTTGGATTAATGATGAGATAAAATATTATGACGCCATTATATTTTTGTGGATTATGCTTTAGTGACTACCGCTTTTACACTGAATAGAGCATCATCATGATCCATTGAAATGACACCATACAAGTTATGGTATGGGTATAAACCCTAATAGTGTTTTCTTTAAATTTTGGTCTAAGAGTTTACAACCAAAATTGGATGAATGTCTTTGTTGGTTATCCCAGAGATTTAATTGGGAATTCTTCCCACGAGACAAAGACAAAAGTGTTTGTCAATGTTTCTTATTTCCGAGAAATTGTTTCTAGTGAAGTATTTGAGTGGGAGGACAATATAAATAGATAAGGTTTATGAACCTGAGCATAATGATCAGAGTAGCGCAGCATCGGAAATTGGTTCCGGAAGCGACCATGACGAACATGGCTCCCATGACTACAAAGTGTTTTAGCCATGGAGATCGAAGTACATATTGAACCTTGTAGGTATGGTTTACTTTGTGATCAAATAAATGATTTGTGGACAAAGGATTGATTTTGAACAATGATAAACCAACTACAAACAAAGAAGTTATGATGGGCCCTGACTTCATTAAAATGGCTATACGCCATGAAATCCAAGATAGATGAATACTTTTTGAAAGTAAATGGATCTATAAAAATTGATGAAAGCTTGACTTGTTGAAAAGTTGTTTACGACAAAGTTCAAAGAGTTGACTACGACAAGATTAGATCTTCCGTAGCAATGCTTAAAGTCTATGTGGATTATTCTAGTAATCACTACATATTTCTTTTATGAGATATGCTAGTAGGATGGCAAAATACACTACTTAACAGAAGTGTGTATTAAAGGTGTATACAAGATACAACCAAGAGTTTTGCTGGTCAGTGGAATACTAGATAGGTATACAAACTTCAATTGGATGAAGTAAGTATCGCGGAGTTGGAATCTTCACCAGATGAAATAGTCAAAGAGTTTTTGATTTCATCAGAGACGATGAAGAGGATTGCATTTGCAAGAAATTAAGTGGGAGCGCTAAGACATATTTATAATACTTTATGTAGGTGATATATAGTTGGTTATAAATGATGTAATTATATACTTGATTAAAAGATTTCATTGAGAATTAACTTCAATGAAAGGATATGGACTGAAACAAATTTAGTGTCAAGATCTATGAAGATAGATTGAAACACATAAATAAGTTTAAGTCAAAGTACATAGGATGGATATTGAAGTAGTTCAATATAGAAATATTAAGAAAATGTTCTTGTCATGTGAAGGTTTAACAAGACTTGAGTGTAGCTGACACTCAATGAGTAAAAACATATGAGTGATTATAGATCACGGATAATATGTACACAATCAGATGTCCTGTGCTCTAAAAACTGTTATGAGCATGTACCAGAATGATTCATGTGATGATCATTGAAAAACAGTAAGAATATTCTTGAGTACTTAAGAAGAACCAAGGATATATATATATAGTTTTGTATGGAGAAATGACAAACAAATCGCTGTAAGGTGTTACACCGATATTGGTTTTGTCACATATAAAATATAATTTCAATCTCAAATTTGACTAAGTGTTGTTTAAGAGGTAGCACAATGAGTTAGAAGTTGTCTATGTTAGATTTAGAAGAGTTCTAAATATTGTGACGGATTCTACAAACGAAAGGCAGAGTATGTCATTGTTTTGACAATGACAAAGGTTGTTAAAGTCAAGAGGTTTTTGGAGAACTTGGTGTAGTTCCGACAGAGTCAGAATTTTGAAGCTATATTGTGTGTGACAATATTAGTGACATATTTCAGACCGCGGAATTAAGGTTCAGCTAGAAGACCAAACATATTTAATGCCGACTCATTTTGAAATGAGTGATGCGTTGAGACGCAAATGAATTACAAAATACATACGTTTCTGAGCGTGTCAGATCCGTTGACTAAAACCTCTCCCGTGAGCAAAACATGATAAAGCACCAGAAGGCCAAGGTGTTATATCTTTACAAATGTAAACTAGATTATTGACTCTAGTGCAAGTGGGAGACTGAAGGAGATATGCCCTAGAGGCAATAATAAAGTGGTTATTATTTATATCTTTATGTTTATGATAAATGTTTATATATCATGCTATAATTGTATTAACCGAAACATTAGTACATGTGTGATATGTAAACAACAAAGAGTCCCTAGTATGCCTCTTAACTAGCTTGTTGATTAATGGATGATTAGTTTCATAATCATGAACATTGGATGTTATTAATAACAAGGTTATATCATTGTATGAATGATGTAATGGACACACCCAATTAAGCGTAGCATAAGATCACGTCATTAAGTTATTTGCTATAAGCTTTCGATACATAGTTACCTAGTCCTTATGACCATGAGATCATGTAAATCACTTATACCGGAAAGGTACTTTGATTACATCAAACGCCACTGCGTAAATGGGTGGTTATAAAGGTGGGATTAAGTATCCGGAAAGTATGAGTTGAGGCATATGGATCAACAGTGGGATTTGTCCATCCCAATGACGGATAGATATACTCTGGGCCCTCTCGGTGGAATGTTGTCTAATGTCTTGCAAGCATATGAATAAGTTCATAAGAGACCACATACCACGGTACGAGTAAAGAGTACTTGTCAGGAGACTAGGTTGAACAAGGTATAGAGTGATACCGATGATCAAACCTCGGACAAGTAAAATATAGCGTGACAAAGGGAATTGGTATCATATGTGAATGGTTCATTCGATCACTGAAGTCATCGTTGAATATGTGGGAGCCATTATGGATCTCCAGATCCCGCTATTGGTTATTGGTCGGAGTGAGTACTCAACCATGTCCGCATAGTTCGCGAACCGTAGGGTGACACACTTAAGGTTTGATGTTGAAATGGTAGAACTTGAATATGGAATGGAGTTCGAATATTTGTTCGGAGTCCCGGATGAGATCCCGGACATCACGAGGAGTTCCGGAATGGTCCGGAGAATAAGATTCATATATAGGAAGTCATATTCCAAGTTTGGAAATGATCCGGTGCATTTATGGCAGGTTCTAGAAGGTTCTAGAAAAGTCCGGAAGAAATCACCATGGAAAGTAGAGTCCCGGAGGGACTCCACCTTGCATGGCCAGCCAACCCTAAAGGGGAGGAGTCCAAGGTGGACTCCCCAAGGGTGGCCGGCCAACCCCCCTCATGGAAGGGGGGAATCCCACCCCAAGTGGGATTCCCACCTTGGGTAGGTTTCCCTACACATGGAAGGTTTTTGGTTCGGGTCTTATTCGAAGACTTGTAGTCCAACACTTGGGGCTTCCACCTATATATTGAGGGGCATAGGAGAGGGGGCTGACCACCACAAGCCCATAGCTTGGCCGCACCCATAGGTGGCCGGCCACCCCCTCTCCCAAACCCTAGCCGCCCCTCTCTCCTCCTCTTCTCCCGCACGCTTAGTGAAGCTCCGCCGGAGATCTCCACCGCCACCGCCACCACGCCGTCGTGCTGCCGGATTCAAGGAGGAGCTACTACTTCCGCTGCCCGCTGGAACGGGGAGAAGGACGTCGTCTTCATCAACACCGAACGTGTGACCGAGTACGGAGGTGCTGCCCGATTGTGGCACCGTGATCAAGATCTTCTACGCGCTTTTGCAAGCGGCAAGTGATCGTCTACCGCAGCAATAAGAGCCTACTCTTATAGGCTTTGGAAATCTTCAAGGGTTAGTCTTGATCATCCCCTTGTTGCTCCCGTCTTCTAGATTGCATCTTGGCTTGGATTGCATTCTCGCGGTAGGAAATTTTTTGTTTTCTATGCAACAAATCCCTACAACCGCTTTGGTACAAGCGGTACTACCGCCCTGAGTTTGAAATCCCCCCAGATCTGGTCAAACGACATAGAGCGTTACTACCGCCCGCGGTACCGCCCGTGGTACCGCAATAGGGTTCAGACCTTACTGGACTCGAAGCGGTACCAGAGCGGTACCGGAGCGATACTGCCGTAACGCGTTACGGTACCTCGAGCGGTACCATGAGCGGTACTACCGCTCGTGAGCGATACTACCACCCTAGGTACAGCAGGGGTACCGCAACTCGTTCTGCGGGACAAAATCGGCTCAGAACTCAGAGCGGTACCGAGAGCGGTACCTATAGGGGTAGCGGTACTACCGCTACAGGTACCGGTAGTACCGGCCTGGCTAAAACTGGTTTTCTTCCCTTTTTCTCTCCAACTTTGTTACCTCGCTAAACACACACAAAACCGGAAAACCTATCAACAACACTTCAGTCTTCTGATCTTAACGCGTCCGGCGAGGTCACCGTGTACTTGCAAATATAACAATGATACTCAAGGCACACGGTGAGATTACTCAAGTGTTGTCATCAAACACACAAAACATGGGATATGAATTTTGCTCTTACAATCTCCCCCTTTTTGGTGTCTGATGACAACACAAGAGTTGACAATAACATATGATATTATGATGAGAACATTAGATTTGCAAAAACTAGACGGAGCTCCCCCTACACATGTGCATATCATGAATATGTATTTGAATACAAATACACATGTTATAGAGACATCACTCCCCCTAGTTTTTACAAACCAAGCGCATATGCAACATAGATAGATGACATGTTCAAGAGGCATATGCACAATATGGAGGCAACATGAGATCATATACGGAGATTTGGGTGAAGTTATCATACCATAGCCTTGAGAATACCCAAACTCACAATAGAATGCCTCCATGGGGTTGTTGATGTAGCCGAGAGACAGGATAAGCAACTAGAACCAAACGGCTACAAACAACAAAGGTCTCCATCCACCTAGGAACTTCTCCCCCTTTGGCATCGGAACACCAAAAAGGAGGGGAACGGAACTAGAGAGATGGAGAAAAGAACATACAACCAAGCTTGCAAAAATCACGAGAAAACAAGCTTGGAGGAGGTTCTTAAAAACAAAAAGAAGAAAGCAAAGAAGAAAAACAAAAACAAGGTCACGAAGAACCGAAAACCCCACAAAGAGGAGGTGTTGGTGGCCGAAGCCACCGTGTAAGAGTATAGTAGTTGTGAGGTCGCGTAGATGTATCTAGGACTCACGGACTACAACTCAACATGAAGCTCATAAGTCACTTAATTGACAAATAGCAAATGTTTTGGATTTCTTTATGCATTATGGGGGGAGTGATAGCTCAATGGATTTAAACCGCACTCCCCCTATGTCCATGCGTGCCTTTCATCTAGATATGACGGTAAGATTGGTATGTGCGCACGACGGTCAAGCAAAGTTCGACGGATCAATGATGTTTAGCTCATGCCTCAACTCAATAAAGCGCTTCTCATCCAAGGGCTTCGTGAAGATGTCCGCCAATTGCTCCTTGGTGCCAATATAGGATAGTACAATATCTCCGCGAGCAATGTGGTCCCGGATGAAGTGGTTCCGTATCTCGATGTGCTTCGTCTTGCCATGAAGAACCGGATTGTAGGCGATCTTGATTGCGCTCTCATTGTCGCACAAGAGAGGCACCTTGCTATACTCGAGTCCATAGTCCCGCAAGGTTTGCCTCATCCATAAGATTTGAGCACAACTACTTGCCGCAGCAATATACTCGGCTTCCGCGGTGGAGACGGAGACACAATTTTGCTTCTTCGAGGACCAACACACCAAAGATCTTCCAAGAAAGTGACATGCTCCGGAGGTAGACTTCCTATCAATCTTATCGCCCGCCCAATCGGAGTCGGTGAAACCAACCAAAGCAAAGTCCGTGTCCCTTGGGTACCATAATCCGAAGTGTGGGGTATCAACTAAATATCGGAAGATCCTCTTGACCGCCACAAGGTGGCTTTCCTTCGGACTTGCTTGAAACCGTGCACACATACCAACGCTCAACATGATATCCGGACGAGAGGCACAAAGGTAGAGAAGCGAACCTATCATCGAATGGTAGAGCTTGGTATCCACCGCCTTGCCGCCCTCGTCAAGAGTGAGTTGACACTTGAGTTGCATCGGAGTTCCGATCCCCTTGGCGTCCTTCATATCAAAGCGCTTGAGCATGTCTTGGAGGTACTTTGCTTGATTGATGAAGGTGCCTTGTCGCATTTGCTTGATCTCGAACCCGAGGAAGTACTTGAGTTCACCCATCATTGACATCTCAAACCTATTTGTCATCAACATAGCAAACTCATCGTTGAATTTTGTGTTAGTAGAGCCAAATATGATGTCATCTACATAGAGTTGGCATACGAAAAGCTCCCCATTGACCTTCTTAGTAAAAAGAGTGGGATCGATTTTCCCCACTTGGAAACCACGGTCTTCAAGCAACTCCTTGAGATGCTCATACCAAGCTCTAGGAGCTTGTTTGAGACCATATAGGGCCTTTTTGAGCTTGAAGACATGGTCCGGAAAATGGGGATCCTCGAACCCCTGGGGTTGCTTCACATACATTTCCTCATGTAGAGGACCATTAAGAAAAGCACTCTTAACATCCATTTGTTGCAACTTAAAGCCATGATGTGAGGCAAAGGCCAAAAGGATACGGATGGACTCGAGCCTTGCAACGGGTGCAAAGGTTTCACCAAAGTCCACGCCTTCAACTTGAGAATAGCCTTGTGCCACCAATCTTGCTTTGTTGCGGATGACCGTGCCACTTTCATCTTGCTTGTTCTTGAAGATCCACTTGGTGCCGATAACATTGCGGCAATGATCGGGTCGCTTCATGAGAGTCCATACATCATTCCTCTTGAAGTTGTTGAGTTCCTCTTGCATTGCATTCAACCAATCGGGATCGTTGAGAGCATCATCAACTTTGAGTGGTTCCACTCTAGAGACAAAGGCATGGTGCGCACAAAAGTTTGCAAGTTGCCTCCGAGTGGTGACATTTCTCTTTAGATCACCAATGATGTCATGCAAGGAATGAGACTTGAGACGCAAGTGTCTTGGAGTAGAATCTTCATGGCGAGTGTCGGCTTGAGGAGATGGTTCTTGAGAGTCCTCTTGGCCTTCATCACGGTTTAGGTCGTCGCCTTGACCTCCATTGTTATTGAAAGAGGCAACCTTGTCATGAGATCCGGATGGCTCGGGGGTATAGGGAATATCATTGTCCATGAAGATTGTCCCCGAACCACTCGGAGAAGAACTTGAAGCTTGACCTTGGTCACTTGATGTTGGGTGTTGAAGTAGACGAGCTTGCGGTGTATGTTGTCCTTGAGCTTGTTGAAGTGAACTTGGACTTGATTGTTGTTGTAGATGTCGGGGTTGATCTTGAGGTTGAGGTTGAACTTGAGGTTGTTGTAGAGGTTGGCTTGCATTTGTTAGATCAACGGAAGAAGCTTGGCCTTGTGGTGTAGATGGCTCCACTTGGGTGGAACTTGGTCCTTCCCCGGTACTCATAGAAGGTAGCGTTTGAGGTAGGTGAATGCCCACACCCATCCTTCCTATGGTATCCGGGGGAATTGCATCTCCTTTCTCACAAGAAGCACTTCGCTCCTCCAAAGATCTATCGTCTTCATCGAAAGTCACATCACAAGATTCTACAACACGTCCACTTGACTTGTTGAAGACTCTATAGGCATGAGAATCCGTAGCATATCCAACGAAAATTCCTTCTTGAGCTCTTGAATCAAACTTGGATAGGCGTGTGTCCTTGACAAGTATGTAGCATTTGCATCCGAAGACCTTGAAGTATGACACATTAGGCTTGTTGCCGGTGAGGATCTCATACGGTGTCTTCTCAAGACCTTTGCGGAAGTAGAGGCGATTAGTAGCATGGCAAGCGGTAGAGATAGCTTCCGCCCAACAATTGTAGTTGGACTTGTATTCCATCATCATGGTTCGAGCGGCTTCGATCAAGGTTCGATTCTTCCTTTCGGCGACCCCATTTTGTTGGGGAGTATATGGCATGGAGTATTGGTGTTCGATTCCTTCCTCGCCGAGGAATTCATCCAATGTGTAGTTCTTGAACTCCATTCCATTGTCGCTCCTTATTGCAAGAATCTTGTTGTCGTACTTGCGTTGAACTTGGTTGGCAAACTCCATCATGGTCCATTGAGTCTCACTCTTGTACTTGAAGAAGAATACCCAACAATAGCGTGAATAGTCATCAACGATGACGAGGCAATACTTCTTTCCTCCAAGACTTTCATGAGACGGTGGGCCAAAGAGATCAACATGTAGGAGCTCCAAGCATCTTGTGGTAGAGATGATAGTCTTGGCCTTGTGAGGAGCTCCATGCATCTTTCCTTGTACGCAAGCCCTACAAACACGATCCTTGCAAAAAGAGACATCTTCTTTTAGTCCGAGAATGTGGCCACCCTTGTGGAGACTTTGCAAAGTCCTCATGTTGACATGGGCTAGTCGGCGATGCCATAACCAACCCTTGTCACCTTTGGCGAATAAGCAAAGAGCGGAAGATGTTGTCTTTCCGGAGAAGTCGACAACATACAAACCGTTCTCTACATATCCAACAAAAGCTACATTGAGTGTCTTGCTCCACAAGAGGACCACCATATGTTCATCAAAGAATGTGCATAGTCCCATACGAGCAATTTGATGAACGAAGAGTAAGTTGTAACCAAGGGTCTCGACAAGGAGGACATTCACAAGTGAGATGTCGGGTGTTACCACCACCTTGCCAAGACCCAATACCTTTGAGCACGTGTTGTCGCCATAAGAAACGGTAGAGAGTGAAGGCATGAGGTCGACAACAATATCCTTGCTTCCGGTCATATGACTTGTGGCTCCACTATCAACCACCCATTTAGCGCCACCGGAAGCATAGTCCTACAAGGAATCAAGTCTTGGATTTAGGTACCCATTTTTCAATGGGTCCTAGCATGTTAGTAACAAGGGGTTTGGGAACCCAAATAGTCCAATCAACATTGTCCTTTGGAGGACCAATAAAGCGAGTGTAATAACCCAGAACATAGGAACATCGAAGGGTAGATTTAGAAATGGGATGTGCATTTCATCGCAAAATGGGGGAAATTTTCGCGCCTTATTGCAACTAAACCTAAGAGGGATCGAGGTTCTCTCTCATTTTGCACTTAGGGTTAGGCAATGTGAGTTAGGGAAATTTCAACATGATCTCTTTTGTATCTTGTTACTTTGGGGAATGATTGCATATGATAAGTGTTAAACATTTAAATATAAACATCACACAATATAACAATGAATTTAAAATTCAAACACAAGATATAAATTCAAATCACTTTGAATTTCAAAGTGAATGTCAAATACAATATTTAATCAATATTATAAACATTACATCATACAAAAGCTCATAAACCAAAACTTGAGCTTTATTGGTATGCAACACAAATTACAGAGTCTTTACAATATTCTTGATACAAGAATTGTGACATAATAAACATAAATAAAAGAAAAGGGAAAAATTACAAGTTTATTCTAAACTAAACCTAAACTAAGTGGCTCGAGGATGATCTTCTGGCCATAGCATAATTCAAACCTGCAAAACAAAACAAAGAACAAATACTAGACAGGATGTAAGTATTAGCAAGGTTCAGTCTGGACAGTTAGCAAAAATCACAGGAAATTCAGTTTGGACAGTGCAAACTGTCACATCACACTTGTGCTTGTCCAAATTCCTGGACATCACAAGATAGACATAGGCAGACCAACACTGAGCAAGCCACAGTGGGCTCAAGTTTCACCATATGAAGGCTGTTGCTAGGCAAGCAACAGCAAGGCAATGCAAGGGGTGAGTCATAAAGTAACCAAGCTTGTGTGTCATGGCCAGGGAAGAAGTAGAGACCATATAAATAGCACACAAACCCTAGAACCATGACAGTCAACCACATATGCAAATCACCAGGTAAGGGTGAAGCAAGAACAAGCACCAGTTCATCCAGTTCATACTCAAGAACAGAAACCAACACAACCACTTAGCCACCAAGAATCATGGTGACCTGAGAAGATCAACCAGAAACTGGAGGTGAAGGGCTGTGCACAAAAACCCCAAGTCTGCATCAACCAAATATTTCACACTAGGAGCTGGAACAAGGTATACCAAGTTCCTGGACAGATCCAATGGATCTGATCCATCATATATGCATGATATAAGCATGGGAATGAGCAGATGCTCATATGGGTAGATCATCACTTGGTTTTCACCAAGGATTACTGCCAGTCAAAAAGCTACTAAAAATAGAAAGCATCTAGGTACAGATCTTGTACACAGAAACTAGCACACATGCACAGATGCACACACTAGCCAGATCACATGCACAGATAGCACCAGTAGATGAATTGCAAGGATTAGCAGCTAAGAAGACTACATAGTAAATCCTAAGCTATGAACCATCACTAAACCCTAGATTTTCATCAGGCAAGCATATTGGCATTCATATCAAGTATGATTCCCAAGTATGCAAGCAAAGGTTGAGTAGCCACAAGATCCAACTAAATAGGTGAGCAACCAATCAGTAGCAAAGCTACTGAGGTCACATCACACTTAAGCACCATTTAAATGAAAGCCAAATATAGCACATCATTATCCAAGAATGGATTCAGATTCAATTGCTTGCTAGACACTCATGAATAGCCAAATCATTTGCAAGCAAGTCATGTAAATCATCACTGCATAAGCAGTTCATCATAACTTAATTAATACAAGCATGAATTTATCACAGATCCATGCTTAGCACTGACAGTAGCATACTATTAAGCAACACAGTTTAATCACTTCACCATAGCCACTGGAGCAAGTCCAGTAGCTTGAGTAAGCAACAACATAGTGATGCTTGAGCATCAGCATCACAAGGAAATTGAATCACTTAACCACAGTATTAATCAGTAAGCCATCACTGACAATTAACTGATCAAATGGATCAATTGAATCAAGTCAAGCTACACAGGGAAACTAGCCAACAAGCAAAGAATGATCCAATGGATCATTAGCTTGCATAGGAAGCATAGAAGCATATCACAGGCACCACTGGCACACACACAAGTGTCACTGATGCATCACAGGCACACCTAGACAAGTAAGCATGATATGCCAGTAAGCACAAGCAAGCCATAATCAAGCATAGCATGGTATAGCTAGCTTTTGAGCAAGCACAACAAAGCATGGCAAGTACAGGGCATGCTAGGAGCAGCAAGATAAGCAAGCACAGCATGAATAGCAAGCAAAGCAACATGGGCCAGTACCAGTAACTGGTAATTTGGCCATGAGCTTGCAGTAGCTAGAAGCATAGGAAGATTGAGCAGCTATGGCATAGCTCTGCGTGATCACAGGACCACCAGAGAGCAACAGAGCATGAGGAGGAAGAAGAACAGTAACAAGGGGAGGCGCACAGATATGGAGAAGAGGAAGAGGAAGTGCAGCAACTTACTTGCGCCTGGAAGCAGAGGCTAGGGCATGGCGAGGCAGTGCTCGCGCGGCCCTAACAGCTGCAAGTCCAGGGTAGGTGCCGACGTTACGCCGGCGAACCCAAACACGAACCAACACCACCGTAGCGAGCACCTGAGGCGACGGCACGAGTACTGCGAGCAGCACCCGCGCCAGGTCAACCCCAGGAGCACACCCATCGTCGGCGAGGACGAGCGCTCGCCGGAGTTCGTCGAGGCGATTCTTCCCGAGATCCAGAACGGAGGCGATTCACTAGGAGAGGAAGAAAAGGGGAAAACCATGCGGACAGATCGATAGATCTGCACGCGGCGGTTCTGGTTCGGTAGGTGGCTACGGCGGGGGAGCACGGAGCTGGCCGGAGCGAGGCGGCGGCCATGGCGGCGACGCCATCGCCACGACGTCGCAGGAGATTAGGGTTAGAGGTGAACGAGAGAGAGAGGGCCGAGTGAGTGAGAGAGAGGTGGGCCATTCGGCGCCACCGAGACACTATGGGGCAAGCCTTTGTGGGCTGTCCCATGGGCTTAGGTTATTGGGCTGGGCCCAATAGGGCCAGGGGGTTATTTTTGTCTTTTGACATTTAATAAAAGGCCAGAACTTTACCAATTTTTAATAAATCAAATACAACTCTAAAAATCCACTAAAAATTGGATTAATGAATTAAAAATAAATCTTAACATGAATAAATTATGAAATGGAATTTATGAAACAAATTCAAAATTATGAATTTTAAGAATTTAAATAATAACTTGGAATTTTAAACTATTATTTCCTTGTATTTAAAATTCAAGGAAAAATCTCAAATAAGTTCAAATACTTATTTTCAAACATTTCAAAATGAAATTCTATTATTCCAAGTCATTTCCATTGAAAAGGGTATTTTTCCAAGAAAAATACTATATTCCTTTTTATTCCAAAAACTATAGAGGTAACTCTATGATTTCAAATTATTTTTGGAATGATTAAGGGAATCACCAAGTAAAATAGTTTTACTTTGAATTGTTGTACTTTGTGTGAATTAAAATGGTTTATACTTTTAAATCAATTGTAAATTACTGTCAAAGACATAAATCTTAAACGCAACCCTAAATTGATATAACTCAGCGGGGTAAAGGAATTCAACAAAATAATACATCCATGATTGCATTATTTGGATTTTATAACATTGTCCTTACCGGACAATGATGCTTCTTACAGAACCCGAGGTCCAGGTTCCATCAACTGCATTGAACTGCACTATCTCGCAGTCCACAGGCAAGTTCACCCTTGCTCATGTCAACTTGAGTATTTTCTACTACTTTAATGCAAAGCTATATACTTATCATTCCTGCATCGCAAATGAAATGTTACTTTCCAACTATGAATATGACTATGTGGCTGGCAATGGAACCATGGTATGTGTTGATATGGTGGAGGTTCCATTGCAATGGGTTATATCACCCTAGGATTAATTACCAATGTCGTCCAGTGATTCTAGCGCCGTACAAACCGCGTTGACCATGAGATCTATAATGGCTCTGGGGAAGCCAGCCGTATCTTTTCCCTTCTGCACGCCAACGGATTGGTAGAGCTGGTGGGGTGTTGGAGGCACTTCCGCAATAGGTTGGGATATCCTTTAAAATCCCCATCCATTAGTGATGATAAGCTCTACCATCTATGAAGGATTGTCCGGAGTACACCGTGAGTAAAGCCGTATTATCGGGGGAAGTCTACTGGGGGTGTACGGTTGGACAAAAGGGTGGGTTTGCAGTCGCGGAGAAGGCGGTGTGGGCTTGGATCTTTATACCTGGCCTCACACCAAAGGAAGTGTGAACGGGGGCAAGTCCCTGCGGATGGCAAAAAGGGTGAGATCTCTTGTGGGAAAAGTAACGCACCTCTGCAGAGTGTATCAAATTGTGGCTGTCACTCCTTGTTCCGGGAAGGGAACTGCGAACGCGGCAGGAAAGGAACTCCACAAAGTTCTAGTCAACCTGTGAAGACTGACGGGCATAGTTTTCATAATAAAAGCAACCTTTTGAAGAAATGATTTCAAAACATGCATTGACCTGCGATTTCGTGATCAATGGTCGTAGCTAGTGCATCAAACACCTTTTTACTCTTTTAGAACTTGCTGAGTACCCCTGTACTCACTTTCTTTCGACACCCTTGCTAGACTGTGATCCGGAAGTGGAGGCCATCAACGATGGAGCACCAGAAGGAAGTTACGAGCTGGTCTACGAAGAACCTGATCTTACCGGCGGAGTGGAAGGCGTAGACTATGGGATAGTCTACGGACCAGATGACACGGAGGTGGAGGAGTAGTGACATACCCTAGCATCATAGAGCCGAGCAACGTAGAACTTACCAAGATAAGTTGTTGAGCTCTCTTTATATTTAGTTATGAGTTGTAATCGTACTTAAGTAGTATCTTAGGATGTTCTCATAGGACCTGTGAGAATATCAACTTGTAAGACAATGTTTGTAATAATGTATGGAGTGTTATGACCTGCAATGTTTCTGTTGTACCACTCTGAGGGATATGGCAATTTGTGAAGAAGTCCCTTCACAAAGATCATATCAACGACTTGTATACTACAACATGCAGTGGTATGCTGGGTCACCGCAGCTGGTATCAGAGCAAATGTTGCGACCTTAGGTTGGAAAAACCTAGTATAGGGAAGAAAACCTGTAGGAGTCTAGTAGAAATAGTAAAGATTCTCTAGAAATATGGTGATTATTCACTTGAGAATATCAAAACCATATATTTTAGTGCGATAATTCTTTATTATAGCTATTATGATGCATTATCACTACTAATATTCTGCTTTTGTATACAGCCATAATGGCGAACACTTTTCCTAAGAGGACTTTGAGGAAGGTTGAGGGATGGCTCGGTGATCATGATGGACCAATAACAGCTCTCCTGTGTGGGATGCTGAAGGAACTTCATTGTGATCCACGGATACCTGTTATCAAGTATACCTACTATGATGGGGAAATCCTAGCCAAGTGCAGAGTATCGGTCCAACTACCGACAAAACTGCTGATGAGTCGTGTAATGCCATACGGAGAAGCCAAAACTATCACCACAGCCTACCACATGGGCCTATTCAAGGCAATCCTTGAGATAAGGCAGCACAAGTCAGTAGAACTGCTATGTTCAGAGTTTTCTCATATACCTCATGCCGAGGAAGATGAGGATCCCACTCTGAATCATTTGGTGTTAGCACGCAGAAGTCCTGAAGGCTGCAAGACAAAGACATGGTTAGCTGTAAGTCTTTATTGACCATGATGTACCTTTTACACATGAAGATGAGAGGTGAGATTGACCACATGCTAGCTGAGTTCACAGACCCTGATAAAGTCCAAACTCGGATGAGTGATTTGAGGGCACAACCACAACATACTACACCTTTCTTTAGCCTAGACAGCTATGTAGATTTGAGTGACCAGTTGTCCCATAAAGACCCACTCACACCCAACTTTGTTCCACACTATCCACATGTGTCAGCATCTTATGAGTCTGGATATGGGGGAGATGATTCCAGGAACCTAAACTGCTCGGAGTCACCAATCGAGAATTCGACTGGTTGGCGTTTCGGGGAACCATTTGGAGATGAAGGAGAACCCATCACTTGTGAGTCAAAGGATGAAGGAGGCGCGGTTAACCAGAATGTTAACCAAAGCTTTGGGCAGGAAGAGAAAGATACCAACTCCATTTCTTTAGATTTGGAGATGGGATTACCCAAAACATCCCAGTACGTCGTAGGTGAGAGTTCTGGAACCAAGAAAAAGAAGAAGAAGATGATGAGAGGTCAAGTGAATAGGAATCCTCCATGGATGGCAGAAGAAGATGAGCTGTATCCCACTGGGGATACATATGAGTCTTTATCCAGTTACTTTGGCTTGACAGATCTCTGTCTCGGCACTTCGTCCGATTCAGACTACATACCTACTGGAAGGACCTTCATTCCGGACGGTGTTCGGAAGACAAACCGCTGTACCGGATGGACCCCAAGGATGTACGCGGAGGCGAGTTATGATGACGAGGAGTAGAGCTCCAAGGAAGAATAAAGTAATCTAGATGGTATTGTAATAGAACGTATTTTAAATTCCCGTTGGCTTGTGCTTTGAGCAAAATAAGTAGTTTATATATACCACATGTAATATAAGTTTGTGGTGTGTTATGTATTATACAAAGTATATGCATAATAAATGTTTGTTTTGTATTTGCTTCTTGATTTCATTGTGTGACTAGTTCTGGGCATTGAGTTGAGCTCAGAAAGCATTTGCATGGTGTAATTATGAGTAATCGCTCTTTGTTACAGGACTAGGGGGAAATGGCGTTAGTAGAAACCGAAGAGGCTCGCAGAGAGCGGGAAGCAAGAGAAAAAGAGGAGGCAGATGCAGCAGCTAGAGCAGAAAATGCACCACCACCACCACACCCAATGATGCACCCAGACTTCCAACAGTATATGAGAGCAATGGAGGAAGATAGGAGCCGTTACCAGGAAAGCCAGAGCAAGAACATGCAAGATTTCTTTACCCACGTCATCAATGATAGGGGTAATGAAGGCAAGGGAGTAACTCTATCGGACTTCCAAAATGCAAGACCACTACCGTTTACATCAGCTCCAGAACCAATGGACGCTGAAGATTGGCTTATGGATACGGAACGGAAGCTGAAGACCGTTGGTTGCAACGATGAGGAGAAGATTAGATACACAACTTATCTGTTGTCAGGACCAGCAGCGTCATGTGGAGAATCTTGTAGCAGTACACCCTCCTGATAAGGTGTTCACCTGGAAGGAGTTCAAGAAGAAGTTCCGGGAGGCTCATGTTCTTGACAGCGTGGTGGAGCTGAAGAAGAGGGAATTTGACGAACTACGACAGAATACTGCACCCATCATGCAGTATGTTCGGGATTTTAACAGGCTATCTAGGTATGCACCTGAGGATGTAGATACAGAGGAGAAGAGAAAGAAGCGGTTCATGAAGGGCATGAATCCATACATGAAGATGCAACTGAGGTTGGCACGGACTGCCGAATTCCAGGAACTGATTGACTCGGCAATCACTTTCGAGGATGATTACTGGCAAGTCCAAGAGGACAGGAGGAAGAGGGCTCGTATCGAGCCAAGGAAGTACCCAATTAGTAAACCAACACCTGATCGGAGTTTCAAACCCCGATACCGACCTACTACTGTTAATCAATACAACCGGGGAGGTCAGAGTCAGAATCCAATCAACCAGATCATCTGCAACAATTGTGGCCTGAGAGGTCATTTGCAGAAGGATTGTCAGAAACCCAGAATCATCTGTTATGGTTGTGGGAAGGAAGGACATATCAAGCCGGATTGTCCAAACAAGGCGTCTTGGAGCGGACAGAGCGCTGGAGGACGAGGTGGAAACAACAACAACAATAACAACAACCGCAACAACAACAACAACAGCAACCGCAACTACAACAACAACAACAACAACAAGAGGGGAAAGCCTTATGGAAAGCTGAACTGCACATCTTTGGAACAAGCGGAAGAGTCGGATCAAACAGTCTTAGGTACGCTAAGCATTCTTACTCATCCTGGCAAAGTATTATTTGATACTGGAGCAACCACATCATTTCTTGCATTGGAGTTTGTGGAAAAATTTGGGCTTAGATGTTCTAAGTTAGAAACTCCTATAACTGTTCTATCCGCGGGGGGAACGATCTTAGTAACCCACGTGAAAGAAGCACAAGTCCTAACCATATGTGACTGTGTGTATTTCGCGGACCTATTCATCATACCCATGAAGGACATATCAGTCATCCTAGGGATGGATTGGTTGACAGAAAATGGAGCGGTGATTAACTGTGGAGACAAAACAGTATCACTTCGCAACTCCATCGGAGGTCGAATAGTGTTCCAAGGAGATAAGTACAGTGAGTTGGAGATCGGATTGGAACTCAATAGTCTGAAGGAGGTGAGAATTGAAGATATTCCTTTAGTGAATGAGTTTCAAGATGTATTTCCTAAGGAACTACCGGGGATACCACCCGATAGGGAGATTGAATTCACAATCGATCTGATTCCAGGCACAGCAGCAATAGCTCAACCACCATATAAGATGGGGCCAAAGGAATTAGTGGAACTGAAAGCTCAGATTGATGAGTTAGAACAGAAGGGATTTATTCAAGAAAGTGTGTCACCATGGGGTACACCAGTTATTTTTGTGGATAAAAGAGATGGCGGAAAGAGAATGTGTGGAGATTACCGAAATTTGAACGATGTAACTATCAAGAACAAGTATCCTTTACCTAGAATCCAAGACCTTTTTGATCAAGTTCAAGGAGCTGGAGTCTTCTCGAAGATAGATTTAAGGTCAGGATACCATCAAATCAAGATCAAGAAGGAGGATGTACCAAAAACAGCGTTCGTATCAAGGTATGGACACCATGAATACTTGGTTGTACCATTTGGACTAACAAATGCACCAGCAATTTTCATGAATTTGATGAACAAGATATTCATGAAGTACTTGGACAAGTTTGTGATAGTGTTCATATATGATATTCTAATCTATTCCAAAGATAAAGAAGAACATGCCAAGCATTTGAAGATAGTTCTGCAAACTTTGAGGGAACATCAGCTATATGCGAAGTTTAGCAAGTGCAAATTTTGGTTAGATAGTGTTGAATTTCTTGGACATGTCATAACCAAAGAAGGCATAGCGGTGAATCCAAGCAAGGTTCAGTCCGTATTGGAATGGAAATCACCCAAAAATACTAAGGAGATACGAGGATTTCTTGGTATGGCAGGCTATTATCGGAGATTCATAGAGGGATTTTCGAAGATTGCAGGACCAATGACCAAGTTACTCAAGAAAAATACTCCATTTGAGTGGACAGATGAGTGTGAAGCCAATTTCCAAACCCTCAAAGATAATTTAACCACAGCACCAGTGTTAGCAGTTCCTAAACCAGGAAAGGATTACACGGCGTATTGTGATGCTTCCAAGAATGGACTTGGATGTGTTCTTATGCAAGATCGGAAGGTAATAGCTTATGGATCAAGACAGTTGAAACCACATGAACATAACTACCCAGTACATGATCTAGAGTTAGCGGCAGTTGTGTATGCTCTGAAGAGTTGGAGACAATTTCTATATGGATCCAAGTGTGAGTTATACACGGATCACAAAAGTTTGAAATATTTCTTCACCCAGAAAGAATTAAACATGAGGCAGAAGAGATGGTTAGAGTTGATTAAGGATTACGACCTTAAGATCAACTATACACCAGGCAAGGCTAATGTAGTAGCAGATGCCCTAAGTAGGAAGAGTATGGAGAATCAACCTACGGAATGGGAGTTTCCAAAGGAACTTCGGAAAGAGCTAGAGGAGGCTCAGATTTTGTTTATTCAAGGTGATGATAAGGGAAGTATAGCAACCATGAGGATTATGGATGAGATGTATTCAGATTTGAAATATGAGATTATCCGAAAGCAAGCGGATGATTTGTTCATACAAGAGGAAATCAAGAGGATTGGAGAAGGAAGACCATCGGAATTCCATCTAGGGGATTTTGATTCATTATACTTCCAGAAAAGGATCTGTGTACCGGATGATCCAGAAGTGAAGTCGATCATATTAAAGGAAGCACATGAAACCCCTTATTCAATACATCCGGGAAGTACTAAGATGTATATGGATTTGAAGGAGATGTTCTGGTGGAACAACATGAAAAGAGAAATAGCACAATATGTCTCGGAATGTCATACATGTCAACGAGTGAAGGCAGAACATCAGAGTCCTGCGGGATTACTCAAACCACTAGAGATACCGGAATGGAAATGGGATGAAATCGGAATGGATTTTGTTACTGGTCTACTAATGACTAGTAAGAAGAAGGATATGATATGGGTAATAGTGGACAGACTTACCAAGAGTGCTCATTTCATAGCCGTAAACACAAAGGATACTGCAGAGAAGCTTGTGGATATATATGTGAAGGAGATTGTGAGTAAGCATGGAGTACCCAAGAAGATAGTCTCAGATCGAGGTTCAATTTTCACATCAGCATTTTGGAAACAACTACAAGAAGCTTTGGGATCCAAGTTGGATTTCAGTACAGCATATCATCCATAGACCGGAGGACAAACCGAAAGAACCAATCAGATACTTGAGGACATGCTTAGAGCTTGTGCTCTGAACTTTGGAGGCTCATGGGAGGATCATTTACCTTTAGCGGAATTCTCATATAACAATAGTTATCAGAGTAGCATCCAGATGGCACCGTACGAAGCATTGTACGGAAGAAATTGTCGATCACCAATTTGTTGGTTCGAAACCGGAGAAAACAAGGAGTTTACACCGGACTACATCAAGGAGAGACAAGAAGTTATCGAGGTGATCTGGGATAGACTCAAAATAGCTCAGAGTCGTCAGAAGAGTTACGCCGACTTAAAGAGAAGAGCTTGGGAACCGAAAGTGGGAGACATGATTTATTTAAAGGTTAGCCCAATGAAAGGACTTAAGAGGTTCGGAGTGAAAGGAAAGTTAAGTCCTCGATATATTGGACCATTTAAGATACTCAGTCAGAATTGAGGAACAACTTTTGAGTTGGAGTTAACGGCACAAATAAGTCAAGTTCATAATGTGTTTCATGTTTCACAACTCAGAAAGTGTTTGAAGGCACCGGATGATCCTATTACATATGAAGAAATAGAATTGCAATCTGACCTAACTTATGTGGAAAGACCGGAAAAGATCTTAGAAGTACAGTGGAAGAAGTTAAGAAACAGAGCAATCAAATACTACAAAGTTCAATGGCAACATCATCCTGAGCGAGAAGCAACTTGGGAGACGGAAGAAGAATTAAGGAAGTCTTACCCCGAGATGTTCAGGTACCAATCTTAACTTCGGGACGAAGTTTCTGTTAAGGGGGAGAGGCTGTAATAACCCAGAACATAGGAACAATGAAGGGTAGATTTAGAAATGGGATGTGCATTTCATCGCAAAATGGGGGAAATTTTTGCGCCTTATTGCAACTAAACCTAAGAGGGATCGAGGTTCTCTCTCATTTTGCACTTAGGGTTAGGCAATGTGAGTTAGGGAAATTTCGACATGATCTCTTTTGTATCTTGTTACTTTGGGGAATGATTGCATATGATAAGTGTTAAACATTTAAATATAAACATCACACAATATAACAATGAATTTAAAATTCAAACACAAGATATAAATTCAAATCACTTTGAATTTCAAAGTGAATGTCAAATACAATATTTAATCAAGATTATAAACATTACATCATACAAAAGCTCATAAACCAAAACTTGAGCTTTATTGATATGCAACACAAATTACAGAGTCTTTACAATATTCTTGATACAAGAATTGTGACATAATAAACATAAATAAAAGAAAAGGGAAAAATTACAAGTTTATTCTAAACTAAACCTAAACTAAGTGGCTTGAGGATGATCTTCTGGCCATAGCATAATTCAAACCTGCAAAACAAAACAAAGAACAGATACTAGACAGGATGTAAGTATTAGCAAGGTTCAGTCTGGACAGTTAGCAAAAATCACAGGAAATTCAGTTTGGACAGTGCAAACTGTCACAGCACACTTGTGCTTGTCCAAATTCCTGGACAGCACAAGATAGACATAGGCAGACCAACACTGAGCAAGCCACAGTGGGCTCAAGTTTCACCATATGAAGGCTGTTGCTAGGCAAGCAACAGCAAGGCAATGCAAGGGGTGAGTCATAAAGTAACCAAGCTTGTGTGTCATGGCCAGGGAAGAAGTAGAGACCATATAAATAGCACACAAACCCTAGAACCATGACAGTCGACCACATTTGCAAATCACCAGGTAAGGGTGAAGCAAGAACAAGCACCAGTTCATCCAGTTCATACTCAAGAACGGAAACCAACACAACCACTTAGCCACCAGGAATCATGGTGACCTGAGAAGATCAACCAGAAACTGGAGGTGAAGGGCTGTGCACAAAAACCCCAAGTCTGCATCAACCAAATATTTCACACTAGGAGCTGGAACAAGGTATACCAAGTTCCTGGACAGATCCAATGGATCTGATCCATCATATATGCATGATATAAGCATGGGAATGAGCAGATGCTCATATGGGTAGATCATCACTTGGTTTTCACAAAGGATTACTGCCAGTCAAAAAGCTACTAAAAATAGAAAGCATCTAGGTACAGATCTTGTACACAGAAACTAGCACACATGCACAGATGCACACACTAGCCAGATCACATGCACAGATAGCACCAGTAGATGAATTGCAAGGATTAACAGCTAAGAAGACTACACAGTAAATCCTAAGCTATGAACCATCAGTAAACCCTAGATTTTCATCAGGCAAGCATATTGGCATTCATATCAAGTATGATTCCCAAGTATGCAAGCAAAGGTTGAGTAGCCACAAGATCCAACTAAATAGGTGAGCAACCAATCAGTAGCAAAGCTACTGAGGTCACATCACACTTAAGCACCATTTAAATGAAAGCCAAATATAGCACATCATTATCCAAGAATGGATTCAGATTCAATTGCTTGCTAGACACTCATGAATAGCCAAATCATTTGCAAGCAAGTCATGTAAATCATCACTGCATAAGCAGTTCATCATAACTTAATTAATACAAGCATGAATTTATCACAGATCCATGCTTAGCACTGACAGTAGCATACTATTAAGCAACCCAGTTTAATCACTGCACCATAGCCACTGGAGCAAGTCCAGTAGCTTGAGTAAGCAACAGCATAGTGATGCTTGAGCATCAGCATCACAAGGAAATTGAATCACTTAGCCACAGTATTAATCAGTAAGCCATCACTGATAATTAACTGATCAAATGGATCAATTGAATCAAGTCAAGCTACACAGGGAAACTAGCCAACAAGCAAAGAATGATCCAATGGATCATTAGCTTGCATAGGAAGCACAGAAGCATATCACAGGCACCACTGGCACACACACAAGTGTCACTGATGCATCACAGGCACACCTAGACAAGTAAGCATGATATGCCAGTAAGCACAAGCAAGCCATAATCAAGCATAGCATGGTATAGCTAGCTTTTGAGCAAGCACAGCAAAGCATGTCAAGTACAGGGCATGCTAGGAGCCGCAAGATAAGCAAGCACAGAATGAATAGCAAGCAAAGCAACATGGGCCAGTACCAGTAACTGGTAATTTGGCCATGAGCTTGCAGTAGCTAGAAGCATATGAAGATTGAGCAGCTATGGCATAGCTCTGCGTGATCACAGGACCACCAGAGAGCAACAGAGCATGAGGAGGAAGAAGAACAGTAACAAGGGGAGGCGCACAGATATGGAGAAGAGGAAGAGGAAGTGCAGCAACTTACTTGCGCCTGGAAGCAGAGGCTAGGGCATGGTGAGGCAGTGCTCGCGCGGCCCTAACAGCTGCAAGTCCAGGGTAGGCGCCGACGTTACGCCGGCGAACCCAAACACGAACCAACACCACCGTAGCGAGCACCTGAGGCGACGGCACGAGTACTGCGAGCAGCACCCGCGCCAGGACAACCCCAGGAGCACACCCATCGTCGGCGAGGACGAGCGCTCGCCGGAGTTCGTCGAGGCGATTCTTCCCGAGATCCAGAATGGAGGCGATTCGCCAGGAGAGGAAGAAAAAGGGAAAACCACGCGGACAGATCGATAGATCTGCACGCGGCGGTTTTGGTTCGGTAGGTGGCTACGGCGGGGGAGCACGGAGCTGGCCGGAGCGAGGCGGCGGCCATGGCGGCGACGCCATCGCCACGGCGTCGCAGGAGATTAGGGTTAGAGGTGAACGAGAGAGAGAGGGCCGAGTGAGTGAGAGAGAGGTGGGCCGTTCGGCGCCACCAAGCCACTATGGGGCAAGCCTTAGTGGGCTGTCCCATGGGCTTAGGTTATTGGGCTGGGCCCAATAGGGGCCAGGGGGTTATTTTTGTCTTTTGACATTTAATAAAAGGCCAGAACTTTACCAATTTTTAATAAATCAAATACAACTCTAAAAATCCACTAAAAATTGGATTAATGAATTACAAATAAATCTTAACAAGAATAAATTATGAAATGGAATTTATGAAACAAATTCAAAATTATGAATTTTAAGAATTTAAATAATAACTTGGAATTTTAAACTATTATTTCCTTGTATTTAAATTTCAAGGAAAAATCTCAAATAAGTTCAAATACTTATTTTCAAACATTTCAAAATGAAATTCTATTATTCCAAGTCATTTCCATTGAAAAGGGTATTTTCCAAGAAAAATACTATATTCCTTTTTATTCAAAAAACTATAGAGGTAACTCTATGATTTCAAATTATTTTTGGAATGATTAAGGGAATCACCAAGTAAAATAGTTTTACTTTGAATTATTGTACTTTGTGTGAATTAAAATGGTTTATACTTTTAAATCAATTGTAAATTACTGTCAAAGACATAAATCTTAAACGCAACCCTAAATTGATATAACTCAGCGGGGTAAAGGAATTCAACAAAATAATACATCCATGATTGCATTATTTGGATTTTATAACATTGTCCTTACCGGACAATGATGCTTCTTACAGAACCCGAGGTCCAGGTTCCATCAACTGCATTGAACTGCACTATCTCGCAGTCCACAGGCAAGTTCACCCTTGCTCATGTCAACTTGAGTATTTTCTACTACTTTAATGCAAACCTATATACTTATCATTCCTGCATCGCAAATGAAATGTTACTTTCCAACTATGAATATGACTATGTGGCTGGCAATGGAACCATGGTATGTGTTGATATGGTGGAGGTTCCATTGCAATGGGTTATATCACCCTAGGATTAATTACCAATGCCGTCCAGTGATTCTAGCGCCGTACAAACCGCGTTGACCATGAGATCTATAATGGCTCTGGGGAAGCCAGCCGTATCTTTTCCCTTCTGCACGCCAACGGATTGGTAGAGCCGGTGGGGTGTTGGAGGCACTTCCGCAATAGGTTGGGATATCCTTTAAAATCCCCATCCATTAGTGATGATAAGCTCTACCATCTATGAAGGATTGTCCGGAGTACACCGTGAGTAAAGCCGTATTATCGGGGGAAGTCTACTGGGGGTGTACGGTTGGACAAAAGGGTGGGTTTGCAGTCGCGGAGAAGGCGGTGTGGGCTTGGATCTTTATACCTGGCCTCACACCAAAGGAAGTGTGAACGGGGGCAAGTCCCTGCGGATGGCAAAAAAGGTGAGATCTCTTGTGGGAAAAGTAACGCACCTCTGCAGAGTGTATCAAATTGTGGCTGTCACTCCTTGTTCCGGGAAGGGAACTGCGAACGCGGCAGGAAAGGAACTCCACGAAGTTCTAGTCAACCTGTGAAGACTGACGGGCATAGTTTTCATAATAAAAGCAACCTTTTGAAGAAATGATTTCAAAACATGCATTGACCTGCGATTTCCTGATCAATGGTCGTTGCAAGTGCATCAAACACCTTTTTACTCTTTTAGAACTTGCTGAGTACCCCTGTACTCACTTTCTTTCGACACCCTTGCTAGACTGTGATCCGGAAGTGGAGGCCATTGATACGTCTCCGACGTATCGATAATTTCTTGTGTTCCATGCCACATTATTGATGATATCTACATGTTTTATGCACACTTTATGTCATATTCGTGCATTTTCTGGAACTAACCTATTAACAAGATGCCGAAGTGCCAGTTGCTGTTTTCTGCTGTTTTTGGTTTCAGAAATCCTAATAATGAAATATTCTCGGAATCGGACGAAATCAACGCCCAGGTTCCTATTTTTCCCGGAAGCATCCAGAACACACGAGAACCGCCAGAGAGGGGGCACAGGGCCACCAAACCCTAGGCCGGCGCGGCCAGAGGGGGGCCCGTGCCCCCCTATAGTGTGGCCACCCTGTCAGCCCTCCTGCGCCGCCTCTTCGCCTATTTAAAGCCTCCGTCGCGAAAACCCTGATACGTTCGACGAAACCCACAGAAACCTTCCAGAGCCGCCGCCATCGCGAAGCCAAGATCTGGGGGACAGGAGTCTCTGTTCCGGCACGCCGCCGGAACGGGGAAGTGCCCCCGGAAGGCTTCTCCATCGACACCGCTGCCATCTCCACCGCCATCTTCATCACCGCTGCTGCTCCCATGAGGAGGGAGTAGTTCTCCATCGAGGCTCGGGGCTGTACCGGTAGCTATGTGGTTAATCTCTCTCCTATGTGCTTCAATACAATAATCTCATGAGCTGCCTTACATGATTGAGATTCATATGATGATGCTTGTAATCTAGATGTCGTTATGCTAGTCAAGTGAATTTTACTTATGTGATCTCCGGAGACTCCTTGTCCCACGTGTGTAAAGGTGACAGTGTGTGCACCGTGTGGGTCTCTTAGGCTATATTTCACAGAATACTTATTCACTGTTATGAATGGCATAGTGAAGTGCTTATTTATATCTCTTTATGATTGCAATGTATTTTGTATCACAATTTATCTATGTGCTACTCTAGCAATGTTATTAAAGTAGTTCTATTCCTCCTGCACGGTGTAATGGTGACAGTGTGTGCATCCGTGTTAGTACTTGGTTTATGCTATGATTATGATCTCTTGTAGATTATGAAGTTAACTATTGCTATGATAGTATTGATGTGTATTATTCCTCCTACATAGCATGAAGGTGACAGTGTGCATGCTATGCTAGTACTTGGTTTAGTCGAATTGATCTTTCATGCACTCTAAGGTTATTTAAATATGAACATTTAATTGTGGAGCTTGTTAACTCCGGCATTGAGGGTTCGTGTAATCCTACGCAATGTGTTCATCATCCAACAAGAGTGTAGAGTATGCATTTATCTATTCTGTTATGTGATCAATGTTGAGAGTGTCCACTAGTGAAAGTGTAATCCCTAGGCCTTGTTCCTAAATACTGCTATCGCTGCTTGTTTACTGTTTTACTGCGTTACTACTGCTGCAATACTACCACCATCAACTACACGCCAGCAAGCTATTTTCTGGCACCATTGCTACTGCTCATACTTATTCATACCACCTGTATTTCACTATCTCTTCGCCGAACTAGTACACCTATTAGGTGTGTTGGGGACACAAGAGACTTCTTGCTTTGTGGTTGCAGGGTTGCATGAGAGGGATATCTTTGACCTCTTCCTCCCTGAGTTCGATAAACCTTGGGTGATCCACTTAAGGGAAACTTGCTGCTGTTCTACAAACCTCTGCTCTTGGAGGCCCAACACTGTCTACAGGAAAAGGAGGGGGCGTAGACATCAAGCTATTTTCTGGCGCCGTTGCCGGGGAGGAAAGGTAAAAGGTACTCACACTCCGGATCTCGGCTACTAAGCTATTTTCGCCGTTGTAAGTACTCGAAGCTATTTCCTTTAGATCCTGCAATTGCATCTTTTTGTTTCTTGTTTACACTAGTTTGGCATAATGGACAAGAATGAGCTTCTTACTCTATTTCCTGATTTAAAACATGGATTGTTTGATGCGAAAATTAAAAAACCTATGGAATCTTATTTGCATGCTGGTAGTAATATTAGTATGAACGCTTTGAACACCATTGTTGATAATAATATAGAAAGTTCTAAGCTTGGGGAAGCTGGTTTTCATGATCTTTTTAGTCCCCCAAGCATTGAGGAGAAAATTTTCTTTGATGATACTATACCTCCTATATTTGACGATGAGAATAATAATGATAGCTACTTTGTTGAATTTGCTCCCACTACAACTACTAATAAAATTGATTATGCTTATGTGGAGAGTAATAATTTTATGCATGAGACTCATGATAAGAATGCTTTATGTGATGGTTATATTGTTGAGTTTTCTCATGATGCTACTGAAAGTTATTATGAGAGAGGAAAATATGGTTGTAGAAATTTTCATGTTACTAAAACACCTCTCTATGTGCTGAAATTTTTGAAGCTACACTTGTTTTATCTACCTATGCTTGTTACTTTGCTCTTAATGAACTTGTTTATTTACAAGATTCCTATGCATAGGAAGCATGTTAGACTTAAATGTGTTTTGAATTTGCCTCTTGATGCTCTCTTTTGCTTCAAATACTATTTCTTGCGAGTGCATCATTAAAACTGTTGAGCCCATCTTAATGGCTATAAAGAAAGAACTTCTTGGGAGATAACCCATGTGTTATTTTGCTACAGTACTTTGTTTTATATTTGTGTCTTGGAAGTTGTTTACTACTGTAGCAACCTCTCCTTATCATAGTTTTGTGTTTTGTTGTGCCAAGTAAAGTCTTTGATAGTAAAGTCAATACTAGATTTGGATTACTGCACAGAAACAGATTTCTGGCTGTCACGAATCGGGGCCTAATTCTCTGTAGGTAACTCAGAAAATTATGCCAATTTACGTGAGTGATCCTCAGATATGTACGCAACTTTCATTCAATTTGAGAATTTTCATCTGAGCAAGTCTGGTGCCATTTTAAAATTCGTCTTTACGGACTGTTCTGTTTTGACAGATTCTGCCTTTTATTTCGCATTGCTTCTTTTGCTATGTGGGATGGATTTCTTTGTTCCATTGACTTCCAGTAGCTTTGAGCAATGTCCAGAAGTGTTAACAATGATTGTGTCACCTCTGAACATGTGAATTTTTATTATGCACTAACCCTCTAATGAGTTTGTTCCGAGTTTGGTGTGAAGGAAGTTTTCAAGGGTCAAGAGAGGAGGATGATATACTACGATCAAGAAGAGTGAAAAGTCTAAGCTTGGGGATGCCCCGGTGGTTCATCCCTGCATATTTCAAGAAGACTCAAGCATCTAAGCTTGGGGATGCCCAAGGCATCCCCTTCTTCATCGACAACATTATCAGGTTCCTCCCCTGAAACTATATTTTTATTCCGTCACATCTTATGTGCTTTGCTTGGAGCGTCGGTTTGTTTTTTTTTGTTTTGTTTGAATAAAATGGATCCTAGCATTCACTTTATGGGAGAGAGACACGCTCCGCTGTAGCATATGGACAAGTATGTCCTTAGGCTCTACTCATAGTATTCATGGCGAAGTTTCTCCTTCGTTAAATTGTTATATGGTTGGAATTGGAAAATGATACATGTAGTAATTGCTATAATGTCTTGGGTAATGTGATACTTGGCAATTGTTGTGCTCATGTTTAAGCTCTTGCATCATATGCTTTGCACCCATTAATGAAGAAATACATAGAGCATGCTAAAATTTGGTTTGCATATTTGGTTTCTCTAAGGTCTAGATAATTTCTAGTATTGAGTTTGAACAACAAGGAAGACGGTGTAGAGTCTTATAATGTTTACAATATGTCTTTTATGTGAGTTTTGCTGCACCGGTTCATCCTTGTGTTTGTTTCAAATAAGCCTTGCTAGCCTAAACCATGTATCGAGAGGGAATACTTCTCATGCATCCAAAATACTTGAGCCAACCACTATGCCATTTGTGTCCACCATACCTACCTACAACATGGTATTTCTCTGCCATTCCAAAGTAAATTGCTTGAGTGCTACCTTTAAAATTCCATCATTCACCTTTGCAATATATAGCTCATGGGACAAATAGCTTAAAAACTATTGTGGTATTGAATATGTACTTATGCACTTTATCTCTTATTAAGTTGCTTGTTGTGCGATAACCATGTTCACTGGGGACGCCATCAACTATTCTTTGTTGAATTTCATGTGAGTTGCTATGCATGTTCGTCTTGTCTGAAGTAAGAGAGATCTACCACCTTATGGTTAAGCATGCATATTGTTAGAGAAGAACATTGGGCCGCTAACTAAAGCCATGATCCATGGTGGAAGTTTCAGTTTTGGACAATATCCTCAATCTCATATGAGAAAATTATTAATTGTTGTTACATGCTTATGCATAAAAGAGGAGTCCATTATCTGTTGTCTATGTTGTCCCGGTATGGATGTCTAAGTTGAGAATAATCAATAGCGAGAAATCCAATCCGAGCTTTCTCCTTAGACCTTTGTACAGGCGGCATAGAGGTACCCCTTTGTGACACTTGGCTAAAACATGTGCATTGTGATGATCCGGTAGTCCAAGCTAATTAGGACAAGGTGCGGGCACTATTAGTATACTATGCATGAGGCTTGCAACTTGTAAGATATAATTTACATGATACATATGCTTTATTACTACCGTTGACAAAATTGTTTCATGTTTTCAAAATAAAAGCTCTAGCACAAATATAGCAATCGATGCTTTCCTCTTTGAAGGACCATTCTTTTTACATTTATGTTGAGTCAGTTCACCTATTTCTCTCCACCTCAAGAAGCAAACACTTGTGTGAACTGTGCATTGATTCCTACATATTTGCATATTGCATTTGTTATATTGCTTTGCATTGACAACTATCCATGAGATATACATGTTACAAGTTGAAAGCAATCGCTGAAACTTATTCTTCCATTGTGTTGCTTCAATACCTCTACTTTGAATTATTGCTTTATGAGTTAACTCTTATGCAAGACTTATTGATGCTTGTCTTGAAAGTCCTATTCATGAAAAGTCTTTGCTTTATGATTCAGTTGTTTACTCATGTCATTACCATTGTTTTGATCGCTGCATTCATTACATATGTTTACAATATGATCAAGCTTATGATGGCATGTCACTTCAGAAATTATATTTGTTATCGTTTTTCCTGCTCGGGACGAGCAGAACTAAGCTTGGGGATGCTGATACGTCTCCGACGTATCGATAATTTCTTGTGTTCCATGCCACATTATTGATGATATCTACATGTTTTATGCACACTTTATGTCATATTCGTGCATTTTCTGGAACTAACCTATTAACAAGATGCCGAAGTGCCAGTTGCTGTTTTCTGCTGTTTTTGGTTTCAGAAATCCTAGTAACGAAATATTCTCGGAATCGGACGAAATCAACGCCCAGGTTCCTATTTTTCCCGGAAGCATCCAGAACACACGAGAACTGCCAGAGAGGGGGCACAGGGCCACCAAACCCTAGGCCGGCGCGGCCAGAGGGGGGCCCGCGCCCCCCTATAGTGTGGCCACCCTGTCAGCCCTCCTGCGCTGCCTCTTCGCCTATTTAAAGCCTCCGTCGCGAAAACCCTGATACGTTCGACGAAACCCACAGAAACCTTCCAGAGCTGCCGCCATCGCGAAGCCAAGATCTGGGGGACAGGAGTCTCTATTCCGGCACGCCGCCGGAACGGGGAAGTGCCCCCGGAAGGCTTCTCCATCGACACCGCTGCCATCTCCACCGCCATCTTCATCACCGCTGCTGCTCCCATGAGGAGGGAGTAGTTCTCCATCGAGGCTCGGGGCTGTACCGGTAGCTATGTGGTTAATCTCTCTCCTATGTGCTTCAATACAATAATCTCATGAGCTGCCTTACATGATTGAGATTCATATGATGATGCTTGTAATCTAGATGTCGTTATGCTAGTCAAGTGAATTTTACTTATGTGATCTCCGGAGACTCCTTGTCCCACGTGTGTAAAGGTGACAGTGTGTGCACCGTGTGGGTCTCTTAGGCTATATTTCACAGAATACTTATTCATTGTTATGAATGGCATAGTGAAGTGCTTATTTATATCTCTTTATGATTGCAATGTATTTTGTATCACAATTTATCTATGTGCTACTCTAGCAATGTTATTAAAGTAGTTCTATTCCTCCTGCACGGTGTAATGGTGACAGTGTGTGCATCCGTGTTAGTACTTGGTTTATGCTATGATTATGATCTCTTGTAGATTATGAAGTTAACTATTGCTATGATAGTATTGATGTGTATTATTCCTCCTACATAGCATGAAGGTGACAGTGTGCATGCTATGCTAGTACTTGGTTTAGTCGAATTGATCTTTCATGCACTCTAAGGTTATTTAAATATGAACATTTAATTGTGGAGCTTGTTAACTCCGGCATTGAGGGTTCGTGTAATCCTACGCAATGTGTTCATCATCCAACAAGAGTGTAGAGTATGCATTTATCTATTCTGTTATGTGATCAATGTTGAGAGTGTCCACTAGTGAAAGTGTAATCCCTAGGCCTTGTTCCTAAATACTGCTATCGCTGCTTGTTTCTTGTTTCTTGCGTTACTACTGCTGCAATACTACCACCATCAACTACACGCCAGCAAGCTATTTTCTGGCACCGTTGCTACTGCTCATACTTATTCATACCACCTGTATTTCACTATCTCTTCGCCGAACTAGTACACCTATTAGGTGTGTTGGGGACACAAGAGACTTCTTGCTTTGTGGTTGCAGGGTTGCATGAGAGGGATATCTTTGACCTCTTCCTCCCTTAGTTCGATAAACCTTGGGTGATCCACTTAAGGGAAACTTGCTGCTGTTCTACAAACCTCTGCTCTTGGAGGCCCAACACTGTCTACAGGAAAAGGAGGGGGCATAGACATCAGCCATCAACGATGGAGCACCAGAAGGAAGTTACGAGCTGGTCTACGAAGAACCTGATCTTACCGGCGGAGTGGAAGGCGTAGACTATGGGATAGTCTACGGACCAGATGACACGGAGGTGGAGGAGTAGTGACATACCCTAGCATCATAGAGCCGAGCAACGTAGAACTTACCTAAATAAGTTGTTGAGCTCTCTTTATATTTAGTTATGAGTTGTAATCGTACTTAAGTAGTATCTTAGGATGTTCTCATAGGACCTGTGAGAATATCAACTTGTAAGACAATGTTTGTAATAATGTATGGAGTGTTATGACCTGCAATGTTTCTGTTGTACCACTCTGAGGGATATGGCAATTTGTGATGAAGTCCCTTCACAAAGATCATATCAACGACTTGTATACTACAACATGCAGTGGTATGCTGGGTCACCGCAGCGAGCACGAATATGTCCATAGTAATCAACAAAAAGAACATGAGAAGGGTTGTTAGAGCCGGCGAAACCCGTCGAGGCGGAGTTGGACACTCCATCCCTTCTTGAGCTAGCATTGCTCCCTTCACGGTTGGTCTCCATGTTCTTCTTGTCCATCTTCTTCTTGGTCCTCCTCTTCCTCTTTCTCTTTGGCTTGGTAGCCACTCCTCCTTCATTGCAAGAGCCCTCTTCGACTCCATCTTTGGCTTCAATGATTCCTTCCAAGTACTTGGCTTGAACTTGGAGTCTATCAACCTTGGCCTTCAAGCGATTGACTTCATCTTCATGCTCCGGGTGTGGATGGCAAGTATCAAACACTTGGACCTCCTTTGCCTTGTTCACCCGGAAGTGTTCCATCAAAGCTTCTTCTTGGAGAGCGTTCAACTTCATGAGCAAGCGCTTGTCATTTTCCATCTTGGCAATGTTGCTTTCATGAGTGCAACATGCACGGTCCTTGATCAAGGGAAAGTACTCCTTCAATGTTTCTTCTTGCATGGAGTTGATCTCCATGAGCTTGGCTTCCCTTCTCTTCAAGGCGGCAATTTGCTCCTCATGATCACAACATGTATCCTTCTCCTTGCTCATACGGAGACACTCCTCCAATGACTCTTCTTGCTTGCTACTCAAACTCAATAGCTTGGCCTTGGTGATCTCAAGAGCGGCAATTTCTTCTTCATGGTTGCAACATGAGGTCTTCTCCTTGAACAAGCGATAGTACTCATCCAAGGCTTCTTCTTGAAGAGCATTGACTTCCAAGAGGAGGGCATTGTGCCTCCTCAAGGAAGTAACTTGATCCACAAGCTCATCATGGGAAGAATTGGGGTCTTCATCGTCTTTTGCTTTGTTGGCTTCCTCGAGCAAGAGTATCTTTTTCTTGAGGTCACCAACCAACTCAAGAGCATGGTCTCGATCCTTGGTGAGGCGTGAAACAATAGCTTCATTCTTGTCTTCAAGCACAATGACACTAGCTTCAAGAGACATGCGAAGATTCCTTTCATCATCAAGCTCCTCCTTGAGATTGGCAAGCTCATAGGCCGCTTCCCTCTCCAACTTCTCCCTCTTCTCAATAAGATCTTGTGCCGCACCAAGTTGGGCTAAGAGAGCCCCAACATGAATCTTGGTGTCCCCCTTCATGTTAGTGAGAAAAGAATCCAAGGAATCCAAACCCATAATCTCACGTTTAACGGTGAGACTAGTGGCATCATCAATATATGAGGCATTAGTAGAGGATGATGGTTTGGAAGGGGATTTTACCTCCGTGGATACCTTTGCCATGAGACACCGTGCATTGTTGGTGGCGAGGTTCTCATTTGGAGAGTCGAAGAGGGAGGTAGAGGGAGTGGTAATGGCGATGGCGGCCACTCCCTCTCCTTCCTTGTTGGAGTGCTTGTCCTCATGCTCCCCATCTTCATCGGAGGTGTACTCTTCATGGATCATGAAGGCTCTAGGCTTCTTGTTGGAGGAGACCTTGTCGTCATCGGACATTGGGGAGAACTTGGAGAATCCCTTGGAGTGTGGCTTATACCTATCCTTTGGGATAAGCTTTCCACCATGATCTTCTCTTATCTCAAATGTACAATCCGCGACAAAATGATTCTTGTCACCGCAATTGTAGCATGTTCTCCCCTTTGTCCTTTCTCTTGGGCTCTTGGAGGGTCTTCTTGGAGAATCACGTGATCTTCTTGGTCTTGTGTTTTGGGTCATGTTTCCATCCCAAAACTTCTTGGCGGCGAGAGCCATGTGCTCATGGTAGTTGAGCTTGAGATCATCCGAACCCCACTCAACGGGATCCTCATCACTTTCACTAGCTTCATGCACCTTCATCTTCAATGCAAGGTTGGGCTTGCGGGAGTTGTGGGCGCGAGCAACAAGATCCTCCGCATTCTTCTTGGAGATGTCCATAGCGATGACTTCGCTAAGGACTTCATCGGATGTCATAGTACGGAAGGAGGCGTTTTGGCGGATGGCCGTCAACTTCACTTCCTCATAAGGGAGGAGAGCGTTGTAGAACTTGCGCTTGATCCAATAGTCATCCACGAACGTTGCTCCAAGATCTTGCATTTGCACGGCAAGAGCGATGAGGCGTCGGTACATTTCTTCGGGGGTCTCTCCTTCAATCATGACGAAGTTGTCGGCCATGTTGTTCACTTCATCAAAGCGAGAGCTTTGGATGCTTGCATTGCCGAGGAAGAGCTTCTCAAGTTTGTCCCATGCTTCCTTGGCGGTCTTGAGCGAGCGGATATGAGCGCGGTCCTTGGGGGAGATGGCCATATGAATCATGTTGATGGCGGTGGCGTTGAGTTGGTCATCCACCACATATCTTCTAGTCATCTTCTTGGGATCTCGTGGTGAATAGCCCTCCTCAATGATACGCCAAAGCTCGGTAGAAGCGCTGCGCACATGTGAACACATTAAGAATTGCCAATTCTCAAAGTTGTTTGACTCGAGTAACGGTGGTGAACCATGCGACAAGATATGCGGCATCGGTATCAGAACGTTAATGGTGTAATCATTTGGTGGTGGCACCGCATGATAACCCCCTTGACGTTCCGCAACCGGTGTGTCATCATCCTTCCCTTTTGTTGAAGTGCCGGTTGATGTCTACGGGAGCCTTTATTCTTATAGACAGTGTTGGGCCTCCAAGAGCAGAGGTTTGTAGAACAGCAGCAAGTTTCCCTTAAGTGGATCACCCAAGGTTTATCGATCTCAGGGAGGAAGAGGTCAAAGATACCCCTCTCGAGCAACCCTGCAACCACAAAGCAAGAAGTCTCTTGTGTCCCCAACACACCTAATAGGTGCACTAGTTCGGCGAAGAGATAGTGAAATACAGGTGGTATAAATAAGTAGTAGCAACGGCACCAGAAAAGTGCTTTGCCCAGGACAGTAAACAAGCAGTAGTAATGCAACAGTAGTAACGCAGTAAAACAGTAAACAAGCAGCGATAGCAGTATTTAGGAACAAGGCCTAGGGATCATACTTTCACTAGTGGATACTCTCAACATTGATCACATAACAGAATAGATAAATGCATACTCTACACTCTTGTTGGATGATGAACACCATTGCGTAGGATTACACGAACCCTCAATGCCGGAGTTAACAAGCTCCACAATTCAATGTTCATATTTAAATAACCTTAGAGTGCATGACAGATCAACACAACTAAACCAAGTACTAACATAGCATGCACACTGTCACCTTCACACTATGTAGGAGGAATAGATCACATCAATACCATCATAGCAATAGTTAACTTCGTAATCTACAAGAGATCACAATCATAGCCTACGCCAAGTACTAACACGGATGCACACACTGTCACCATTACACCGTGCAGGAGGAGTAAACCTACTTTAATAACATCACTAGAGTAGCACATAGATAAATTGTGATACAAAACACATTGCAATCATAAAGAGATATAAATAAGCACTTCACTATGCCATTCATAACAGTGAATAAGTATTCTGTGAAATATAGCCTAAGAGACCCACATGGTGCACACACTGTCACCTTTACACACGTGGGACAAGGAGTCTCTGGAGATCACATAAGTAAAATTCACTTGACTAGCATAACGACATCTAGATTACAAGCATCATCATATGAATCTCAATCATGTAAGGCAGCTCATGAGATTATTGTATTGAAGTACATAGGAGAGAGATGAACCACATAGCTACCGGTACAGCCCCGAGCCTCGATGGAGAACTACTCCCTGATACGTCTCCGACGTATCGATAATTTCTTATGTTCCATGCCACATTATTGATGTTATCTACATGTTTTATGCACACTTTATGTCATATTCGTGCATTTTCTGGAACTAACCTATTAACAAGATGCCGAAGTGCCAGTTGCTGTTTTCTGCTGTTTTTGGTTTCAGAAATCCTAGTAAGGAAATATTCTCGGAATTGGACGAAATCAAAGCCCAGGGGCCTATTTTCTCACGAAGCTTCCAGAAGTCCGAAGGAGAGACGAAGAGGGGCCACGGAGGGGCCACACCCTAGGGCGGCGCGGCCCCCCCCTTGGCCGCGCGGCCCTGTGGTGTGGGGCCCCCGTGCCGCCTCTTGACCTGCCCTTCCGCCTATAAAAAGTCTCCGTGACGAAACCCCCAGTACCGAGAGCCACGATACGGAAAACCTTCCAGAGACGCCGCCGCCGATCCCATCTCGGGGGATCCAGGAGATCGCCTCCGGCACCCTGCCGGAGAGGGGAATCATCTCCCGGAGGACTCTACGCCGCCATGGTCGCCTCCGGTGTGATGTGTGAGTAGTCTACCCCTGGACTATGGGTCCATAGCAGTAGCTAGATGGTTGTCTTCTCCCCATTGTGCTATCATTGTCGGATCTTGTGAGCTGCCTAACATGATCAAGATCATCTATATGTAATTCTATATGTTGCGTTTGTTGGGATCCGATGAATAGAGAATACTTGTTATGTTGATTATCAAAGTTATGCTATGTGTTGTTTATGATCTTGCATGCTCTCCGTTACTAGTAGATGCTCTGGCCAAGTAGATGCTTGTAACTCCAAGAGGGAGTATTTATGCTCGATAGTGGGTTCATGCCTGCATTGACACCTGGGACAGTGACAGAAAGTTCTAAGGTTGTGTTGTGCTGTTGCCACTAGGGATAAAACATTAGTGCTATGTTCAAGGATGTAGTCACTAGTTACATTACGCACCATACTTAATGCAATTGTCTGTTGTTAGCAACTTAATACTGGAAGGGGTTCGGATGATAACCTTGAAGGTGGACTTTTTAGGCATAGATGCGGTTGGATGACGGTCTATGTACTTTGTCGTAATGCCCAATTAAATCTCACTATACTCATCATGATATGTATGTGCATGATCATGCTCTCTTTATTTGTCAATTGCCCAACCGTAATTTGTTCACCCAACATGCTGTTCGTCTTATGGGAGAGACACCTCTAGTGAACTGTGGACCCCGGTCCAATTCTCTTTACTGAAATACAATCTACTGCAATACTTGTTCTACTGTTTTCTGCAAACAATCATCTTCCACACAATACGGTTAACACTTTGTTACAGCAAGCCGGTGAGATTGACAACCTCACTGTTTCGTTGGGGCAAAGTACTTTGGTTGTGTTGTGCAGGTTCCACGTTGGCGCCGGAATCACTGGTGTTGCGCCGCACTACATCCCGCCGCCATCAACCTTCAACGTGCTTCTTGACTCCTACTGGTCCGATTAAACCTTGGTTTCTTACTGAGGGAAACTTGCCGCTGTGCGCATCACACCTTCCTCTTGGGGTTCCCAACGGACGTGCCAACCACACGCATCAAGCAAATTTCTGGCGCCGTTGCCGGGGAGATCAAGACACGCTGCAAGGGGAGTCTCCACTTCTCAATCTCTTTACTTTGTTTTTGTCTTGCTTAGTTTTATTTACTACTTTGTTTGCTGCACTAAATCAAAATACAAAAAAATTAGTTGCTAGTTTTACTTTATTTGCTATCTTGTTTGCTATATCTAAAACACAAAAAAATTAGTTTACTTGCATTTACTTTATCTAGTTTGTTTTATTTACTGTTGCTAAAATGGCCAACGCTGAAAACACTAAGTTGTGTGACTTCACAACCACAAATAATAATGATGTCTTATGCACACCTATTGCTCCACCTGCTACTACAAAGAATTCTTTGAAATTAAACCTGCTTTCTTGAATCTTATTATGCGAGAGCAATTTTCTGCAGTGTTAGTTCTGATGATCTTGCTGCCCATCTTAATAATTTTGTTGAATTATGTGAAATGCAAAAATATAAAGATGTAGATGGTGATATTATTAAACTAAAATTGTTCCCTTTCTCATTAAGAGGAAGAGCTAAAGATTGGTTGCTATCTCTGCCTAAGAATAGTATTGATTCATGGACTAAATGCAAGGATGCTTTTATTGGTAGATATTATCCCCCTGCTAAAATTATATCTTTGAGGAGTAGCATAATGAATTTTAAACAATTAGATACTGAACATGTTGCTCAAGCTTGGGAAAGAATGAAATCTTTGGTTAAAAATTGCCCAACCCATGGACTGACTACTTGGATGATCATCCAAACCTTCTATGCAGGACTAAATTTTTCTTCACGGAATTTATTGGATTCAGCTGCTGGAGGTACCTTTATGTCCATCACTCTTGGTGAAGCAACAAAGCTTCTTGATAATATGATGATCAATTACTCTGAATGGCACACGGAAAGAGCTCCACAAGGTAAGAAGGTAAATTCGTCGAAGAAACCTCTTCCTTGAGTGATAAGATTGATGCTATTATGTCTATGCTTGTGAATGATAGGACTAATATTGATCCTAATAATGTTCCGTTAGCTTCATTGGTTGCACAAGAAGAACATGTTGATGTAAACTTCATTAAAAATAATAATTTCAACAACAACGCTTACCGGAACAATTCTAGTAACAACTATAGACCATATCCTTATAATAATGGCAACGGCTATGGTAATTCTTATGGTAATTCTTACAACAATAATAGGAGTTCACCCCCTGGACTTGAAGCCATGCTTAAAGAATTTATTAGTACACAAACTGCTTTTAACAAATCTGTTGAAGAAAAGCTTGGGAAAATTGATATACTTGCTTCTAAAGTCGATAGTCTTGCTGCTGATGTTGATCTTTTAAAATCAAAAGTTTTGCCTAATGAGAATCATCATAATAAAATTGTTACTACAGCAAATGCCATTCAAGTTAGAATTAATGAGAATATAAGATTAATGGCTGAACTGCGTGCTAGGTGGGATAGAGAAGAAAATGAAAAACTAGCTAAAGAAAAGAATATAGCTAAAGTTTGGACTATTACCACCACTAGTAATGCTAATGCTACACATGTTGCTGCACCTCCTACTCATACTAATAAAAGAATTGGTGTTAGCAATGTTTCCACTTCTAATGCAAAGCACGAAAAACTGCCTGAAACTGCTAAAACTGCTGAAACTGCCTTTGATAAAGCTGCTGAAATTTTTTCCAACATTGGGGATGATGATCCCATTGCTTTAGATTATAATGGTTTGAATTTTGATGATTGCCACATCTCTGAAGTTATAAAGTTCTTGCAAAAACTTGCTAAAAGTCCTAATGCTAGTGCTATAAATTTGGCTTTTACACATCATATTACAAATGCTCTTATAAAAGCTAGAGAAGAGAAACTAGAGCGCGAAGCCTCTATTCCTAAAAAGCTAGAGGATGGTTGGGAGCCCATCATTAAGATGAAGGTTAAAGATTTTGATTGTAATGCTTTATGTGATCTTGGTGCAAGTATTTCTGTTATGCCTAAGAAAATTTATGATATGCTTGACTTGCCACCGCTGAAAAATTGTTATTTGGATGTTAATCTTGCTGATCATTCTACAAAGAAACCTTTGGGGAAAGTTGATAATGTTCGCATTACCGTTAACAATAACCTTGTTCCCGTTGATTTTGTTGTCTTGGATATTGAATGCAATGCATCTTGTCCCATTATATTGGGAAGACCTTTTCTTCGAACTGTTGGTGCTGTTATTGATATGAAGGAAGGTAATATAAAATATCAATTTCCTCTCAAGAAAGGTATGGAACACTTCCCTAGAAAGAGAATGAAGGTACCTTTTGATTCCATTATGAGAACAAATTATGATGTTGACACTTTGTCTCTTGATAATACTTGATACACACTTTCTGCGCCTACCTGAAAGGCGTTAAAGAAAAGCGCTTATGGGAGACAACCCATGTTTTTACCTACAGTACTTTATTTTATTTTGTGTCTTGGAAGTTGTTTACTACTGTAGCAACCTCTCCTTATCTTAGTTTTGTGTTTTGTTGTGCCAAGTTAAGCCGTTGATAGAAAAGTAAGTACTAGATTTGGATTACTGCGCAGTTCCAGATTTCTTTGCTGTCACGAATCTGGGTCCACCTCCCTGTAGGTAGCTCAGAAAATTAAGCCAATTTACGTGCATGATCCTCAGATATGTACGCAACTTTCATTCAATTTGAGCATTTTCATTTGAGCAAGTCTGGTGCCATTTTAAAATTCGTCAATACGAACTGTTCTATTTTGACAGATTCTGCCTTTTATTTCGCATTGCCTCTTTCGCTATGTTGGATGAATTTCTTTGATCCATTAATGTCCAGTAGCATTATGCAATGTCCAGAAGTGTTAAGAATGATTGTGTCACCTCTGAATATGTCAATTTATATTGTGCACTAACCCTCTAATGAGTTGTTTCGAGTTTGGTGTGGAGGAAGTTTTCAAGGATCAAGAGAGGAGTATGATGCAACATGATCAAGGAGAGTGAAAGCTCTAAGCTTGGGGATGCACCCGGTGGTTCACCCCTGCATATATTCTAAGAAGACTCAAGCGTCTAAGCTTGGGGATGCCCAAGGCATCCCCTTCTTCATCGACAACATTATCAGGTTCCTCCCCTGAAACTATATTTTTATTCCATCACATCTTATGTGCTTTTTCTTGGAGCGTCGGTTTGTTTTTGTTTTTGTTTTGTTTGAATAAAATGGATCCTAGCATTCACTTTATGGGAGAGAGACACGCTCCGCTGTAGCATATGGACAAGTATGTCCTTGGTTTCTACTCATAGTATTCATGGCGAAGTTTTTCCTTCGTTAAATTGTTATATGGTTGGAATTGGAAAATGATACATGTAGTAATTGCTATAAATGTCTTGGGTAATGTGATACTTGGCAATTGTTGTGCTCATGATTAAGCTCTTGCATCATATGCTTTGCACCCATTAATGAAGAAATACATAGAGCATGCTAAAATTTGGTTTGCATATTTGGTTTCTCTAAGGTCTAGATAATTTCTAGTTTTGAGTTTGAACAACAAGGAAGACGGTGTAGAGTCTTATAATGTTTTCAATATGTCTTTTATGTGAGTTTTGCTGCACCGGTTCATCCTTGTGTTTGTTTCAAATAAGCCTTGCTAGCCTAAACCTTGTATCGAGAGGGAATACTTCTCATGCATCCAAATACTTGAGCCAACCACTATGCCATTTGTGTCCACCATACCTACCTACTACATGGTATTTTCCGCCATTCCAAAGTAAATTGCTTGAGTGCTACCTTTAAAATTCCATCATTCACCTTTGCAATATATAGCTCATGGGACAAATAGCTTAAAAACTATTGTGGTATTGAATATGTAATTATGCACTTTATCTCTTATTAAGTTGCTTGTTGTGCGATAACCATGTTCACTGGGGACGCCATCAACTTTTCATTGTTGAATTTCATGTGAGTTGCTATGCATGTTCGTCTTGTCTGAAGTAAGAGAGATCTACCACCATATGGTTAAGCATGCATATGTTAGAGAAGAACATTGGGCCGCTAACTAAAGCCATGATCCATGGTGGAAGTTTCAGTTTTGGACAACAATCCTCAAATCTCAAATGAGAAAATTATTAATTGTTGGTATATGCTTATGCATAAAAGAGGAGTCCATTATCTGTTGTCTATGTTGTCCCGGTATGGATGTCTAAGTTGAAGAATAATCAATAGCGAGAAATCCAATGCGAGCTTTCTCCTTAGACCTTTGTACAGGCGGCATAGAGGTACCCCTTTGTGACACTTGGTAAAAACAATGCATTGTGATGATCCGGTAGTCCAAGCTAATTAGGACAAGGTGCGGGCACTATTAGTACACTATGCATGAGGCTTGCAACTTATAAGATATAATTTACATGATGCATATGCTTTATTACTACCGTTGACAAAATTGTTTCATGTTTTCAAAATCAAAGCTCTAGCACAAATATAGCAATCGATGCTTTTCCTCTATGGAGGACTATTCTTTTACTTTCAATGTTGAGTCAGTTCACCTATCTCTCTCCACCTAAAGAAGCAAACACTTGTGTGAACTGTGCATTGATTCCTACATATTTGCTTATTGCACTTATTATATTAATCTATGTTGACAATATCCATGAGATATACATGTTACAAGTTGAAAGCAACCGCTGAAACTTAATCTTCTTTTGTGTTGCTTCAATGCCTTTACTTTGAATTATTGCTTTATGAGTTAACTCTTATGCAAGACTTATTGATGCTTGTCTTGAAGTGCTATTCATGAAAAGTCTTTGCTATATGATTCACTTGTTTACTCATGTCATATACATTGTTTCGATCGCTGCATTCACTACATATGCTTTACAAATAGTATGATCAAGATTATGATGGCATGTCACTCCGTAAATTATCCGTGTTATCGTTTTACCTGCTCGGGACGAGCAGAACTAAGCTTGGGGATGCTGATACGTCTCCGACGTATCGATAATTTCTTATGTTCCATGCCACATTATTGATGTTATCTACATGTTTTATGCACACTTTATGTCATATTCGTGCATTTTCTGGAACTAACCTATTAACAAGATGCCGAAGTGTCAGTTGCTGTTTTCTGCTGTTTTTGGTTTCAGAAATCCTAGTAAGGAAATATTCTCGGAATTGGACGAAATCAAAGCCCAGGGGCCTATTTTCTCACGAAGCTTCCAGAAGTCCGAAGGAGAGACGAAGAGGGGCCACGGAGGGGCCACACCCTAGGCGGCGCGGCCCCCCCCTTGGCCGCGCGGCCCCGTGGTGTGGGGCCCCGTGCCGCCTCTTGACCTGCCCTTCCGCCTATAAAAAGTCTCCGTGACGAAACCCCCGCATCGAGAGCCACGATACGGAAAACCTTCCCGAGACGCCGCCGCCGCCGATCCCATCTCGGGGATCCAGAGATCGCCTCCGGCACCTGCCGGAGAGGGGAATCATCTCCCGGAGGACTCTACGCCGCCATGGTCGCCTCCGGTGTGATGTGTGAGTAGTCTACCCCTGGACTATGGGTCCATAGCAGTAGCTAGATGGTTGTCTTCTCCCCATTGTGCTATCATTGTCGGATCTTGTGAGCTGCCTAACATGATCAAGATCATCTATCTGTAATTCTATATGTTGCGTTTGTTGGGATCCGATGAATAGAGAATACTTGTTATGTTGATTATCAAAGTTATGCTATGAGTTGTTTATGATCTTGCATGCTCTCCGTTACTAGTAGATGCTCTGGCCAAGTAGATGCTTGTAACTCCAAGAGGGAGTATTTATGCTCGATAGTGGGTTCATGCCTGCATTGACACAGGGACAAGGATGAAAGTTCTAAGGTTGTGTTGTGCTGTTGCCACTAGGGATAAAACATTAGTGCTATGTTCAAGGATGTAGTCACTAGTTACATTACGCACCATACTTAATGCAATTGTCTCGTTGTTAGCAACTTAATACCGGAGGGGTTCGGATGATAACCTGAAGGTGGACTTTTTAGGCATAGATGCAGTTGGATGACGGTCTATGTACTTTGTCGTAATGCCCAATTAAATCTCACTATACTCATCATGATATGTATGTGCATGGTCATGCTCTCTTTATTTGTCAATTGCCCAACTGTAATTTGTTCACCCAACATGCTGTTCGTCTTATGGGAGAGACACCTCTAGTGAACTGTGGACCCCGGTCCAATTCTCTTTACTGAAATACAATCTACTGCAATACTTGTTCTACTGTTTTCTGCAAACAATCATCTTCCACACAATACGGTTAACTCTTTGTTACAGCAAGCCGGTGAGATTGACAACCTCACTGTTTCGTTGGGGCAAAGTACTTTGGTTGTGTTGTGCAGGTTCCACGTTGGCGCCAGAATCACTGGTGTTGCGCCGCACTACATCCCGCCGCCATCAACCTTCAACGTGCTTCTTGACTCCTACTGGTCCGATTAAACCTTGGTTTCTTACTGAGGGAAACTTGCCGCTGTGCGCATCACACCTTCCTCTTGGGGTTCCCAACGGACGTGCCAACCACACGCATCACTCCCTCCTCATGGGAGACAGCAGCGTTGATGAAGATGGCGGTGGTGTCGATGGAGGAGCCTTCCGGGGGCACTTCCCCGTCCCGGCGGCGTGCCGGAACAGAGACTCCTGTCCCCCAGTCTTGGCTTCGCGATGGCGGCGGCTCTGGATGGTTTCTCGTACCGTGGCTTTTTCGTATCGAGGTTTTAGGTCGAGGGGGCTTAAATAGGCGAAGAGGCGGCGTCAGAAGGTCAACGAGGCAACGACACCATAAGGCGGCGCGGCCAGGGCCTGGGCCGCGCCGGCCTATCATCTGGGGCCCCTGTGGCCCCCCTCTGGCGGCTCTCGGGTGTTCTGGAAGCTTCGTGGAAAAATAGGATGCTGGGCGTTGATTTCGTCCGATTCCGAGAATATTTCCTTACTAGGATTTCTGAAACCAAAAACAGCAGAAAACAGCAACTGGCACTTCGGCATCTTGTTAATAGGTTAGTTCCAGAAAATGCACGAATATGACATAAAGTGTGCATAAAACATGTAGATATCATCAATAATGTGGCATGGAACATAAGAAATTATCGATACGTCGGAGACGTATCAGCATCCCCAAGCTTAGTTTCTGCTCGTCCCGAGCAGGTAAACGATAAACAAAGATAATTTCTGGAGTGACATGCCAGCATAACCTTAATCATACTATTTGTAAGCATATGTAGTGAATGCAGCGATTAAAACAATGTATATGACATGAGTAAACAAATGAATCATATAGCAAAGACTTTTCATGAATAGTACTTTCAAGACAAGCATCAATAAGTCTTGCATAAAAGTTAACTCATAAAGCAATAATTCAAAGTAAAGGTATTGAAGCAACACAAAGGAAGATTAAGTTTCAGCGGTTGCTTTCAACTTGTAACATGTATATCCCATGGATATTATCAACATAGAGTAATATAACAAATGCAATATGCAAGTATGTAGGAATCAATGCACAGTTCACACAAGTGTTTGCTTCTTAAGATGGAGAGAAATAGGTGAACTGACTCAACAATAAAAGTAAAAGAATGGCCCTTCAAAGAGGAAAGCATCAATTGCTATATTTGTGCTAGAGCTTTGGTTTTGAAAACATATAGAGAGCATAAAAATAAAGTTTTGAGAGGTGTATGTTGTTGTCAACGAATGGTAATGGGCACTCTAACCCCCTTGCCAGACAAACCTTCAAAGAGCGGCTCCCATGAATTATTTTTATTTTTGGGTGGCACTCCTTCCAACCTTTCTTTCACAAACCATGGCTAACCGAATCCTCGGGTGCCTGCCAACAATCTCATACCATGAAGGAGTGCCTTTTTATTTTAGTTTTATTATGATGACACTCCTCCCCACCTTTGCTTTCTCAAGCCATGGCTAACCGAATCCTTCGGGTGCCGTCCAACAATCACATACCGTGGAGGAGTGTCTATTTTTGTTAATTAATTTGGGACTGGGAATCCCATTGCCAGCTCTTTTTGCAAAATTATTGGATAAGCGGATGAAGCCACTAGTCCATTGGTGAAAGTTGCCCAACAAGAACGAAAGATAAACACCACATATGTAATATCCCAGGTATTGGGGTTACAAAAATAGAGGAAACAGATGTGTGCATTGCATTCATGCATAGAAAATCTGGGGAATTTTCGCGCTTTAAAGTAAAACAGTCCACGAATGGCGAAGTTTCACTTGACCTTGGTGGAATTGAAGTAGCTCATCAAGTCAAGCACTATAAACCTCAATGTGACTTTGTTAAAACTTTGTTTTGTGAAGAGATGATTTGATCTAAGGGGTTAGATCAAATGGAACTAATAATAAACACAACAACACTTTACTCAATGATCAACTACTTGATCTTATAACAGATCATAATATAGTAATCATTGCAATGACATAAGAACATCTGTTCAATTACAAACCAACTAACAATAAAATGAAGAAAACATTCTTGACTCTTCCATGTCTCTAACAAATAAATATTCCTACCATGAACTTCATGGTAATTCTTGAACTAAACTCTTGAACTTAACATCAACAGAAGCTTATCATTAAACCCTAGAGATGGGAGAGGTATATAACCATCAAAGAGAAAAGAAGCAAACTCTAAATTATTAACACTTAAAAGTTAAGCAACTACCTTGTGGAACAATTGAATTCACTTTAAAAATAAATACCAAATATAGCAAAACACAAGGACCTAAGTGCATAAAAGCCACACATTCTTATTGCAATCCTAACTTATTAAATATGTGGAATATTACAAAACTAAATTCGTTTGCATTACGAATTATAGTTCAAACTATTTGAATAAAATAAACTATGAGTACTTTGAAACTTATATGATCATGCCTTGGGGAAATCAAAATCATCATTCAAAATTGGGGTATAATTCTTATTCTTGACATTTTGATCCCAATTATAATATTAATACAATCACATATGATATAGTGACTCAACCACAAGCATAAAATCATTCCCAAAATGTTTAGTAACAAAAGCCACTTGGCTATCCATAAATAAATCACATGAGAGGATAATACCAATGCCACATAGGATCAAAATATCTACATAGCTTGAATCCTAAGCTATGCCACCTCATGCTTAAAGGATTGCTATGGATGAGAGCATGACAACCAAGCACCTTACTCACCAAATCAAAACAAGAGTCACCATCTATGTGTCATGGTATTAGAGCTTGCTCAAGCCTATAAAAGGAAGCCTCACACTTCATTCATCCCATCATCTTGCACCATGATGCAAGAAAACCAACACATTGAGACACCCCATAAAATAGTTAGGATCAAGATGAAGCAGCTAGGAGGTGGAGGCATGCCACAAGATGCAGGTTTATCAGATTTCCTGAAGAACAAGCTACAGAAGATAGCAAGGTAGAATACTTAGGAAAACTATATATTTAGATAATCACATCAGCATTCCTTGAGTAGAACCCTGGATTATAATTAAAGTCCTTGTGGAGTGAGAGGGGTAATTGGTACAACCATATCTAAATATTTCTAGTAATACCATAGGAAGCTAAACCTTTGATCATTATAAATTGTGTAGTGATCATAAACCCTAAGAACTAGAAGTAGAAGATATAAGCCCATAAGAACCAAAGTGAGAAACCATCCATCATTATAACCAAAGTTAACTATAAAAAGAAATATAACTACTTTAGTTATCTTAATAACAAATTAAGGATAATAATAGAAGTTGTTGGTAAAAGATAAAACCAATTCTCAATACCTTAGTAACTAGAGGAGAACATAAAATATTAAGCAAGTAAACCCTTATCATGGTTAGGGGAGATTAAACCCTAGCACATGCAATATGGTGTTATCCCATCTCTATAACCTAGAATTAAATCTCAACCCTAGTTTGAGTATCACTTGGGTGATCATAACTAAAACCTAAGCCACAACTAAGTTCCAAACCATATGCCATTTGGTAAATAACATTAGAACCCTAGTATTGCACACTAATCAATTCTTATGCTTCAATCCTTGAACATAAGAAAAACCATGTGCTACATTATATGGTTCAAACCATATATGTAGTGATCAACTATTTATCCTTGTAACCAAGACCAAGCCATTATGGGGAAGATATCTACTTTAGACATTTTCAAATATAATAATAGTGTTAAACTCATAAGGGGGTTAAAATAGAAACTATTAAACCTTAAAAAGTTGGTGATCACACAAAAATCAAATGTAAGTCATCCACTTCTCAAATGGGAACCAAGTCTTAATAATAACCTCTGAAATATTTTGAGTTGCAATTATCAACTCTCATAAATCCTGACAGAATTAATTCACAAGAAAAAGAAATTAAAAATAAGAATTGAAACCCATGCCTATTTGCTAGTATGAACAACCCACAACTATGCATTATAACCCAATACAAAATATTTGTTTCAAATAAAGAATGAAGTAATTGTCCTTGCACTACATCTCAATTCAATTAACATAACAAGAACCCTGCAATTCAAATTTGAGTTTAAATCAGATTCAAATAGAAAATATAAAACAGAAAATAGAAAATAGAAAAGAGGGGAAAAACTTTACCTGGACTTACCTGGCCGTGTAGCCCACCAAGCAGCCCAACAATTGGCCCAACAGCACCAGCCCAACTTAGCCCAGATACCCCTTCGTCGAAATATCTCCGAACCAGGTCGTCCTCATCCCTTTCCTCTCGCATGCCGGCCAGCACGAAGCCGTGCTTCGATTCTCCTTGCCGCTGGCGAGCTCTCCTCGTTCGGCGTCGTGACGAGGCATGTCTAGGCGCCATATAAAAGCTTGCTGTCGAACCCTGGCTCGTTTTCTTCCTCCTTGCTCCAATTCTTCCCCAATACCGAAACCCTGGCGCCGCTAAACTCCATTACCGCCGGCGATGGAGGCCTTCCCAAGCCAAGCCGTGACCACCACTGTGATCACCGTTCTCGACTTGATCACCGTGTACAAGGAATTAAGCTGAGGCGTCTTCAATCGACCGTGCCAGGTCGTCTTCTCCGACGACGGCATCAAGCAATCCCGGCGATTGCGACCTCCCCTCGCCTCTCCGACAAGCTCTTCGTGTTCTGGGTGAGTCACTGACCTTCCTGCACATCCTAGCCTTCTCCTTCATGCCCAACATCGCCGTAGCACCGATCACCTGCGAGCGCCGCCGCTCGGGTCTCTCCGACGAGCTTGCTCCGGCGACCATTAGGAGGCGGCGCTACCATCAGTCAGTTCCCTGCACCGCGCTGGTTCGAATGATACCGATCGCTAGTCTGGGCGTGGCCGAAATCGTCGTCGCCGGCGACAACTGCCCGCCGGCCACCATGTCCTTTACCACGTTGAAGATTTTGACCCAGTCAACCGCCAACGTGGCAGTTGACGTGGCCAAGGCCCACCTATCAGCGACAGAGAGTAGAATAGCCCGGGTGCATTTAGTAATTCACTGTTTAATTTCAAATCCGATATAATTACTGAAACTTTGTAAATTTGTAGAAAATTCATAAAAACTTAGAAAAATACAAATAAGATATCAAAATTCTTATAAAAGAAAAATCTATCCAATAAAAATATAAAATGAAAATTATATTTTTATTAATAGTTCAATTACTTAATAATTGTTATTTAAGCCTTATTTATTAATTCTAAATTCAATTAAAATTCAAAATTTAGGAAAAAGGTATAAAATAAATAAAAACCAGTAAATAAATAAAGAAAACATTAAAAGTAAATTTTCTTTATTTATTATTTGTAAATCATTATTAGAGAGATTTAAACCCTGATTAATAATTACCTTCATTATTAATTCATTAAAAATAATAAAAAGACAAATTGAATATTATTTTATTTTGAAGTTATTAATAACTTCAACTTTATTATTGAAGTTATTAACTTATGAACTAAATAGTAATTATACAACACTAATTCCTTATGGTAGAAAACTAGGAACTCATCATTTCATGTGAAACCTAAAACCATAATTCAATTAGGAACCCTAGTTCCATTATTACATGTGAACTCTAAATTGCTTCTAACCTAAACCCTAGGTTAGAACATGTGATCATGATACTTTAAATTTCAAACTTAGAACAATAATAGAAACTAAATAATTGCCATGATCACATAAAATGTAGAACCCTATCACTAGCAATTTATTATTCCATGTATGCATATCACTAAACCTAGTTGATCAAGTAGGATCAACCAGGTTTAAACCCTAGCTTCTACTGTCAAAACCATCATCCTTATTCATCCATGCTTCGCATCACACCATTGTGATGAACCCCAATAGCATCTAGGCCCAATATTTATCATTACATAACCATAGTCCACTGAACTCTACAAATACTTCATAATTATGAACCATCCTATTTAGGAGCCAATCATTCCTTACTTAGTGGATCAAATGACAAAACCTAGACAACCTCAACCCTAATTGATATACTTCTTATTATTTAAGAAGTATGTTCTTCAAAAGTTATTCTTTTGAAGTAAATAAAGAATCATCATCAACCCTGCTTATAAGGACCTATAAACCCTAATCAGCTATCACCAACAAGGTATACCACCTTGATAGCAACTATTGGTAATTCAGATGTTTAGACTTAATTCAACCATATAAGCCCTAGTAGCTGATGAATCCAACTAGGTTGTGATCCATCTAATAACTACTTCAGAAACTAGATGAAACCATAGTAAACCATAGAACCCCACCAGTCTAATTATCATACTTGTTCTTTATTAAAGAACATGTTCTTCAAAAGTTATTCTTTTGAAGAATATAACAAGTAATCATTAACTATGCCATATAGTACTAAAATTGACAACTGTTCTTTACACGTTAACATTATGCCAATTATCATTCTTTGTGTGCTCAATTGATTACTTGTACTTTATTATCTACATGTTCATGATACCAAGTAATCACACCTGAATAAGAACCTTGTTTGTGAATCACTCTAAAAGTGCAACACACCCTGAATCAATTATTACCACTCACTGATCCTAAATCATCGGGATTAGGTCACGCTTAGAGCGATTGCATCTCATTCTTATGCATTATTGCATCCTTGCCAATCTTTTAAACATCGTCCTTACGGACGATGATGCTATTTCAGACTTTGGAGTTATAGCGTAACGAAGACCTTGTCTGCATAATCTTGCAGCCAAGAAAGGCAAGTTCATCGCTTGCTCATGTCATTTGAGTATTTTTACCAAATTACTTGCAAAGTACTATATTTATCACTATTGCATGAAAAACAAAAACACTATTTTCATAACTATGAATATGACTATGTGGTGGGCAATGGAACCATGGATTGTGTTGATATGGTGGAGGTTCCATTGCAAGGGTTTATACCCATCTAGGATTAAACAACAAATGTCGCCAGTGATTCTTGTGCCGTAATACCCGTGTTAACCATAAGATCTGGAGTGGGACGGAATAGTCAAAAGTGTTTCCACCTCTCGTTCATCAACGGATGCGCGTACCGTAGCCGTTGTGTCTGGCGGAACAACCGGAGTGTGGCCAGCCCAGACGCAGTCCCCACGGTAAAGCATTGCTTGCCGTAGCCGTTGTGACTTGCGGAACAACCGGAGGGTGGGGATCCCATTCTAATTCCCCACGGTAATGCGGTCTATGATGTGTTGCAGCCACCGGCGTAGGAGTGTATGGTAGAGCCCAAAGATTGTTGTCGTGGTCGTGGTCCACCCTGAAATTACGGGAATCATGGGACCGACGTGGACCTGTGGTCGGCGCATGCAACAAAGGGTGGGTGTTCGAGGTAGCGGAGGAACATGATTGGCTAGACCTTATACCGGGCCTCACACCATAGGAAGTGTGGACAGGAATGTACACCTGGTTGGCACCAAGGTTAAGATCTCTTATGGGTAAAGCAACACACCTCTGCAGAGTGTAAAGAACCGTGACCTGTCACTCCCTGTTCCGGGATATGGAACTGCGAACGCGGCCGGAAAGGAGCTCCATGAAGTTCTAGTAAACCGGTGAAGGCTGACGGACATAGTTCTTCTGAATAAAAGCAACCTTTTGAAGAAATGGTTATGAAAACTTGCATTGGTATTAGACTTTCTGGTCTAATGCTGTAGCTAGTGCATTAAACACCTCTTTCCTATAATGAACTTGTTGAGTACGCTCGTACTCATCCCACTCTTAAATCCCCTGCTTAGATACGGAGGCATCGAAGGAGGATCTACAGTGCAACTCGAAGGCCGAGGAGTCATCAACAACTTCAAGAGACAGGGCCATGTCAGTGGAGTCAGATATCACATCCAACGAGGAGAAAACATAGTTTAGCCATAGAAGGGAACTAGCTTTCTCAACCTAGCTCCTATTTAGCTAGAATCTATTCTTAGCCTCTATAGCTAGGTAAATACTCTACAAATAGAGTTCGTGATAGGATTAGACTACGAGTCGTCCTTTTGGAGTTTATTTGCAGATTTACCTCATTGTAAAGTAGGAGGTTGTGCTGATCTTATGTAATAGAGTCAGAGTTGTAATTCTATAGACATGCCTTGGACCCGCATATGTTTCTGTTGTACCACTCTGAGCGATATAATACTAGTGGAACGGTGTTTCATTGGTGTTGTATCAGACTTGCATACTACACCATGCAGTGGTATGCCGGGTCACCACAGTTGGTATCAGAGCAAATGCTTTGACCTTAGGATTAAAACCCTTTAAAGGAGACCTATAGGATTGGTAGTGTCTATAGGAAGTTGTCTTAGTTAAACCCAATACTTTTTATGACTTGAGATGGATATTCACTTGAGAATAATCCTGACACACTTGAGTCAACCTTTCCTACCTATCTTTCTTAAGTAAAGATAGTTAGCTAATCCAAAACATGTAGCACATCAATAAGTCCTTAAAACAATAGATGAGTAGATCACAGTTGGTATACAATACATGGTAGTCCAAAGAGAGGATACAACCATAAGGAAGATATCCTATTGGAAGATGTGTACCAACACATGTTATGATTATATAAAATTATCCAGACCTGTAATAGGAGTAATATCAAGTGATGAAGATAAGTAAGATATCCTAATAAAAAAATGTAGACCAAGTTAAGTAATGAGTAAGTAAATTATCCAAACTTGTAAAACAACTGATAGTAAGTGATAAAAACAAGTGATATGAGGTAGTATAGACCATGACGAGTCAATCATGGGAAATAAGGAAGAGTGATAGGAATAATATATGTCTACTTACATGGTAGAGTAGCTAATCATATATGATTCACCTGAGAATCATTATGTGATGGAATAGAACATCATAAACAATTAGGAAGAGAACAATAAGAAGCCAGACAATAGTGTAAGAATTGTGCTTAAAAACAATGGGAAGTGTGCCAAGCACATCAAGACCATATGTTTATGGTAGAAACACTTTGAAGTATCGGAGCAATATTCCAATTGTTATGAGTTAATAGTAGCAATGTTAGAACCCAGATATACCATGCGAAATAGTCCTCAACCAAAATGGAAGTTAAGTTAGTACTTCCAAAGAAAATTAGGTTAATTTCAACTATCCTAGACCACTTTGTTTCAAGATTATCTCATTGCAAATGTGCAATTAAGGTAAAGGTTGAGACAAATAGTAGAAATCCACCTATTCGTGCTAAGTATCACAATATAAACCTATCTTATGTGGTGTATATATACTATACATCAGAGCCTGATGTTTAGAGATGTCTTACTCAACTAGTATATTCAGGCTTATGATGGTGCGTATTATAAACGCAAAGCTGAATCTTCTTGGATTTTATTGGATTTTCATTGTTTGACTAGATCCATACATGAAGTTTGACTTTGATATGCAAATGCATGTTGCAATATCAAGTCCTTACTTGATGCTATAGATCTAGAGGGTAATGGTATTCGTGTGAGGAAGTGACGAATTCTACAGATTCCGAAGACAAGATGAAGGTTCATCAGAGAAAGGAAGCAAAGTTGTGGGAAGTAACCACAATACTCTGAAGAAAGTACCAACCAAAACTCATGATTAGCCTCAACAGAGAAGTACTTTAGTAAGGAAGAAGCATGAAGGTGAGAAATCTGGTGATTATGGTGAAGCTCAAGCAGATCCATAATTAATACAGAAGAGGAAATGCATGGGAAATCACTTAGGATACTATAATCATAGTGCCAGCTAGTGGTTTTCTTGCAACAATAAACCCTCGAAAAAGGAAGATGACCTATGAAACTATAGCAGATCTAATAAGACCATAGTTGATATCAGAAGATCACAATTGGTATAGGATCAAAACTGCGGGATAAAGTAGAAGATGTCTCGTTCAGTTGATCAGAACCTATACTAGAATCCATTTTTTTAGATAACAAATAGCCACAATTGGTATCAAGTAGTCCACCATTGGATTATTTATACCAAGAAGTTGGGAACAAATAAAATTGTGCGAGCCAAATAACAATAACCTATAATCATTTAGTCGAAGGATTTACATTGGATGTCCACAATTGAGTGGATACACCACAGACATTCTTCACGAGACCTAAGAAGAAATACAAACCATAAGCTACACCTAGACCAATATTCTAACCATAAACCCAATGGCTGGAAGAAAAGGAGTTGAAGACCATAAGAAAACTCTAAGGGGTAGAGTAAACATTGAGTTAGATATACAATAACTCAATACTTTAAGCTTGATAGAAGCAAAAGGTCTGAACTGAGAGGAAGTTCGATCTTATTTTCATAAGATTATTGAACACTACTTTCAGAAGGAAGTCAGACCAGAAGCCAAGGTTCATACCTCGAGGAAGTAAGAAGTGGACTATAACTTGAGAAAGTGAGTAATAGTTACTCAGAAGTACGGAAGCTCAAGTAAACTAAGGTTAATAAAGTTGAACGAAGGAAATATCGTAGACCAAATACAGCCCTAGAAGGCCAAAGACCAAAAGAGATTGACTATACCAAAACTTAAGTCCATTTGAATGATTCCTTTCATGGAACCTAAGTAATCCAAAATAGTTATAGGTATCAACTATAATCCCTGATTGGATGGACTAAATAAGTCTAATCCATTCTTAGGGAAATAAATCATTATGACCATTTCCATGGTAAGTACCTTACTTAGTACCATCATTGCAGTTTTGGTAGTAAGGGAAAACAAAGACCTATTTTATCAAATAGGAGAATGTTATCCAATAAGTCCTCAATTAAGACTGTCAGGACAAGAAGAAGTCTCAATCATTGAATCTTCAATGAGAAAGGAAACAAGCTTATAGAGTTGGAAGAAATCAATGAATCAAAGTAAGAACCATGGTTCAGAGACAAACCCTAATGGATTCCAGGAAGAATCTGGACAAGGGATATATTCAATTATATCCAGTGAGATCACCAAGGAGTTTGAGAAAAGATGTAGTCTGCACAAGTCAGATCCACACTCCGAAACGTGAGAGATATCAAACTTCGAGGACGAAGTTTAGTTTAAGGGGTAGAGACTGTAATATCCCAGGTATTGGGGTTACAAAAATAGAGGAAACAGATGTGTGCATTGCATTCATGCATAGAAAATCTGGGGAATTTTCGCGCTTTAAAGTAAAACAGTCACAGTAACTGAAGTTTCACTTGACCTTGGTGGAATTGAAGTAGCTCATCAAGTCAAGCACTATAAACCTCAATGTGACTTTGTTAAAACTTTGTTTTGTGAAGAGATGATTTGATCTAAGGGGTTAGATCAAATGGAACTAATAATAAACACAACAACACTTTACTCAATGATCAACTACTTGATCTTATAACAGATCATAATATAGTAATCATTGCAATGACATAAGAACATCTGTTCAATTACAAACCAACTAACAATAAAATGAAGAAAACATTCTTGACTCTTCCATGTCTCTAACAAATAAATATTCCTACCATGAACTTCATGGTAATTCTTGAACTAAACTCTTGAACTTAACATCAACAGAAGCTTATCATTAAACCCTAGAGATGGGAGAGGTATATAACCATCAAAGAGAAAAGAAGCAAACTCTAAATTATTAACACTTAAAAGTTAAGCAACTACCTTGTGGAACAATTGAATTCACTTTAAAAATAAATACCAAATATAGCAAAACACAAGGACCTAAGTGCATAAAAGCCACACATTCTTATTGCAATCCTAACTTATTAAATATGTGGAATATTACAAAACTAAATTCGTTTGCATTACGAATTATAGTTCAAACTATTTGAATAAAATAAACTATGAGTACTTTGAAACTTATATGATCATGCCTTGGGGAAATCAAAATCATCATTCAAAATTGGGGTATAATTCTTATTCTTGACATTTTGATCCCAATTATAATATTAATACAATCACATATGATATAGTGACTCAACCACAAGCATAAAATCATTCCCAAAATGTTTAGTAACAAAAGCCACTTGGCTATCCATAAATAAATCACATGAGAGGATAATACCAATGCCACATAGGATCAAAATATCTACATAGCTTGAATCCTAAGCTATGCCACCTCATGCTTAAAGGATTGCTATGGATGAGAGCATGACAACCAAGCACCTTACTCACCAAATCAAAACAAGAGTCACCATCTATGTGTCATGGTATTAGAGCTTGCTCAAGCCTATAAAAGGAAGCCTCACACTTCATTCATCCCATCATCTTGCACCATGATGCAAGAAAACCAACACATTGAGACACCCCATAAAATAGTTAGGATCAAGATGAAGCAGCTAGGAGGTGGAGGCATGCCACAAGATGCAGGTTTATCAGATTTCCTGAAGAACAAGCTACAGAAGATAGCAAGGTAGAATACTTAGGAAAACTATATATTTAGATAATCACATCAGCATTCCTTGAGTAGAACCCTGGATTATAATTAAAGTCCTTGTGGAGTGAGAGGGGTAATTGGTACAACCATATCTAAATATTTCTAGTAATACCATAGGAAGCTAAACCTTTGATCATTATAAATTGTGTAGTGATCATAAACCCTAAGAACTAGAAGTAGAAGATATAAGCCCATAAGAACCAAAGTGAGAAACCATCCATCATTATAACCAAAGTTAACTATAAAAAGAAATATAACTACTTTAGTTATCTTAATAACAAATTAAGGATAATAATAGAAGTTGTTGGTAAAAGATAAAACCAATTCTCAATACCTTAGTAACTAGAGGAGAACATAAAATATTAAGCAAGTAAACCCTTATCATGGTTAGGGGAGATTAAACCCTAGCACATGCAATATGGTGTTATCCCATCTCTATAACCTAGAATTAAATCTCAACCCTAGTTTGAGTATCACTTGGGTGATCATAACTAAAACCTAAGCCACAACTAAGTTCCAAACCATATGCCATTTGGTAAATAACATTAGAACCCTAGTATTGCACACTAATCAATTCTTATGCTTCAATCCTTGAACATAAGAAAAACCATGTGCTACATTATATGGTTCAAACCATATATGTAGTGATCAACTATTTATCCTTGTAACCAAGACCAAGCCATTATGGGGAAGATATCTACTTTAGACATTTTCAAATATAATAATAGTGTTAAACTCAGAAGGGGGTTAAAATAGACACTATTAAACCTTAAAAAGTTGGTGATCACACAAAAATCAAATGTAAGTCATCCACTTCTCAAATGGGAACCAAGTCTTAATAATAACCTCTGAAATATTTTGAGTTGCAATTATCAACTCTCATAAATCTGACAGAATTAATTCACAAGAAAAAGAAATTAAAAATAAGAATTGAAACCCATGCCTATTTGCTAGTATGAACAACCCACAACTATGCATTATAACCCAATACAAAATATTTGTTTCAAATAAAGAATGAAGTAATTGTCCTTGCACTACATCTCAATTCAATTAACATAACAAGAACCCTGCAATTCAAATTTGAGTTTAAATCAGATTCAAATAGAAAATATAAAACAGAAAATAGAAAATAGAAAAGAGGGGAAAAACTTTACCTGGACTTACCTGGCCGTGTAGCCCACCAAGCAGCCCAACAATTGGCCCAACAGCACCAGCCCAACTTAGCCCAGATACCCCTTCGTCGAAATATCTCCGAACCAGGTCGTCCTCATCCCTTTCCTCTCGCATGCCGGCCAGCACGAAGCCGTGCTTCGATTCTCCTTGCCGCTGGCGAGCTCTCCTCGTTCGGCGTCGTGACGAGGCATGTCTAGGCGCCATATAAAAGCTTGCTGTCGAACCCTGGCTCGTTTTCTTCCTCCTTGCTCCAATTCTTCCCCAATACCGAAACCCTGGCGCCGCTAAACTCCATTACCGCCGGCGATGGAGGCCTTCCCAAGCCAAGCCGTGACCACCACTGTGATCACCGTTCTCGACTTGATCACCGTGTACAAGGAATTAAGCTGAGGCGTCTTCAATCGACCGTGCCAGGTCGTCTTCTCCGACGACGGCATCAAGCAATCCCGGCGATTGCGACCTCCCCTCGCCTCTCCGACAAGCTCTTCGTGTTCTGGGTGAGTCACTGACCTTCCTGCACATCCTAGCCTTCTCGTTCATGCCCAACATCGCCGTAGCACCGATCACCTGCGAGCGCCGCCGCTCGGGTCTCTCCGACGAGCTTGCTCCGGCGACCATTAGGAGGCGGCGCTACCATCAGTCAGTTCCCTGCACCGCGCTGGTTCGAATGATACCGATCGCTAGTCTGGGCGTGGCCGAAATCGTCGTCGCCGGCGACAACTGCCCGCCGGCCACCATGTCCTTTACCACGTTGAAGATTTTGACCCAGTCAACCGCCAACGTGGCAGTTGACGAGGCCAAGGCCCACCTATCCGCGACAGAGAGTAGAATAGCCCGGGTGCATTTAGTAATTCACTGTTTAATTTCAAATCCGATATAATTACTGAAACTTTGTAAATTTGTAGAAAATTCATAAAAACTTAGAAAAATACAAATAAGATATCAAAATTCTTATAAAAGAAAAATCTATCCAATAAAAATATAAAATGAAAATTATATTTTTATTAATAGTTCAATTACTTAATAATTGTTATTTAAGCCTTATTTATTAATTCTAAATTCAATTAAAATTCAAAATTTAGGAAAAAGGTATAAAATAAATAAAAACCAGTAAATAAATAAAGAAAACATTAAAAGTAAATTTTCTTTATTTATTATTTGTAAATCATTATTAGAGAGATTTAAACCCTGATTAATAATTACCTTCATTATTAATTCATTAAAAATAATAAAAAGACAAATTGAATATTATTTTATTTTGAAGTTATTAATAACTTCAACTTTATTATTGAAGTTATTAACTTATGAACTAAATAGTAATTATACAACACTAATTCCTTATGGTAGAAAACTAGGAACTCATCATTTCATGTGAAACCTAAAACCATAATTCAATTAGGAACCCTAGTTCCATTATTACATGTGAACTCTAAATTGCTTCTAACCTAAACCCTAGGTTAGAACATGTGATCATGATACTTTAAATTTCAAACTTAGAACAATAATAGAAACTAAATAATTGCCATGATCACATAAAATGTAGAACCCTATCACTAGCAATTTATTATTCCATGTATGCATATCACTAAACCTAGTTGATCAAGTAGGATCAACCAGGTTTAAACCCTAGCTTCTACTGTCAAAACCATCATCCTTATTCATCCATGCTTCGCATCACACCATTGTGATGAACCCCAATAGCATCTAGGCCCAATATTTATCATTACATAACCATAGTCCACTGAACTCTATAAATACTTCATAATTATGAACCATCCTATTTAGGAGCCAATCATTCCTTACTTAGTGGATCAAATGACAAAACCTAGACAACCTCAACCCTAATTGATATACTTCTTATTATTTAAGAAGTATGTTCTTCAAAAGTTATTCTTTTGAAGTAAATAAAGAATCATCATCAACCCTACTTATAAGGACCTATAAACCCTAATCAGCTATCACCAACAAGGTATACCACCTTGATGGCAACTATTGGTAATTCAGATGTTTAGACTTAATTCAACCATATAAGCCCTAGTAGCTGATGAATCCAACTAGGTTGTGATCCATCTAATAACTACTTCAGAAACTAGATGAAACCATAGTAAACCATAGAACCCCACCAGTCTAATTATCATACTTGTTCTTTATTAAAGAACATGTTCTTCAAAAGTTATTCTTTTGAAGAATATAACAAGTAATCATTAACTATGCCATATAGTACTAAAATTGACAACTGTTCTTTACACGTTAACATTATGCCAATTATCATTCTTTGTGTGCTCAATTGATTACTGTACTTTATTATCTACATGTTCATGATACCAAGTAATCACACCTGAATAAGAACCTTGTTTGTGAATCACTCTAAAAGTGCAACACACCCTGAATCAATTATTACCACTCACTGATCCTAAATCATCGGGATTAGGTCACGCTTAGAGCGATTGCATCTCATTCTTATGCATTATTGCATCCTTGCCAATCTTTTAAACATCGTCCTTACCGGACGATGATGCTATTTCAGAATTTGGAGTTATTGCGTAACGAAGACCTTGTCTGCATAATCTTGCAGCCAAGAAAGGCAAGTTCATCGCTTGCTCATGTCATTTGAGTATTTTTACCAAATTACTTGCAAAGTACTATATTTATCACTATTGCATGAAAAACAAAAACACTATTTTCATAACTATGAATATGACTATGTGGTGGGCAATGGAACCATGGATTGTGTTGATATGGTGGAGGTTCCATTGCAAGGGTTTATACCCATCTAGGATTAAACAACAAATGTCGCCAGTGATTCTTGTGCCGTAATACCCGTGTTAACCATAAGATCTGGAGTGGGACGGAATAGTCAAAAGTGTTTCCACCTCTCGTTCATCAACGGATGCGCTTACCGTAGCAGTTGTGTCTGGCGGAACAACCGGAGGGTGGGGAGCCCATTCTAATTCCCCACGGTAAAGCATTGCTTGCCGTAGCAGTTGTGTCTTGCGGAACAACCGGAGGGTGGGGATCCCATTCTAATTCCCCACGGTAATGCGGTCTATGATGGGTTGCAGCCACCGGCGTAGGAGTGTATGGTAGAGCCCAGCACTGTTGTCGTGGTCGGGGTCCACCCTGAAATTACGGGAATCATGGGACCGACGTGGACCCAGGGTCGGCGCATGCAACAAAGGGTGGGTGTTCGAGGTAGCGGAGGAACATGATTGGCTAGACCTTATACCGGGCCTCACACCATAGGAAGTGTGGACAGGAATGTACACCTGGTTGGCACCAAGGTTAAGATCTCTTATGGGTAAAGCAACACACCTCTGCAGAGTGTAAAGAACCGTGACCTGTCACTCCCTGTTCCGGGATATGGAACTGCGAACGCGGCCGGAAAGGAGCTCCATGAAGTTCTAGTAAACCGGTGAAGGCTGACGGACATAGTTCTTCTGAATAAAAGCAACCTTTTGAAGAAATGGTTATGAAAACTTGCATTGGTATTAGACTTTCTGGTCTAATGCTGTAGCTAGTGCATTAAACACCTCTTTCCTATAATGAACTTGTTGAGTACGCTCGTACTCATCCCACTCTTAAATCCCCTGCTTAGATATGGAGGCATCGAAGGAGGATCTACAGTGCAACTCGAAGGCCGAGGAGTCATCAACAACTTCAAGAGACAGGGCCATGTCAGTGGAGTCAGATATCACATCCAACGAGGAGAAAACATAGTTTAGCCATAGAAGGGAACTAGCTTTCTCAACCTAGCTCCTATTTAGCTAGAATCTATTCTTAGCCTCTATAGCTAGGTAAATACTCTACAAATAGAGTTCGTGATAGGATTAGACTACGAGTCGTCCTTTTGGAGTTTATTTGCAGATTTACCTCATTGTAAAGTAGGAGGTTGTGCTGATCTTATGTAATAGAGTCAGAGTTGTAATTCTATAGACATGCCTTGGACCCGCATATGTTTCTGTTGTACCACTCTGAGCGATATAATACTAGTGGAACGGTGTTTCATTGGTGTTGTATCAGACTTGCATACTACACCATGCAGTGGTATGCCGGGTCACCACAACATACTTCCTCATGAGCTATAAAACATTGACACAAATCAGAGGTGATAAATTTTGAATTGTTTAAAGGTAGCACTCAAGCAATTTACTTTGGAATGGCGGAGAAATACCATGTAGTAGGTAGGTATGGTGGACACAAATGGCATAGTGGTTGGCTCAAGTATTTGGATGCATGAGAAGTATTCCCTCTCGATACAAGGTTTAGGCTAGCAAGGCTATTTGAAACAAACACAAGGATGAAGCGGTGCAGCAAAACTCACATAAAAGACATATTGTAAACATTATAAGACTCTACACCGTCTTCCCTGTAGTTCAAACACTTTACTAGAAATTATCTAGACCTTAGAGAGACCAATTATGCAAACCGAATTTTAGCAAGCTCTATGTATTTCTTCATTAATGGGTGCAAAGTATATGATGCAAGAGCTTAAACATGAGCACAACAATTGCCAAGTATCACATTATTCAAGACATCATACCAATTACTACATGTAGCATTTCCCGTTTCCAGTCTTGGCTTCGCGATGGCGGCGGCTCTGGATGGTTTCTCGTACCGTGGTTTTTTCGTATCGAGGTTTTAGGTCGAGGGGGCTTAAATAGGCGAAGAGGCGGCGTCAGAAGGTCAACGAGGCGACGACACCATAAGGCGGCGCGGCCAGGGCCCGGGCCGCGCCGGCCTATCATCTGGGGCCCCTGTGGCCCCCCTCTGGCGGCTCTCGGGTGTTCTGGAAGCTTCGTGGAAAAATAGGATGCTGGGCGTTGATTTCGTCCGATTCCGAGAATATTTCCTTACTAGGATTTCTGAAACCAAAAACAGCAGAAAACAGCAACTGGCACTTCGGCATCTTGTTAATAGGTTAGTTCCAGAAAATGCACGAATATGACATAAAGTGTGCATAAAACATGTAGATATCATCAATAATGTGGCATGGAACATAAGAAATTATCGATACGTCAGAGACGTATCACCGGTATCCCCAACCCCTTTCCTTTTGTGTATCTTTTGTCGCTTCCGCGACAAAATCAACAAGAGGAAGGGTGTTAGCTTTTGGTGGCGGATCCTCGGCACTTGCTATCGGTGGAGGGTTTGGTTTTTGAATCACCAACTCCATCATCATCGCCTTCATTTGGGCAACGATGGATGACTCCAATTTCTTGAGGTCATCCAACGTGGCCGTCGTGGAATCGATGGGCGATGATGGAGCGGGTGGCTCAAGGGAAGGTGACCCATTCACAACCGTCTCTTGTTCGGCCATTTCTTAGGCGGTAAAGCCCGAGCAAGAAAACCTTGCTCTGATACCACTTGAATGGATCGTAGCGAACAAGAGGGGGGGGGTGAATGGCGCTACGGCAATTTTTAGTCTTTTTCAAGTTTTATGCAACGGAAGGTAAAGGTGTGACTTTTAGCAATGGGGGTGATCCTACAATGAAGCTAGAGCATGTGCAACAAGTAAAGGAATCAACAAGATAAACAAAGTGAGGAGCGAGACAATGGGGCGCGAGGCGAGTCGAGGTTTGTTTCCCGCAGTTCCCTCCACAAAAGGAGGTACGTCTGCGTTGAGGAGGTGCTAGTCTTACACAAGAGACTAGGCGGCCACACCACGAAGGAAGGCCTCACCCTCTTCCTCGAGAGAGCTCCACGGAGGTGCTCTCCCTCTTCCACTAAGGCACCAGTCGAGGCGGTGATTCCTTCACAAGGTTGGGGCGAGCTCCACACACACAAGGATGCTCCCAACACCCTATGGAGCTAGTACATCACCAAGCTAGACTCCATAGCTGCACATCTCCAATGCTCCACCATAGGAACCCATCACCAATGCTCCACCAAAGGAACTCTTCCAATGCTCCACCAAGAAACTCTCCAAGGCTCCACCAAAGGAACTCTCCAAGGCTCCACCAAAGGAACTCCCCAATGCTCCACCAAAGGAACTCTTCTCCAAGATCCACCAAAGGAACCCTACCACCAAGATCCACTAAGGAATAGCTAGTATTTGTGAAATCTCTCTTGGTAGAACTATAGATCGGGGTCTCCTCCACCTATCCTCAAAATTAGGGCAAGATTGGTTGGAGGGGGAAGGATATCCTGAAGGATTAAGCTCAGCAACAATGGAGGAGAGAGAAGGGGAAGAGATGAAATCGGGTGGGGAAGAAGGGGCCCTTAAATAGGCTCCTCCAAATCCAACCGTTATGTCCAGTTTTGGCCTAAGAGGTACTACCGCTTTGGTACAAGCGGTACTACCGCCCTGAGTTTGAAATCCCCCCAGATCTGGTCAAACGACACAGAGCGGTACTACCGCCCGCGGTACCGCCCGTGGTACCGCAATAGGGTCCAGACCTTACTGGACTCGAAGCGGTACCAGAGCGGTACCGGAGCGGTACTGCCGTAACGCGTTACGGTACCTCGAGCGGTACCATGAGCGGTACTACCGCTCGTGAGCGGTACTACCACCCTAGGTACAGCAGGGGTACCGCAACTCGTTCTGCGGGACAAAATCGGCTCAGAACTCAGAGCGGTACCGAGAGCGGTACCTATAGGGGTAGCGGTACTACCGCTACAGGTACCGGTAGTACCGGCTTGGCTAAAACTGGTTTTCTTCCCTTTTTCTCTCCAACTTTGTTACCTCGCTAAACACACACAAAACCGGAAAACCTATCAACTACGCTTCAGTCTTCTGATCTTGACACGTCCGGCGAGGTCACCGTGTACTTGCAAATCTAACAATGATACTCAAGGCACACGGTGAGATTACTCAAGTGTTGTCATCAAACACACAAAACATGGGATATGAATTTTGCTCTTACACAGCGGTCTCAATGTTTCCAAGGCGGCACGGGCAAATGAAAAGGGAAGTAGCCAGAAATCAGGGGGTCAAAAAATCCAAGAAAAGAAAGAATTTTCGTTCATAGAGGATGACATGCGGGACCCATGATCCTACATCGTAAATGGCTCGATCGGAGAGCATTGAACGAGATGGCGCGATCGAGAAAAAAAACAATGCTAGAGAGGATGCCATCTGTGCCCTACATCCCTGGGCAGTGCGGATTTGCGTTGACTCGGCCGGCGAACCCGAGAATTCGTGATGCACCATGTCCCGAGCCACCATACAAGACGTTTTGGACGTTTTCGTCGGGCTAGGTGGCCTCAAAAACAAGAAAAAAAAAGTTTTGACATGCACCACGGAGAGACCAAAAATCGTCGGCCATGGTGCAGCAGCAACCACGGCGCGACTTCAACTTCGTCGGCTATGGCGACTTTTCTTGTAGTGAATGAACATCTCGTACATCAAATATTATCATCATCACATCTGGCCATATCACATCACCAAACCCTGCAAAAACAAGTTAGACGCCTCTAATTTGGTTTGCATATTTTATGTGGTTTAGGGTTTTCGAGTAAGATCCAATCTACCTACAAACATGAACCACAATGGTGATACTAGTGTTGTCAATAGAAAGAGTAAATTGAATCTTAACTATGGTGAGAGAGACAGACACCCGCAAAGCCACTTATGCAATACAAGTTGCATGTCAAGCGTGGAACAAGTCTCATGAGACGCGGTCATGTAAAGTTAGCCCAGGCCGCTTCATCCCACCATCCCGCAAGATGCAAAGTACACATAACTAAAAACAACAAAAGAATCAACGCCCACAAATCCATTGTGTTCTACTCGTGCAATAGATCTATCCATAGACATGGCTTCGATACCACTGATGGGTTCGTTGCATGGAAAACAAAAAAATTCTACCGCGAATAAGAACAAATCCAAGATCCAATCTAGGAGAAGGCAAGATCTAATCTCGAAGATCCAGAGCCTTACGAGACCAGATCTCGTTGTTGATGTAGTCGATCATCCCGGTGCTGCAATCCGGCAGTACTTCCGTACTCGGTCGCTCGTACAGTGTCGATGAAGTCCTTCCTCTCCCCGTTCCAGCGGGCAGCGGAGGTGTGGTAGACCCCCTCGGAATCCCAGCAGCACGACGGCGTGGTGGTGGTGGTGGAGGAGAAAAACTACAGGGCTTCACCAAGCTGGTACAGAGTCGTGGTTGAGGAGAGAGGGACAGCCAGGGTTAGGATTTCAAGGTGGTGCGCCCCTGCCCCCTCCCATCTTTATATAGGGGGTAGGTCGGTTTGGGTGGCCCCCCAACGCTCCAAACCCATCTTGGGCCTTGAGGGGCATGTGCCCCTGGCCCATTAGGGCTAGGCTGCACCCCCTCGGCCCATGTTGGACCTCCTAGGGTTGTGGGCCCCTTGGTGGACCTACTGGAACCTTCTGGAACCTTTCCGATCTTCCACCGGAAAAATCCTGAACTTTTCTGAAACCTAGAAATCAACTTCCCTTATATAAATCTTAGTCTCCGGACCATTCCAGACCTCCTCGTGATGTCCTTGATACCATACGAGACTCCGAACAACATTCGGTCTCCATCTCATATTTCGTAGCTACTATACAACATCGAACCTTAAGCGCGTCACCCTACGGTTCGTGAACTATGCAGACATGATCGAGACTCCTCTCCGACCAATAACCAATAGTGGGACCTGGAGATCCATAATGGCTCCCACACATTCAGCGATAACTTAGTGATCGATTGAACCATTAACATACGAAACCGATTCCTTTTGTCACGCGATACTTTACTTGTCCAAGGTTCGATCATCTGTATCTTCATACCTAGTTCAACCTCGTTACCGACAAGTACTCTTTACTTCTACTGTGGTATGTCATCTCTTGTGACCTTGTCACATGCTTGCAAGCTAATTAGACGATATTCCACCGAGAGGGCCCAAAGTATATCTATCCATCATCGGGATGGACAAATCCCACTCTTGATCCATATGCCTCAACTCATACTTTCCGAATACTTAATCCTATCTTTATAACCACCCATTTACGCAGTGGCGTTTGATGTAATCAAAGTACCCTTCCAGTATAAGTGATTTACATGATCTCATGGTCAAAGAACTAGGTTACTATGTATCGAAAGCTTATAGCAAGATGAACTTAATGAGTTGATCTTATGCTACGCTTATTTGGGTGTATGTCCATTATATCATTCACCCAATGACATAACCTTGTTATTAACAACATCCAATGTTCATGATCAGGAAACCATGATCATCTATTAATCAACAAGCTAGTTTTACGAGAGGCTTACTAGGGACTCTGGTTGTTTACACAACACACATGTATTAATGCTTCTGGTTAATACAATTATAGCATGGGGTGTAAACATTTATCATGAACACTAAGACATAACAATAACTAATTTATTATTTCCTCTCGGGTATATCTCCAACAGCTTCGAAACGGCAAGTCTTAGCAATGGTTCACATTAAGGATGAAATACTTTATGGATATGCGAATATCGTTAGTGCCCAACTAGTTGGAGGATCAGGACGCCTAGCGTCTTCAACCTTCGTACATTCCCATAAAACTTATGAGTTTATATAGTCTCACTAAATTATATTCTATCATCTTACAATAAGGTCTTAGATATCACATATATCTCACACCTTGCTTATTTCTGAAAACTAACTTTTCAACTCCTTACTTTTCGAATGGATTTGAACATCAAGTTTCATGGAGACAAGATAATTTTAGGTACTAATTGAAAACATTGCTCTTAGAAATTTGAGGTTTACCAAAAGTTTGCAATAGTACTTAATCATTTCTTGATTCTTTAACAAAATGGTACCAGTCCGTAAAGTTACTTGTCAGATTTAGCAGTGTTCTATCTCAATTATAAGACTAGCGCATGATAGATAACAGATGCCAATTCTACAAATTAATTCAAAATACAATTCAGACTATGTTTAGGATAATTAGTTCAAGTTTTAATCTAATTACTAATGAACTCCCACTTAATACAACATCCCTCATAGTTGTTTAGTGGCACATGATCCATATTCACTACACCAAGTCCGATCATCACGTGAGCTGATGTAGCTTCAATGGTGAACATCAACATGTTGATTACATCATCCATATGACTCGCGTTCAACCTTTCGGTTTCCTGTGTTCCGAGGCCATGTCTGTACATGCTAGGCTTGTCAAGCAAACCAAAGTATTTCCGCGTGTGCAACATGGCTTACACCCGGTGTATGTGGACGTAGAATCTATCACATCCGATCATCACGAGATGCTTCAAAATGACGAACTTTTGCAACGGTGCATATGAGGGGAGAACACTTTATTATCTTGATATTCATGTGAGGGATCATTATATAATGTTACCGTCACGATCTAAGTAAAATAAGATGCATAAAAGGATAAACATCACATGCATGGATAATGTGATATGATATGACATTTTCTTCTTGTGCCTTTGATCTCCATCTCCAAAGCACATGAGCATGATCTCCATCATCACCAGCATTGCACCAAGATCCATGGCGCCGCTTCATGGTTGTCCACCATCCATAGAAACTATTACAACTACTAACTCATAGTAATGAAATAAAGCTATTACATGGTGATTGACATGCAGGTCATTAAACAATAAAGACAACCATTAGGCTCCTGCCGGTTGCCACATTACAATAAGGATCATCTCTTACATCAAATATAAACATAATCACATAATGACCATATCACATCACATGCCCCTGCAAAAACAAGTTAGACGCCTCTAATTTTCTTTGCATGTTTTACGTGGCTTGGGGATTTCGAATAAGATCGATCTTACCTACGAAAAAGAACCACAACGCTGATACAAGTGTTGTCAAGAGCACATTGTAAATTGGATCTTAACTATGCTGAGAGAAACAGACACCTGTTGAGCCACTTATGCAATACAAGTTGCATGTCAAGCGTGGGGCAAGTCTCATGAATGTGGTCATGTAATGTTAGCCCGAGCCGCTTCATCCCCCATCCCGTAAGATGCAAAGTAAATGAAAAGCAAGCGACAACGAAAGCATCAATGCCCACAAAACAATTGTGTTCTACTCGTGCAACAGATATACGCATAGACACGGCTCTGATACCACTGAATGGATCGTTGCATAGAAAACAGAAAATTTCTATCGCAAAGACCAATAAAACCAAGATCCAATCTATGAAAAAGCCAAGATCTAATCTATGAGATCGGAGCAACGAGAAATAAGTGAGACTAACCCTCGAAGATCCAAAGCCTTAACGAGATCAGATCTCGTTGTTGATGTAGACGATCGTTCCGGTGCTGCAATCCGCTAGCACTTCTATACTCGGTCACTCGTATGGTTTCGATGAAGACCTTCCTATCCCCGTTCCAGCGGGAAGCAGAGAAAGTAGATCCCCTTGGAATACCAGCAGCACGATGGCGTGGTGGTGGTGGAGGAGGAGAAATTCTTGCAGGGATTCGCCAAGCCTGCGCAGGAAGAAGTAGGAGGGGGAGAGGTGGCGGCTAGGGTTGGAGGGAAGGGATGGGCTACGCCCCTGCCCCCTCCCATCTTTATATAGGGGTAGGGTCTGCCAGGGATGCCTTGGCCCCTCCTCCAAGCCCTAGGTCCGGCGCACAAAGGGAGAAGGGGGAAACTTGCCCCCAAGTCTTCCTATTTTAGGGTTTCCCCAAACCCTAGGGGGTTTTGGCCGACCTGGGCCTTGAGGCATGGTGTGCCTGGCCCATTAGGGCTGGGCTGCACTCCCTCAGCTCATGTGGCCCCTCCCGGGGTCATGGGCCCACCACTGCTCCCTCTGGAACGTTGTAGAAACCCTCCGGTCTTCCACCGGAAAATTCCCGAACTTTTCTGAACCCCGGAAAATGACTTTCCTTATATGAATATTATTCCCCGGACCATTTCAGACCTCCTCGTGATGTCCTGGATCCCAACTGAGACTCTGAACAACATTCGGTCTCCATCTCATATTCCATATCTACTTAAACAACATCGAACCTTAAGCGTGTCACCCAACGGTTCGTGAACTATGCAGACATGATCGAGACTCCTCTCCGATCAATAACCAATAGCGGGATCTGGATATCCTAATGGTTCCCACATATTCAATGATGACTTCGTGATCGAATGAATCATTAACATACGATACCGATTCCCTTTGTCGCGCGATACTTTACTTATCCGAGGTTCGATCATCGGTATCACTATACCTAGTTCAACCTTGTTACCGATAAGTACTCTTTAATCGTACTGTGGTATATCATCCCTTGTGACCTTGTCACGTGCTTGCAAGCTAATTAGATGACATTCCACCGAGAGGGCCCAGAGCATATCTATCCGTCATCAGGATGGAAAAATCCCACTCTTGATCCATGCGCTTCAAGTCATACTTTCCGAATACTTAATCTCATCTTTATAACCACCCATTTATGATGTGGCGTTTGATGTAATCAAAGTATCCATCCGGTGTAAGTGATTTACATGATCTCATGGTCGAAGGATTAGGTTACTATGTATTGAAAGCTTTTAGCAAGATGAACTTAATGACTTGATCTTATGCTACGCTTATTATGGGTGTGTGTCCATTATATCATTCTCATAATGACATAACCTTGTTATTAACAACATCCAATGTTCATGATCAGGAAACCATGATCATCTATTAATCAACAAGCTAGTTAAACGAGATGCTTTCTAGGGACTCTGGTTGTTTACAAAACACACATGTACCAATGTTTCCATTTAATACAATTATAGCATGGGATGTAAATATTTATCATGAACACTAAGATATACAATAACAACTTTATTATTGCTTCTTAGGCATATCTCCAACATGGACTACTTTCCCTTGATCATGGTGATGATGATGAAGACGTTGGAGAAGGTGGAGATCCCTACGGTGGTGATTCCGACGAAGTTTCCCCCTCCAATCTTCGCTACTACTATCTCTGTTTTCCATATATATATATATAGTGATTTTTAGGTCAAAATAAGTCGATGGGCGAAAGAATCAGGTCAATTGGACGATCGACGGCTGAAAGAGGGGGGTAGGCGCGCCCACCATGTTTGGGTGCACCACCTGACCTCTTTTGGGCCTTGGGCCCATCCAGGCTTGCTTCAAAGCTCCAAGGTGCTTCTCCCGATGAAAATATGACGCTCCAAAAATCCCAGGTCAGTTTGACTCTGTATAGGTCTCTAAAAGTGAAAAATATGCAAAACAGGGATTTCGTGTTCTGCAGGGTTATAAACCAAACAAAGGGGATCATTGGTAAATCCCTATAAATCAATGTAAAACAACGTATTATCATCATATATGTTGCAAAATATGTGGGAATTCATTATGATAAAGGACAAAGTTCATGTATGCATTTTACATGCATCAATCATCTACTTCCATTGCCCTGCTGGATCAAGGGAATGGAGGTCATCTTCCAGCCGTACGTGTCACCGAGTGCGGAAGCGCTATCGGATTGCAGCGCACATCTTCACGATGTTGATATCGGCAAGTGTTTGTCTACATCATCCATGGCATTTAATATCGTTAACAATTTTGTTCTTCGAGGGTGTGTCCTTCTAGAACTTGGTTTATGTGTTGCATGCATCTTCCAAATTATATCATGGCCTCTTTGTTTTTCTTACCATAGGAATTTTTTTGTATTCTATGATTCGAACCCATCAGGCGAGCAAATATCGACCTTGGCAAGAATGACAGGGACGCAAGCTTCCGATTCCACCTCTCTCATTTCCCGATGCAGCACTCGTGAAGGGAGGAGTTCATCACGGAGGAACCTGCAGCTCCTAGGACCATCGAAGGATACGCGTGCGGCACTATGTTCCTTCATGTCTGCTTTTTGCTCCATAGCCATGTTGCTCTGTGCTCAGGCACTTTTATTCGGGAGGGTGAGTGAGTGATGGAACTAGGTGCTCGCCGCTGCCTAGATCGCTGGCGGCTACTACTTTCAAGCCCATGGTCGGTGCCTGATGCATGTAAAATTCATACATGAACTTTTTAGTTCATTGTCACATATTCCCACATATTTTCATCTTATATAATGTTATATCCATGTTTTATATTGATTTCGGGGATTTTCTAAACAATCCCCTCTCCTCTGGTTCTAACTCTATCTGGCAGAAAGACCTTTTGTTAGTATTTTTGACTTTCCATGAGCTACATGCCTTCAAAAAGGACAAGGTCAGAGAGCACGCTTCGGAATATTTGAGGCGAATAAAATGAGCTAAAGTGGGCCAACAGGAGGTCAAGGGGCTGGGAAAGAGGCCCAGTGGCGTGGCCGAGTACCCATGTCGTGCCACCTAGGGTCCTTCCCCCCTAAACCATCCCATTCGCCTCAACCTTTCGCCCACGAACGTCTTTTGACCTAAAAATGACTATATATACCCCTTCTTGGCCATCCTCGATACGGAAGGAGGCGCAGACCGAAAACACCTAAACAGAGAGTCAGCAGGGAACCGTCGGAGGAAGATTGGAGGGGGAACTGCTGCGGGAATCACCTCTGATCTCCTCTCCTCCTTCACCAGTGCCTCCTCATTGATGAGAGGGGAGTATTCCACACCATGGAAATGGTTTTGTGGTGGTAACTTGTTCCAATCTCTCTATGTATGATCATTGGTAAGGTCCAGATGATGTGCCTTGTATGATTATGGATCTATCTATGTAATTCCTATGGTGGATATTGTGGTATGAGATGATCTTTTATGCATTTACTGTTGTGTTGGAAACTTTTATGGCTTTTCATACTTCGGAGATACTTATATGATGCATGTAATGGTTTCTATTCTAAATGCCCTGTTTACCCATGTCATGAGGTGTTTGACATCACCAAGTGTAAGTAGATGAGAGAGATGCGGTCCGCACAATAAATAAATCATTGCATTAGTATCTAAAGTGTTTACCATTAATTAGTATGATGTATGTAGGTACTGGTGGTCGAGTGATACACAACACATGCATTGTGTGACACGACACATCCTTTGTCTGGCGGTAAAAAGGGAGAATTATGAGGTGTGGTGTGACAATAACCAATGTTGTCCCTACTAGGTGACAACAACAACAACATAAATGGGTATTTCTTTCAACTATTTGTTTTGGGACATGTAGCCATCATAAAAATTACCATAGAAGCATGAAATTTGTATGTACTTTTTTATCTATTACATGATCATCACCATAGATGGAGAGAGAGAGGATTGAGTGAAGCTATGAATCCATATCCATTGTTCCTATAAGAGAAAACATTTGTCTTGTCCTCTTGCATTGAAGAGGATTGGGACACTTTACATTACTATTTTGTTTTACTTTATTTTCTTGTAATAAGTCAACTTCCATTGTTTCCTTAATTTTTTTAGTGCATAATCAACTAAATGTTGCGACTCTTTAGTTGTAGAGAATAAATAGCTTATCCTTCTTGCTCATGCGGATCGATACCCTACTTCCGCATTGAGAGGTGCTACAGTGATCCCCTACTCTTGGGGGTTATCAACGCCTTCTGCTACCACGGTCTTGTGTTGGGTCAGGGATAGGGAGCTAGGAGGAAGAATGCGGTCGAGGGTGACTAGAAACCAGAGTGGATTGGATAGTTCGAGCATTTCAGGAGTGAGCAGTCTGTCTAAGCCTGATTGTACTGGGGCCCAACATGTATACGTATATACGATGGTAATACGAATGTATATTGGCCAGTATATGGGGCTAAGTGGCTGGAAGGGCATCTATAAAATGTAGAGTGAATTGCAGTGGCGTTTTTCGAAAGTTGAAAGTTATTTGCAACGTCATCTATCTAATTAACCCTTCAGAATTTGTCAAACCGCATACATATTGAACAGCGCCTAGTTCCAACAATGAATATGTTCACAATAGAGATTAGACAAGTAGACATTTGTACTAAAATTTAAAAGCTATATGCTCCGGTAAAATATCTATATGGTACAATCTTCTTTACATGTTTGGAGGTGGTGGCATGGCCACTTTACCAGATCAACTTTACCAGACGCATATATACACATATCGATTTTTGAATGGTTGTAAAGACCACCGAACTTCCCACATTCCTTTCCCGATTGTACAATTTCCCTTTTTCTTAAGCAGCTAATCCATGCACACCATCATTCCTGACTAGAAATCTTTCCAAAAAGAAAACAAAAACTGATGGGTCACTGCCAGTACTCATCAAGTGCATGTGTGGCATAGATTTCAGTGCCCGCAGTCCTAGCCATAGACAGGGAGACAGGCAGAGCAGAATGAGCAGTACACGATAGATTCCTTGACGGGGCGTCGCCAAAAGCTCAATCAGCCTCGCTAATCACCGGGGTCCGGCCGGTTTCGCGATTCGTCGTGCCCGACTGACGAGACACTGGCTCAGGGCAGGAGGCACCATGCATGCGTGTATATTCATGCGCGCATGGCGTAAGTCCATGAGATCAATCTCTGATGTCACGGCATGTCAAGGAGAATTGAGAAAGCTGATGCGGCCATTAAAAGAATCCGTTGGGTATCGATCGATCGAAGTACGTGCTCGTGTTGTTCCCCTGGCCAGTTTGTAAAACGGGAAAGAACTTAACTTATGTCAACAACAAACGAAACCTTTTCACTTTGTTTGATTTCTTTCGCAATCTTAAGAGCACGGATAAAAAACCGTTTCCAGCCGCACGTCCCCAAAGGCATTTTTTATCTGGCGCCCAATACGATGTACGGCACCCGAGCCCGTCCCCGCTACACAGGGACGCTCCGGGCACGCCGGACACAACGAAATGAGAGGAGAGGAGGCGCGGGCTCGACGCATCAGCGGCTCAGACGCTCAACCGCCGTCTACGTAACAACGGTGCAGTTGCTGGGAAGGGGAACCGTCGCATTGGCAACTGCGTCGATCGACGCGCGAACCGCCGGAATGAAGCGCGAACTCCGCGGAAGAGCAATCGCCGCTCTCTTCGACTTCTGCGCCGTCATTCATCCGCGCTCAATAAGACCCCTACGTAGGCGCTTCCGGATCTACAACCAGCCGCCATTCATCCAAAGCTTTCACGATGAGCGGCCTCTCTCAGCTTCCATCAGACACCGACAACGAGGGCAAGTCTCCAGGATGGCACCATTGGTGGGACAGAGTCGCGACGCCTAGCAACGATGATGATTCCCCGCCGCCGCTGAACAGCGCGGAGGAATGGGAGGTCATGGAGGAGGAGGTGGAGGAGGAAGGGCATGAGGAGGCGACGACGACGGCGGCCCGGGCGAAGGCGGACGCGAAAGTGAAGGCCAAGGCCAAGGCAAAGGCGAAGGCACAGCCAGCGAGTACCGTCGACGACGAGGAGGACACAAGTTCCTCCGACGCGTCGACCGACACCGCCTCTTCGGAAGAGGTGACGAGCAGGAAGCGCCACCATGAGGACGACGAGGCGGGGCCATCAAAGAAGAAGACGTAGTTTAAATTTTTTATATGTAATTTGTTTATGTTTTTTCGAAGTTTTTATATGTAATTTGTTTATGTTGCACCGATTTGAATATTAGTACAGCAATATTAGTACAGAGTTTTCTTCTATCTATTAAAATAAAAATACAGTGTTTTAAAGTTTTGGAGACACGTTTGGAGGACGCGACTGGGGAACGACGTCCCCCAAGCGCGGCACGAAGGAAACACGTCCCACAAACGATAAATCCAACGCCCTTTGAGGGACGGTTTGGGGGACGCAGCTGGAGATGCTCTAAGAGCATCCCAGAGTATTACAGTCGTGCCGCTCAAACAACGTCTGATACACGCGCCGAAAACACCGTAGAGTGCGCCGACGCGTTTTGAGGGGCACCTCTGCCCAGCGACAACCCTCAAACGGCTAGTTAGACAAAAACAATTAGGTTTTTTCAACTGTATCTAAATAATCTAGTTAAAATTTTAGAATAGTTAAATAAATATTTTAGCACCTAACAAAATAATTTTACAACAAGTAAAATATAAATAAAATAACTAATTTAATTCAAATAAATTCAGTTGGCCTCTCTTCTTTGAGCCTCCAGGATGTTCGATAACATCATTTTACTATTGTATATGCGTATCTGTGTCACGCATTTTCATGTGCATCAAGAGAAAATTAGCAAAATGGCAGGCATATGATGATCAAGCTGGACAAGAGGATTTTGTTTATCATACGGATGATCATCCATGGCTGGATTCCTGCAGTCACTATTGATAATCATGTTGTGCAAGATCACACAAGTATGTATCACCTCTCATATCTTCTCTTGAAACCAAGTAAGAGTAGGATAACGAACAATAGTAAATCGAGCTTGTAGCAAACCAAACGCTGATCCACATATTTTCTATACCTTACCTACCGCGAAGCAAACTGAGACTTCTTTTGATCTAGAGGCTCGTTGATTGTCTTCACAAATGTCGACCATCTTAGATAGTATCCTTTGGTATATTCGTACGCCATTGATCGCATAGTTTCAAGGTGGAGCATGGCCTTCAGCGAGTCTATTAAACAACGGTGACCGCTACAGCACGTTGATATCATTGTGAGAACCCGTCATGTCAAAAAAAGTGTGCCAAATTCAGAGGTCATAGTCATCCATAACTTTAAGTACCACGCTGCAATATCCATAATGCCCCTTTGAATAAACCTTGTCATGCAAATGGATAATTCGTACATGCCCATTTCATGCAATCGATACTTCCGAGCATCTTGGGGAATCCTCTTGCTTCAATATGTGCCATGATACGAGTTGTCTCCTCTTCATTCGGCCATCTCAAATAGCGTGCTACAAACTTCCCAACCACTGTCCTGCAGAATCTGTACATGGATTGCTAAGTTGTGGACTTAGATATGTGTAGGTACTCCTCTTTGGCATCTGCAGGAACTCCATATGCAAGAATCCTCATTGTCGGAGTGCATTTATGAATTGATGAGAAACCATGGATTTCGGTTATGTATTTCTTCATCACAAAGTAGTTATCGAACGCTCTCATGCCATGCACTATCGTCAGGAACTACTCCATGCAAAAAATCTTTGGGGTACATGTAGAATCACCGTCGAAATAGTTGGTGTAGAGTATGGCATGACCCTCCATTCTTTGCCTTGCCATAAATTTCTTTCTTCAACACGTTGAACCTCCATGGTTCAGAGAGGCATTCTCTTTCGCTTGAAATCTTTCAAAAGCGTCGAGAATCATGAAGTTGTCCTCTTCATTGGAGCTGGCATTGGCATCCTCCTATCCATACTCTATAAATAAAAAAATCGAAGGAGATCAACGAACTGAATGGTAGCGAGAGAGGAAAAAGGCGTCACATGCATATAACCGAACACCTTGCGAGCAAGCTGAGGGGGCGAGGTCGCCACACCTTCTGCGTGGAGCGGACAAACGGTGAAGCGAGGGAGAGGCGGCATGGGGAGCGGTTGGCGTAACGAGGCTGCTGGTTGTCTTTGCGTTGATGACACCAGTGCCATGATAGGTTGATCACATCGAGGGTTGACTGTAGGTGGTGGGCAATCTGGTGTCGGGGATGGTGTAAGACGGTGTTTACGAAGGTTAACATTCCCACTGTGGAGGATCGCTACGTGCTGCTAGAATTCACTATATTGCCCAAAGTATAGGTTACAATGAGGTGTATCTTCTGTGATATAGGTTGTGCATGTAAGTGTTTGCTAGGCCAGCTTATAAAGGTGTCAAAACCTAGGGTTTCAAGAGAGGTGGATCCTAACCAAAGTCTAAGTCAACTAGTATGCCAACTCTTGGAGTACAAGTCTAACATCTTCCTAGATTACTTAGAATCCATCCTGGGCATCTCGTAAGCATCTAGGTCTCCATATTCTAGCGAATAAGCTGATGGGTAGTATTGATAGCTTCATTTAAGGACTTGCCTTGACATATCCTATCTGGCATAACCCCGAGATAGGTTGATGGCTAGCGTCAGATTTTACGGCAGCGGTGGTGGCGACTTCGCAGGGTGGGAGCGTCCGAGCGAGAGGAGAGGCGATGTGGTCATTGGACTGAGGCAAATGTATCTATGTTGTTTGTAAATGTTGTGCTCTATTTCATCATTACTACGGGAAAAGGCTTATAGCCGCAACTGCACTTTTGATGCAAAACTGAAGGTCCACCATTGGTAACCCTACCGCTGGTGGGCAAAAAAAAACCCGTCATCCGTACGTCATTTTCTGGTCTCCGTGTCGTATACCGATGACGGGAAAAATAAAATTACGTCATTGGTTCTTGCTTCGGAGGTCGACCCTGGCGTCTAAAAAAAGTGGTGACAACGGAAAATCTGCGGGCGTCACGAGTTTAGTCATAAGCATTGACAGGCAGAAAAATATGTCCATCACCATTTGTACCTGAAAAGTGGAGACAGCTTTGTTCTTTTCTTCGTCGTTGGCTTTGTGTATATGTGCGGCTAACGCATTTATAAACACATCTATGGTTAGGCTCCGCAAATAGCAACCTTGCTCGATCCCCCGTTTGGCTATGATTTTTCTTATAACATTATTTTAGTGTAGTTTTTGTTATAGCTGTGGTGTTTCCCTTTTCCAACACGTAGCTGCTTTTTGGAGGTAGACTATATATGTCAGACGCATACTAATGGCGCCTATCGAGGGATCAGGAGTGTCTTTATTATGTCCCCAACAACGACATCAGCAAATATGCTTGATGGCAAGAACTCTATGTGTACTAATTCGTTGGAACTCCAAGTGCAGAGTGTTGTAGCAAACATCTTTCCTCACAAGGGTGACTCGAGGGTTTATATAGAACTCCCAGAGAATTGGCTTAGAAGCTGAATTCTTCCTCTCCTCTTCTAGAAACCTGCAAAGTAAAGTATTTTTCTTGTGTTCCCAACTCCACCATGTGGTTATCAAGCACAAGGTTTCGTATTAGTAATATGAAAAGCAAAGTAAAATAAAAGTAAAGTGCAATAAGTAAAGTAAGAAAGCTAAATAAAAGAAGTGAAAGGCTAATAGTTTTTGGGTTTTGTGTGTGTGTATGTGGAGACGGTATTTTTTGGTATTTTTGGAATAGTACATAACGGTAAATGTAAAGTGTGATAATAATGTTGGACAAATGTTTCTAATGATTTAAAATGGACAGGGGTTCATAGGTTCACTTGTATACTCTATTTTTAAGTTGTCGTGGACACAAACAATTCATCAATGACATAATATTGGTGAAACTTCAACATATGTTTGATAAGCATTCATATGGGCATTATGTCCTAACCTAGAGATGACGCGACACATCTCTCTTATAGTCCTCAAGAAAGGGAAAATTCCAAGAAATCTTGAATTAAGAATCAACAGAGTATAACCTTAAGTAATTTAGAATAATGCTTGAATATAAAATATGATACCTTGAACAATCAAGATTATCACACTGTCACATGACAAATATAGCACATGTATTTACTTTATCCCTAGTGAGACAGCAAAAGAAAGGAAAATACCATAGTACATGTTCTTGCATAAAAGTTGGATCAGAACAAATACTTAAGAACGGGGTAAATGATATGCATATACCAATACATCTTACACATAATAGATTCCAATCTCATATATCAATATCATAAAATAAGATCCACCACATAGAAATTACATATATGACCATAATCATGTTGGGCAGCTCATATGGTACTACATCTATGAAGAAAAAGAGAGAGATAGATCAAGCTACTACCGTAAACGCATAGTCCAGAGGTGGACTACCCCCTCTTCATGATGGTGATGATGGTGGAGAAGGTGGAGATCCCTCCAGCGGTGGCTCCGGTGGAGTTCCCCCTCCATTCTTTGCTGGTTTTGGCTATGTTTTGGTGTTTCTCTATATTTCCGCCACACTCTCTTCGAGGAAGCCTCATAAAGTCCTTTATATATGGGTTTTTAGGTTAGACGGGGTACGTGGGAAAAATAATCAAGCGAATCAGATGGTCGAGGAGAGAAAGACACCTGGTGGCGCGCCACCAGGGCCCTCATGGCCCATCTCGTGATATCCAAATGCTCCAGATGCTTCTCTTGATGAAATATTGACATCACCCGAACCCTAGCTCAATTTGACTCAGTTTATGTCCCTGAAATTTAAAAATACACAAAACATGGTTTTCCTGTCCTGTAGAGATATAATCAAAATAAAGGGATCATTGGTAATTCTCCAAAAATCAATACAAAATATGGATGTAACATCATATAATATCTTTACTTCTTGCAACTACAACCAAAAACCCAAAAACCCAAAAACATCTTTATTTACTTGCTTTAGTTTACTTTCTAGTTATAGTTTTCTTTCTAGTGTCTTATTTATTGTTATTTTATTTTACTAATACCGAAACCTTATGTTCGACAACCACACGGGGGAGTTGGGAGCACAAGACAAAGACTTTGCTTCGCAGGTTGGTAAGACAAGGTTGGAAGAAGCTCCGCTTTTATTCCTCGAAAGCTCAATATAAATCCCGAGTCACCCCGGTGGAAAATTTTCTCTTGCTGCATCACTCTACACTTGTAGTCCCAACAAATTGATACACTTGCTGTTGTGTCGTCATCTGATCCAAAAGATGAAAGAGAATTGAGTTATTCGCTTCGTTCTACTATATGGACCAAGATAAATGTTGGTCACTCGCTTGGTACTTGCAAGTTCACGGTAGGTGAACTTTCCTTTTTTGCTTAGTCAATCCTCCAACTTTCCTTTTTTGTGTGGTTATTTTAGAATATCCAACTCAACTTTCAAATATTTTAACTTATTCAAATATAAAAAAATTGAGAACACGATTTTTTGAGAATCTAAAACTTTATGATTCAATCTTTTTTCAAACACTTTTGGAATTTCAAACTTATGAAAATTGAAACTTTTAGAAATTCAACCTTTAGTTAAATTTCACAATAAAGAACTTTGGAAAATTTAAAATTTCAGAAATAAAATTAGAAATCTAACCTTTTGGAAATGTAAAATGTATGTGTGGGAGAGAGCCACATGGGCCGGGGCCGCATAGTTTTACCTATCTGTAATTTGCCGATGAAAACGCCCAAAGTACGAGTTGGCTAGCCGAGCCCACCGTCCTTCCCTCGGAGTGCTTTTATTCTCATAGATGGGTAACAAAATTATCTTTGGCCCACGGGAAACAATGATATTTCACACTAATTTGAGGGTTGTCATTGTATTTTTTATGAGCGTTGATTGGTGAATGCAGATGAAAAAAATTATGTATAGAAAATAGGTTGATTATGAGACTTCTATAAGAAATGACTAATTTGGAAACAAAACAAAATTATCATTGTTTGTTTTTGGTGCAAGAGTAAGCTAATTTCTCATTTAGATACATAAGTAGTACACCAGAATTCAATTATTCAAGTTCATAACGTGAGTAGTTTGTATTTATAGCAAAACAATGGTGGGAGTCAACTTTTACATTTTGCATACAAACCTAGTATTCCTTTGTTCCAAAACAAGTGATGTAGCTTTTTCTAGATGCGGACGTCTAGATAAGTTCGTATCTAGGCAAAGTTGCGATGGCTATTTTGGAATAGACTTAAGATGGCCCAAGGTGGATGACTCAACCATATAGATACATGTTAATGAAAACTATTGATGGATAACATGGATTAAGTTGTCAAGTGAAATCCCACTTAAATCCTACTTATAATTTGTTTAGGTTTTCGAGTGCAAATTATAAGAACAAAATTTACACTAGAAAGCTAAAATGCTCGGTAATGAAACTTAGGTGAGATCCACTTAGCTACACGCAGGATCAAAGCGTGTAAATACACGCACACACGCAGCCATGCAGGGTACATAGACGTGACGTGACTGACGCCCGAATTGAATCAAAAAGTTATCCGATCGAGCAGCTGACGGTTAAGATTCTTGGACCACCGTAGCACGCTTCCTCCCGTACGTATGCCTTCTCCGGCAGAGAGGCCTGGCAGCGTGCCCGGCCGTCCTGTGTGTCTCCCTATCTTCGAGTGCCCTGCTTGGACGCTCACGATGAAATCGAATCGTTCCCCCCACGCACCCACAACTCTTCTGCATCATCTTTCCCGAGAAAGAAATAGGAGCTGCATGATGCTAAGACTATCCATAGTGGGAGTAACTTCACTAGTAACTAAGTGTCCAACTCAGCAAATTTGCTTATGTGACAGTGAGTTAATGAGGAGAGAGGAGGATGGAGTAACATAGCTAGTTAGAGCAATTCCAATAGTATAGCCAACTGCTGGCTATAACAAGATGCCATGTCATTTGTAGTCACCATATAGCTAACATGTACAATAGTTGGCTATAAGAATGAAGTATTTTACTAATATATGGCCCACATTTCACTCTCACAAAGTGCCTAGGAGCACGTGCAAGAGCTGGCTATTGCATAGTAGCCCACCTCCCTTCTCTCTCCTCTTCTCTCTCTTCCAACTCATCTAAAATATATTATTTAATGTCTTATAGTCAGCTGACTGGACTCTATTGTACTTACTCTTACTGTAACATCACACTTCTCAAGATACAATGAGTCTATAAGCTAATTAATGAAGACATATATGATACTACTTTGATGTTACTAACCACTATGAAGGTAGTAACATAGAGTTATTAATATGTGCATGTTACTACTCTATGTTACTTCCCACTATGACTAGTCTAACCGGTGTCAAAACACAAGCGGTTTAGAGCACCTTGCGTTCCAACACGGTGTCCGACAACATCGTTTCGGGCAGCCGTGTGTCGGCCTGTGGGGTGCCTCTTTCCGAGCAGCGGGATATATACAGAGAGATCTGGGCGGGATAAGGAGACGGGAAGCAGCGATAAAAGGCAGTAAATTGTGGTGCGTATTAACACTGTCGTGTGGCAAATCCGCAACGGAGACGAGACATCTTGCCTGCCTCTACCTGAGAAATCATCGCCGGTATTAAGTTAGGTTAGAATAACTAGCCGCTTTATAACGAGATGGCTGGCCCACCTCTCGGTCTCCGCCGTGGTGTCGACAATGGCTCGGCCTTGGTGCTCCCAAGAATCTCTCGTGGGTTAGGGTCGTCGGATAGTTTATTCACTACAGGAATGGGAGAAGACGCCGACGGCCAAACTGTACGCCGACGGCTTTTTATCGGGGCTGTCGGCGTACGGCCTCGCCGGGGCAGCTCACGAACCCGACCGTCGGCGTACAAATACCGTCGGCGTAGAGGAGGCTACGCCGAGGGCAGCCGTCGGCGTCACCTTGGCCCTCGGCGTAGCACCGGCATCGCCTCTGGCCCAGCCCGCGCCGTCGTCGCCCGCTCACGGCGTCAGTCAGACGCCGACGGCCACCCTCGGCATAGGGCATGGGCACCCTATGCCGACGGCCACCCTCGGCATATAGTATTTTTTTTATTTTTTTTATTTTTTTCCCTCTCTCATATTACTTTATAATATGTTTCTATTATTTATTTACTAGTATGAATTATGTAAAAAATGGTTCTATTTTTTAAGAATTTGTAGATGGCATATGTAGGTCCCATGGGTGACGCTCTTCGCAGACGGGTCAACCGGAGCCACTAGGCCCAACATTTGCTATCGATGTACATATGGGTAGATCCGCGGGGTCCCCGCCCTACGGTTTCCCGAACCCTAACCCTAACCCTAACTGTAACCCTAACTCTAACCCTAACTCTAACCCTAACCGTAACCCTAACTCTAGCCCTAACCCTAACCCTAGGGTTTCCCAAGAAACAGATCACCGGAGCGTCAGAATTGTTGGAAAACTTGCTTCTGCCCCTAACATACATGTACAAGTGTGATGTAAGGTTTGGCTAACCTTGGATGTACCCGACGTTGACGATTTCCGCATAATGGGCTACCAGTTGGTAAAATCCAGGATCTGTATGTGGAAACCCCCGCCATGGCTCGAACGGAGCCTATTTTATGGTAAAGTATGCCCAACCTATGGTTTCCATGTACATATGTCCTAAACAAAGCAAAATAAATAAAAAAGTCCACTGGTAAACCCTCGCACGGAGAAAGCTATAGGGGTAGATGTGTGGGGTCCCCGCCCTAGGGTTTTCCAAGTTACAGACCACCGGAGCGTCGGAATCGCTGGAAAACTTGTGTGTGCCCACATGGCATGCACAAAAGTGATTTGAGATGGTTTTATATCCAAGGATACCCCCCAAGGTGTGTCCGGCTTCTCGGACAGGGGGTTCCTACACTTAGGCAGATTCTGCATGTATAGGGGGGAACTCCCTCGGAGTTAAACCGGAGAGAAACTTGAGATCATATGTGATGATCCTTGTTTCCACCTGTACCTATGACCTAACCAAGCTCAAATGGAGGCATATGCCCACCGGGGGACCCCCGATGGGATGCAGTCAAAGGGGTAGACCGCGCGGTCAACAGAACTAGGGTTTCGTCGGAAATCGAGCATCAGATGTAGGGAATGGCCCCAAAACTTGTGTGTGTCCACATGGAATGCACAAAAGTGATTTGAGATGGTTCTATATCCAAGGCTACCCCCCCAGGTGTGTCCGGCTTCTCGGACAGGGGGTTCCTACACTTAGGCAGATTCTGCATGTATAGGGGGGAACTCCCTCGGAGTTGAACCGGAGAGAAACTTGAGATCATATGTGATGATCCTTGTTTCCACATGTACCTATGACCTAACCAAGCTCAAATGGAGGCATATGCCCACCGGGGACCCCGATGGGATGCAGTCAAAGGGGTAGACCGCGCGGTCAACAGAACTAGGGTTTCGTCGGAAATCGAGCATCGGATGTAGGGAATGGCCCCAAAACTTGTGTGTGTCCACATGGAATGCACAAAAGTGATTTGAGATGGTTCTATATCCAAGGCTACCCCCCCAGGTGTGTCCGGCTTCTCGGACAGGGGGTTCCTACACTTAGGCAGATTCTGCATGTATAGGGGGGAACTCCCTCGGAGTTGAACCGGAGAGAAACTTAGGATCATATGTGATGATCCTTGTTTCCAAATGTACCTATGACCTAACCAAGCTCAAATGGAGGCATATGCCCACCGGGGGACCCCCGATGGGATGCAGTCAAAGGGGTAGACCGCGCGGTCAACAGAACTAGGGTTTCGTCGGAAATCGAGCATCAGATGTAGGGAATGGCCCCAAAACTTGTGTGTGTCCACATGGAATGCACAAAAGTGATTTGAGATGGTTTTATATCCAAGGCTACCCCCCCAGGTGTGTCCGGCTTCTCGGACAGGGGGTTACTACACTTAGGCAGATTCTGCATGTATAGGGGGGAACTCCCTCGGAGTTGAACCGGAGAGAAACTTGAGATCATATGTGATGATCCTTGTTTCCAAATGTACCTATGACCTAACCAAGCTCAAATGGAGGCATATGCCCACCGGGGGACCCCCGATGGGATGCATTCAAAGGGGTATACCGCGCGATCAACAGAACTAGGGTTTCGTCGGAAATCGAGCATCGGATCTAGGGAATGGTCCCAAAACTTGTGTGTGTCCACATGGAATGCACAAAAGTGATTTGAGATGGTTCTATATCCAAGGCTACCCCCCCAGGTGTGTCCGGCTTCTCGGACAGGGGGTTCCTACACTTAGGCAGATTCTGCATGTATAGGGGGGAACTCCCTCGGAGTTGAACCGGAGAGAAACTTGAGATCATATGTGATGATCCTTGTTTCCACATGTACCTATGACCTAACCAAGCTCAAATGGAGGCATATGCCCACCGGGGGACCCCGATGGGATGCGATCAAAGGGGTAGACCGCGCGGTCAACGTAACTAGGGTTTCGTCGGAAATCGAGCATCAGATGTAGGGAATGGCCCCAAAACTTGTGTGTGTCCACATGGAATGCACAAAAGTGATTTGAGATGGTTCTATATCCAAGGCTACCCCCCCAGGTGTGTCCGGCTTCTCGGACAGGGGGTTACTACACTTAGGCAGATTCTGCATGTATAGGGGGAACTCCTGAGTTGAACCGGAGAGAAACTTGAGATCATATGTGATGATACATGTTTCCAAAATGTACCTATGACCTAACCAAGCTCAAATGGAGGCATATGCCCACCGGGGGACCCCCGATGGGATGCATTCAAAGGGGTATACCGCGCGATCAACAGAACTAGGGTTTCGTCGGAAATCGAGCATCAGATGTAGGGAATGGCCCCAAAACTTGTGTGTGTCCACATGGAATGCACAAAAGTGATTTGAGATGGTTTTATATCCAAGGATACCCCCCCAGGTGTGTCCGGCTTCTCGGACAGGGGGTTACTACACTTAGGCAGATTCTGCATGTATAGGGGGGAACTCCCTCGGAGTTGAACCGGAGAGAAACTTGAGATCATATGTGATGATCCTTGTTTCCAAATGTACCTATGACCTAACCAAGCTCAAATGGAGGCATATGCCCACCGGGGGACCCCCGATGGGATGCAGTCAAAGGGGTAGACCGCGCGGTCAACAGAACTAGGGTTTCGTCGGAAATCTAGCATCGGATCTAGGGAATGGCCCCAAAACTTGTGTGTGTCCACATGGAATGCACAAAAGTGATTTGAGATGGTTCTATATCCAAGGCTACCCCCCCAGGTGTGTCCGGCTTCTCGGACAGGGGGTTCCTACACTTAGGCAGATTCTGCATGTATAGGGGGAACTCCCTCGGAGTTGAACCGGAGAGAAACTTGAGATGATATGTGATGATCCTTGTTTCGACATGTACCTATTACCTAACGGAGCTCAACTGTAGGCCTATGCCCACCGGGGACCCCGATGGGATGCGATCAAAGGGTAGACCGCGCGGTCAATGTAACTAGGGTTTCGTCGGAAATCGAGCATCGATGTAGGGAATGGCCCCAAAACTTGTGTGTGTCCACATGGAATGCACAAAAGTGATTTGAGATGGTTCTATATCCAAGGCTACCCCCAGTGTGTCCGGCTTCTCGGACGGGGGTTCCTACACTTAGGCGGATTCTGCATGTATAGGGGGAACTCCCTCGGAGTTGAACCGGAGAGAAACTTGGGATCATATGTGATGATCCTTGTTTCCAAATGTACCTATGACCTAACCAAGCTCAAATGGAGGCATATGCCCACCGGGGGACCCCCGATGGGATGCAGTCAAAGGGGTAGACCGCGCGGTCAACAGAACTAGGGTTTCGTCGGAAATCGAGCATCAGATGTAGGGAATGGCCCCAAAACTTGTGTGTGTCCACATGGAATGCACAAAAGTGATTTGAGATGGTTTTATATCCAAGGCTACCCCCCCAGGTGTGTTCGGCTTCTCGGACAGGGGGTTACTACACTTAGGCAGATTCTGCATGTATAGGGGGGAACTCCCTCGGAGTTGAACCGGAGAGAAACTTGAGATCATATGTGATGATCCTTGTTTCCAAATGTACCTATGACCTAACCAAGCTCAAATGGAGGCATATGCCCACCGGGTGACCCCGATGGGATGCGATCAAAGGGGTATACCGCGCGGTCAACAGAACTAGGGTTTCGTCGGAAATCGAGCATCGGATCTAGGGAATGGTCCCAAAACTTGTGTGTGTCCACATGGAATGCACAAAAGTGATTTGAGATGGTTCTATATCCAAGGCTACCCCCCCCCCAGGTGTGTCCGGCTTCTCGGACAGGGGGTTCCTACACTTAGGCAGATTCTACATGTATAGGGGGGAACTCCCTCGGAGTTGAACCGGAGAGAAACTTAGGATCATATGTGATGATCCTTGTTTCCAAATGTACCTATGACCTAACCAAGCTCAAATGGAGGCATATGCCCACCGGGGACCCCGATGGGATGCCGTCAAAGGGGTAGACCGCGCGGTCAACAGAACTAGGGTTTCGTCGGAAATCGAGCATCAGATGTAGGGAATGGCCCCAAAACTTGTGTGTGTCCACATGGAATGCACAAAAGTGATTTGAGATGGTTCTATATCCAAGGCTACCCCCCAGGTGTGTCCGGCTTCTAGGACAGGGGGTTACTACACTTAGGCAGATTCTGCATGTATAGGGGGGAACTCCCTCGGAGTTGAACCGGAGAGAAACTTGAGATCATATGTGATGATCCTTGTTTCCACATGTACCTATGACCTAACCAAGCTCAAATGGAGGCATATGCCCACCGGGGGACCCCCAATGGGATGCAGTCAAAGGGGTAGACCGCGCGGTCAACAGAACTAGGGTTTCGTCGGAAATCGAGCATCAGATGTAGGGAATGGCCCCAAAACTTGTGTGTGTCCACATGGAATGCACAAAAGTGATTTGAGATGGTTCTATATCCAAGGCTACCCCCCCCCCCCCAGGTGTGTCCGGCTTCTCGGACAGGGCGTTCCTACACTTAGGCAGATTCTGCATGTATAGGGGGGAACTCCCTCGGAGTTGAACCGGAGAGAAACTTAGGATCATATGTGATGATCCTTGTTTCCAAATGTACCTATGACCTAACCAAGCTCAAATGGAGGCATATGCCCACCGGGGGACCCCCGATGGGATGCAGTCAAAGGGGTAGACCGCGCGGTCAACAGAACTAGGGTTTCGTCGGAAATCGAGCATCAGATGTAGGGAATGGCCCCAAAACTTGTGTGTGTCCACATGGAATGCACAAAAGTGATTTGAGATGGTTTTATATCCAAGGCTACCCCCCCAGGTGTGTCCGGCTTCTCGGACAGGGGGTTACTACACTTAGGCAGATTCTGCATGTATAGGGGGGAACTCCCTCGGAGTTGAACCGGAGAGAAACTTGAGATCATATGTGATGATCCTTGTTTCCAAATGTACCTATGACCTAACCAAGCTCAAATGGAGGCATATGCCCACCGGGGGACCCCCGATGGGATGCAGTCAAAGGGGTATACCGCGCGGTCAACAGAACTAGGGTTTCGTCGGAAATCGAGCATCGGATCTAGGGAATGGTCCCAAAACTTGTGTGTGTCCACATGGAATGAACAAAAGTGATTTGAGATGGTTCTATATCCAAGGCTACCCCCCAGGTGTGTCCGGCTTCTCGGACAGGGGGTTCCTACACTTAGGCAGATTCTGCATGTATAGGGGGGAACTCCCTCGGAGTTGAACCGGAGAGAAACTTGAGATCATATGTGATGATCCTTGTTTCCACATGTACCTATGACCTAACCAAGCTCAAATGGAGGCATATGCCCACCGGGGGACCCCCGATGGGATGCAGTCAAAGGGGTAGACCGCGCGGTCAACAGAACTAGGGTTTCGTCGGAAATCGAGCATCAGATGTAGGGAATGGCCCCAAAACTTGTGTGTGTCCACATGGAATGCACAAAAGTGATTTGAGATGGTTCTATATCCAAGGCTACCCCCCCAGGTGTGTCCGGCTTCTCGGACAGGGGGTTACTACACTTAGGCAGATTCTGCATGTATAGGGGGGAACTCCCTCGGAGTTGAACCGGAGAGAAACTTGAGATCATATGTGATGATCCTTGTTTCCAAATGTACCTATGACCTAACCAAGCTCAAATGGAGGCATATGCCCACCGGGGGACCCCCGATGGGATGCAGTCAAAGGGGTAGACCGCGCGGTCAACAGAACTAGGGTTTCATCGGAAATCGAGCATCAGATGTAGGGAATGGCCCCAAAACTTGTGTGTGTCCACATGGAATGCACAAAAGTGATTTGAGATGGTTTTATATCCAAGGCTACCCCCCCAGGTGTGTCCGGCTTCTCGGACAGGGGGTTACTACACTTAGGCGGTCTGCATATATAGGGGGGAACTCCCTCGGAGTTGAACCGGAGAGAAACTTGAGATCATATGTGACGATCCTTGTTTCCAAATGTACCTATGACCTAACCAAGCTCAAATGGAGGCATATGCCCACCGGGGGACCCCCGATGGGATGCAGTCAAAGGGGTAGACCGCGCGGTCAACAGAACTAGGGTTTCGTCGGAAATGTAGCATCGGATCTAGGGAATGGCCCCAAAACTTGTGTGTGTCCACATGGAATACACAAAAGTGATTTGAGATGGTTCTATATCCAAGGCTACCCCCCCAGGTGTGTCCGGCTTCTCGGACAGGGGGTTACTACACTTAGGCAGATTCTGCATGTATAGGGGGGAACTCCCTCGGAGTTGAACCGGAGAGAAACTTGAGATCATATGTGATGATCCTTGTTTCCAAATGTACCTATGACCTAACCAAGCTCAAATGGAGGCATATGCCCACCGGGGGACCCCCGATGGGATGCAGTCAAAGGGGTATACCGCGCGGTCAACAGAACTAGGGTTTCGTCGGAAATCGAGCATCGGATCTAGGGAATGGTCCCAAAACTTGTGTGTGTCCACATGGAATGCACAAAAGTGATTTGAGATGGTTCTATATCCAAGGCTACCCCCCCAGGTGTGTCCGGCTTCTCGGACAGGGGGTTCCTACACTTAGGCAGATTCTGCATGTATAGGGGGGAACTCCCTCGGAGTTGAACCGGAGAGAAACTTAGGATCATATGTGATGATCCTTGTTTCCAAATGTACCTATGACCTAACCAAGCTCAAATGGAGGCATATGCCCACCGGGGGACCCCCGATGGGATGCAGTCAAAGGGGTAGACCGCGCGGTCAACAGAACAAGGGTTTCGTCGGAAATCGAGCATCAGATGTAGGGAATGGCCCCAAAACTTGTGTGTGTCCACATGGAATGCACAAAAGTGATTTGAGATGGTTCTATATCCAAGGCTACCCCCCCAGGTGTGTCCGGCTTCTCGGACAGGGGGTTACTACACTTAGGCAGATTCTGCATGTATAGGGGGGAACTCCCTCGGAGTTGAACCGGAGAGAAACTTGAGATCATATGTGATGATCCTTGTTTCCAAATGTACCTATGACCTAACCAAGCTCAAATGGAGGCATATGCCCACCGGGGGACCCCCGATGGGATGCAGTCAAAGGGGTAGACCGCGCGGTCAACAGAACTAGGGTTTCGTCGGAAATCGAGCATCAGATGTAGGGAATGGCCCCAAAACTTGTGTGTGTCCACATGGAATGCACAAAAGTGATTTCAGATGGTTTTATATCCAAGGCTACCCCCCCAGGTGTGTCCGGCTTCTCGGACAGGGGGTTACTACACTTAGGCAGATTCTGCATGTATAGGGGGGAACTCCCTCGGAGTTGAACCGGACAGAAACTTGAGATCATATGTGATGATCCTTGTTTCCAAATGTACCTATGACCTAACCAAGCTCAAATGGAGGCATATGCCCACCGGGGGACCCCCGATGGGATGCAGTCAAAGGGGTAGATCGCGCGGTCAACAGAACTAGGGTTTCGTCGGAAATCTAGCATCGGATCTAGGGAATGGCCCCAAAACTTGTGTGTGTCCACATGGAATGCACAAAAGTGATTTGAGATGGTTCTATATCCAAGGCTACCCCCCCCAGGTGTGTCCGGCTTCTCGGACAGGGGGTTCCTACACTTAGGCAGATTCTGCATGTATAGGGGGGAACTCCCTCGGAGTTGAACCGGAGAGAAACTTGAGATCATATGTGATGATCCTTGTTTCCACATGTACCTATGACCTAACCAAGCTCAAATGGAGGCATATGCCCACTGGGGGACCCCCGATGGGATGCAGTCAAAGGGGTAGACCGCGCGGTCAACAGAACTAGGGTTTCGTCGGAAATCGAGCATCAGATGTAGGGAATGGCCCCAAAACTTGTGTGTGTCCACATGGAATGCACAAAAGTGATTTGAGATGGTTCTATATCCAAGGCTACCCCCCAGGTGTGTCCAGCTTCTCGGACAGGGGGTTCCTACACTTAGGCAGATTCTGCATGTATAGGGGGGAACTCCCTCGGAGTTGAACCGGAGAGAAACTTGGGATCATATGTGATCTGCGGGGCTCCCAGATTAGGGTTTCTTCTACCAGAGGGAATATTGAGGTAAGATAGGGTAATTATTGGTACTACATGTTCCGATGACCTAACACAACACAAAGTAAGAGAAAAGTCCATGGTTCAACTGTTATCGGAGGCCGGTCAAAGGGGTAGATCTGCGGGGCTCCCGGATTAGGGTTTCGTCTACCGGAGGGAATAGTGATGTAAGATAGGGTAATTATTGGTACTACATGTTCCGATGACCTAACACAACACAAAGTAAGAGTAAAGTCCATGGTTCAACTGTTATCGGAGGCCGGTCAAAGGGGTAGATCTGCGGGTCTCCCGGATTAGGGTTTCGTCTACCAGGGGGAATATTAAGTTAAGATATGGTAAAAATATTTATACGCATAGCTTGGGAATGTAGAAGATTAAAACAAATTTGCATGGAAATATATAATTTAATAAATATAATTGACATTAATAAAATTTAAATACAAAAAAAATTGAAAAATAAAAAAGGGGCTATGCCGAGGGCTGCCCTCGGCATATGCCTGGCCCTCGGCATAGGGACGACACGGTCGGCCGGGTCAGTTATGTGCTGGTCGAGCCAGACCAGCACCTAACCCTAATCACGCGCCCTCCCCCGAGCCTCCCGCCTGCCCGCCGCCTCCCGCCTGCCCGCCGCCGTCTGCGCCTCCCGAGCAGCCCGCCCGCCGTCGCCTGCGCCTCCCGAGCCGCTGCCCGCCGCCAGCTCCTCACCGCGACGCCGCCTGCGCCTTACCCCACCCCGCCGCCCTCCCCGGCTCCTCCTCCAACTCGCGCCGCTGCCGCCTCCACCTCTCCCGAGCTCCCCTCCACCTCGCGCCGCCGCCAGCAGCCGCTCTCCTCCTCCTCACGCCCCCGCCCGCCGTCCCCTGGACGGCCTCCTCCTCGCGCCCCCGCCCACTGAGCTCCCTGGCCGGCCTCCTCCTCGCGCCCCCGCCCATGGTAAGATTTCTTTTTTTTATTTGTGTATTGGTTTTAGTTGTTGAAATTGAAATGTGTAAGAAAATAGTAATTGAAATGTGTAATTGATTTGAAATAGAAAGAAAGAAATAATAATTGAAATTGAAATTGAAATTGAAAGAAATAGAAATTGAAATTAAAATTGATTTGAAAATTGGAAAGAAATAGAAATGAAATGGAAATGTGTAATACAAAAAGAAATGAATTTGTTTAATAATGGAAATAGAAATGCAAATGTGAATTTGTTCTAATAATGTGAATTTGTAATAGGCCATGTCGTGACCGCCTCGTCATGAGCACCCCGGCGTGACGATCCCGGATCTTTGACGCGCTTCTCGATGTTCGCCGACATCGACACTCGGTTGTTGGACTACTTCCTCTTCATCCGAGGGTGAGCTAAATTTCCAACTTCTTCTCCGCATTTTCTTATGTCACTAGATTCATTTTCCAAGTCCAGTTGCGTAACCTAGGTGTCACTTCCCGTCCGCGAGCGTTACGCGGATAAATATGCTTTAGTGGTCCGCATATTTTGAACCGTAACGCTTGCGGCATTTACGGGACAGTTGGCGGATGCGTAGTTGTCTACGTTTTCCATGTTCTACTCCGGTCCGAGTCAGGATTTCGGCGGCGCCTCCCCGTTGTTCTCCGGATGCACATCCTCTCGGCTTTTTGCCGAGACGTGTATCGGGAGAGCAGCGGGGAGGTGCTGCCGAAATTCTGACTTGGACCGGGGTAGAGCATGGAGAACGTAGCCAACCACGGATCCGTCGGCTGCTAGGAGCCCACCTAGTAGAGATGTAGGTTGATGCATGCGTTTCGCCCGGTAAAATAAATAAAAATATGATGCATTTAATTTCCTATTTGATATAAATGCTATGTCTGTGGTTTGGCTCCCAATAAAGCAGAGGATGGCTGATAATGGATGGATGTACAATGAGCGTGTTAGTGCGACTGAGAAAACAGATGAGTGGACAAGGAAGACCCATTTTCTAGTGAATGAGTTAGCGCGTGGTACAAAGGGGCTGGTTCGGGCACTTTGCCCCTGTGTTCGCTGTGTGAAGCGTCAACGTCGTGGGAAGGATGAAATGTATAGACACCTTCTGCAATATGGGTATATGCATGGGTACGTCACGGAAATCGACTTTGATGAGCGCGAACGTGATAGAGGTGAGGTGATGCGGCAGCGGCTCAATGGCAATGCGTACGATGGAATTAGAGACTTTCTAGATGATCTCGTCCATGCCGATGTCCCGGATTCGCCACCAGAACCGGAGGCGCCGCCAGAACCGGAGGCGCCACCAGAACCGGAGGAACCAGAGCCAACCGCGAAGGCCTTCTATGATATGATTGCCGCGGCTAAGAGGCCTCTGTACGAGGGCGCCGCGATTTCTCAGCTCGATGCCATCTCCCAATGTCTAGCCGACAAGGCCCGGTACAACACCACCCGTGAGGGCTTTGAAGCAAGTCTGAAAACAACTGGTAACATGTTGCCCAAAGATCATTGTCTGCCTCAAAGCCTGCACGCGACGAGGAGAATGATGAAGGACCTCAACATGGATTATCAAAGGATAGACTGTTGTCCGAAAGGCTGCGTTCTATTTTGGAGACAGTATGCGGAGGACAAGTACTGTCCCATCTCAGAAGCAGTCTAGGTATGAAGAGGTAACGGGAAAGGATGGTCAGGTGAGGCAGTCAAGCACCGCAAAGTCGATTCTTCGATATCTCCCATTCATAAAAAGAATCCAGCGGCTTTACATGCACGAGGAGACAGCCAAACAGATGACGTGGCACAAGTATGGGAAGAGATTCGTGGACGAAAACAAGAAGTTGAAGATGGGACATCCATCCGATGGTACGGCATGGAAGAACTTCGATACAAAACACCGCCTTAAGGCAGCCGAGGCTCGGAATGTCAGAATTGCGATAGCAACAGATGGCTTCAATCCATATGGTATGTCCAATTCCAATTACAGTTGCTGGCCCGTGTTTGTTATTCCGCTCAATCTCCCTCCCGGAGTCCTAATGACGAGGAAGACCATGTTTCTGTCGCTGATCATTCCAGGCCCTCATTACCCGGGGAAGAATTTGAGTGTCTACATGCAGCCGATTGTGGAAGATTTGAACCACTCTTGGCACCACGGGACATTGACGTACGACCGAGCATCGAAGACAAACTTCTGCATGAGAGTTTGGTTGCAGTATACCATGCATGACTTGCCCGGGTACGCCCTAACATGTGGATGGTGTACGGCTGGTAAGTGGCCATGCCCAGTGTGCAGGCATCGGCTTGAGTTCCTTTGGCTACAGAAGGGTCGCAAGTATGTTGCGTTTGACACGAATCGACAGTTCCTCAAAAGGAGGCATCCGTTTAGAGAAGACAAAAAGAACTTCAAGAAGGGCAAAGTTGTGCATGAAAAAAAAGATGTGCCGAAGTTTGATGGTACACTTGTTGAAGCCGAGCTACGTGCTCTCGTGCCGGCAGCGACGCCAACTGGCCATCAATTTGAGGGATATGGTGTAACGCACAACTGGACTAACGAGGCGGCTTTAACGAAGCTCGAGTATTACAAGGACCTCGAACTTCCCCATAACATCGATGTGATGCACACTGTAAAGAATGTCGCGGAGTCCGTCTTTCACACATGCTTGAACATTCCCGGGAAGTCAAAGGATAATGTCAAGGCTAGAGTCGATATTGAGATCCTCTGTGATAGGGAAAAATTACACATGAAGCGTCCTATTGGCCGTCAAAAGAATTGGTTCAAGCTGCATGCCAACTTCTGCCTTGATTCCATCCAAAAGAAGGAGGCATTCAGGTGGCTCAAATACGTCGTGATGTTCCCGGATGGTTATTGCTCGAATATGAGTAAGGGAGTTAATCTTTCGATGGGAAAAGTCACCGGGCTCAAGAGTCACGACTATCATATATGGATTCAGCGGCTCATGCCGGTGATGCTTCGAGGGTATATCCCCGAGAAAGTCTGGCGAGTGCTTGCGCAGTTGAGCCATTTCTTCCGCACGCTCTGTGCTAAGCAGATATGTCCCGAGGTTATTGCAAAGCTACAACATACAGTGCCGGAGTTGCTATGCAATTTGGAGATGATATTTCCGCCAGGCTTCTTTACTCCGATGGCACATCTCATTGTGCACCTCGCCAACGAGGCACTCTTGGGTGGTCCGGTGCAGTTTCGTTGGCAGTTCTGTATTGAGAGAGAGTTTAAGTATATTCGAAAGATAACTGGAAACAAGGCCAAGATTGAAGCATGCATAGCTGAGGCAATATGCCTTCGGGAGATGGCAGATGCCGCGACAACGTACTATCCCGATGATGTTCCCACTCAGCATAACCCGGTCACTCGTTACAATGTCGACGTGCCCGAGAATGACCCCAAGCTAAAACTATTCCAATTCCCCGGTGGCAAGGCTGGTAAAGGAACAAAATATAAATTGGAGAACGAAGAGAAGGATTGTATAATGCTATATGTGCTTATGAACATGGAGGAAGTGATCCCATTCGTAAGGTAAAATGGTGAACAAATTACTTTGCAGCTAGTAACCTCGTCTCGGTCTAATGCTTATTTTCTCCTTTCAGCGAATTCACGGATGAAATGTGGCTGTATGATGAATTGCCCGAAACCTCGGAGATGGACACTCTACTGAAAGACGGTGCTCCCGGAATTAATAAAAACTTTGTGACATGGTTCATGGAAAAAGTAATTTCTAACCTTTCCTCTTACATTGCAACATGTGACTTGTCCCTCTTATTACACGTAACTAATGCACACAACAAATTTGAAATGTTCTTGTAGGGCCGTGAGAGAAACGTTGATATGATAGATGAGTTGAAATGTGTTTCCCAAGGTTGTAGCCGTGAGGTGACCAAGTATGAGAAGTATGATGTGAATGGGTTTCGCTTCCACACAGAGACGCACCAGAAGGGCCGGGCGAATCCCAAAACGATAAATACTGGGTCTTCACCAAAGGAGCCAACAACTTTGATTACTACGGAAGGTTACAAAGTGTATACGAGTTGACATTCAATCGTACGAACGTGCAACTCAATATCGTCGTGTTCAAGTGTCATTGGTTCGACCCAATAGGTGGACAGAGAAGTGATAAGTCCATTGGGTTAGTTGAAGTTAAGCCTTCAACCACCTATAGCGGAGCCGATGTCTTTATTGTGGCTCACCAAGCCAAGCAAGTTTATTATTTGCCCTACCCAAGCCCTACAGCGCACCTCAAGGGTTGGGACGTCGTCTTCCAGTATCGCCACATGGTAACCTACCGATTCCCTCTGAGGATGATTACAACAACATTGACCCCGTGACATACGAGGGGATTTTCTATCAAGAGGAACAGGACTTCGGGGAATATATTTTAGAACCGTTTGTTCAAGAGGACCTCGGGAACGATGCAGAAACTCGTGGTGAGTCAGTGGTGGATCTAAAGGACATATCTATGCTCGAGAAGTTACTTGAGGCGAATGACAATTATGATGAGCCTCCACCCGTCGACCCTTCAACTTTGTACTCACAAGATAGTGATAGTGATAGTGGGCCAGAGAAAGAGAAAGAGAAAGAGATGGAGTATGAGAGTGAGCGTGAGAGCGATGATGGCTGGTGAGGGTCTTTTATTCTTAGTATTTATTTGTCAACATGCTTCTTAATTGCATTGTGCCTTTTATTCTTAGTATCTTCATTTTATTATGTCAACATGCTTCTTAATTGCATTGTGCCTTTTATTCTTAGTATCTTCATTTTATTATGTCAACATGCTTCTTAATTGCATTGTGCCTTTTATTCTTAGTATCTTCATATAATATGTCTTTGTGCTTAACTGTTTTATTCTTCTCAATGCAGGTGACTGAACAATATGAGCAGCGGCAAGGCAGACTCCGAGAGCTTGCTTAAGACGCTGGCGCAGGTGAAGAGGAATATTCCTAGACCCACTAGACGGAGTGATCGAGCCCCGGTGCAAAATCCGCGTTACGCCGATGGTACCGATGGAGGACGAGGACGAGGAGGACGAGGTGGAGGTCGAGGACGAGGACGAGGAGGACGAGGTGGAGGACGAGGTGGCGGCGGGGTACACATGGACTTTGACGAGCCACCCTCCGCTTCTGGCGACGTGGCTCCTGAGTTGTACCTTGAGGGTCCGTCTAGTGGGGAGGTGGAGATGGAGACGGAGTCTACACACGAGTCGGACTCTAGGGCTGAGTTGGAGGTCATGGAGGGTGAAGGTGCGCCGAAGCCCTTGAAGCTTCGTGGAGAAGCTAGAGTCCCCGATGCGAGGAAGGAGCCGAAGACCCATGATGACAAGGCCCTTATCATTCCTTCGACCGATGAGTAAGTGTACTACTTCAGAAATTTCGAACATGTATTTTCATCTTGGGCATAATAAACAATTTGGCATGTGTACTAATGTGTGATTTATTTGCAAAGAATCGGACATGGGATGCCAAGCCCCCCGCATGCCTAACAGCTTGCTTGGGGCTCTGATTAAGAAGTTCTGGCCCGGCAGATACACTCCCCTTAGCACGGTCCCCGGTGGCCCGACGAAGCTAGCCACTACTTGGGCGGACTATGAGGATGCCCCTGCCGTAGGCTTCGCGACGGCCGAGGCTGTGACCACCAAGTTCTGGGTAAGGCATATATTTCTCGAGCACCGTTCATAGTTGATGACCCTAATGTGCTAACTCATGACTTTCACAACTGATTTATGCATGATTGAAGTGCTTCTATCGTGTGGACCCGGAGCATGACACGCAGGCGCGTCTCACTTTGCGTGGCGCTTGCGAGAGGTTGACACCGCAGCAGTGGTACAACCAAAAGTTCACCAGCGCTAGTGCCTTCTGGGCTAACAAGGGTAAGAGGGTCAAGAAGGAGTACTATGTTGGTAACGAGCCTACGGAGGAATGGGCAATGACCATTGAGGAGTACATGTCGGTGAGTAAAATGTCAATGAGATTCTACATTGCTGCTAAGTTTTCATTGAATTATCTTGAGCTGAGTATTGCGTTTTCAGGTTTGTCCCGAGTGGGCCGAGCAGCATAGGGAGGCATGGGAGGAGCTGATTAGGGCGAGGTGGCTCAGGCAGGACGAGGAGTTTGCAGCCGTGTCGAGGCGTAACATGGAGAACCGAGGCACCGGTGGCACACACTGCGCGGGAAACCGCGACTACACCCGCTTCAAGGGGAAAAAGGTATGTATATACATGGAACGACCTTCATTCATTTCCCGCCATGTCTCATTTGTGGTACGCTTAACTTTTCTTTTCGCGATGCAGGTGGCCGAGGCACCACCTGGGGTGGTGCTTCATGATGCCCAGATATATGACATGATGCGGACGAAGCAGAAGCCCAATCCCGCATTGCCTCAGCCACAGTACTACGGCAATGCCAAGGCCGCCAAGGAGGACTACTGCGACATGGTCAAGTCTCGTCACCCCAAGGTGGATGACCCCTTGAGCATTCCGGTCGACGAGGAGTCGTTGGTCCTGTCGGGGCACGGGCGTCCGCATGGCCGTTTCCCTTGGCTGAATAAGGCGGTCAAGCCTACCCACTCCACGAGCTACACGCGCCTCAAGCATACCCTCACCGCCGACAGCCCCCAGCCTCGTCCACGGCCTGCTCGTCCACCCGCCTACGATGTAAGTTTCCTCATTTTCATCCTCTTTCCGGTTTTCCTTCCTACATGGCTAAGTGTTTACGAGATTCATTGTTTCTGAAATTGTAGCCTGACTTCGAGGCGGCCTTCGAAGCCTGCAATGAAGCGTATCAGCAGGCCGCTGCCCAGTGGAATAGGCAGAATACGGCCTATATAACGTATATATCAGTAAGTCTGAATCTTTCTTCTCGCGCAAGTAGATGACAAGTCTCAGTTTGATGCTTTATTTCTGCAAAGCCTAACTTGTAACCTATCTTGCAGGAAATGATGATCTCTATGTCTACTTGTACACCGCCACCGGCTCGAGTTACCGTGGCGGGGGACATGCCTATCATGCCATCGAAGGCAGCTTTCGCTGCGACTTACTACGGATCCACACCGGAGGTAAGTTCTTTGCCAAACCGGTAGTTACCACTTTCCTTTGCCTCGCAAGTTGCTAACATGTAGGGAACACGTAGGGAACGGGATGGTCCGGGAACCAGGCATCGCCGGGTGGGCGCGAGGTCACACCGGTTCATGAAGGTGGTCGGTCTCCTGGGCGTTCTGCTGGTGCCTCTCCGTCGACTACTCCTGGGACTACTCCCGGTGCCTCTCCGTCGACTTCTCCTGGGCGTGCTACCGGTCCTTCTCCAGGTGGTTCTTCTGCAGCTTCTACCGGAGCGCAACCCCGGGCTGCTCGTTTCGCCAACGATGTGGGCGGACACACCCCGTCCGGGTCCTTCCTCCGCTAGTCGGCACCGGGCTTCTTGCTTGCCATCATGTGCTACTTACTACTATGTATTGGATGACATGGCACTCTCCTCTTGTATGCTATTACATGCACCATGTATGCTACTATGTGGATTTCATGCTATTTATGTGAATTATGGTGATTTTGGATGTATTTGGATGCTACTATGTGGATTTCATGCTATTTATGTGAATTATGGTGAATTTGGATGTATTGGACCTGCTGAACTGAATTTAGATGAATTGGAACCCAATTTAAATCGAAAAAACCAAATGGTAGGGCATACGCCGAGGGCAATGCCGTCGGCATAGGGCCCTGGCATGACCATATGGTCGAGCCTATGCTGAGGGCATTGCCGTCGGCATAGGCCACCTCACCTGGCCGCACCTCGTCGCTCCACGTGGCCTGCATGGGCCATGCATATGCCGAGGGGGTTGCCCTCGGCGTAGCTCCTGGCTACGGCCCGCCACGCTGCGCCACGTCGCCTCTGGTGGCTCTCTATGCCGAGGGGGATGCCCTCGGCGTATGGCATCGCGCCGTTAACGGCGACGGCACGTCGGCGAGCGTACGCCGACGGTGCGTACGCCGACGGTGAGCATGGTCCTCGGCGTAGGTGGTGTACGCCGACGGCCATGCCTACGCCGACGGTGGACACGTCTGTGCCGAGGGACCCAGACGCCGACGACGTACGCCGAGGGCAAGGCATGGCTACGCCGAGGGCAGCCGGCCGTCGGCGTACCCGCCGATTCCTGTAGTGATTGTGCAGCAACAGACACAAAAAAATCTGTAAAAAAACAGCTAAGCGTATTTTTATGTCTGGCGCATCCAATAGACCTACCAAGGGCTATCGACTATGCGAGTGGGAATGCTCATAAGGAATTAAGGATTGACAAGAGTAACATACGACCCTCGCTCGCGGGGCTGGCTGGCTCACGGATGGAAGAAATCCCCCAGGTTACCATGACGCATCGGCCCTGTAAGCTGATACCCCATGCATGTGTACTCCGGAACGTGTAGCATCAGTCCACGGCTCCACGCCCGATTGACATGTCGCCTGGGTTCCACTACGCCCACAAAATTTACGTGTTGCCTTTTGGCAGAGGTGAACAAAGCAAGCTATCCATTCCCTGGTCCTGTCAACTTCTGCTGCTTAAGTACGTACTTGCGGCATACGCAGGCTCGCTTGTACGTATGATCGGGATCAGATGCCGATATGTAGAAAGGCGCGCCACGGTACAATTGAGAGAAGACAATGTGGTACATATCATGTTTTGTCTAGCAGATCAGAAGTTGTGGTTTGGAAATAAAGGAGTAAGGCGTGAGCATAACACAACAGGACGGTATTTTTCATGGCCAAGTAATTAGGCATGCGCGTGTTTTACTTTCTCAACACACAACACGAGTTTGGAGTGGTTATAACACATTTACGGCTTGAATCTGCTATCTCAGTGCATCCCTTGGATGCAGAAGCTGGGACGATATTTTCCCATTTCAAAAAAAAAAAAACGGAGTCACTTCTTTAGTTTTCAAGCCATATAGACCACAATTACATTTTGTGATCTGGGTATCCCGCTAGCCACTACGATTTCTTGATTCGCTAGTAGAGCTCTTTTACCATACCTAATTTTTGTGAACCGTGTAAATATGACCAGTGTGTGGATTTGATGCATGAGATCACGACCGCTAAGCGATAAGGAGGAGGGGTGAGGGGAAAAACTATTGCGTCCGGAGCTTCCTGCAAGATCCACCGCGGCACAAGGAGAAGAGATTGCAGCTAGAAAGGGAGGGAGGAGCACAAAAATGAGGCCGGCGAGGGGACTGACAAGATGGGCAGGCGCTGGTGCCAAAGTGGCGTACATTGTGGAGGTTAGTAAGTTGACGACCAATAAACTTTTCTTTTATATCACTTCTGAAACCTGAATCACTAAGACAAGATTGCCCGTGCATGGAGCACATGCATGTTGGTCTTATTTTCTAATATAGTACCTCCGTTAGAGTATATAAACTTTTTAAGAAAGGTAATCCAAAATATAAGACTTTTTAGAAAGGCAGTTTAGCTTTCTAAAAAAACTTACTTTTCGGAATGGATGTAGTAGCAAATTTAATAATACCACAACTATTTAGGATAGTGTTTCACGAAACATAAACCAAGGAAACCACACATGTCGGAATAAAATGTTATGCATGACCAAGATCTTGTGTTTTAGCCGGCGGCTTTGACTGACTAACTCAATTATTATGCCAAATGTGAGATTGTCATAGTAGTGTTAGTTAAGATGGACCATTCATTCCCAAATAACAAGTGAGGGCACAAGATATTTGATTATTGTAGCATTAGCGTGCACCTGGTTTTGATCAACTAGTCGTGATTATTTCTGTTCAAAAGCCTTACGTTTCCATTAGCTTCCGTGTGTTAAGTAAAATGTTGCTCTCGCAAAAACACATACGGAACGATATGATAATTCAGAACCGTAGACCTAAGTATCAGATGCAAAGTACCACATCTAATAACAAGTATCAGATCAAAAAGGCTTCAAAAAAAAGTAGCACGTCTAGAAGCCAACAAATAAGTCACATTAATCCTTTTTTTAAGATACGTACACAGTGAGTAATGCTCATCTGGTCAAGAACCTTTGCATTTCATGCCCCATTTCCTTTTGATGCCCTGTGACAGAATTTTGCCACAAAATAAAATGGGGGAATATACCTGACACTCCCACCATGCATGCAGATTTTGCTAAAGCTTTCTGTCCGAGAAAAGGAAGCAAAGGGAAGAAAGCATATAATATCTTTTCGCCAGAGCCACTTTGCTCTTGAGTTGACACAATGCGCACCATCCATATGCAAAGAGGAAAATAAATGTTATTCCAATGCATGCATGATGCATTTCCTTCTCCTGCCAACTTTGTTTATGCCGTTGGAATTATGCCAAAGTAGAATCCGGCCTGATGTGAAAACGAGCCCGAGATAATTAACCACTTTTTCTTCGCTGGACTGATACTATTCCAGAATACCAGATTGCAGTGACGAGCACCAGAATACCAGATTTTAGAAATGATTGACCAAGTAGACATGTCTCCTCCTCGATCGCCGTCTCTTCCAGCCCGGCCGGCCATCTGGATCTCGTTCGATTCTTGGCTCCTTGGGCCAGAAAATTTAATTAGAGCATCCGAATTCCGATCGTGATCTAGCTCAGGTGCAACGACGGCAAGTGGCGCCGGGAATGTTTGGTATAGTATATGGCAAGTTGACATTGCGAGCGAGGGTGGAAAAGGAAATTAAAGTGAAGAGGGTTACCAGCATCTGCATGCGCCACGGCATCTTTCTCAACACGTAAGAGTACGCCAATATATCCGCATGTATCCGATTCCATACATGCACGATCAGAGGCTCCACCACGGCTCCACTGATCTAGAGCGTAAGCTAGGTGGTTTGAAGAACTAATGTAAGGTCACAGTGAAGCTCGCTACTACTATCACTAAAGGAAGCAGTCAAGCGGCCGGCGGCACAGGCAGCCTGTGCCGACAGCAACCGTCGACACTACAAAGCCTCGGCACAGAATGGTTGGCCGTCGGCACAGAGCCCAGCCCGACGGATTTGTCGAGCCATCGGCACAGGTTTGGTGGGGCCTGTGGGAGGGCTAACGGCCGTTAGCCTAGGAAGGGCTATGTGCCGATGGCAATACCGTCGGCACAACCCTTACGATCAGCCATCTGCAGGCCGCCATGCGTCCCAACAGCAATGTTGTCGGCACAGCAGCCGCCCAACCGTGCATATCTGTCCCGATGGCATGTCCGTCGACACAGACCCTACCATTTGGCACGTCCAAAGGTTTGTGCCGATGGCAATGCCGTCGGCACAAATGCTGCCATTTGTTTTTATTGTTCCAGCGACCAAAATAGCAGTTAATTCATAGAATAGTTAGCAGCAAAAATAGCAATTAAATCCGAGGAGGTGGATCACAACAAGATCATCATCATCATATAGAAGGTAGCAATATCATCATCATACACAATGTAGCAATACGATCGCCACATGGTAGCAAGTATCATACACATGATCGACACACACCCGCTGGACATCTAGATAAGGGAAACTACGATCATATACTCCAACTGAGATCATCACTTCAGGCGTCCGACCTTTGTTTAGGTAAACCAAGGTAGAACCATCACCTGAACCATCGCCAGCAGGGGAAACACCGAAAGCACCAGGAGAACGGTGACCGGGGTGCATCGGTGTGCCCTCGCGCGACGATCCAGGAGAGGGTCGGGTCCGCAAACATCCCATTCACACAAAAAATTTGTGGGAATTCCCTCCCTCCGAGGCTCCATTTCTACGGAAATCCTAATCCATTGAACGCACGATCTACAACATTGACTGGGCTCCAGCGGCGGCTCCCCGGTGGACTTATGCCTCCATTTGAGCTTGGTTAGGCCATGAGGCATGTGGTGACAAGGGTCAGACCATATGCTCTCAAGGTTCCCTCTGGTTAGCCCCTCCCGGGAGTTCCCCTATATATCCAGAACATGCCTACGTGCCGTTAGCGCATGTGCGTGTAGCCGGACGCACTCGAGGGTACAACATTGGATCAAACAACATCCCACCAAGCTAGTGTACACACCATGTGTTCACACAAAATTTTTAGGGGCATTCCCTCCCTCTGAGGCTCGATTTTTAGGAAAACCCTAATCCATTGACCGTGCGGTCTACAACATTGATTGGGCAGCATCAGCAACTCTCTGGTGGACTTATGCCTCCATTTGAGCTTGGTTAGGTCATGGGGGCATGTGGTGACAAGGGTCAGCCCATATGCTCTCAAGGCTCCCTCCGGTTGGCCCCTCCCAAGAGTTCCCCCTATACATCCAGAATATGCCTACGTGCCGTCAGCGCATGTGCGTGTAGTTGGACGCACCCGGGGGTACAACATTGGATCAAACAACACCCCACCATGCTAGTGTACACACCATGTGTTCACACAAAACTTTTGGGTGCATTCCCTCCCTCAGAGGCTCGATTTCCAGGGAAACCCTAATCCATTGACCGCGCGGTCTACAACATTGACTGGGCACCAGCGGCGGCTCCCTGGTGGACTTATGCATCCATTTGAGCTTGGTTAGGCCATGGGGGAATGTGCTGACAAGGGTCAGCCCATATGTTCTCAAGGTTCCCTTAGGTTAGCCCTTCCTGGGTGATGTGGGCATTACCCTTCGGTTAACCAATATTACGCTACCTCCTATGACCCAACCAGGGGCCCATGAAGATCATCCACCGACCAAGGTGGGTCGTTATGTCTGTTCCAAAGAAAGGTTCTTGACGAACAAGGCAAGAAGACGAAGAAACAAGGAAAGTTAAGTTGTAGAACTCTTTGTAACCTGGTCGAACCCGGACGGAACTCTCGAGACCTGGTCTGCAATATAAGGGCCAGGAGAGGGTGTGGCGTGGGACACACAATCACCGCAGCCAGAATCACTGCAATTCTAGAGCTAGTACATTAGAAATCTTAGCATCTCGACGAGATCATAGTCTGAGGCTTCGGCTACCCCATTGTAACCCGATAACTTTGATAATCAAGATCAGACAAGTAGGAAGTAAGGGTTTTACCTCATCGAGGGCCCCGAACCTAGGTAAATCTCTCTCCCCGTTTGTTTGGTATCCAATGTCTCGTGTCAGGTGATACGTCTCAAACGTATCTATAATTTCTTATGTTCCATGCTAGTTTTATAACAATACCTACATGTTTTATTCATACTTTATATCATTTTTATGCATTTTCCGGGACTAACCTATTAACAAGATGCCGAAGCGCCAGTTCTTGTTTTCTGCTGTTTTTGGTTTCAGAAATTCTACACAGGAAATATTCTCGGAATTGGACGAAACAAAACCCAAACCTCCTATTTTTCCGAGGGACGCACGGAGCCAGAAGGGCAATCCAGGGGGAGGCCCACATCCTCCACACCATAGGCTGGCGCGGCCAAGAGGGGGGGCGCCGCCCTATGGGGTGGGCCCCTCGGGACTCCACCGACATCGCCCCTTCGCCTATGTATTCTCCCAGATGCGAAAACCCAAAAAAAATCGGTCTTCCTCCACGAAAAGTTAAGTAGCCGCCGCCACCGCGAAGACAAGTTTCGGGGGACAGAAGTCTCTGTTTCGGCACGCCGCCGGGACGGGGAAGTGCCCCCGGAATCCATCTCCATCGACACCACCGCCATCTTCATCGCCGTTGCTGTCTCCCATGATTAGGAGGGAGTAGTTCTCCCCCGAGGCTGAGGGCACTACCGGTAGCTATGTGGTTCATCTCTCTCGCTCCCATGGTGTGATCTTTATGTGATCATGAGCTTTGTAATCTAGTTGAATATGTAGATGTTACTCTTGTCTATTATGCACTCTAGAGGTTACTTTAATATGAACTCCGGAGTCACTCTCCACGGTGTGATGGTGACAGTGTGCGCATCGTGTGTGATTCCTTTATGATGTTGTGGAGCTTGTTCACTCCGGCTTGAGGTGTGCTTTTGCAGCCCTACACAATGAATGGTGTTTGTTATCCAACAAGAGAGTGTTTGAGAGTAGCATTTATTTATTCAATTATGTGATCATTGTTGAGAGTGTCCACTAGTGAAAGTATGATCCCTAGGCCTTGTTTCTAAGCATTGAAGCACCGTTTCCAACAAGTTCTGCTACATGTTCGCTTGCTGCCATTTTTATTTCAGATTACAATTACTACTTATAATCATCCATATTACTTGTATTTCACTATCTCTTCGCCGAACTAGTGCACCTATACATCTGACAAGTGTATTAGGTGTGTTGGGAACACAAGAGACTTCTTGTATCTTAATTGAAGGGTTGCTTGAGAGGGATATCTTTGACCTCTACCTCCCTGAGTTTGATAAACCTTGGGTGATTCACTTAAGGGAAACTTGCTGCTGTTCTACAAACCTCTGCTCTTGGAGGCCCAACACTGTCTACGGGAATAGAAGCGTGCGTAGACATCAAGCTATTTTCTGGCGCCGTTGCCGGGGAGGTAAGGTAAAAGGTATTCACATCCTCCGACTACTAAGCTATTTCCTAGCATTGTTGCCGGTGTGTGAGTGCTCGGAGTTATTTCCTTTAGATTCTGCAATTGCATCTTTTTGTTTCTTGTTTATCACTAGTTATGCATAATGGAAAACAACAACAAAATTAGTGAGCTTTTTAATCTTTTTCCTGAGTTAAGACATGAATTATTTGATGTGAAAATTAAAAACCTATGGAACCTTATTTGCATGCTAGTAGCAATGTTGTTAGTATGAACGCAATTACTGCTAATGCTATGGAGAAGTCTAAGCTTGGGGAAGCTAGTTTTTATGATCTTTTTAGCTTCCCATCTTTAGGGGAGAAAATTTGCTCTGATAATACTTTATCTCCCATATGCGATAACTCTAATAATGCTTGTGATATTTTAAATCCACCTATTGAAAGTATTCCTTTCAAGATACCTATGAAAATTGTTGAACTTGCTATGAACAATTGCTATTTTGGAGATGGGACTGTCCATCCTAGTGATCATTTACTCTTTGTACATGAATTATGCGAGTTGTTCAAGAGTGCAGGTATTTCAAAGGACCAAGTTAAGAGGAAGCTATTCTCTATATCTCTGAAGGGCAGAGCTGCAGAATGGTATAAGATGCCGAAGAATGGTCGATCTATTTGGTTAGGAGGAAATTGTACCTCTCTTTTATTCTAAATTTTATCCTCCTCATGAAGTGCATGTTGATAGGAATTACATTTATAACTTTTATCCTTGTGATGGAGAGAGTATTTCCCAAGCATGGGGGAGATTGAAGTCACTAATGCTCAAATGTCCCATTCATGAGCTCCCCCGTAATGATATTATTAATAATTTTTATGCAAGGCTTTCAGGACACCACAAGGACTATCTAGATGCCTGTTTGGAGGGATCTTTCACAAGCAAGGAGGTTGAAGCTAGATGGGATCTTCTTGAAAGAATTCAAAGCAATACTGAAGATTGGGAGGATGACAAAGGTAAAGAATCAGGTATAAACTACGAGTATGATTGCATTAAGTCTTTCGCTCAAACTGCTGATTTTCAAGAGCTTAGTGCTAGATATGGTCTTGATCCTCAAATTATTGTCGATTGCTATAGAGCCTTTGCTTCTCATATTAATGTTCCTAAAGAAAATTGGTACATGTATCATGAAACTTTTAAAGACACTTGCATGGAAAATGAAATTGTTGTTAATGATTGCAATAAACATGCCCAAACTTCTGAAAATACTATTTCTTATAAGCATGTTAATTTTGTGGAATGCATAGACCTTGTGGAATTAATCAAATCGAAGATGAATATTGTATCCATCATAGGAATGAAAAAACTAGAAAGTGGTCTAGGGCTTTAGATGATCTTGGTGAAAAAGTTTGTGCCCTCTATCCTTTGATTTGTGAACTTTGCCATAGAGTGGGTCATTTTAACTTTCAATGCTCCTCCAATGATAATTCGAACCTCATGAGTGCTGCAAGTTTGTATTGTGATGATGAAATTACTCCTAATCAGCATGATGAACTTACTTTATTTTTGGGGTGTGAAGAGTTATCAAGAAAAATTTCTTTGTTAGATTTGAGTGATCTTGATATGAATAGTGTGTTGCATGGATGTTATCTCTATTGTGTTAATAATTTCCATGCCAACACCTACATACAAAGTTTTATAAAGGATGGGACTTTACCAAAATATGACAGGACTAATATGTGTTTTGTTCTTATTAATGAAAGAGAGGTATCCTCCCAAGTTTCTTCTATTGTTTCTAACAATAAACCAGCTTATGTGGAGAAGCTTCCTTTCAAGCCGCCCCCTCCTAAAGGGGAAAAGAAGAAGAAGAGGGGGAATAAAAAGAAAGAGGTAATGGCATATCCCGCGTGTACGAGATAACGATAGGTAACCGTAAGTATGTTGCTCCTAATGATTATTATGATAATGAATCTGAGTACAATGATCTTCCTATGCCCTTTACCTACATTAGTGATCATGATTTGGAAGAGCACACTACTTTTGATATTGAAGATCTCTGGGACACTAATTCTGAAAATGATGATGTTAATAATTGCCATAGTTTTAGTACTATCCATGTTTCTTCCCATAATGATATAGAAAGCTCTAAGCTTGGGGATGAAGTGTTTGAAAATCCTTTTGCTACTGATGATTATATGTTTGATACATCTCCTTCTAGTAACAATGATGGTATGTTTACAGATGAACACACTGTGGAAGATAACTATTCTATTTCTTATGATGACACTATGCCTCCAATCTTTGACAATTATTATAAAGAATACTATGATATAGGTTATAATTACAGTCATCCTCATGAAACTTGTCATAGTTATGGAGGGATTACCCAAAACCATCTCTCTAATATACAGCTTGTCTATCATATTCAAGTTCGTTATGGTGATGAGAATAATAATGATAGCTATTTTATTGAATTTGCTCCCACTACAATTAATAGTAATGACTATGCTTATGTGGAGAGTAATAATTTTATGCATGTAGCTCATGATAAGAATGTTTTAAGTGATGGTTATATTGTGGATTTCATCAGTGATGCTACTGAAAGTTATTATGAGAGAGGGAAACATGGTTATATGCATCTTAATAATATTAAGTTTCCCCTCTTTATGTTGAGAATCTTGAAGTTGCGCTTGTGTTGCCTTCCTATGCTTGTTGCATTATGCTTACATGACTTGTTTATTTACAAGATTCCTTTTCATAGGAAGTGGGTTAGACTTAAAATTGTATCTTATTTGCTTTTGATGCTCTCTTTTGCTTCAACTCTTATTCCTTGCGAGAGCATCATTAAAATTACTGAGCCCATCTTAATGGCTATAAAGAAAGCACTTCTTGGGAGATAACTGATACGTCTCCGACGTATCGATAATTTCTTATGTTCCATGCCACATTATTGATGATATCTACATGTTTTATGCATACTTTATGTCATATTTATGCGTTTTCCGGAACTAACCTATTGACGAGATGCCGAAGGGCCAGTTGCTGTTTTCTGCTGTTTTTGGTTTCAGAAATCCTAGTAAGGAAATATTCTCGGAATTGGACGAAATCAACGCCCAGCATCTTAGAATCCCTGGAAGCATCCAGAACACCCGAGAGCCGCCGGAGGGGGGCCATAGGGGCCCCAGATGACAGGGTGGCGCGGCCAGGGCCTGGGCCGCACCCCCCTATTGTGTCATCGCCTCGTCGCCCTTCCGACTCCGCCTCTTCGCCTATATAAAGGTCCCTGACCTAAATCTTCGAGACGGAAAAGCCACGGTACGAGAAACCATCCAGAGCCGCCGCCATCACGAAGCCAAGATCTGGGGGACAGGAGTCTCTGTTCCGGCACGCCGCCGGGACGGGGAAGTGCCCCCAGAAGGCTTCTCCATCGACACCGCTGCCATCTCCACCGCCATCTCCATCAACGCTGCTGTCTCCCATGAGGATGGAGTAGTTCTCCATCGATTCTCGGGGCTGTACCGGTAGCTCTGTGGTTAATCTCTCTCCTATGTACTTCAATACAATGATCTCATGAGCTGCCTTACATGATTGAGATTCATATGAGTTTTGTATCACTATTCATCTATGTGCTACTCTAGTGATGTTATTAAAGTACTCTATTCCTCCTGCATGATGTAATGTGGACATTGTGTGCATCATGTAGTACTTGGCGTAGTTTATGATTGTGATCTCTTGTAGATTATGAAGTTAACTATTACTATGATGGTATTGATGTGATCTATTTGGTTATGTTGATCTATCTTGCACTCTAAGGTTATTTAAATATGAACATTGAATATTGTGGAGCTTGTTAACTCCGGCATTGAGGGTTCATGTAATCCTACACAGTTAGTGGTGTTCATCATCCAACAAGAGGGTGTAGAGTCTAGCATCTATTTATTTATTCTGTTATGTGATCAATGTTGAGAGTGTCCACTAGTGAAAGTATGATCCCTAGGCCTTGTTCCTAAATACTGCTATCGCTGCTTGTTTACTGTTTTACTGCATTTGTCTTTATCGCAATATTACCACCATCAACTACACGCCAGCAAGCACTTTTCTGGTGCCGTTGCTACTGCTCATACTTATTCATACCACTTGTATTTCACTATCTCTTCGCCGAACTAGTGCACCTATTAGGTGTGTTGGGGACACAAGAGACTTCTTGCTTTGTGGTTGCAGGGTTGCTTGAGAGGGATATCTTTGACCTCTTCCTCCCTGAGTTCGATAAACCTTGGGTGATCCACTTAAGGGAAACTTGCTGCTGTTCTACAAACCTCTGCTCTTGGAGGCCCAACACTGTCTACAAGAATAGAAGCTCTCGTAGACATCAAGTACTTTTCTGGCGCCGTTGCCTGGGAGGAAAGGTAAAAGGCACTCATACTCCGGTTCCAGGTAACAGTACTTTTCTGGCGCCATTGTGTTTGTGCTCGAAGCTATTTCGTTTAGATCCTGCAATTGCATCTTTTTGTTTCTTGTTTATACTAGTAAGGCATAATGGACAACAATGAGCTTCTTATTCTATTTCCTGAGTTAAGACATGGATGGTTTGATCCGAAAATTAAAAAACCCATGGAACATATTAGTATGAATACTTTGAACACCGTTGTTGCTAATGATATGGAAAATTCTAAGCTTGGGGAAGCTGGTTTTGATGAGCATGATCTTTTTAGTCCCCTGGGCATGGAGGAGAAAATTTACTTTGATGATACCTTGCCTCCTATTTATGATGATTATAATGATAGTAGTCTTTTGGTTCCACCTGTTATGGAGGATAAATTTGATTATGAATACAATATGCCTCCTATATTTGATGATGAGAATAATAATGATAGCTACTTTGTTGAATTTGCTCCCACTACAACTAATAAAATTGATTATGCTTATGTGGAGAGTAGTAATAATTTTATGCATGAGACTCATGATAAGAATGCTTTATGTGATAGTTATATTGTTGAGTTTGCTCATGATACTACTGACAGTTATTATGAGAGAGGAAAATATGGTTGTAGAAATTTTCATGTTACGAAAACACCTCTCTATGTGCTGAATTTTTTGAAGCTACACTTGTTCTATCTTCCTATGCTTGTTACTTTGCTCTTCATGAACTTGTTTATTTACAAGATTCCTATGCATAGGAAGCATGTTAGGCTTAAATGTGTTTTCAATTTGCCTCTTGATGCTCTCTTTTTGCTTCAAATACTATTTCTTGCGAGTGCATCATTAAAACTGCTGAGCCCATCTTAATGGCTATAAAGAAAGAACTTCTTGGGAGATAACCCATGTGTTTATTTTAATACAGTAATTTTGTTTTATATTTGTGTTTTGGAAGTTGTTACTACTGTAACAACCTCTCCTTACCTTAGTTTTATTGCATTGTTGTGCCAAGTAAAGTCTTTGATAGCAAGGTTCATACTAGATTTGGATTACTGCGTAGAAACAGATTTCTTGCTGTCACGAATCTGGGCCTAATTCTCTGTAGGTAACTCAGAAAATTATGCCAATTTACGTGAGTGATCCTCAGATATGTACGCAACTTTCATTCAATTTGAGCATTTTTATTTGACTAAGTCTGGTGCCTCAATAAAATTTGTCTTTACGGACTGTTCTGTTTTGACAGATTCTGCCCTTTATTTCGCATTGCTTCTTTTGCTATGTTGGATGAATTTCTTTGTTCCATTAAATTCCAGTAGCTTTGGGCAATGTCCAGAAGTGTTAAGAATGATTGTGTCACCTCTGAACATGTGAGGTTTTGATTATGCACTAACCCTCTAATGAGTTTGCTTTGAGTTTGGTGTGGAGGAAGTTTTCAAGGGTTAAGAGAGGAGGATGATACAATATGATCAAGGAGAGTGAAAGCTCTAAGCTTGGGGATGCCCCGGTGGTTCATCCCTGCATATTTCAAGAAGACTCAAGCATCTAAGCTTGGGGATGCCCAAGGCATCCCCTTCTTCATCGTCAAATTATCAGGTTCCTTCTCTTGAAACTATATTTTTATTCGGTCACATCTTATGTACTTTACTTGGAGCGTCTGTTTGTTTTTGCTTTTGTTTTTGTTTGAATAAATTCTTGTGTGGGAGAGAGACACGCTCCGCTGGTTCATATGAACACATGTGTTCTTAGCTTTTAATGTTCATGGCGAAGGTTGAAACTGCTTCGTTAAATTGTTATGGTTGGAAACGGGAAATGCTACATGTAGTAATTGGTAAAATGTCTTGGATAATGTGATACTTGGCAATTGTTGTGCTCATGTTTAAGCTCTTGCATCATATACTTTGCACCTATTAATGAAGAAATACATAGAGCTTGCTAAAATTTGGTTTGCATAATTGGTCTCTCAAAAGGTCTAGATAATTTCTAGTATTGGGTTGAACAACAAGGAAGACGGTCTAGAGTCTTATAATATTTACAATTTGTCTTTTATGTGAGTTTTGCTGCACCAGTTCATCCTTGTGTTTGTTTCAAATAGCCTTGCTAGCCTAAACCTTGTATCGAGAGGGATTACTTCTCATGCATCCAAAATCCTTGAGCCAACCACTATGCCATTTGTGTCCACCATACCTACCTACTACATGGTATTTCTCCGCCATTCCAAAGTAAATTGCTTGAGTGCTATCTTTAAACAATTCAAAATTTATCACCTCTGATTTGTGTCAATGTTTTATAGCTCATGAGGAAGTATGTGGTGTTTATCTTTCAATCTTGTTGGGCAACTTTCACCAATGGACTAGTGGCTTCATCCGCTTATCCAATAATTTTGCAAAAAGAGCTGGCAATGGGATTCCCAGTCCCAAATTAATTAACAAATATAGACACTCCTCCATGGTATGTGATTGTTGGACGGCACCCGAGGATTCGGTTAGCCATGGCTTGAGAAAGCAAAGGTGGGGAGGAGTGTCATCTAAATAAAACTAAAATAAAAAGGCACTCCTTCATGGTATGCGATTGTTGGCAGGCACCCGAGGATTCGGTTAGCCATGGTTTGTGAAAGAAAGGTTGGAAGGAGTGCCACACAAAAATAAAATAAAATGGGAGCCGCTCTTTGAAGGTTTGTCTGGCAAGGGGGTTAGAGTGCCCACTACCATTCGTTGACAACAACAAACACCTCTCAAAACTTTACTTTTATGCTCTCTTTATTGTTTTCAAAATCAAAGCTCTAGCACAAATATAGCAATCAATGCTTCCCTCTGCGAAGGGCCATTCTTTTACTTTTATGTTGAGTCAGTTCACCTATTTCTCTCCACCTCAAGAAGCAAACACTTGTGTGAACTGTGCATTGATCCCTACATACTTGCATATTGCACTTATTATATTACTTTATGTTGACAATATCCATGAGATATACATGTTACAAGTTGAAAGCAACCGCTGAAACTTAATCTTCCGTTGTGTTGCTTCAATGCCTTTACTTTGAATTATTGCTCTATGAGTTAACTCTTATGCAAGACTTATTGATGCTTGTCTTGAAAGTACTATTCATGAAAAGTCTTTGCTATATGATTCATTTGTTTACTCATGTCAATTACCATTGTTTGGATCGCTGCATTCATTACATGTGCTTACAATAGTATGATCAAGGTTATGATGGCATGTCACTCCAGAAATTATCTTTGTTATCGTTTACCTGCTCGGGACGAGCAGGAACTAAGCTTGGGGATGCTGATACGTCTCCGACGTATCGATAATTTCTTATGTTCCATGCCACATTATTGATGATATCTACATGTTTTATGCATACTTTATGTCATATTTATGCGTTTTCCGGAACTAACCTATTGACGAGATGTCGAAGGGCCAGTTGCTGTTTTCTGCTGTTTTTGGTTTCAGAAATCCTAGTAAGGAAATATTCTCGGAATTGGACGAAATCAACGCCCAGCATCTTAGAATCCCTGGAAGCATCCAGAACACCCGAGAGCCGCCGGAGGGGGGCCACATGGGCCCCAGATGACAGGGTGGCGCGGCCAGGGCCTGGGCCGCGCCCCCCTATTGTGTCATCGCCTCGTCGCCCTTCCGACTCCGCCTCTTCGCCTATATAAAGGTCCCTGACCTAAATCTTCGAGACGGAAAAGCCACGGTATGAGAAACCATCTAGAGCCGCCGCCATCGCGAAGCCAAGATCTGGGACGGGGAAGTGCCCCCGGAAGGCTTCTCCATCGACACCGCTGCCATCTCCACTGCCATCTCCATCAACGTTGTTGTCTCCCATGAGGATGGAGTAGTTCTCCATCGAGGCTCGGGACTGTACCGGTAGCTCTGTGGTTAATCTCTCTCCTATGTACTTCAATACAATGATCTCATGAGCTGCCTTACATGATTGAGATTCATATGAGTTTTGTATCACTATTCATCTATGTGCTACTCTAGTGATGTTATTAAAGTACTCTATTCCTCCTGCATGATGTAATATGGACAGTGTGTGCATCATGTAGTACTTGGCGTAGTTTATGATTGTGATCTCTTGTAGATTATGAAGTTAACTATTACTATGATGGTATTGATGTGATCTATTTGGTTATGTTGATCTATCTTGCACTCTAAGGTTATTTAAATATGAACATTGAATATTGTGGAGCTTGTTAACTCCGGCATTGAGGGTTCGTGTAATCCTACACAGTTAGTGGTGTTCATCATCCAACAAGAGGGTGTAGAGTCTAGCATCTATTTATTTATTCTGTTATGTGATCAATGTTGAGAGTGTCCACTAGTGAAAGTATGATCCCTAGGCCTTGTTCCTAAATACTGCTATCCCTGCTTGTTTACTGTTTTACTGCATTTGTACTGTCCGCAATATTACCACCATCAACTACACGCCAGCAAGCACTTTTCTGGTGCCGTTGCTACTGCTCATACTTATTCATACCACCTGTATTTCACTATCTCTTCGCCGAACTAGTGCACCTATTAGGTGTGTTGGGGACACAAGAGACTTCTTGCTTTGTGGTTGCAGGGTTGCTTGAGAGGGATATCTTTGACCTCTTCCTCCCTGAGTTCGATAAACCTTGGGTGATCCACTTAAGGGAAACTTGCTGCTGTTCTACAAACCTCTGCTCTTGGAGGCCCAACACTGTCTACAAGAATAGAAGCTCCCGTAGACATCAATAACCCATGTTTTTATTTTGCTACTGTTTTGTTGTGTCTTGGAAGTGCTTACTACTTTAGCAACCTCTCCTTATCTTTATTTTATTGCATTGTTGTGCCAAGTAAAGTCTTTGATAGAAAGTTGATGCTTGATTTGGATTTCTGCGCACAAACAGATTTTTAGCTGTCACGAATTTGAGCTGTTCTCTCTGTAGGAGAATCTAAAAATTCTGTAAAAATTCATGAGTAATCCTCAGATATGTACGCAACTTTCATTAAATTTGAGCTTTTTCATCTGAGCATGTTAAGTGCCTCGAAATTTTTTGTCTTTACGCACTGTTCTGTTTTGACAGATTCTGCCTTTTATTTCACATTGCCTCTTTCACTGTGTTTGAGTGGATTTCTTTGCTCCATTAAATTTCAGTAACTTTGGGTAATGTCCAGAAGTGTTGGGAATGATTGTTTCCTTGCTGAACATGTGAATTTTTGATTATGCACTAACCCTCTAATGCGATTGTTTTGAGTCTGGTGTGAAGGAAGTTTTCAAGGATCAAGAGAGGAGGATGATATAATATGATCAAGAAGAGTGAAAAGTCTAAGCTTGGGGATGCCCCCGTGGGTCACCCAAGCATATTTCAAGACGACTCAAGCGTCTAAGCTTGGGGATGCCCAATGCATCCCCTTCTTCATCAACAACTTATCAGGTCACCTCTAGTGAAACTATATTTTTATTCGGTCACATCTTATGTGCTTTACTTGGAGCGTCTGTCTGCTTTTATTTTTGTTTTGTTATCTTAGTTCTCTGAATAAATCGGATCCTATCATGCTTGTATGGGAGAGAGACAAGCTCCGCTTTTTCATATGAACACCGGTGTTCTTCGTTTTACTTTTAATGTTCATGGCAAAAGTTGAAAGTTGCTGCATTTATTGCTATTTGGTTGGAAACAGAAAATGCTTCATGTGGTAGTTGGTATATTGTATTGAATAATTTTATACTTGGCAATTGTTTTGAGCCCTCAAGTAGATCATGTTTAAGCTCTTGCATCATGTGGTTTAAACCTATTAGTGGAGAACTACCGTAGAGCTTGTTGAAATTTGGTTTGCATGATTGGTCTCTCTAAAGTCTAGATATTTTCTGGTAAAACTGTTTGAGCAACAAGGAAGACAGTGTAGAGTCTTATAATGCTTGCAATATGTTCTTATGTAAGTTTTGTTGTACCGGTTCATACTTGTGTTTGCTTCAAGCAACCTTGCTAGCCAAAGCCTTGTACTAAGAGGGAATGCTTCTCGTGCATCCAAAACCTTGAGCCAAACCTATGCCATTTGTGTCCACCATAACTACCTACTATGTGGTATTTTTCTGCCATTCCAAAGTAAATTGCTTGCGTGCTACCTTTAAAATTCATTCCTTGTATTTGCAATACATAGCTCATGGGAAAGTAGCTTAAAACTATTGTAGTAATGAATATATCGCTTATGTATCTTAGTTCTTATAAGTTGCTTGTTGATCGGTAACCATGTTTCTGGGGACGCCATCAACCTGTCACACCTTTGTTGAATATCATGTGAGTTGCTATGCATGTTCGTCTTGTCTGAAGTAAGGGAGATTTTCCATGAGTTAAATGGTTTGAGTATGCATATTATTAGAGAAGAACATTGGGCCGCCAACCAAAGCCATGTATCATGGTGGAAGTTTCAGCTTGGACATTAATCCTCAAATCTCTTATGAGAATATTATCTGTTGTTGAATGCTTAAAGCATAAAAGAAGAGTCCATTATCTGTTTTCTATGATGTCCCGGTTTGGATGTCCTCAAGTTGAGATCTATCAAAATTGAGAGATCAAATGCGATCTATCTCCTTGGACCTTTGTACAGGTGGCATAGAGGTACCCCTTTGTGACACTTGGTTGAAACATATGTAATGCAATGATGATCCATGGAAATCCGAGCTAATTAGGACAAGGAGCGGGCACTATTAGTATTCGATGCATGAGGCTTGCAACTTATAGGAGGTTTTATGCATAACACATATGAATTATTACTACCATTGACAAAATTGTTTCCATGTTTTCAAAATAAAAAGCTCTAGCACATGAGTAATCCCTGCTTCCCTCTGCGAAGGGCCTTTCTTTTACTTTAGGTTGAGTCAGTTTACCTACTTCCTTCTATCTTAGAAGTAAACACTTGTGTCAACTGTGTGCATTGATTCTTACATACTTGCTTATTGCACTCATCATATTTCTTTGTGTTGACAATTATCCATGAGATATACATGTTGAAAGTTGAAAGCAATTGCTAAAACTTAAATCTTCCTTTGTGTTGCTTCAAAACCTCTTATTAAGAATCTATTGCTTTATGAGTTAACTCTTATGCAAGACTTTTTGATGCTTGTCTTGAAAGTACTATTCATGAAGAGTTTTTGCTATATGATTCAGTTGTTTAGTCATTATCTTTTTGTTAAAAAACTATAGACCATTGCTTTGAGTCACTTCATTCATCTCATATGCTTTACAATAGTATTGATCAAGATCATGTTGGTAGCATGTCACTTCAGAAATTATTCTTTTTATCGTTTACCTAACCGAGGGCGAGTAGGAACTAATCTTGGGGATGCTTGATACGTCTCAAACGTATCTATAATTTCTTATGTTCCATGCTAGTTTTATAACAATACCTACATGTTTTATTCATACTTTATATCATTCTTATGCATTTTCCGGGACTAACCTATTAACAAGATGTCGAAGCGCCAGTTCCTGTTTTCTGCTGTTTTTGGTTTCAGAAATTCTACACAGGAAATATTCTCGGAATTGGACGAAACAAAAGCCAAACCTCCTATTTTTCCGAGGGACGCACGGAGCCAGAAGGGCAAGCCAGGGGAAGGCCCACAGCCTCCACACCACAGGCTGGCGCGGCCAAGAGGGGGCCGCGCTGCCCTATGGGGTGTCCCCCTCGGGACTCCACCGACATCGCCCCTTCGCCTATATATTCTCCCAGATGCGAAAACCCTAAAAAAATTGGTCTTCCTCCACGAAAAGTTACGTAGCCGCCGCCATCGCGAAGACAAGTTTCGGGGGACAGAAGTCTCTGTTTCGGAACGCCGCCGGGACGGGGAAGTGCCCCCGGAATCCATCTCCATCGACACCACCGCCATCTTCAGCGCCGTTGCTGTCTACCATGATGAGGAGGGAGTAGTTCTCCCCCGAGGCTGAGGGCTCTACCGGTAGCTATGTGGTTCATCTCTCTCTCCCATGGTGTGATCTTTATGTGATCATGAGCTTTGTAATCTAGTTGAATATGTAGATGTTACAATTGTCTATTATGCACTCTAGAGGTTACTTTAATATGAACTCCGGAGTCACTCTCCACGGTGTGATGGTGACAGTGTGCGCATCGAGTGTGATTCCTTTATGACGTTGTGGAGCTTGTTCACTTCGGCTTGAGGTGTGCTTTTGCAGCCCTACACAATGAATGGTGTTTGTTATCCAACCAGAGGGTGTTTGAGAGTAGCATTTATTTATTCAATTATGTGATCATTGTTGAGAGTGTCCACTAGTGAAAGTATGATCCCTAGGCCTTGTTTCTAAGCATTGAAACACCGTTTCCAACAAGTTCTGCTACATGTTCACTTGCTGCCATTTTTTTCAGATTGCAATTACTACTTATAATCATCCATATTACTTGTATTTCACTATCTCTTCGCCGAACTAGTGCACCTATACATCTGACAAGTGTATTAGGTGTGTTGGGGACACAAGAGACTTCTTGTATCTTAATTGCAGGGTTCCTTGAGAGGGATATCTTTGACCTCTACCTCCCTGAGTTCGATAAACCTTGGGTGATTCACTTAAGGGAAACTTGCTGCTGTTCTACAAACCTCTGCTCTTGGAGGCCCAACACTGTCTACAGGAATAGAAGCATGCGTAGACATCATCAGCCTGCAGGATTCCGTCAACCCTAAGCCCCAAAAGGTGGGCATTGCCGAGGAGCACCCTCGTCACCGGGAGTTCCGCCCTATATGTCCAGAACATGCCTATGTTCTATCAGCGCATGTGCGTATAGCCGGACGCACCCGAGGGTACAACATTGGATCAAACAACACCCCACCATGTTTGTGTACACACCATGTGTTAGTTTTGGGGCATTCCCTCCCACGGAGGCTCGATTTCAAGGGAAACCCTAATCCTTCTATTGCGCGGTCTACAACATTGACTAGGCACCAGCGACGGCTCCCCAGTGGACTAATGCCTCCATTTTAGTTTGGTTCGGAAATGGGGGAATGTGATGACAAGGGTCAGCCTATCATCGTGGTGAAAAGACGGATGCCATGGGTAGGCTTATGTTGGGGCCAAATGCACACCGAGGGATCCGGAGGAGGGGGAGATGAAGATGAAACAAACACAAACACACACGATCTACCTAGGTTCAGGTCCCTCATGAAGAGGTAACACCCCTACTCCTGCATGTCTGTACTATATGAGCTCAATAGGGAACTACAATGGTCTTATTCTAGCTCTTGGCCAGAGGAAGTAGATGAAGTCTAGAGGGAGAAAACACTAAGTGTGATGAACTAGAGAGCTAGTGGGAACCTCCCGTGCAAGGGAGCTGCCCCTCTCCTTATATAGTGGGGAGGAGGCTTGCAAGAGAAGGAACTAGGGAAAAAAGGGGAATCTTGTAGTACATCAGCCGGTCTTGGACTGCAGCCTTGACCCACAGCCCGTGAAGTCCTTACCTGTGTCTTCTGTGAGCTGACCTCTGCTGGTCTGGGAAATGTAGCACCTTCGTCACCACTACGCTCTAACTTCAGTTGGAAGCTAGCGGGGCTTCGTCATAAAGTTGATCTTGCGCATCTCATCAATGTCCTGTAGCGACAGGAACGGATCTTTGACCCTGGGACCGATATATGACCGTTGCCCCTATGCCGGATCCCACAATAGTTTTATCCAGACTAAGCCAAAGCTTTGGCTCTTGTCCTTCCTCAGACTTTGGCTTAACCTTGAATCATATGGATTAGTTCATGCCGATATCTCTTATTCCGGTATACCTATCCTAGTATACCGGACCGTACAATCCTGGCAACCTTTAATCTGGTCGCCCTTATCTTCCATGAATATTAGACTTGTCCGGATTACTTATGTAAACTGGTTTCTAGTCACTTGACTCAAGCATGTTTGCCATTCTCTTGACCTACCGGGGGTCATCCCCCCGACATTAGTCCCCGAAGCTAGTGTGGTCCAGCGATGCTAGCCGGTGGGCCGCACCAGGTTCATGTGACATTCGTACCGGATTAATCATTCTAGTTTCATTCCTGCCAACTTCTAATTTGGAATAGTTATAATCCGGAGAGGTCCGTATATTAACCGTTCTTTATTAGGGTCGGATGTTATCGAGGCCGAGATAGATTGGCTACACCGGTCCTAACGTATACCAGAGGGTGTAGAGTGCCGGATTCCTAAAGAAGAACTCGTACCAGAACCCGACGAGATTGTAGTTTTCACTGCTCACTTTGCGCGTGGCTCAGGTTTGCCGGCAAGCGACTTCTTCCGGGCTTTCCTAGACCGGTATGAACTCCAAAAGCATCATTGATGTCTACGCACGCTTCTATTCCTGTAGACAGTGTTGGGCCTCCAAGAGCAGAGGTTTGTAGAACAGCAGCAAGTTTCCCTTAAGTGGATCACCCAAGGTTTATCGAACTCAGGGAGGTAGAGGTCAAAGATATCCCTCTCAAGCAACCCTGCAATTACGATATAAGAAGTCTCTTGTGTCCCCAACACACCTAATACACTTGTCAGATGTATAGGTGCACTAGTTCGGCGAAGAGATAGTAAGATGCAAGTGATATGGATGAATATGAGTGGTAATAACAATCTGAAATAAATATGGGAGCAAGTAAACATGCAGTAGAACAGCAAATAAATGATTATTCGATATTTGGAAACAAGGCCTAGGGATCATACTTTCACTAGTGGACACTCTCAACAATGATCACATAAATAAATAACTTCTCTTCACTTGTGCTACTTTCTCACACTCTCTTGTTGGATAACAAACACCATTCATTGTGTAGGGCTACAAAAGCACACATCTAGCCGGAGTAAACAAGCTCCACAACGTTCGGAGTTCATATTAAAGTAACCTCTAGAGTGCATAATAGATCGTTGCAATTTAGACTGAGTACTAACATAGCATACACACTGTCAACAATAGCTATGAAAGGGGGAATAGATCGCATCAATACTATCATAGTAATAGTTAACTTCATAATCTACAAGAGATTACAATCATAACCTACGCCAAGTACTACATGATGCACACACTGTCAACATTACATCATGGAGGAGGAATAGACTACTTTAATAACATCACTAGAGTAGCACATAGATTAATAGTGATACAAAGCTCATGATCACATAAAGATCACACCATGGGAGAGAGAGATGAACCACATAGCTACCGGTAGAGCCCTCAGCCTCGGGGGAGAACTACTCCCTCCTCATCATGGGAGACAGCAACGACGATGAAGATGGCGGTGATGTCGATGGAGATGACTCCGGGGACAATTCCCCGTCCCGGCGGCGTGCCGGAACAGAGACTTCTGTCCCCCGAAATGGAGTTTTGCGATGGCGGCGGCGCCCCTGGAGTCTTTCTGGAGTTTCATCAATCGGTATAGGGTTTTCGTGTCTGGGAGCATATATAGGCGAAAGGGCGGCGTCGGAGGGGCACCAGGGCACCCTCCCCACCTGGTGGCGCGGCCAGGGTTGGGCCCGCGCCCAGGTGTGGTGTGGGGGCCCTGGGCCTCCTCACCGTCTCCTCTTCGGTGTTCTGGTCCGTCTCGGTGAAATAAGATGTTTGGCTTTTGTTTCGTCGAATTCTGAGAATATTCCCCGAGCAGCCTTTCTGGAACCAAAAACAGCAGAAAACAGGAACTGACACTTCGGCATCTTGTTAATAGGTTAGTTCCGGAAAATGCATAAAATCATTATAAAGTGTGAGCAAAACATGTAGGTATTGTCATAAAACTAGCATGGAACATCAGAAATTAAAGATATGTTGCAGACTTATCAATCATCTTCCGGTGAACGCTGTTTTCATTCTCTCTTCCTTCGGGGATTTTTGCGAAGGATTTGTCGGGCTCTGGCCATATCTCGAATTATGGGCCAAGTTATACACCCTCCGGATCAACTCGTTCCAAGATCCATCCATGTCGGTTCCTAAGACGGTCGTGCAGTGTGGAGCTTGCATCGTTGTCCCTGGGCAGAAGAGCCCATATGTCAAGATGGCCGGGCTGGAATCATGCCGGAAGTGAAGTTTTTGCGCACTTTCATCACGCGCCGAGTTCTGCCGCTTCAGCGTCTCTATCACAAAATATGCCAGATGAGTGGCCCCTTGGACCCTACCAGGATTTCCACTTTTGAGCTCTCGAAGCCGGATGTGGTCATCAAGGTCAGGGTTGTTGCCAAGACAAAGATGCCGGTTGACTAGGAATGGGACATGGAACCCTTTTCCTGCGCCAATGCGCCCCCAGACGTAAGGACCTCGTGGGACTCCAGAATATCTCTTCTGGTATATGCTTACCAGCATTTTTTTACCAGCTTAAATTTTCCTTTTCAGAACTTCTGACGCCAAGTACGCGAAACCCCTGCCGCTTACAACGCTGACCGGACCGAGTGGGACCAAGAGGATCCAGATTCAGTGCAGAATACCCCTCTGCACGAGATGGATACCATCCTTGACTCAAGCTCCAGTAAGACATGTGGACCTTCTTCATCAAGAGCTCGAGCCAATGATACCGGCAGTGACGATGATGACTGCACAATTCTAGAGGTACATGACCCCGTGCCCATCTCCTACACATATCCCGCGGATCCAGCTTCAGCTGATCCGGAAGCTCAGGTGGTGGAGAACGTCGTTCCGCTTGCGGCCGAGAAAACGGTGATGCAGAAGACCTTGCGCGCCTTCAAGAGAACTAACGCTCTGGATTCCGGTCCCAGCGCCGCCCCGATCCCCAAGCGCTGGAAGATGCCAGGCCAAGACCAGGCTGGAGCCAAGAGGAGATCAAGGGCCATCCCGACCTCCACCGGGTAAGATTTTATTCTCGTCTTGTTTCCCGGCTTCGTATTGTTTTGGTATAAATTTACTTCTTCTATTAACTCTTTTCTTCTTGTTTCTAGCAGTCGGCTCAAGATTAACCGGATCGCCCTGGTGATACGTCTAAAACGTATCTACTTTCCCAAACACTTTTGCTGTTCTTCGCCCTCTAATTTGTGTGTTTTGAATACAGCTAACACGGACTAACGTTGTTTTCAGCAGAATTGCTCTGGTGTCTCATTTTTATGCAGAAATCTAACTTTCAGGAAAATTCCTAGAAAATATCACAAAGTCCCTATTTTACCCGAAGAGTCACGGAGTGAGAAGACGAGACGGAGAAGGGCCACGAGGGGCCCACACATGGCCTAGGCGTGGGCCATCCCTGGTCGCGCCTATGGGTGGTGTGGCCGCCTCGGCCACCCCCTCGACCTCTTCTCTGGACTATATGAAGCCTCTGACCCTAAAAACAGAGGGGGTTTCGACGTTTTTCCAGAAAGAGTTCCGCTACTCCGCCAACACCAGAAACCCCAATACGGGAACCAGAAACTCCGTTCTGGCACCCTGCCGGGACAGGGAATTCGAGGAGATCATCGCCATCGCCACCACCGACGCCTCTCCATAAACCATCCATGATTCCCCCATCCATGTGTGAGTAATTCCCTGCTATAGGCTGTAGTGGATGGTAGGGATTTGATGAGATTCTTCATGTAATATCTATAAGATTGTTATGGGCATAGTGCCTAGTATCCGTTGTTAGTATTTCTGGCATTGTTGCAACTTTTTATGCTTAATTCTTGTCACTTTGGGACCGAGTGCCATGATCTCAGATCTGAACATGTTATTGATTCATGAGAATAATTATTGTTTTTTATCATACCTGCAAGTTGTATACACATATCGTTGTCCGGAACCTGAGGCCCCAAAGTGACAACAATTGGGATAACCGGAGGGGATGGCTTTGATGTGAGGATCACGTGTGTTCACGGGGTGTTAATGCTTTGCTCCGGTACTCTATTAAAAAGAGTACCTTTGTTACCACTAAATTCCCTTGAGGCCCCGCTGCAAACGGGCAGGTAGGACAAAAGATGTCGTGCAAGTTTCTCCTTGCGTGCACACACGACTAAATAGTAACACACGCCTATTGTTATTTTATACTAGGATGCTTTTATCATTGTTACCTGTGAATGCCTATGTCTTGCTTATTATATGAATTATCTTATCCATGCAGCGCCCGTTCATCCATCCATGTGCCTACAGTATTTTAATCCTTTTGTCTACTGCAATCATCACTACTGCTATTTTTATTTCATTACTGTTGTTACTTCACTACTACCAAAGCTATAAAACTGTTACTATTGATAAACTGTTGTGAGTAAGTCTATTTCTAGGTGCAGATGAATTGACAACTCAACCGTTAAAGCTTATAAATATTCTTTGGCTCCCCTTGTGTCGAATCAATAAATTTGGGTTTAACTTCCCTCGAAGACTGTTGCGATCCCCTGTACTTGTGGGTCATCAAGACTATTTTCTGGCGCCATTGCCGGGGAGCATAGCTTTATTTATAAGCCCACTTGAAGGTCATACTGTTCGCTGCAATTTATTTTTTACGGGGAAAGCTCGTGAAGGGAAATTCCCTATATTGCCATCCACTTCAAGAAGAGGTACAACTGTGGACACCTCTGTTGCTCTTGATTCGCCATCTGTTATATGTAAGCTTCTTACTCCACCACATCCACATGCTACACATACTGCTACTTCAGCTGAATCTAAAAATGCTCCTGATGATTTTGATGATGCTTCTACTGTACTTGATAAGAGTGGTTCATTAGGTCCTTTCCTAGATACTACAATTGATAGAGCTAAACAAATTGAAAACATTGAAAATACTATTACACCTGCTAGTTCACTGAGCCTAGAAGGGATCCTAGTGATGGTCTTGATGAAACTTATATTGAACTTGATGGTGACTTCATTGAAGAAGTACATGCTACTAGAGATGCAAGTGCTATTAAAAGTCCTCTTGGAAGACGAGTTGTTAGATATAAACGGTCTCCTGATGCTAAGTTTGCCACATCTCCCACAAACATTAGAGATAAGGATTATGATTTCTCTCTGGGTTTATATTACAATTGTTGAGAAAGAACCTTTTTGTGGTACTGAAAATTAAAGTGCTATGAAACATATGAATGAACAATCTACTTTGAGCAATTATTCTCTGATGATATTAAGAAACGCACTTACTTTGTCACTAATTTTTCCCTTTCTATTTGAAAGGTGAAGCTAACATTTGGTATGATAATTTGCCTCCTGGGTCTATTGGTAGTCCTATTGGTTTGGTTAATTCTTTCTTTCAGAAATATTTCCCTGCTAGTGCTCAACATGTTGCTTGGCAGAAAATCTTTGACTTTGTGCAGGTAGAAGGAGAGAAATTACCCGAATCTTGGGAAAGCTTTTGTTCTTTAATTAGAGCACTACCTAGACATGCATTAGCTAAAAATGAACTCCTTGATATATTCTATAATGGACTAACTGTTGAATCTAGGACATACCTGGATAGTTGTGCCGGTTGTGTTTTCAGGAAAAGAACTCCTGCTGAAGCTGAGGAATTATTGGCCGAAATAAGCCAAAATTATGATGATTGGACTACACCTGCGCCAACACCAACACCGAAGAAAAGGGGAATGATTGAATTAAATGATGAAGTGGTGAGGGAAGCCAAGAAATCTCTTAAGGAGAAGGGTATAAAATCTGAAGATGTGAAGAACCTACCACCTATAGAAGAATTATGTAAGCCAATCCCTCGTCCTTCCACTATTGAGGTACACTCTCTCCAACATTATTATAGTAGAAATATTCCCTACTCCAAACCTCTTGATCAATGCTTAGATGAATTTGATAATTACATTGTTAAGCAAGATAACTTTAATAAGAGAGTGGAAAATCATCTAATGGAAAATTCTAGAGAGATATCAATAATTTGCATGATATCGTTGAAAGAACCTCTAATGATGTTAAAATGCTTGTTAAACATTCCCATATGGTTCAAGCTCAAATTGATCAGCTCACTAAAGTGCAAGAAGATTTGCTAGTTAATGCTTCTAGGGAAAAACTTGCTTATGAAATAAGTATTAGAAGTGGTGCTTCTAGTCAGGATCTTTTATATCCCGAGGGACATCCAAAGAGAATTGAACAAGATTCTCAACGAGCTAATGATGCTAGGACTAAGTCTAAGAAATAGAAGAAGAAACATAAAACTGTTGTAGAATCCTCTGAACCTGCTAAAGATCCTAATAGTATATCTATCTCTGATGCTAAACCAGAAAGTGATAATGATAAACATGATGCTTCCGATAAAGAAGAAATTGAATAAGAACCTGAAAAGCATACTAAGAATACAAAGTACACTAAGGAAGATTTCATTGCTAATAAACATGGTAGTGAGAGAGAACCTTGGGTGCAAAAACCAATGCCTTTTCCTGACAAGAAACACAAATCAAAGGAAGAAGAGCACTGTAATAAGTTCTGTGAACGGATGAAACATTTGTTTTTGCAAATTCCTTTGACTGATACTATTAAATTGCATCCTTACTCAAAGTATATGAAAGATATTGTCTCCAATAAAAGGAATATTCCTAATGGTGAAATCTCCACTATGCTCGCTAATTATTATTTTAATTGCAAGGTTCCAAAGAAGCTTGGAGATCTATGTATACCCACTATTCCATGCTCCATCAAAAATAATTATGTTAGAACTACTTTATGTGATTTGGGAGAAGGAGTTAGTGTTATGCCTTTTTATCTCTAGAAGATTTGATCTAGAAAAAATAATACCAATTGATATATCATTGTAAATGACTGATAAGTCTACTACTGTTCATGTTGGTATATGTGAGGATGTTCCTATTCAAGTGGCTCACAATTGTATGATATTAACTGACTTTGTTGTGCTGGAAATGCCTGAAGATGATAATATGTCTATTAATCTTGGGAGACCTTTTCTTAACACTGCAGGGGTTGTTATTGATTGCAACCAAGGAAAAGTAACTTTTCATGTTGATGACAATGAGCACACAGTTTATTTTACCAATAAGATTGATAGGAAATATGGTCTCAATTCAATTATTAATATTGAGACCATCCAGATTGGGAAATTCCATTTGCTTTTGCCAATACCAAAGAAAGAGAATGATATTGTCATGATTGGGACTATGCTTATCAAGATTGAGGTAACATAATCATTTAGTGAAATGCAAAGTTTTGTTTCATATAAAATTGTTTTGACAACAAGACTTGATCAACCATGTTAACAAAGTTATTTTGAATGATTGATACTATGTTTTCACCTATGTTCCACTTATTAATTTCATATTAGAATGTTTTAGAACTTCTGTGGATTTGGTTTTGAGTTTGTTTTTCATCATTCCATAATTGTTTTCCTGTGTTAGAATCATTATTCAAATTCTGAAAATTGCCCAAAAATAAAGTTTCTCAAAAAATTCCAAAAAACCTTTCCAAAATTTTTACGCATGAAAAGGGGCAAAGAGGCACCTAGGGCAACCCAGGGGGACCCACCAGCCCACCACACCATGTGGTGGCACGGGGGACACCCAGGCCGCACCAAGGCCTGGTGTGGGGCCCCCTGGCCCTCCACTTAAACTCTCCCCTGCCATTCTACCCTCTCCCCCGAAAAAACACATCAACATTGCCCAAACTCGTGTTCTTGTTGTTCTTTCTCGCGATTTTCGATCTCCTTGCTCAGCACATATTTCTTGCTGAAATTTGGAGCATTTTCTCTCCGGTATGTGACTCCTCCGATTATTCAAGTAGAACTTTGTTTGGTGGAGTATTGCTTCAGTATTTTGCTATTGTAGATGACATGTTAAGTGAGCTTGCAAGCTTGTATTATGCTTATATAAGTTGTTTTGATGCATGTTTAGTCCTCTTGCAAATATCTATAAGTGTTCTCCTTCATTTGTTTGTCTTAAAATCATTTTTATGAGATTTGCCAAAAATTTCAGAGAAGAAGGATGGACAATCAAACCCATGGAAAAATATTTGAGAGAGAAGCACCAAGGTCAAGAAGGTATTCAAGATTATCTGCTCAATTTAGGCAATCCTATAGGGATGATGAGATGCACATCCATCCACTTTCCCTTGTCTAACTTTATGAGATATGGAGGGATCTATGAGGATTTCTTGCTCCTTGTTAGCAGGTTGGTTTGACTACATACATGAATGATGAGAGTGACCAATATGCTTTGCTCACTAAGACCTTTGTTGAGAGTTTATCCTGTAATAACTCTACCTTCAGGCCACATGTTGCATTCAAAATCTATAATAAGTCTGTTACTATGACCTTGTCAAGATTTTGTGATATCTTAGCTATTGCTATGTTTGGAACATCGAAGAGGATCAAAGACACTCTTGCTGATTTACTGGAGCTCTACCGAGAGGTGACAAATGATGATGACCGCAGAGCCCAGCGTTGCAAGATAAGGAACATTCAACTCCCAGCTATTCGATACTTTGCTTATTACCTTGCCACTAGTATTCTTGGGTGGGGAAAACAATAGTAATATTTCTCATTATCATTTGGCTTTTCTAGCTACTACGCTCAATAATAGTACTAAGTACAACCTTGGTGCTCTTATTGCTCGTCGCTTATCTGCTAGAGGACCCATCTATGGAGAAATTATTGATGCATGTATTATAGCTGCTTTGGATCTTCCTGTTGATCCAAATGATGTATTGTTGGCACCAAAGAGACTTGATCTTGCTGCTATGAAAGTCCATCAATTTGTTACCGCTAACTCTTGTGAAGGAGGTGTAGTCTATAGAATGTTATTACTGATGGAGATGAAAGGGAAGTTCCCCTGCCATAATCTAGTTTGTTTAGTATTCGCAGGATGTCGTGGTCGCGCTCAAAGGAGGAGTTGGACAAGCAGCTGCGACTGCTTGGGTTCCATGGGCAACACCAGGAGGAGGAGGCGGCCACTGATGACTACGCCGCAGATTACATCGGGGCGTTGATGTCTACACACGCTTCTTTTCCTCTAGACAGTGTTGGGCCTCAAAGAGCAGAGGTTTGTAGAACAGCAGCAAGTTTCCCTTAAGTGAATCACCCAAGGTTTATCGAACTCAGGGAGGTAGAGGTCAAAGATATCCCTCTCAAGCAACCCTGCAATCACGATAAAAGAAGTCTCTTGTGTCCCCAACACACCTAATACACTTGTCAGATGTATATGTGCACTAGTTCGGCGAAGAGATAGTGAAATACAGGTAATATGGATGATTAAAAGTAGTAATTGCAATCTGAAATAAAGATGGCAGCAAGCGAACATGTAGCAGAACTTGTTGGAAACGGTTTTTCAATGCTTAGAAACAAGGCCTAGGGATCATACTTTCACTAGTGAACTACACCCTCCTCATCATGGGAAGCAGCGATGGCGATGAAGATGGCGGTGGTGTCGATGGAGATGCCTTCCGGGGGCAATTCCCCGTCCCGGCAGGGTGCCGGAACAGAGACTTCTGTCCCCCGAATTGGAGTTTCGCGATGGCGGCGGCTCTGGAAGGTTTTCTGGAGTTTCGTCAATCCGTGTCGAAGATTTAGGTCACGAGGAGTCTTATAGGCGAAGAGGCGGAGTCGGAGGGGCCACGGGGGACCCACACACTAGGGGGGCGCCCCCCCTCTGGCCGCGTCGCCACCATGTGTGGAGGCCCTGGGCCTCCCCTCTGGTCCCTCTTCGGTGTTCTGGAAGCTTCGTGGAAATATAAGATCGTGGGCCTTGATTTCGTTCAACTCCGAGAATATTTCCTTACTAGGATTTCTGAAACCAAAAACAGCAGAAAACAGGAACTGGCACTTCGCATCTCGTTATTAGGTTAGTTCCGGAAAATGCATCAAAACGATATAAAGTGTGATCAAAACATGTAGGTATTGTCATAAAAGAAGCATGGAACATAAGAAATTATAGATACGTTGGAGACGTATCAGCATCCCCAAGCTTAGTTCCTACTCGCCCTCGAGTAGGTAAACAATAACAAGAATAATTCCTGAAGTGACATGCTACTTACATAATCTTGATCATACTATTGTAAAGCATATGAGATGAATGCAGCGATTCGAAGCAATGGTAAAGACAACGAGTAAACAACTGAACCATATAGCAAAGACTTTTCATGAATAGTACTTTCAAGACAAGCATCAATAAGTCTTGCATAAGAGTTAACTCATAAAGCAATAAATTCATAGTAAAGGCATTGAAGCAACACAAAGGAAGATTTAAGTTTCAGCAGTTGCTTTCAACTTGTAACATGTATATCTCATGGATAGTTGTCATCATAAAGCAATATAACAAGTGCAATAGGTAAACATGTAAGAATCAATGCACACAGTTGACACAAGTGTTTGCTTCTAAGATAGAAAGAAGTAGGTAAACTGTCTCAACATAAAAGTAAAAGAATGGCCCTTTGAAGAGGGAAGCATGGATTGCTATATTTGTGCTAGAGCTTTTATTTTGAAAACATAGAAACAATTTTGTCAATGGTAGTAATAAAGCATATCTGTTATGTATAAGACATCCTATAAGTTGGAAGCCTCATGCATAGATTACCAATAGTGCCCGCACCTTGTCCTAATTAGCTTGGATTTACATGGATTATCATTGCATAACATATGTTTTAACCAAGTGTCACAAAGGGGTACCTCTATGCCGCCTGTACAAAGGTCTAAGGAGAAAGCTCGCATTGGATTTCTTGCTTTTGATTATTCTCAACTTAGACATCCATACCGGGACAACATAGACAACAGATAATGGACTCCTCTTTAATTCATAAGCATTAAACAACAGATAATATTCTCATAAGAGATTGAGGATTGATGTCCAAACTGAAACTTCCACCATGGATTATGGCTTTAGTTAGCGGCCCAATGTTCCATCTCTAACAATATGCATACTCAAACCATTCAACTCATGATAAATCACCCTTACTTCAGACAAGACGAACATGCATAGCAACTCACATGATATTCAACAAAGTGTAATAGTTGATGACGTCCCCAGGAACATGGTTATCGCTCAACAAGCAACTTATTAAGAAATAAGATACATAAGTACATATTCAATACTACAATAGTTTTAAAGCTATTTTTCCCATGAGCTATATATTGCAAAGACAAAGAATGGAATTTTAAAGATAGCACTCAAGCAATTTACTTTGGAATGGCAGAGAAATACCATGTAGTAGGTAGGTATGGTGGACACAAATGGCATAGTTTTTGGTTCAAGGATTTTGGATGCACGAGAAGTAATCCCTCTCAATACAAGGCTTAGGCTAGCAAGGTTATTTGAAGCAAACACAAGTATGAACCGGTACAGCAAAACTTACATAGGAACATATTGCAAGCATTATAAGACTCTACACTGTCTTCCTTGTTGTTCAAACCCTCACCAGAAAATATCTAGACTTTAGAGAGACCAATCATGCAAACCAAATGTCAACAAGCTCTACAGGTGCAAAGTACATGATGCAAGAGCTTAAACATGATCTATTTGAGCACAACAATTTCCAAGTATCAAATTATTCAAGACATTGTACCAATTACCACATGTAGCATTTTCCGTTTCCAACCAAATAACAATGAACGAAGCAGTTTCAACCTTCGCCATGAACATTAAAAGTAAAGCTAAGAACAACAGTGTTCATATGAAAAAGCGGAGCGTGTCTCCCTCCCACACAAAGAATGCTAGGATCCAATTTTATTCAAACAAAACAAAAACAAGAACATAAATACGCTCCAAGTAAAGCACATAATATGTGACGGAATAAAAATATAGTTTCACTAGAGGTGACCTGATAAGTTGTCGATGAAGAAGGGGATGTCTTGGGCATCCCCAAGCTTAAATGCTTGAGTCTTCTTGAAATATGCAGGGATGAACCACGGGGGCATCCCCAAGCTTAGGGCTCCTTTGATTTAAAGGATAGGAAAAGCATAGGAATAGGAAAGGTATGGGATTGGAATGACATGTCTACTTGAAACCTATAGGAAGATGAAGTTTGTTTGATTGTAGCAAAGGAATTTTTCCATGAGGTATGAGCTAATGCTTTTTTCCTATAGGAATTACACTACAAGATTCCTATAGGAATTTTTCCTATAGGATATGTTCCTATGAATCAAACAACATGTATAGGAATTTTTCCCATAGGAACCAAATCCTACACGATTCCTATGAAAATCCTTTGAATCAAAGGAGCCCTTAGATTTTTCACTCTCCTTGATCATATTGTATCATCCTCCTCTCTTGACCCTTGAAAACTTCCTCCACACCAAACTCAAAACAAACTCATTAGAGGGTTAGTGCATAATCAAAAATTCACATGTTCAGAGGTGACACAATCATTCTTAACACTTCTGGACATTGCACAAAGCTACTGAAAGTTAATGGAACAAAGAAATCCATTCAACATAGCAAAACAGGCAATACGAAATAAAAGGTAGAATCTGTCAAAACAGAACAGTCCGTAAAGACGAATTTTTCTGGGGCACTAAATTTGCTCAGATGAAAATGCTCAAATTGAATGAAAGTTGCGCACATATCTGAGGATCACGCACGTAAATTGGCAGATTTTTCTGAGTTACCTACAGAGAATACTACTCAAATTCGTGACAGCAAGATATCTGATTCTGCGCAGAAATCCAAATCTAGTATCAACCTTACTATCAAAGACTTTACTTGGCACAACAATGCAATAAATACAGTAGTAACAAATTCCAAGACTCAAATATAAAACAAAAATTTCTGTAGTAAAATAAACACATGGGATATCTCTCAAGAAGTGCTTTCTTTATAGCCATTAAGATGGGCTCAGTAATTTTAATGATGCACTCGCAATAAATAAGAGTTGAAGCAAAAGAGAGCATCAAAAAGCAAATTCAAAACAAATTTAAGCCTAACCCACTTCCTATGAAAAGGAATCTTGTAAACAAATAAATTCATGAAGAACAAAGTGACAAGCATAGGAAGATAAAACACGAGTAACTTCAAGATTCTCAACATAAAGAGGGGAAACTTAATATTATTAAGATGCATATAACCATGTTTCCCTCTCTCATAATAACTTTCAGTAGCATCATTGATGAAATCCACAATATACCCATCACTTAAAACATTCTTATCATGGTTCATATGCATAAAAGTATCAATAATTTTGGCATAAGAAGAGTTCTTCTCATTAATAGTAATTGGAGCAAGATTATTATCAAGAATTTGAACATGGTAAACAAATTGCATACTAAGGGAATTGTTTTTGGCAATCCAATCATAACTATGAAAAGTTTCATAAGGATAGTTATAACCTATATCATAGCATTCTTTATAATAATCATCAAAGGTCGGAGGCATAGTGTCATCATAAGAAATAGAATAGTTATCTTTCACAGTATGTTCATCTGTGACCATACCATCATTGTTACTAGAAGGAGATGTATCAAACATATAATGATCAGTAGCAAAAGGATTTTCAAACACCTCATCCCCAAGCTTAGAGCTTTCTATATCATTATGGGAGGAAGCATGGATAGTACTGATACTATGGCAATTATTAACATCATCATTTTCAGAAGTAGTGTGCTCTTTCAAATCATGATCACTAATGTAGGTAAAGGGCATAGGAAGATCATTGTACTCAGATTCATTATCATAATAATCATTAGGAGCAACATACTTACGGTTACCTATCGTTATCTCATACACGCGGGGATATGCCGTTACCTCTTTCTCTTTATTCCCCTTCTTCTTCTTCTTCTTCTTCTTCTTCTTCTTCGTTCCCTTCTTCTTCTTCTTCTTCTTCTTCTTCTTCTCTTCCTTCTCCTTGTTCCCTTCTTTAGGAGGAAGAGGCTTGAAGGGAGGCTTCTCCACATAATGTGCTTTCTTTCCAGAAACAATAGAAGAAACTTGGGAGGATTCCTCCTTTTCATTAATAAGTTCAAAACACACAGCGGTCCTATCATATTTTGGCAAAGTGTCATCTTCTAAAATATTTTGTATGTAAGTATTTGTATGACAATTATCAATGCAATAAGAAAAACACCCATGCAGGACATCATCAATATCAAGATCTCTCATATGTAACAAAGATATTTTTCTTGATAACTCTTCACACCACAAAAATAAAGTAAGTTCATCATGCTGATTAGGAGTAATTTCATCATCACAATACAAATTTGCAGCACTCATGGGGTTCGAATTATCATTGGAGGAGCATTGAAAATTAAAAAGACCCACTCTATGACAAAGTTCACAAATAAAAGGATAGATGGCACAAACTTTTTTACCAAGATCATCTAGAGCCCTAGACCACTTTCTAGTTTTTTCATTCATATGATGGATACAATATTCATCTTCGATTTGATTAATTCCACAGGGTCTATGCATTCCACAAAAATTAACATGCTTATAAAAAATAGCATTTTTAGAAGTTTAGGCATGTTTATTGCAATCATTAACAACAATTCCATTTTCCATGCAAGTGTCTTTAAAAGGTTCATGGTACTTATCAAAATTCGTCCTAGGCAATTCAAAATGAGAGGCAAAAGCTTTATAAAGATTTGCAGCAACTTGAGAGTCAAGACCATAAGTAGCACTCATATTTCGAAATTTACCAGTATCCATAAAAGTTTCAATGCATTCATAATCATAATTTATACCTGACTCTCTACCTTTGTCGTTCTCCCAATCTTCAGTATTCTCCTGAATCCGGTCAAGAGGATCCCATCTAGCTTCAACTTCCTTGCTTGTGAAAGATCCCTCCAAACAGGCATCTAGATAGTCCTTGTGATGTCCTGAAAGCCTTGCATAAAAATTATTAATAACAACATTACGGGGGAGCTCATGAATGGGACATTTGAGCATTAGTGACTTCAATCTCCCCCATGCTTGGGAAATACTCTCTCCATCATGAGGATAAAAGTTATAAATGTAATTCCTATCAGTATGCACTTCGTGAGGAGGATAAAATTTAGAATAAAAGAGAGATACAATTTCCTCCCAACCAAGAGAATGACTATTCTTCAGCAATTTATTCCAATGCGCCGCTTTACCAGACATCGAAATAGAGAATAGTTTCTTGCTCACTTCATCCATACAGATATCTGCACACTTAAATAACCCGCATAATTCATGCAAAAACAGTAAATGATCTCCAGGATGAACAGTTCCATCTCCTTTATAGCGGTTATCCATAACACGTTCAATAATTTTCATGGGTATCTTGAAAGGAATACTTTCAGTAGGTGGATTTAAAATATCACAAGCATCATTAGAGTTATCGCATATTGGAGATAAAGTATTATCAGAGCAAATTTTCTCCCCTAAAGATGGGAAGCTAAAAAGATCATAAAAACTAGCTTCCCCAAGCTTAGACTTCTCCATAGCATTAGCAGTAATTGCGTTCATATTAATAACATTGCTACTAGCATGCAAATAAGGTTCCATAGGTTTTTTAATTTTCACATCAAATAATTCATGTATTAACTCAGGAAAAAGATTAAAAAGCTCACTAATTTTGTTGTTGTTTTCCATTATGCCTAACTAGTGATAAACAAGTAACAAAAAGATGCAATTGCAGGATCTAAAGGAAATAGCTTCGAGCACTCACACACCGGCAACAATGCTAGGAAATAGCTTAGTAGTCGGAGGATGTGAATACCTTTTACCTTACCTCCCCGGCAACGGCGCCAGAAAATAGCTTGATGTCTACGCACGCTTCTTTTGCTGTAGACAGTGTTGGGCCTCCAAGAGCAGAGTGATGTCTACGGGAGCTTCTATTCTTGTAGACAGTGTTGGGCCTCCAAGAGCAGAGGTTTGTAGAACAGCAGCAAATTTCCCTTAAGTGGATCACCCAAGGTTTATCGATCTCAGGGAGGAAGAGGTCAAAGATATCCCTCTCATGCAACCCTGCAACCACAAAGCAAGAAGTCTCTTGTGTCCCCAACACACCTAATAGGTGCACTAGTTCGGCGAAGAGATAGTGAAATACAGGTGGTATGAATAAGTAGTAGCAACGACACCAGAAAAGTGCTTTGCCCAGGACAGTAAACAAGCAGTAGTAACACAGCAGTAGTAACGTTAAAGAAAACAAGATAAACAAGCAGCGATAGCAGTATTTAGGAACAAGGCCTAGGGATTAGACTTTCACTAGTGGACACTCTCAACTTTGATCACATAACAGAATAGATAAATGCATACTCTACACCCTCTTGTTGGATGATGAACACCACTAACTGTGTATCAATGCCGGAGTTAACAAGCTCCACAATATTCGATGTTCATATTTAAATAACCTTAGAGTGCACGACAGATTAACACAACTAAACCAAGTACTAACGTAGCATGCACACTGTCACCTTCACGCTACGAAAGGAGGCATAGATCACATCAACACCATCATAGCAATAGTTAACTTCATAATCTACAAGAGATCACAATCATAGCCTACGCCAAGTACTAACACAGATGCACACATTGTCACCATTACACCGTGCAGGAGGAATAAACTACTTTAATAACATCACTAGAGTAGCGCATAGATAAATTGTGATACAAAACACATTGCAATCATAAAGAGATATAAATAAGCACTTCACTATGCCATTCATAACAGTGAATAAGTATTCTGTGAAATATAGCCTAAGAGACCCACACGGTGCACACACTGTCACCTTTACACACGTGGGACAAGGAGTCTCTGAAGATCACATAAGTAAAACCCACTTGACTAGCATAACGACATCTAGATTACAAGCATCATCATATGAATCTCAATCATGTAAGGCAGCTCATGAGATTATTGTATTGAAGTACATATATAGGAGAGAGATGAACCACATAGCTACCGGTACAGCCCCGAGCCTCGATGGAGAACTACTCCCTCCTCATGGGAGACAGCAGCGTTGATGGAGATGGCGGTGGTGTCGATGGAGGAGCCTTCCGGGGGCACTTCCCCGTCCCGGCGGCGTGCCGGAACAGAGACTCCTGTCCACCAGATCTTGGCTTCGCGATGGCGGCGGCTCTGGATGGTTTCTCGTACTGTGGCTTTTTCGTATCGAAGTTTTAGGTCGAGGGGGCTTAAATAGGCGAAGAGGCGGCGTCAGAAGGTCAACGAGGCGACGACACCATAAGGCGGCGCGGCCAGGGCCTGGGCCGCGCCGGCCTATCATCTGGGGCCCCTGTGGCCCCCCTCTGGCGGCTCTCGGGTGTTCTGGAAGCTCCCGGGGATTCTAAGATGCTGGGCGTTGATTTCGTCCGATTCCGAGAATATTTCCTTACTAGGATTTCTGAAACCAAAAACAGCAGAAAACAGCAACTGGCCCTTCGGCATCTCGTCAATAGGTTATTTCCGGAAAACGCATAAATATGACATAAAGTGTGCATAAAACATGTAGATATCATCAATAATGTGGCATGGAACATAAGAAATTATCGATACGTCAGAGACGTATCAGCATCCCCAAGCTTAGTTTCTGCTCGTCCCGAGCAGGTAAACGATAAACAAAGATAATTTCTGGAGTGACATGCCATCATAACCTTGATCATACTATTGTAAAGCATATGTAGTGAATGCAGCGATCAAAACAATGTATATGACATGAGTAAACAAATGAATCATATAGCAAAGACTTTTCATGAATAGTACTTCAAGTCAAGCATCAATAAGTCTTGCATAAGAGTTAACTCATAAAGCAATAATTCAAAGTAAAGATATTGAAGCAACATAAAGGAAGATGAAGTTTCAGCGGTTGCTTTCAACTTGTAACATGTATATCTCATGGATATTGTCAACATAGAGTAATATAATAAGTGCAATATGCAAGTATGTAGGAATCAATGCACAGTTCACACAAGTGTTTGCTTCTTGAGATGGAGAGAAATAGGTGAACTGACTCAACAATAAAAGTAAAAGAATGGCCCTTTAAAGAGGAAAGCATCGATTGCTATATTTGTGCTAGAGCTTTGATTTTGAAAACAAGAAACAATTTTGTCAACGGTAGTAATAAAGCATATGTGTTATGTAGATTATATCTTACAAGTTGCAAGCCTTATGCATAGTATACTAATAGTGCCCGCACCTTGTCCTAATTAGCTTGGACTAACGGGATCATCGCAATGCACATGTTTTAACCAAGTGTCACAAAGGGGTACCTCTATGCCGCCTGTACAAAGGTCTAAGGAGAAAGCTCGCATCGGATTTCTCGCTATTGATTATTCTCAACTTAGACATCCATACCGGGACAACATAGACAACAGATAATGGACTCCTCTTTTATGCATAAGCATGTAGCAAAAATTAATTTTCTCATATGAGATTGAGGATATATGTCCAAAACTGAAACTTCCACCATGGATCATGGCTTTAGTTAGCGGCCCAATGTTCTTCTCTAACAATATGCATGCTCTAACCATAAGGTGGTAGATCGCCCTTACTTCAGACAAGACGAACATGCATAGCAACTCACATGATATTCAACAAAGAGTAGTTGATGGCGTCCCCAGGAACATGGTTATCGCACAACAAGCAACTCAGTAAGAGATAAAGTGCATAAGTACATATTCAATACCACAATAGTTTTTAGGCTATTTGTCCCATGAGCTATATATTGTAAAGGTAAAGGATAGAAATTTAAAGGTAGCACTCAAGCAATTTACTTTGGAATGGCGGAGAAATACCATGTAGTAGGTAGGTATGGTGGACACAAATGGCATAGTGTTTGGCTCAAGGATTTGGGATGCATGAGAAGTATTCCCTCTCGATACAAGGCTTAGGCTAGCAAGGCTATTTGAAACAAACACAAGGATGAACCGGTGCAGCAAAACTCACATAAAAGACATATTGAAAACATTATAAGACTCTACACCGTCTTCCTTGTTGTTCAAACTCTTACTAGAAATTATCTAGACCTTAGAGAGACCAATTATGCAAACCAAATTTTAGCAAGCTCTATGTATTTCTTCATTAATAGGTGCAAAGTATATGATGCAAGAGCTTAAACATGAGCACAAAAATTTCCAAGTATCAAATTATTCAAGACATCATACCAATTACCACATGTAGCATTTTCTGTTTCCAACCATATAACAATTAACGAAGCAGTTTCAACCTTCGCCATGAAAATTAAAAGCTAAGAACACATGTGTTCATACGAACCAGCGGAGCGTGTCTCTCTCCCACACAAGCATTTATTCAAACAAAAACAAAAACAAAAGCACACAGACGCTCCAAGCAAAGTACATAAGATGTGGCCGAATAAAAATGTAGTTTCAAGAGAAGGAACCTGATAATTTGTCGATGAAGAAGGGGATGCCTTGGGAATCCCCAAGCTTAGATGCTTGAGTCTTCTTGAAATATGCAGGGATGAACCACCGGGGCATCCCCAAGCTTAGAGCTTTCACTCTTCTTGATCATATTGTATCATCCTCCTCTCTTGACCCTTGAAAATTTCCTCCACACCAAACTCGAAACAAACTCATTAGAGGGTTAGTGCATAATCAAAAACTCACATGTTCAGAGGTGACACAATCATTCTTAACACTTCTGGACATTTCTCAAAGCTTCTGAAAGTTAATGGAACAAAGAAATCCACCCAACATAGCAAAAGAGGCAATGCGAAATAAAAGGCAGAATCTGTCAAAACAGAACAGTTCGTAAAGACGAATTTTATTGAGGCACCAGACTTGCTCAAATGAAAATGCTCAAATGGAATGAAAGTTGCGTACATATCTTAGGATCACTCACATAAATTGGCATAATTTTCTGAGTTACCTACAGAGAATTTTGTCCGGATTCATGACAGCAAAGAAATCTGTTTTTGCGCAGTAATCCAAATCTAGTATGAACCTTCTATCAACGACTTTACTTGGCACAACAAAACACAAAACTAAGATAAGGAGAGGTTGCTACAGTAGTAACAACTTCCAAGACTCAAATATAAAACAAAGTTACTGTAGCAAAATAAACACATGGGTTATCTCCCAAGAAGTTCTTTCTTTATAGCCATTAAGTTGGGCTCAGCAGTTTTAATGATCCACTCGCAAGAAATAGTATTTGAAGCAAAAGAGAGCTTCAAGAGGCAAATTCAAAACACATTTAAGTCTAACATGCTTCCTATGAAGAGGAATCTTGTACACAAATGAATTCATGAAGAACAAAGTGACAAGCATAAGAGGACAAAACACGAGTAACTTCAAGATTCTCAACATAAAGAGGGGAAACTTAATATTATTAAGATGCATATAACCATGTTTCCCTCTCTCATAATAACTTTCAGTAGCATCATTGATGAAATCCACAATATACCCATCACTTAAAACATTCTTATCATGGTTCATATGCATAGAAGTATCATTAATTTTGGCATAAGAAGAGTTCTTCTCACTAATAGTAATTGGAGCAAGATTATTATCAAGAATTTGAACATGGTAAACAAGTTGCATATTAAGGGAATTGTTTTTGGTAATCCAATCATGACTATGACAAGTTTCATAAGGATAGTTATAACCTATATCATAGCATTCTTTATAATAATCATCAAAAATCGGAGGCACAGTGTCATCATAAGAAATAGAATAGTTATCTTTCACAGTCGGTTTATCTATGACCATACCATCATTGTTATTAGAAGGAGATGTATCAAACACATAATGATCAGTAGAAAAAGGATTTTCAAACACCTCTTCCCCAAGCTTAGAGCTTTCTATATCATTATGAGAGGAAGCATGGATAGTACTGACACTATGGCAATTATTATCATCATCATTTTCAGAATTAGTTTCCCAGAGATTTGCAATATCAAAAGTAGTGTGCTCATTCAAATCATGATCACTAATGTATGTAGAGAGCATAGGAAGATCATCGTATTCAGATTCATTATCATAATAATCATTAGGAGCAACATACTTACGGTCACCTAGCGTTATCTCATTCACGCGGGGATATGCCGTTACCTCTTTCTTTTTATTCTCCTTCTTCTTCTTCTTCTTCTTCGTTCCCTTCTTCTTCTTGTTCCCTTCTTTAGGAGGAAGAGGCTTGAAGGGTGGCTTGTCCGCATAACCTGATTTACTTTCAGAAACAATAGAAGAAACTTGGGAGGATCCCTCCTTTTCATTAATTAGTCGAAAACACACAGCGGTCCTATCATATTTTGGCAAGGTGTCATCTTCTAAAATATTTTGTATGTAAGTATTTGTATGGCTATTATCAATGCAATAAGAAAAACACCCATGCAGGAAATCATCAATATCAAGATCACTCATATGTAACAAAGAGATTTTTCTCGACAGTTCTTCACACCCCAAAAATAAAGTAAGTTCATCATGCTGATTAGGAGTAATTTCATCATCACAATACAAATTTGCAGCACTCATTGGGTTCAAATTATCATTGGAGGAGCATTGAAAATTAAAATGACCCACTTCATGGCAAACTTCACAAATAAAAGGATAGAGGGCACAAACTTTTTTACCAAGATCATCTAGAGCCCTAAACCACTTTCTAGTTTTTTCATTAGCATGATGGATACAATATTCATCTTTGATTTGATTAATTCCACAAGGTCTATGTATTCCACAAAAATTAACATGCTTATAGGAAATAGCATTCTTAGGAGTTTGAGCATGCTTATTGCAATAATTAACAACAATTTCATTCTTCATGCAAGCCTCTTTAAAAGGTTCATGATACTTATCAAAATTCTTTTTAGGCAGTTCAAAATGAGAAGCAAATGCTTTATAAAGATTTGCAGCAACTTGAGAGTCAAGACCATAAGTAGCACTCATATTTCGAAATTTATCGGTATCCATAAAAGCTTCAATGCATTCATAATCATAATTTATACCTGACTCTTTACCTTCATTGTTCTCCCATCCTTCAGCGTTCTCCTCAATCCGATCAAGAAGATCCCACCTAGCTTCAACCTCCTTGCTTGTGAAAGATCCCTCCGAACAGGCATCCAGATAGTCCTTGTGTTGTCCTGAAAGCCTCGCATAAAAATTGTTAACAATAACATTACGGGGGAGCTCATGAATGGGACATTTGAGCATTAGTGATTTCAATCTCCCCCACGCTTGAGAAATACTCTCTCCATCACGAGGATAAAAGTTATAAATATAATTCCTATCAATATGCACTTCATGAGGAGGATAAAATTTAGAATAAAAGAGAGAAGCAATTTCCTCCCAACCAAGAGAATGACTATTCTCCAACAATTTATACCAATGCGCCGCTTTACCAAACAGCGAAACAGAGAATAGCTTCTTCCTCACTTCATCCATAGAGATACCTGCACACTTGAATAACCCGCATAATTCATGGAAAAACAGTAAATGATCCTTAGGATGGACAGTTCCATCCCCTTCATAGCGGTTATCCATAACACGTTCAATAATTTTCATGGGTATCTTGAAATAAGTACTTGCAGTAGGTGGATTTAAAATATCAGAAGCATCATTAGAGTTATAGCATATGGGAGATAAAGCATTATCAGAGCAAAATATTTCTTCAAAAGCTGAAGAGCACAAAAGATTATTTTTATATAAACTAGCTTCCCCAAGCTTAGAATTTTCCATAGCATTAGCAACAATAGTGTTCAAAGCATTCATATTAATAACATTCCCATTAGCATGCATATAAAGTTCCATGGGTTTTTTAATTCTCTCTTCAAACACATCATGTCCTAATTCAAGATAAAGTTCATAAAGATCTCTCATATTTTTGTTGTTTTCCATTATGCCTAACTAGTGTAAACAAGAAACAAAAAGTTGCAATTGCAGGATCTAAAGGAAATAGCTTCGAGCACAAACACAATGGCGTTAAAAGTAATGCGTTACACAGGAACCGGAGTATGAGTGCCTTTTACCTTTCCTCCCCGGCAACGGCGCCAGAAAATAGCTTGATGTCTACGGGAGCTTCTATTCTTGTAGACAGTGTTGGGCCTCCAAGAGCAGAGGTTTGTAGAACAGCAGCAAATTTCCCTTAAGTGGATCACCCAAGGTTTATCGATCTCAGGAGGAAGAGGTCAAAGATATCCCTCTCATGCAACCCTGCAACCACAAAGCAAGAAGTCTCTTGTGTCCCCAACACACCTAATAGGTGCACTAGTTCGGCGAAGAGATAGTGAAATACAGGTGGTATGAATAAGTAGTAGCAACGGCACCAGAAAAGTGCTTTGCCCAGGACAGTAAACAAGCAGTAGTAACGCAGCAGTAGTAACGCAGTAAAACAGTAAACAAGCAGCGATAGCAGTATTTAGGAACAAGGCCTAGGGATTAGGCTTTCACTAGTGGACACTCTCAACTTTGATCACATAACAGAATAGAAAATGCATACTCTACACCCTCTTGTTGGATGATGAACACCACTAACTGTGTAGGATTACACGAACCCTCAATGCCGGAGTTAACAAGCTCCATTTGATGTTCATATTTAAATAACCTTAGAGTGCACGACAGATCAACACAACTAAACCAAGTACTAACGTAGCATGCACACTGTCACCTTCACGCTACGAAAGGAGGCATAGATCACATCAATACCATCATAGCAATAGTTAACTTCATAATCTACAAGAGATCACAATCATAGCCTACGCCAAGTACTAACACGGATGCACACACTGTCACCATTACACCGTGCAGGAGGAATAAACTACTTTAATAACATCACTAGAGTAGCACATAGATAAATTGTGATACAAAACACATTGCAATCATAAAGAGATATAAATAAGCACTTCACTATGCCATTCATAACAGTGAATAAGTATTCTGTGAAATATAGCCTAAGAGACCCACACGGTGCACACAATGTCACCTTTACACACGTGGGACAAGGAGTCTCCGGAGATCACATAAGTAAAACCCACTTGACTAGCATAACGACATCTAGATTACAAGCATCATCATATGAATCTCAATCATGTAAGGCAGCTCATGAGATTATTGTATTGAAGTACATAGGAGAGAGATGAACCACATAGCTACCGGTACAGCCCCGAGCCTCGATGGAGAACTACTCCCTCCTCATGGGAGACAGCAGCGTTGATGGAGATGGCGGTGGTATCGATGGAGGAGCCTTCCGGGGGCACTTCCCCGTCCCGGCGGCGTGCCGGAACAGAGACTCCTGTCCCCCAGATCATGGCTTCGCGATGGCGGTGGCTCTGGATGGTTTCTCGTACCGTGGCTTTTTCGTATCGAAGTTTTAGGTCGAGGGGGCTTAAATAGGTGAAGAGGCGGCGTCAGAAGGTCAACGAGGCGACGACACCATAAGGCGGCGTGGCCAGGGCCTGGGCCGCGCCGGCCTATCATCTGGGGCCCCTGTGGCCCCCCTCTGGCGGCTCTCGGGTGTTCTGGAAGCTCCCGGGGATTCTAAGATGCTGGGCGTTGATTTCGTCCGATTCCGAGAATATTTCCTTATAGGATTTCTGAAACCAAAAACAGCAGAAAACAGCAACTGGCCCTTCGGCATCTCGTCAATAGGTTAGTTCCGGAAAACGCATAAATATGACATAAAGTGTGCATAAAACATGTAGATATCATCAATAATGTGGCATGGAACATAAGAAATTATCGATACGTCAGAGACGTATCACAGAGGTTTGTAGAACAGCAGCAAGTTTCCCTTAAGTGAATCACCCAAGGTTTATCGAACTCAAGGAGGTAGAGGTCAAAGATATCCCTCTCAAGCAACCCTGCAATCACGATACAAGAAGTCTCTTGTGTCCCCAACACACCTAATACACTTGTTAGATGTATAGGTGCACTAGTTCGGCGAAGAGATAGTGAAATACAAGTGATATGGATGGATATGAGTAGTAATAGCAATCTGAAATAAATATGGCAGCGAGTAAACATGCAGTAGAACAGTAAATAAACGGAGATTCGATGTTCGGAAATAAGGCCTAGGGATCCTACTTTCACTAGTGGACACTCTCAACATTGATCACAAAACTGAAACTACTCTACACTCTCTTGTTGGATGACAAACACCATTCATTGTGTAGGGCTACAAGAGCACCTCAATGCCGGAGTTAACAAGCTCCACAACATTCGGAGTTCATATTTAAGTAACCTTAGAGTGCATGATAGACCATTGCAATTATACCGAGTACTAACATAGCATGCACACCGTCACCGTCAGGCTATGAAAGGGGGAATAGATCACATCAATACTATCATAATAATAGTTAACTTCATAATCTACAAGAGATCACAATCATAGCTTATACCAAGTACTACATGATGCACACACTGTCAACATTACATCATGGAGGAGGAATAGACTACTTTAATAACATCACTAAAGTAGCACATAGATGATATTCAACTAGATCACAAAGAGAGAGAGATGAAGCACATAGCTACGGTAGAGCCCTCAGCCTCGGGGGAGAACTACTCCCTCCTCATCATGGAAAGCAGCGATGGCGATGAAGATGGCGGTGGTGTCGATGGAGATGCCTTCCGAGGGCAATTCCCCGTCCCGGCAGGGTGCCGGAACAGAGACTTCTGTCCCCCAAATTGGAGTTTCGCGATGGCGGCGGCTCTGGAAGGTTTTCTGGAGTTTCGTCAATCCGTGTCGAAGATTTAGGTCACGAGGAGTCTTATAGGCGAAGAGGCAGAGTTGGAGGGGCCACGGGGTACCCACACACTAGGGGGCCGCGCCCCCCACTCTGGCCGCGCTGCCACCATGTGTACAGCCCCGAGCCTCGATGGAGAACTACTCCCTCCTCATGGGAGACAACAGCGTTGATGAAGATGGCGGTGGAGATGGCAGCGGTGTCGATGGAGAAGCCTTCCGGGGGCACTTCCCCGTCCCGGCGGCGTGCCGGAACAGAGACTCCTGTCCCCCAGATCTTGGCTTCGCGATGGCGGCGGCTCTGGAAGGTTTCTCGTACCGTGGCTTTTTCGTCTCGATGTTTTAGGTCAGGGACATTTTTATAGGCGAAGAGGCGGCGTCAGAAGGTCAACGAGGCGACGACACACTAGGGGGGCGCGGGCCCCCCCTTGGCCGCGCCAGGGTCATGTGTGTTGGCCCTGTGGCCCCCCTCTGGCCTCTCTCGGGTGTTCTGGATGCTTCCGGGGATTCTAAGATGCTGGGCGTTGATTTCGTCCGATTCCGAGAATATTTCCTTACTAGGATTTCTGAAACCAAAAACAGCAGAAAACAGCAACTGGCCCTTCGGCATCTCGTCAATAGGTTAGTTCCGGAAAACACATAAATATGACATAAAGTATGCATAAAACATGTAGATATCATCAATAATGTGGCATGGAACATAAGAAATTATCGATACGTCGGAGACGTATCAGCATCCCCAAGCTTAGTTTCTGCTCGTCCCGAGCAGGTAAACGATAACAAAGATAATTTCTGGAGTGACATGCCATCATAACCTTGATCATACTATTGTAAGCATATGTAATGAATGCAGCGATAAAAACAATGGTAAATGACATGAGTAAACAAATGAATCATATAGCAAAGACTTTTCATGAATAGTACTTTCAAGACAAGCATCAATAAGTCTTGCATAAGAGTTAACTCATAAAGCAATAATTTGAAAGTAAATGTATTGAAGCAACACAAAGGAAGATTAAGTTTCAGTGGTTGCTTCCAACTTGTAACATGTATATCTCATGGATAGTTGTCAATGCAAAGCAATATAACAAGTGCAATAAGCAAGCATGTAAGAATCAATGCACAGTTCACACAAGTGTTTGCTTCTTGAGATGGAGAGAAATAGGTGAACTGACTCAACATAAAAGTAAAAGAAAGGGCCCTTCGCAGAGGGAAGCATCGATTTCTATATTTGTGCTAGAGCTTTGGTTTTGAAAACAAGAAACAATTTTGTCAACGGTAGTAATAAAGCATATGTGTTATGTAAATTATATCCTACAAGTTGCAAGCCTCATGCATAGTATACTAATAGTGCCCGCACCTTGTCCTAATTAGCTCGGATTACCTGGATTATCATTGCAATGCACATGTTTTAACCAAGTGTCACAAAGGGGTACCTCTATGCCGCCTGTACAAAGGTTTAAGGAGAAAGCTCACATCGGATTTCTCGCTATTGATTATTCTCAACTTAGACATCCATACCGGGACAACATAGACAACAGATAATGGACTCCTCTTTTATGCATAAGCATGTAACAAAAATTAATTTACTCATATGAGATTGAGGATATTTGTCCAAAACTGAAACTTCCACCATGGATCATGGCTTTAGTTAGCGGCCCAATGTTCTTCTCTAACATTATGCATGCTCTAACCATTCTAGCGGTAAGTCTCCCTTACTTCAGACAAGACGAACATGCATAGCAACTCACATGATATTCAACAAAGAGTAGTTGATGGCGTCCCCAGGAACATGGTTATCGCACAACAAGCAACTTAATAAGAGATAAAGTGCATAAGTACATATTCAATACCACAATAGTTTTTAGGCTATTTGTCCCATGAGCTATATATTGCAAAGGTAGAGGATAGAAATTTAAAGGTAGCACTCAAGCAATTTACTTTGGAATGGCGGAGAAATACCATGTAGTAGGTAGGTATGGTGGACACAAATGACATAGTGGTTGGCTCAAGGATTTTGGATGCATGAGAAGTATTCCCTCTCGATAGAAGGTTTAGGCTAGCAAGGCTATTTGAAACAAACACAAGGATGAAGCGGTGCAGCAAAACTCACATAAAAGACATATTGTAAACATTATAAGACTCTACACCGTCTTCCTTGTTGTTCAAACTCAATAATAGAAATTATCTAGACCTTAGAGAGACCAATTATGCAAACCAAATTTTAGCAAGCTCTATGTATTTCTTCATTAATAGGTGCATAGTATATGATGCAAGAGCTTAAACATGAGCACAACAATTGCCAAGTATCACATTATCCAAGACATTTTACCAATTACTACATGTAGCATTTTCCGTTTCCAACCATATAACAATTAACGAAGCAGTTTCAACCTTCGCCATGAAAATTAAAAGCTAAGAACACATGTGTTCATATGAACCAGCGGAGCGTGTCTCTTTCCCAAGCAATCATTTATTCAAACAAAAACAAAAACAAAAACATACAGACGCTCCAAGTAAAGTACATAAGATGTGACCGAATAAAAATATAGTTTCAAGAGAAGGAACCTGATAATTTTGTCGATGAAGACGGGGATGCCTTGGGCATCCCCAAGCTTAGATGCTTGAGTCTTCTTGAAATATGCAGGGATGAACCACCGGGGCATCCCCAAGCTTAGAGCTTTCACTCTTCTTGATCATATTGTATCATCCTCCTCTCTTGACCCTTGAAAACTTCCTCCACACCAAACTCGAAACAAACTCATTAGAGGGTTAGTGCATAATCAAAAATTCACATGTTCAGAGGTGACACAATCATTCTTAACACTTCTGGACATTGCTCAAAGCTACTGGAAGTCAATGGAACAAACAAATCCATCCAACATAGCAAAAGAAGCAATGCGAAATAAAAGGCAGAATCTGTCAAAACAGAACAGTCCGTAAAGACGAATTTTACTGAGGCACCAGACTTGCTCAAATGAAAATGCTCAAATTGAATGAAAGTTGCGTACATATCTGAGGATCACTCACGTAAATTGGCATAATTTTCTGAGTTACCTACAGAGAATTAGGCCCAGATTCGTGACAGCAAGAAATCTGTTTCTGCGCAGTAATCCAAATCTAGTATGAACCTTACTATCAAAGACTTTACTTGGCACAACAATGCAACAAAATTAAGATAAGGAGAGGTTGCTACAGTAGTAACAACTTCCAAGATACAAATATAAAACAAAAGTACTGTAGCAAAATAAACACATGGGTTATCTCCCAAGAAGTTCTTTCTTTATAGCCATTAAGATGGGCTCAGCAGGTTTAATGATGCACTCACAAAAATAGTATTTGAAGCAAAAGAGAGCATCAAGAAGCAAATTCAAAACACATTTAAGTCTAACATGCTTCCTATGAAAAGGGATCTTGTAAATAAACAAGTTCATGAAGAGCAAAGTAACAAGCATAGGAAGATAGAACAAGTGTAGCTTCAAAAATTTCAGCACATAGAGAGGTGTTTTAGTAACATGAAAATTTCTACAACCATATTTTCCTCTCTCATAATAACTTTCAGTAGCATCATGAGCAAACTCAACAATATAACTATCACATAAAGCATTCTTATCATGAGTCTCATGCATAAAATTATTACTCTCCACATAAGCATAATCAATTTTATTAGTAATAGTGGGAGCAAATTCAACAAAGTAGCTATCATTATTTTTCTCATCATCAAATATAGGAGGCATATTGTAATCATAATAAAATTTATCCTTCATAACAGGCGGTACTAAAAGATTATTATCATTATAATCATCATAAATAGGAGGCAAAGTATCATCAAAGAAAATTTCCTCCTCAATGCTTGGGGGACTAAAAAGATCATGCTCATCAAAACCAGCTTCCCCAAGCTTAGAATTTTTCATAGCATTAGCAACAATAGTGTTCAAAGCGTTCATACTAATATGTTCCATGGGTTTTTTAATTTTCGGATCAAACCATCCATGTCTTAAATCAGGAAATAGAATAAGAAGCTCATTGTTGTCCATTATGCCTTACTAGTGTAAACAAGAAACAAAAAGATGCAATTGCAGGATCTAAAGGAAATAGCTTCGAGCACACATACAATGGCGCCAGAAAAGTACTGTTACCTGGAACCGGAGTATGAGTGCCTTTTACCTTTCCTCCCCGGCAACGGCGCCAGAAAAGTACTTGATCTCTACGGGAGCTTCTATTCTTGTAGACAGTGTTGGGCCTCCAAGAGCAGAGGTTTGTAGAACAGCAGCAAGTTTCCCTTAAGTGGATCACCCAAGGTTTATCGATCTGAGGGAGGAAGAGGTCAAATATATCCCTCTCATGCAACCCTGCAACCACAAAGCAAGAAGTCTCTTGTGTCCCCAACACACCTAATAGGTGCACTAGTTTGGCGAAGAGATAGTGAAATACACTACAAGAAAAGTTGCCATGGCCGACAAAGTTGAAGTCGCGCCGTGGTTGCTGGTGTACCATGGCCGACGATTTTGGGTCCCTCCGTGGTGCATGTCAAAACTTTTTTTTTCTCGTTTTTGAGGCCACCTAGCCCGATGAAAGCGGCCAAAACGTCGCGTATGGTGGCCCGGGACGTGGTGCATCTCGAAATCTCGGGTTCGCCGGCCGAGTCAACGCAAATCCGCACCGCCGAGGGATGTAGGGCCCAGATGGCAGCCTCTCTGGCATTGTTTTTTTTTCTAGATCGCGCCATCTCGTTCAACGTTCTCCGATCGAGCCGTTTACGATGCAGGATCATGGGTCCCGCATGTCATCCTCTATGAACCAAAATTCTTTCTATTCTTGGATTTTTTGACCCGATTTACGGCTACTTCCTTTTTCTTTTGATCCCTTGCCGCCTTGGAAACGTTGAGACCGCTGCTGCTAAATGGGACCCGCATGTCATCCTCTATGTGCAATCAACTTTCTTTTCTTGGAGTTTTTTTTGGCACCTCATATTTGGTCACTTGCCTTTTTTTTCGAGGCGCTTGCGCCTCTCAAACGGTGATTCCGCTGCTGCTAAATGGGACCCGCATGTCATCCTCTATGTACTATAAAACTTTCTTTTCTTGGATTTTTTTTGGCACCTCATATTTGGTCACTTGCCTTTTTCTTTCGATCCCCTGCCGCTTCTCAAACGGTGATACCGCTGCTGCTAAATGGGACCCGCATGTCATCCTCTATGTACTATAAAACTTTCTTTTCTTAGATTTTTTTTGGCACCTCATATTTGGTCACTTGCCTTTTTCTTTCGATCCCCTGCCACCTCTCAAACGGTGATACCGCTGCTGCTAAATGGGACCCGCATGTCATCCTCTATGGACTATAAAACTTTCTTTTCTTGAATTATTTTTGGCTCCTGATATTTGGTCACTTGCCTTTTTCTTTCGATCAACTGACGACTCTCATACAGTGAGACAGATTAACAAAATGGGACCCGCATGTCATCCTCTATGAGCAATCAACTTTCTTTTCTTGGAGTTTTTTTTTGGCACCTCATATTTGGTCACTTGCCTTTTTCTTTCGATCTCATGCCACGTTTGAAACGTTGAGGAACCTGCTGGCTCATGGGACCCGCATGTCATCCTCTATGTGCTATAAAAGTTTCCTTTGTTGGATTTTTTTCACCCTCTGATTTTTGGCTTGCCTTTTTCTTTTGATCCCCTGCCCCCTTTGAAACGTTGAGTAAGCTGTTGGCTCAAGGGACCCGCATGTCATCCTCTATGTCCATCAACTTTCTTTTCTTGGATTTTTTCACCCCTAATTACTAGCTACTTTCTTTTTCTTTTGATCTCAAGCCGCATTACAAACATTGAGACCGCTGCTGCAAAATGGGACCCACATGTCATCCTCTATGTACAATAAATCTTGGATTATTTTTGGCTCCTGATATTTGGTCACTTGCCTTTTTCTTTCGATCTCATGCCACCTTTGAAACGTTGAGTAAGCTGCTGGCTCATGGGTCCCGCATGTCATCCTCTACGAACAATAAAAGTTTCCTTTCTTGGAGTTATTTTTGACCCCTAATTTCTGGCTATTTGCCTTTTTCTTTTGATCCTGCCCCCTTTGAAACGATGAGGACGCTTGTTGGCAGGTCGGTCCCACATGTCATCCTCAATGAACAATAAAAGTTTCCTTTGGTGGATTTATTTTTGACCCCTAATTAATTTACGGCTATTTCCTTTTTTTCTTTTGATCCCCTGCTGCCTTGGAATTGTTGAGAATCTGCTTCCTCATTTTTCTTTTGGTCCTGTGCCGCCTTGGAAACGTTGAGACCGCTGCTACAAAATGGGACCCGCATGTCATCCTCTATGTACAATAAAGTTTCTTTTCTTGGATTATTTTTGGCTCCTGATATTATGTCACTTGGCTTTTTCTTTCGATCTCATGCCGACTTTGAAACGTTGAGGATGCTGCTGCCTCATGGGTCCCGCATGTCATCCTCTCAGAACGATAAATGTTTTCTTTTCTTGTATTTTTTTACCAACTGATTTTTGGCTTTTTTTATTTTCGATCCCCTGCCGCCTTTCAAACGTTGACGACGCTTTGGCTCATGGGTCCCGATGTCGACCTCCCGTACAAGAAACATGTGATATTTTATTTTGCAGACAATAAACGTTGTATTTCGCTCTGAGCTATTGCAAACGGATAAATTAAATCTTTATATCTACATAAACAAACTTATATGTTGAATCTCCTTGTTTTTTGTTTTTGCGAAGCATAGGACTTTCCTGTTTTTTTTTGAGAAAAATCCGACCTTTCCTGTTTTGGAGTGGGCTGAAATTGTACGAGTCAAAAGGCCCAGCAGGATAGTTCGAAGGCCCAGATGTCCAGATACAGCCCAATTGAAATCTTTCTTTTCTTGGATTTTTTTTCACTCCATGATTTATGTCTACTTCATTTTTCTTTCGTTCCTGTGCCGCCTTGGAAGCGTTGAGACCGCTGCTACAAAATGGGACCCGCATGTCATCCTCTATGTACAATAAAGTTTCTTTTCTTGGATTATTTTTGGCTCCTGATATTATGTCACTTGCCTTTTTCTTTCAATCTCATGCCGACTTTGAAACGTTGAGGAAGCTGCTGGCTCATGGGTCCCGCATGTCATCCTCTATGAATAATAAATGTTTCCTTTGTTGGATTTATTTTTTCCCCTAATTTCTGGCTATTTGCCTTTTTCTTTTGATCCCCTGCCCCCTTTGAAACGATGACGACGCAGTGGCAAGTCGGTCCCACATGTCATCCTCTATGAACAATAAAAGTTTCCTTTGATGGATTTATTTTTGACCCTAATTAATTTCTGGCTATTTCCTTTTTTCTTTTGATCCCCTGCCGCCTTGAAATAGTTGAGGATGCTGCTGCCTCATGGGTCCCGCATGTCATCCTCTCAGAAAGGTAAATGTTTCTTTTCTTGAATTTGTTTACCAACTGATTTTTGGCTTATTTTTTCTTTCAATCTCCTGCCACCTTTAAAACGTTGACGACGCTGCTGGCTCATGGGTCCCCAATGTCAGCCTCCCCATACTGCAAATCCTCTTTCTGCAAAGGTTGTATTTCTAGATAGATAAGGTGGATTCGAATCTGCCATGGTTCAGGCAGCTCGGGTAAGCCTTCTTGCCTTGATTAATGGAAGTAGTGTATAGCAAGGTCAAGACATGTGGCTCGGTGTAATGAATCTATATGAATCATGTTGTGGGTTCAATCTGATAGTTCTCTAACAGGTCAGCCAAAATAGAAATTAAGTTTTTTCTAAAACAGAAATGCAAATTAAGATGAACACAAACATTAGTTATCATAATAGCTGATCATACATACATACTTGCTAAGAGCAAAAGCTTGCAGAGTTTTACCACCCATACAATTAATTAACGATTCGAGATAAGATAACCTTATATAAGTATAACTACAAATGCATTTGCTAAGGGCTCATGGGGCAACAGAACTAGACAACCGCGAACTTTATGACCAGCATGTCACGGCGGCATCGAAAGATCTTGACCTTCAACTTTGATCCAATGCGAAGTTTGGCACCGTCAATGAACTTTTTCCACCTGGAAGTAACAGCCAAGCGGCCATACGTGGGGTGACGGAGTACCGTCCCTCCACGGTGAGACCTTCACTCTCCATGACGAGGGATATCTTGCCCCTTCGGCCAGCATTGAGATCCTTGGAGATACTTTTAGGCAATTTCTGATTCAAAGCAAGAGATACCACCAAAAAATAGTCAATGGCACCAATGCACTGAACCATGTGAGACTTTGAGCAGAGAAGACATCAAGATAAGAGCAGTTATGCTGTCATATACTCACGAACATAGCCTTCAGATGCGTCCTGGTCACCACACGGGTGGCCACGGCAATGAGCTGAGACCTCGGTGATCCGGTGGGGCAGGTGCGGGAGCTGAGGCTGGTACACGAGCTGGTGCTGATGCAGGGAGACTGCTGGGCAGGTGCGATAAACGGTGCCTCTAGAGGAACCGGTGCTGATGCAGAGACTGTTGGGCAGGTGCGATAAACGGTGCAGCTAGAGGAACCAGTGCTGATGCGGGAACTGCTGGGCAGGTGTAGTATATTTGGCCTCTACGAGGAACCAATGCTGATGTAGGGGACTGCTTTGGGTAGATGCGATCGGAGCTGGTACAGAACCGGTGCGATGCGGGAGAGTGGGAAGCGGTGCCGGTCCGGTGTGGTTGCCCTTTGTGACATCCGCTCATGTTCCATCGGGGGATCTGCAGCTTTGATCATGTTAAACCCAGCAAGCTAGAACAGAGGGAATGGTTTAGAACAAGCTGCTCGAACAGTTATCAAAAGATATGAGTAGAAAAAAGTTACATATTATATATTTGGAAGTGTCTCCAACTACGTAGCGATTACGTATATCTGCCCGTTTGAGTTTCGATCCTCGGCTCGTCGCCCTTCTTGAGACCGTAGTCAAAAGCAAACTTTCTCCAATCATGTCCATACAAATATGTGATGGCCTGCGTCTTGTAGACATACACCTCATAGACCGTGTAGGTGTTCATCAATTTGCCATTGCCATGCATAGTGAAAGACCCTTCATGCGGACACATCTGGTTAATCATTGGACGAAGTTCACAAGGTACGATCTGCATGTGAAAATTGATACAAATGTAAGAAGCGGGAAGACTAAAAACAAGACTTTACTATATGCCAATTCATGCTAAACCACTGAGAATACATACACTGTAACTCTGTGAAGGAGCTACTAGAAAGGTAGATAGAGCCATAGGAGGTGTTGTATGCGGGGTATGTACATGGGCCCGCCATATTCCGCATAAGCTCGGCATCGGGATGGTGAAGGAAACATGGGAGGTACTACTGGTGCGTAGCGCTGAATGTAAGTGGAAGAATTAGGTTGTGTAAAGTGCATAGTTCAGAGCAATGCAAATGTTGACAAGCGAGTGCATAACACTATGTTACAAACTGAGCAGTGAAAAATTGGTGTATGATGAATATAAGCATGCTAATTTGGTGTTTCAATTCCAAAAAGCATTAGAACGAGCCGGTGATAATATCGGACATAAATCATGGCATGTATATGTGGCTTAAGAAAATATACCCGAACCCTTGGATGGTTACGGCCCGGCTGGTCCTTGGACTTGAGCTTATATAAGCATCCGAAGGTGGGGCTGACGATAACTTGGTGGCAGCCTCTGCAGATGCCTCATCGGCAGTTGCAATCCTTTTGACCAATGAAGGGTTAGCGGTTTGATCTGCATATGAAAATTGAAGAGCAACGAGACATCAAGTGATATATAAAATGAATCTATGAGACAACGATGCATATAGTGCCGGATGTAAGTGTAAGAATAGGTGTGTGTGTTTCTGAACTATTGGTAAGCATTAGACAAAGCCGGCAATAAACAGATAAAAATCAAATCATGTATGAGGATTAAGAAAATATACCTGCTTACTAAAAAGGGTACCACCCAGCTGGCCCGTGGCCTTGTGCTTGAGGAGGTTTTCGAAGATGGTGGCGGCACCATCGTCTTCACGAAGCCTCATCGGGATCATTTTTTATCCATTTGAGTAGAGGCACGAAGTTTCATCCTGCATATGAATAGCATGAGAACTCATCATTGATATTTAATAAATCTATGAGATAGACTGATGCAAATAGTGCGGGTGTAAGTGGAAGAATAGGGTTGTGCATAGAGAACGATTGACAACAATGCAAATGATTACAAAAGAAGCCAATGGAAATCAACAATTTATATCTTTGGATGAGACAGATGAAAAGTGAAAAATTAGTGTATGATGATTGTAAGCAAACGCAGTGTTCTGAACTTTTGGTAAGCATTAGACAAAGCCAACGATAATTAAACAGATAATAATGAAATCATGTATGTGGATTAAGAAAATATACCAGATTCATTAAAAGGTCACCACCAGTGGCCCATGGCCTCGTGCTTGTAGAGGTTTTCGGAAGATGGTGCCGGCACCATCGTCCTCACAGCAGCCTCATTAGCCTCATTTTGCATCCACTTGAGTAAAGGCGCAGCGACTTCAGCCTGCATAAGAATGGGAACAGATCTCAGCGGTGATATTGAATGACTACGAGACAGATGATGCATATAGTGCTGGATGTAAGTGGAAGGGTATGGCCGTGTATGGACAACGATTCACAACAATGCAAGGGTGTGTTCGGTTACGAAACAGCGTGGAATGGAATGGAATGGTTCCATTTCATAGGAATGGAATGGTTAAATTTTTGTTCGGTTGGGATAAATGGAGAGCGAAGAGATCGAGGTTAAACTAACCATTTGTCTCAAAATTGTAATTAACAATTGCAAATGACATTTTAATCTCAAAGTCGTAATTAACAGCGCCTAATGGTGCTCTTTTAATCTAAAAATCGTAATTAACATCATTTTTTGTTGGGTTAGGGGAACTGGAGTAGATGAACATTACTTTGTATGATGATTGTAAGCAAACGAATTTGGTGTTTCTAAACTTTTGGCTTCGAGATCTTATGGGTTTCAACTCTAGCCTACCCCAACTTGTTTGGGACTGAAAGGCTTGGTTGTTGTTGTTGTTGTTGTAAACTTTTGGCAAGCATAGAAAAAAGCAGGACAATAAACAGAGAAAAATCAAGGCATGTTTTGTGGATTAAGAAAATATACCATATTCATTAAAAGATCACCACCCGGTGGCGCGTGGCCTTGTGCTTGTAGAGGCATTTAGAAGATGGGGGCGGCATCAACATACTTGGCAGCTTTGATCAGCCGCAGTTTTGATCTTCCTTTTGAGTAAAGGCCCTAAAGTTTCGATCTGCATATGAATAGCAAAACAAAAGGCAGACCTCGGCGGTGATATTGAATTACTGTATGAGATAGACTAATGCATATAGTGGATGCTCTTAGCCTTTTGCAGCGTGAACACTAGCTATGGACAGACAAAAACTAGTTAACTCAGCTTTGTCTAGATATGAATGTACTACCACCATCCAAAAGCTTAAGCCTTATTTATTTTTGAAAAATCAAAACAAGCAAAGTTTGACCAAAATTTTAGAACATTCTATCAACAAATATAATACATGTAGATACCGTAGGAAAATATATTTTATTATCTATTTAATGATATTAATTTTGTATTTTGCATGTTACTGATTTTTGGTAAAAGCTTAGTCAAACATGGTATAGTTTGACTTTCTAAAAATAATATAAGCCCAAAGCTTTGGGATGGAGGCGATAGTATCTAGAGCTAAAACACATCTAGATACATCCGTATCTCTGAGATAGTTGAGTCAATTAATTTGGATCCGAGGGAGTATCGATTCAGACTACATCATGGTAAGTTGGTTAAAAAATTACCCACAGGCGGTCCACTGCCCAGCTCGGCGATGGCATTTCGCTTCTTGTGCTTTGCGAGATCGGGCCATGCTCTGCAGCGGGTGGGGCGCTATTCTCGTTCCCCATAGCCTCGGCACGGAACCCGGAGGTACCAACCTGATACGGAGAATATAGAGCATGGTGTCACGGAGGCTTTACGCACAAACACTGAAGACATGTGCTACTTTAAGCATATTCCGAACGAGGGGACAGATTGAGGATGCAGAGAGACACTTAAAAGGTAAAGAGTGGATAAGCAAACGGAGTACCTGCTTCGCGGGGCTGGGGACGCAGCTCAGGCTCAGCCAACTGCCCACATGCGTGGTGGCCTTACGCTCCATTGCCCCCACCGCCGAGGTCTTACCTTTCTGTACAAGGCGACAAAAGATACGGTGAGGATCAGCAGAAACTACAAAGGTTGCAAATGTCGACAAATAAAGGAAGAACACCCCAATCCAAGCAAAGGTCGCCCCCGCCCCACCCCCATCAATCACTCCCAGCTCGAGGGTGACCCGAGAAAGACACCCCTTCGCGAGAATAGGAAAGAGATGTGCAAGATATCGAGGAGAGGAAAAAAGAACCGATCTCGAGAAAGGAAAGAACATTACTAGTCCTACCTAATCCGCTTGGTCTAGATGCAGCTTGCCCCTCCAAGCTGGATGCCTGGACGGTGGAGGCGAAAGGAGGGGATCGAGCTAGCGGCTTGCATCCGTCGGCAATCGGCACTCGATCGGGAGAGAAGGGGTGCTACATAAAGGGGAGGGGTAACATATTTTATTACACGGTGAACTTGCGATGTGACTAGTCATTACATGTCTCACTGAAACTAGGGCCCATAGCGTGGCACCCCAAATTCACTTGAAGCTGCCCGGCGGGACGCATTGGCGCGTCAAGAAACCCCCGAATTGTAGCGGGGAAATGAAACATTTCACAAAAATTCGAAATTCAAGCACACCGCCACGCGCCAAGCACGCGGCTGTTCCTTCCTCTTCCTCGGTTCCTCCTCCCCTATCCGAAAAAACCCCAAATCCCAAGCTCAAACCAAAAAAAAAAAAGCCCAGGGCCGCCATCCATGTCCTCGTTAACCCGGCGGAGATCGTTCCGGACGATGCGGACCCCCCGCCCTGAGATCCAGAATTCCGTCCACCTCGAGGCACTGCGTGCTGTCTCGTAGCAGCGGCTTGAGGGCGCTGAAGAGGAAGTTCCGCCGGAAAGTGCTCATGGCAACCGTGCAAGCTCACCGGCGTGCTGCATCCCGAGAGGAACTGGTCAAAGCTTTGCTATTCGCCACACACAAAAAATTGCGGGCCAAGATCTGGTCAAAGCTTCGTCGATGGCTTGCCGCGAGAGGCTTTGAGTCCAGAGTCAATAAACTAGCTGCTCGAGGACTGGGCGGTTTACACGGATTCATATTAACTGACTCAAGTTTGTTAGTCTAGTTAACAAATGCATCTAGATACATCCATATCTAGACAAAATTGAGTCAATTAATATGAATCAGAGGGGAGTACCTGAAAGTGTTTCATGCTACCAACTAATGCGGCGCGGGAATCGCTGTAGAAGTAATTGTGCTACTACTCATACGATGAACTGATTGTGTGGGTGTCGAATTTTGCAACGCGATCATCCACTGAATGCTTAATCTAGCGCCAAAGGCGTACAAATCATAACATACTACAGCACCAGAACATAAGAGTACGAATCGTAAAGTAGCTCAACATTTTGCATCAGGGCTGGGTGGTCCTGAGACTACCGGGATGCCCCTGATGATCTCCGGGTGTGCATCCTCTTCAACACAAAGCTGTGTACTCGGTCCATGGCCTCCTTCTGTAGGCTGGATAATCTCAGGTGCAGGACCTTCGTCTATGAAAGGCTCGTCATCAGTACCATCCACAGGTGCATCAAACTGAGATTCATCTTCAAATCTCCCATCAAACTGAGAGACCTCTTCAACTCTATGCTTCTGCAATTAGTACATCAACCGATTAGACAAACATCTAAGGGATGCAACCTGAACAAATGCCGTTTTACATATTTACCTTCTCATCTAGCACAGCACATGTCCCAGAGCTGAAACCCGTTTCCTGAAGCAAGCGCTTTTTCTCTCCTTCCCGTCCATCCATCTGCAACAAGTTAAATTTGAGTACAGAACCTTGCACAGCAATGCAAACTATTGATTGAAACAGCGACAGCATCAATATAAATAATTAACTACATATGCCAGCACACATACAGTGTGAGCAAGATCTGCTTCTCCTGCTAAAGGATCATTATATGGTTCACCATGCTAAACCCGCCTAACATATGTGCGGTCCATCCCAAAAATGTGTAAATGATCTGCCACTACAGGGTGAGGCCTCTTCTCACCATTCATACATGTGCAGCGCGGGCAATACACGTCCAGGTTGTGACCTTCATGAGCTCTAATAAACCCCATAAAGGGTTGAACACCATTTATATATGAAGGGGAACATAAGTGTCCATGCAGTATGCAAGTTCTGTCCATCTGTTTAATTATGAGATACAGTGGTTGGTGATTAATTTAAGGCGAAGTAGGAAATGTATATCCATCGAGTACAAAACTATACTACATGATTATGCATTTCAGCAATCATGTCGAGTACAAAACAAAAAATGCCCATCGACATTTTAGCAAACAGATCGTGTACAAAACTCTGCCATGGCATTTCAGCAAATTAACGGATCGAGTGTAGAACTGACTCTATATGCCCACGCAAATGAACAAATTGATCGATGACAAATCGAGCGGAAAACTATAAAGTGCCAATTAGTTCGAGCATACTGACGATTTTTTTTAGCAGCATCAAGAAAATATAAATCGTTAGGCCGTCTTGCCCGATACATGATTGAGCTAGAGATAGCAGCCCTACCGTGGATCAACTTGACCGCCGGTGCGTCTCGAGAAGAACGACGGGGAGGGGAAGCTTCTTCTTCGCACGAACGGGACGGGGAGGGGAAGCTCTTCGCACGGACGGGGATAAGTTGTGTAGGGGTGGGTGGGGGGTCATGCGGCCGGGCCGCCGGGGTGATAATTAAGGTCGGTAGGTGGCGTTTAATGGAGTTGCGTGTGTAATTTGCCGTGCACAAGGTTGAGGAATAGGCGGTTCCCTTTGCCGCGCGCACAATTCAAACTATCCCGCCCATGTAGTTTAAATTCGCCATATTTTCGTTAAATCGACATAAAGTCATGTGAGTGGGGAAAAATTAGCAAAGTTGCTTGAAAAATAGTAAAACTCTGGAATTATCCTTTAAATATGCTCTACTTCGTGTGGAAATCGGGGTGTGGAAGCATGTTGAGCTGTTTTATTTGTACTTTCTTCATTAAAACTCCCAAACACTAATTGTTTTACATGCCAAGATGCACCCATCCACCAAATATATATGGGGCAAAAGTTTATCATAATCTAGCAGATATGCACAATTAGTGAGGGACCCCCCTTTTGATTTTGTGCAATTTCCACTAATTAGGTAGAGAGAAGGGGTTAATTAATTAGGCCATGTTAGGGGTTATGTGTTTTAGATTAGGTTGTGTGGATTCAAATACAACTTCTATATTTGTGTGCTATGATTAATCGAAACTAGATTGATCGACTGCGCACACATTATTAGAGGCGCATGCCTTTGCGCACAAAGTGCATGTGTGTGTTGTTGGCCACCAATTAACGAGAGAGAGAGAGAGAGAGAGAGAGAGAGACAGAGAGAGAGAGAGAGGTAGAGAGAGATCTACATACGAGAGAGCGATTGAAATCCCCAAATTAAACACATATATATATGCATGGCACATTTAATTTAATTAGAGGACCACGAGCTAAGGCACCCCTGGCCTGCTTGATGCACAATTAAGTGTCATTGGCCTATATATAGGGTTTAATTAGGGTTTAGGGTTTAGGGTTAGGAGGTTAGGGTTTAGGGTCTAGGGTCTAGGGTTTAATGTTTATGGTGTTTAGGGGTTTAGGGATTAGGGATTAGAGTTTATTTAATTAGGGTTTAAGGTTTATGGATCATCGATCGAGTGCGCACACACACATTATTAGAGGCACACGCGCCTTTGCGCATAAAGTGCATGTGTATATGTGTGTGTTTTTTTGGCCAACAACGATATATAGATGATCGAGAGAGAGAGATTGAAATCCCCAAGAATATGTTCAAATATATATTAAAATATATGCACGAATGCATGCATGGTAGGCCATGCATGCACACTAATTATATATATATTATGAGGAAACTTAATCAAATGTGTTTTCATTCGAGAGAACTTGTCAAAATTCAAGTTAATTAATTTATCATCGATAATTATATAATTAATTAATGAATCTCAGGGAGATGTTATACAACATATGATCGATATAGGCCATGTCGTATATATTAATTGGTGTTAATCTACCGTTTAATTTGCTAGCTAGCTGCTATATATAGATCGAGCATGTTTTTATTAGATCGGGTTATAGCTAGCTAGTATAGTTTAGGGTTATGTGTTTTAATGAACTAGGGTTTGATTAGCTAGGGGTTAGTTATATATATGGTTTAGGGTTAATGCATGGCACATTTAATTTAACTAGAGGACCGCGATCTAGGCACTCCTGGCCCGCTTGATGCACAATTAAGTGTCGTTGGCCTATATATAGGGTTTAATTAGGGTTTAGGGTTAGCTAGGGTTTAGGGTTTAGGGTTTAGTGTTTAGGGTGTTTAGGGTCTAGGGTTTAGTTTAGGGTGTTTAGGGTCTAGGGTTTAGGGTTTAATTAGTGTTTAGGGTGTTTAGGGTTTAGGGTTTAGGGTTTAGTATTTATGGTGTTTAGGGTCTAGGGTTTAGGGTTTAGTGTTTAGGGTGTTTAGGGTCTAGGGTTTAGTGTTTAGGGTGTTTAGGGTTTAGGGGAGTTTTAGGGTTGTTTAAGGTTTAGGGATCATCGATCGAGTGCGCACACACATTATTAGAGGCACCCCACGCCTTTGCGCATAAAGTGCATGCGTATAAATGTACGTGTGTGTTTTTTGCCACAAACAACGATATATAGATGATCGAGAGAGAGAGATTGAAATCCCCTAGAATATGTTCAAATATATATTAAAATTGATATAGGCCATGTATATTTTAATTGGTGTTAATCTACGTTTTGCTAGCTAGCTGCTATATATAGAGCATGTTTTTATTAGATCGGGTTATAGCTAGCTAGTACAGTTTAGGGTTATGTGTTTTAATTAAGTAGGGTTGATTAGCTAGGGTTAGTTACATATATATGGTTTAGGGTTAATGCATGGCACATTTAATTTAATTAGAGGACCGCGAGGCACCCCCTGGCCTGCTCGATGCACAATTAAGTGTCATTGGCCTATACATAGGGTTTAATTAGGGTTTAGGGTTAGCTAGGGTTTAGGGTTAGGGTTAGGGTTAGGGTTAGGGTTAGGGTTTAGGGTCTAGGGTGGTTTAGGGTCTAGGGTTTAGGGTTTAGGGTTAGCTAGGGTTTAGGGTTAGGGTTAGGGCTAGGGTTAGGGTTAGGGTTTAGGGTCTAGGGTTTAGGGTTTAGTGTTTAGGGTGTTTAGGGTTTAGGGATTAGGGATTATTAGGGATTAGGGATTTAAGGTTTTAGGGGTTGTTTAAGGTTTAGGGATCATCGATCGAGTGCGCACACACATTATTAGAGGCACCCGCGCCTTTACGCATAAAGTGCATGCGTATATATGTGTGTTTTTTGGGCCACCAACGATATATAGATGATCGAGAGAGAGAGATCGAGACTGAAATCCCCAAGAATATATATGTTCAAATATACATTAAAATATATGCACGAATGCATTGTATGCCATGCATGCACACTAATTATATATATATTATGAGGCAACTTAATCAAATGTGTTTTCATTCGAGAGAACTTGTCAAAATTCAAGTTAATTAATTTATCACGATAATTATATAATTAATTAATGAATCTCAGGGATATGTTATACAACATGATCGATATAGGCCATGTATATTTTAATTGGTTATAATCTACGGTTTGCTAGCTAGCTGCTACATATAGAGCATGTTTTTATTAGATCGGGTTATAGCTAGCTAGTATAGTTTAGGGTTATGTGTTTTAATTAAGTAGGGTTGATTAGCTAGCTAGGGTTAGTTACATATATATGGTTTAGGGTTAATTCATGGCACATTTAATTTAATTAGCAGACCGCGAGGCACCCCCTGGCCTGCTCGATGCACGTACAATTAAGTGTCGTTGGCCTATACATAGGGTTTAATTAGGGTTTTAGGGTTAGCTAGGGTTTAGGGTTAGGGTTAGGGTTAGGGTTAGGGTTAGGGTTTAGGGTCTAGGGTTTAGGGTCTAGGGTTTAGGGTTTAGGGTTAGCTAGGGTTTAGGGTTAGGGTTAGGGTTAGGGGTAGGGGTAGGGTTTAGGGTTTAGGGTTTAGTGTTTAAGGTGTTTAGGGTTTAGGGATTAGGGATTATTAGGGATTAGGGATTTAAGGTTTTAGGGGTTGTTTAAGGTTTAGGGATCATCGATCGAGTGCGCACACACATTATTAGAGGCACCCGCGCCTTTACGCATAAAGTGCATGCGTATATATGTGTGTTTTTGGGCCACCAACGATATATAGATGATCGAGAGAGAGAGATCGAGATTGAAATCCCCAAGAATATATATGTTCAAATATACATTAAAATATATGCACGAATGCATTGTAGGCCATGCATGCACACTAATTATATATATATATATTATGAGGCAACTTAATCAAATGTGTTTTCATTCGAGAGAACTTGTCAAAATTCAAGTTAATTAATTTATCACGATAATTATATAATTAATTAATGAATCTCAGGGATATGTTATACAACATGATCGATATAGGCCATGTATATTTTAATTGGTGTTAATCTACGGTTTGCTAGCTAGCTGCTATATATAGAGCATGTTTTTATTAGATCGGGTTATATCTAGTATAGTTTAGGGTTATGTGTTTTAATTAAGTAGGGTTGATTAGCTAGGGTTAGTTACATATATATGGTTTAGGGTTAATGCATGGTGCATTTAATTAATTTAATTAGAGGACCGCGAGGCACCTGGCTGCTCGATGCACAATTAAGTGTCGTTGGCCTATACATAGGGTTTAATTAGGGTTTAGGGTTAGCTAGGGCAGATGGTTAGGGTTAGGGTTAGGGTTTAAGGTCTAGGGTCTAGGGTTTAGTGTTTAGGGTGTTTAGGGTTTAGGGATTAGGGATTAGGGATTTAGGGTTTTAGGGTTGTTTAAGGTTTAGGGATCATCGATCGAGTGCGCACACACATTATTAGATCGAGGCACCCGCGCCTTTACGCATAAAGTGCATGCGTATATATGTGTGTTTTTTGGGCCACCAACGATATATAGATGATCGAGAGAGAGATTGAAATCCCCAAGAATATGTTCAAATATACATTAAAATATATGCACGAATGCATTGTAGGCCATGCATGCACACTAATTATATATATATTATGAGGCAACTTAATCAAATGTGTTTTCATTCGAGAGAACTTGTCAAAATTCAAGTTAATTAGTTTATCACGATAATTATATAATTAATTAATGAATCTCAGGGATATGTTATACAACATGATCGATATAGGCCATGTATATTTTAATTGGTGTTAATCTACGGTTTGCTAGCTAGCTGCTATATATAGAGCATGTTTTTATTAGATCGGGTTATAGCTAGCTAGTATAGTTTAGGGTTATGTGTTTTAATTAAGTAGGGTTGATTAGCTAGGGTTAGTTACATATATATGGTTTAGGGTTAATGCATGGCACATTTAATTTAATTAGAGGACCGCGAGGCACCCCCTGGCCTGCTCGATGCACGTACAATTAAGTGTCGTTGGCCTATACATAGGGTTTAATTAGGGTTTTAGGGTTAGCTAGGGTTTAGGGTTAGGGTTAGGGTTAGGGTTAGGGTTAGGGTTAGGGTTAGGGTTAGGGTTTAGGGTCTAGGGTTTAGGGTCTAGGGTTTAGGGTTTAGGGTTAGCTAGGGTTTAGGGTTAGGGTTAGGGCTAGGGTTAGGGTTAGGGTTAGGGTTAGGGTTAGGGTTTAGGGTTTAGGGTTTAGTGTTTAGGGTGTTTAGGGTTTAGGGATTAGGGTTATGGTTTAGGGTTTAGGGGTTAGGGTTAGGGTTTAGGGTTTAGGGTTTAGGGTTTAGTGTTTAGGGTGTTTAGGGATTAGGGATTTAAGGTTTTAGGGGTTGTTTAAGGTTTAGGGATCATCGATCGAGTGCGCACACACATTATTAGAGGCACCCGCGCGCGCCTTTACGCATAAAGTGCATGCGTATATATGTGTGTTTTTTGGGCCACCAACGATATATAGATGATCGAGAGAGAGAGATCGAGATTGAAATCCCCAAGAATATATATGTTCAAATATACATTAAAATATATGCACGAATGCATTGTAGGCCATGCATGCACACTAATTATATATATATATATATATATATATATATATATATATATATATATATATACATATTATGAGGCAACTTAATCAAATGTGTTTTCATTCGAGAGAACTTGTCAAAATTCAAGTTAATTAATTTATCACGATAATTATATAATTAATTAATGAATCTCAGGGATATGTTATACAACATGATCGATATAGGCCATGTATATTTTAATTGGTGTTAATCTACGGTTTGCTAGCTAGCTGCTATATATAGAGCATGTTTTTATTAGATCGGGTTATATCTAGTATAGTTTAGGGTTATGTGTTTTAATTAAGTAGGGTTGATTAGCTAGGGTTAGTTACATATATATGGTTTAGGGTTAATGCATGGCGCATTTAATTAATTTAATTAGAGGACCGCGAGGCACCCCTGGGCTACTCGATGCACAATTAAGTGTCGTTGGCCTATACATAGGGTTTAATTAGGGTTTAGGGTTAGCTAGGGCAGATGGTTAGGGTTAGGGTTAGGGTTTAGGGTCTAGGGTCTAGGGTTTAGTGTTTAGGGTGTTTAGGGTTTAGGGATTAGGGATTAGGGATTTAGGGTTTTAGGGTTGTTTAAGGTTTAGGGATCATCGATCGAGTGCGCACACACATTATTAGATCGAGGTACCCGCCTTTACGCATAAAGTGCATGCGTATATATGTGTTTTTTGGGCCACCAACGATATATAGATGATCGAGAGAGAGATTGAAATCCCCAAGAATATGTTCAAATATACATTAAAATATATGCACGAATGCATTGTAGGCCATGCATGCACACTAATTATATATATATATTATGAGGCAACTTAATCAAATGTGTTTTCATTCGAGAGAACTTGTCAAAATTCAAGTTAATTAATTTATCACGATAATTATATAATTAATTAATGAATCTCAGGGATATGTTATACAACATGATCGATATAGGCCATGTATATTTTAATTGGTGTTAATCTACGGTTTGCTAGCTAGCTGCTATATATAGAGCATGTTTTTATTAGATCGGGTTATAGCTAGCTAGTATAGTTTAGGGTTATGTGTTTTAATTAAGTAGGGTTGATTAGCTAGGGTTAGTTACATATATATGGTTTAGGGTTAATGCATGGCACATTTAATTTAATTAGAGGACCGCGAGGCACCCCTGGCCTGCTCGATGCACAATTAAGTGTCGTTGGCCTATACATAGGGTTTAATTAGGGTTTAGGGTTAGCTAGGGTTTAGGGTTAGGGTTAGGGTTAGGGCTAGGGTTTAGGGTCTAGGGTTTAGGGTTTAGTGTTTAGGGTGTTTAGGTTTAGGGATTAGGGATTAGAGATTTAAGGTTTAGGGATCATCGATCGAGTGCGCACACACATTATTAGAGGCACCCGCGCCTTTACGCATAAATTGCATGCAAATATATGTGTGTTTTTTTTGGCCACCAACGATATATAGATGATCGAGAGAGAGAGATTGAAATCCCCTAGAATATGTTCAAATATACATTAAAATATATGCACGAATGCATGGTAGGCCATGCATGCACACTAATTATATATATATATTATGAGGCAACTTAATCAAATGTGTTTTCATTCGAGAGAACTTGTCAAAATTAGAGTTAATCAATTTATCACGATAATTATATAATTAATTAATGAATCTCAGGGATATGTTATACAACATGATCGATATAGGCCATGTATATATTAATTGGTGTTAATCTAAGGTTTGCTAGCTAGCTGCTATATATAGAGCATGTTTTTATTAGATCGGGTTATAGCTAGTATACTTTAGGGTTATGTGTTTTCATTAAGTAGGGTTGATTAGCTATGGTTAGTTACATATATATGGTTTAGGGTTAATGCATGGCACATTTAATTTAATTAGAGGACCGCGAGGCACCCCTGGCCTGCTTGATGCACAATTAAGTGTCGTTGGCCTATATATAGGGTTTAATTAGGGTTTAGGGTTAGGGTTAGGGTTTAGGGTATAGGGTTTAGTGTTTAGGGTGTTTAGGGTTTAGGGATTAGGGATTAGGGTTTCAGGGTTGTTTAAGGTTTAGGGATCATCGATCGAGTGCGCACACACATTATTAGAGGCACCCGCGCCTTTGCGCATAAAGTGCATGCGTATAGTTTAGGGTTATTTGTTTTAATTAAGTAGGGTTTGATCAGCTAGAGTTAGTTACATGTATATGGTTTAGGGTTAATGCATGGCACATTACATATAGTTTAAATCTCAAGAATGTTTATACATGATAGGCCATATGTGCAAAGGAATTTTTTTCCCTGTGAACTTGTCAAAATTCAAGTTTATCAGTGCCAATGGAAACTAGTCCAAAAAATTACATAGAGGACCAAAAGTACTAGACAATAACTAATAGAACCTGCAACTTTACAAAAAGGACCCCAAAACTTATAGAAGTAAATCAATCGAGTCCTTCTCGACCGCACATCGATCTCTCGCTCCGCATCCTTTCAAAGCAACTCCGTCGCCGGGGACGCACCACTTGGGACGGTGTCGCCGGTAGTCGCCAGGACGAAGGAGAAGAAGGGCCTCAGCAACGGCATATTGGCTCTGAGAAGGGCCGCTGAAAGGCCAAGATGTGCACGGGCAAGACGGATGACGCCGTCGTATGCCCCGAGCTTGTGAACTTTAGCAGCTTGACTTCCCCATTGGCCAGATCTGAAGCACTGACCAAAGCAAGCCTCACCGTTAGCGCCATCACATTGATGGCACCAGATCGGGGTTTGGCCGGCAAGATCCGCCAGATTCACCATAGGCCAGATCTAAAGCCGATGACGAGATCCCCGACTCCATTGCGCCATTCTGCTCATGGGAAACACTGGATCTAAGCTTACAACAACACTAACTCCCTCGGATCCAAATTAGCTGACTCAACTTTGCTTATCTAAATATGGATGTATCCACACATGTTTTTACTCTAGATACATACACGTCTAAGGAAAGTTGAATCAATTAATTTAGTTCGGAGGGTGTACAATATACAGAGAGAAGTCGGCCTCGTCTCCGGCCGGCGAGGCCGCCGGAGAGAAGGGGGAGAGGAGCCGGGGGAGTGGGAGAGACTCGAGAGAGAAAGAGAAGAGGAAGAAATGAGAGCTCCCTAGGGAAGAACATTATTTTTGTCGTTCTGCTCGTAGCTTGAAACTGAAAATTTCGGCCGCGCGCCAAATCATCCTGCCGCATCCATTCAAAAATCCCGTGACCAGTTTTACCCTTTTAACCCTGGTCCGGAAGCTACAACCCACCGACCATGGAGGGCTCATTCGGTAACAATGAAATATCTTGCCTAGATCCCGAACCCTCCCCACAGGCCCACACCCACCCACCAACCATTCGCCCCATTAGCTCAAAAATACTCTCACACGCCAAAGCTCTGATTCTCTACAGTACTAGATCTGCTTCGCCGCCGGCATACTCCTCCACAGCGTAGCCTTGATCGTGTTGGCTGTCCACCCACCTGATCCGCTCCCCCGCCGCCCTCGTCACCGACGGATCTGCTTCACCGCCGACCTCGCCACCGACGGATCTGCTTCACCACCGACCTCACCACCGACGGATCTGCTTCACCGCCGACCTCGCCACCGACTACCTCGGCGCAGCGGCTGTATCAACTTCACCGAATCCCTTGCCAGCCAACCAGATTTGCTTCACTAACGCCCGCTTCTACTGAAACAGGGTCGATTCATCGTCTCCCGCGTTCGTCGCCGCTGGAATGCAAGTTGCCGCCCCCGTCCACCCCGCCGCAGCTTGGTTAGTACGCTGGCCCGTTAGATCGCGGTGTTTCTTTAGCCATGTTTTATGTAGTTATTTGCAGATCTCATATGCCGTTAACTTTCTTGATGTGTTGCTTCGCATGAAGTTTGTTTAAATATTGTACAGTACAAAAGCATTATCCGGTCGCTACCATCCTGTTCATTCTACTGACACCTGTGTGCATCCACATATTTATAGCCTTATACCCATTCATTTGCTGCCAACTGTTTTTGTACTGCATGCTATTGTCGCACTACTTTTATAGTCATGCTATGGGCATTTCCAATCTGCTTGTTCTTATACCATGTCATTAGCTCACCGCTAGCTGCTAGCTGTTTTCTCGTGTCTGCTATTCTCACACTGCTTTTATAATCATGCTATGTGCATTTCCAATCTGCTTGCTCTTATACCTCGTCTTTAGCTTATATAGTTATTGCTGCGTGCATGTCTGGTCTTTGTATTATCGTAGACTGACTTTTCAATGTTATTTTTCCTAGGGATTGATCATGCGAACCACTTATTAGAACATCCAACATTAACAGCGGGGACGCTAGGGAAGGTTGGAATCTGAGTTCTTGGTTGGTAATTTTGGCAGTTTACTTCCGTTATTATCTATAACCTATATGCATTGTTCCTTATGCAAGAGATTAACACTTGGAACCCTGCCATAGCAATGCCATTCATGCTTTACTATGTTTACTGCCTATTTGATATGCTTGTCTTGGAGAAAGCTGCGAAGGTGATTTGAACACGACATTTGGTCATTCTTAATGCCAGTTTACTTTATGTGGAAAACCTTGGCATTACCCTACTCTAAATCTGAATGTCTGAAATTCGTATCTCATGCAAAGCAACATCTAGTTGGTTTTAATCTGATATCTGGTAAATATTGGCTTATTCATTTGGCAGCTCAAGTTTTTTGTTATTTGAAACCAAATTGACTTGGTCTTAAATGTGATATCTAAACACAGATTAAGGGCAATGGAGCAGGAAGATTAGCATTTCACTTGATGGCTGAACCTAAAATGACAGGCATGTTGACCACGACTAGTGCACGCAAGAGAAGGACCTGCAGCGAGCCAGTATGTGCTTAGTACATGCATCTTATCTTATCTTGTGCTTATTTCTCGCTACATCTTGTTATCTGATCTCTACATTGCGTAATACATGTTTGAATAGTTAATTGTTGTAACTATGTTTGCAATGTTACCAGAATGCAGTTTTAATGAAGCGAGTCATCATTAGAAGATAGTCGCCAAAAAAGGATCTGTAGCGATCTGTGCAACATTATGATGTAAGTTTGTGCTTAGTACAAGTTCCATACATTGTCTTATTTATGCAACTTGTTATTATCTTATATCTACATTGCATAATAAATGTTTGCATAGTTCATCGTTTAACTCTTTTTGCATTATTATCGGAATGCGATTGTGATGAAGCAATCTTCATTAGAAGTGAGGCCCACAAAAAGTTACGATATTTCTTCGATGCATCTTCTCATAGCCGTCAACCTAGACCATTGGTTTCATCAAACAGTAAATATCTCAAGGCTGTACTTTATAAAAGACATGGTATTCTCGCTTTAAGATCTGTAGTGATATGTTGACAAAGAGTACACAAGATTCAATCAAGGCGATTGCCAAATGTCAACGTGTTATTGATGATGCTAATAGAAGTCCTCAATGATTCTATGTAATTTTTTTATTTGGGCACATTAATTGCCTTGTAATTTTCCTACTTGTTTTATTTGTGTATGTAATTGTGTGTATCATTGATATCAGATTTTAGGCTCATGAAATTTAATGCAAGTTGACTAGTCAAACAAGTAGGGCACTACAACAGATTGGGCGGCCCACTTACGAGTGTGGGACCCACTTTCATTTTGGGCCAGCCCACTTCTTTAGTAGGTCGGCCCGATTACACGATAGTGGGATCCACATGCTTATTGGGCCGGCCCACTATCTTGTTGGGCGCCCATTTGCTATATGGTGGTCCCACATGGTAAATGGGCCGCCCTTTAACAGAAGGTGGGACCCACTGTGTTTTTGGCCCGTCCACTATCTTGTTGGGCCGGTCCACTTGCTATATGGTGGACCCCACATACTAAATGGGCGGCCTTTTAAGCTGGAAAGTGGGACCCACCTGTGTTTTTGGCCCGGCCCACTATCTTGTTGGGCCGGCCCACTTGCTATATGGTGGACCCCACATACTAAATGGGCCAGCCTTTTAACAGGAAGGTGGGACCCACCTTTGCTTTTGGCCCGGCCCACTATCTTGTTGGGTCGGCCCACTTGCTATATGGTGGACCCCACACACCAAATGGGCCGGCCCTTTAACAGGAAAGTGGGACCCACCTGTGTTTTGGCCCGGCCCACTTGCTTCTTGGGCCGCCCACTTGCTATATGGTGGACCCCACATACTAAATGGGCCGACCTTTTAAGCTGGAAAGTGGGACCCACTGTGTTTTTGGCCCGCCCACTTGCTATATGGTGGACCCCACACACTAAATGGGCGGCCCTTTAACAGAAAGTGGGACCCACGTGTTTTGGCCCGGCCCACTTGCTTCTTGGGCCGGCCCGATTCGTAAGGTGGACCCCACATGTTAAATGGGCCGGCCCATTTAAGTTTTGACCGATCAACCTTAGAGGTTAGGCCCGCCCACGTAACTAATGGACCAGCCCGACTATATAGTTGACCGGTCAAACTATGTCACTGCCCGGCCCGCTTAAGACGTGGCAGGCCTCGTGTGGGCCTACCATCTACCACGGGGTTTCTAGCGGTTAACGCGTGCTTGCGGTTAACGGCGTACGCCACGTGTCGGTTGCATGACGTCAGCAGTCAACGGGCTCCCGGAAACACTTGCGCAACGGTCCGATTTTCCGTGGCGGAAGGGCGCCCAAGCGCGACGGACCGAAAAAAACGTCGTTGGACTTTGCCTGACGCAGTTTCCACAACAGAACCCATATCGTCGGGTTAGGCCCATAGGCGACGAAAAATACCCCTTAGCGGACGATTTTGAGACGTTGTCTATCAGATCTTTTCTTGTAGTGATACAGGTGGCATGAATAAGTATGAGCAGTAGCAACAGCGCCAGAAAAGTGCTTTGCTGTCCAGGACTGACGTGTGGTTGATGGTGGTAATATTGCGGACAGTACAGATGCAGTAGAACAGTAAACAAGCAGCGATAGCAGTATTTAGGAACAAGGCCTAGGGATCATACTTTCACTAGTGGACACTCTCAACATTGATCACATAACAGAATAAATAGATAGATGCTAGACTCTACACTCTCTTGTTGGATGATGAACACCACTAATTGCGTAGGGCTACAAGAACCCTCAATGCCGGAGTTAACAAGCTCCACAATATTCAATGTTCATATTTAAATAACCTTAGAGTGCAAGATAGATCAACACAACCAAACCAAGTACTAACATAGCATGCACACTGTGACCATCACACTATGAAAGGAGGAATAGATCACATCAATACCATCATAGTAATAGTTAACTTCATAATCTACAAGAGATCACAATCATAGCATAAACCAAGTACTTCATGATGCACACACTGTCAACATTACATCATGGAGGAGGAATAGACTACTTTAATAACATCACTAGAGTAGCACATAGATGAATTGTGATACAAAACTCATATGAATCTCAATCATGTAAGGCAGCTCATGAGATCATTGTATTGAAGTACATAGGAGAGAGATTAACCACATAGCTACCGGTACAGCCCCGAGCCTCGATGGAGAACTACTCCCTCCTCATGGGAGACAATAGCGTTGATGAAGATGGCGGTGGAGATGGCAGCGGTGTCGATGGAGAAGCCTTCCGGGGGCACTTCCCCGTCCCGGCGGCGTGCCGGAACAGAGACTCCTGTCCCCTAGATCTTGGCTTCGCGATGGCAGCGGCTCTGGAAGGTTTCTCGTACCGTGGCTTTTTCGTCTCGATGTTTTAGGTCAGGGACCTTTTTATAGGCGAAGAGGCGGCGTGAGAAGGTCAACGAGGTGACGACACACTAGGGGGCGCGGGCCCCCCCTTGGCCGCTCCAGGGTCATGTGTGGTGGCCCTGTGGCCTCCCTCTGGCCTCTCTCGGGTGTTCTGGATGCTTCCGGGGATTCTAAGATGCTGGGCGTTGATTTCGTCCGATTCCGAGAATATTTCCTTACTAGGATTTCTGAAACCAAAAACAGCAGAAAACAGCAACTGGCCCTTCGGCATCTCGTCAATAGGTTAGTTCCGGAAAACGCATAAATATGACATAAAGTACATAAAACATGTAGATATCATCAATAATGTGGCATGGAACATAAGAAATTATCGATACGTCGGAGACGTATCACATCTCGTTAATAGGTTAGTTCCGGAAAATGCATCAAAACGATATAAAGTGTGAACAAAACATGTAGGTATTGCCATAAAACAAGCATGGAACATAAGAAATTATAGATACGTTGGAGACGTATCAGGCGTCCTCGAGGCCACCCCCTCGACCTCTCCTCCGGACTATATGAAGCCTCTGACCCTAAAAATAGAGGAGGGTTTGACGTTTTTTCAGAAAGAGTTCCGCTGCTTCGCCGCCACCAGAAACACCAATCTGGGAACCAGAAACTCCGTTCTAGCACCCTGTCGGGATGGGGAATTAATTGGAGGAGATCATCGCCATCTCCTCACCATCACCAACGCCTCTCCATCAACCATCCATGATTCCCCTATCCATGTGTGACTAATTCCCCTCTGTAGGCTGTAGGGGATGGTTGGGATTGGATGAGATTGTTCATCCAATAGCTATAAGATTGTTATGGGCATAGTGCCTAGTATCCGTTGTTAGTATTTTTTACATTGTTGCAACTTGTTATGCTTAATGCTTGTCACTTTGGGCCCGAGTGCCATGATCTCAGATCTTAACAGGTTATTGATTCATGAGGATAATTATTGTTTTTGATCATACCTGTGATACGCGTACAGCACGCGTCCGTTGGGAACCCCAAGAGGAAGGTGTGATGCGTACAGCGGCAAGTTTTCCCTCAGTATGAAACCAAGGTTTATCGAACCAGTAGGAGCCAAGAAGCACGTTGAAGGTTGATGGCGGCGAGATGTAGTGCGGCGCAACACCAGGGATTCCGGCGCCAATGTGGAACCTGCACAACACAAACCAAGTACTTTGCCCCAACGAAACAGCGAGGTTGTCAATCTCACCGGCTTGCTGTAACAAAGGATTAGATGTATAGTGTGGATGATGATTGTTTGCAGAAAACAGTAGAAACGTATTGCAAAGAGATTGTATTTCAGTATAGAGAATTGGACCGGGGTCCACAGTTCACTAGAGGTGTCTCTCCCATAAGATAAATAGCAGGTTGGGTGAACAAATTACAGTTGGGCAATTGACAAATAAAGAGGGCATGACCATGCACATACATATTATGATGAGTATTGTGAGATTTAATTGGGCATTACGACAAAGTACATAGACCGCTATCCAGCATGCATCTATGCCTAAAAAGTCCACCTTCAGGTTATCATCCGAACCCCCTCCAGTATTAAGTTGCAAACAACAGACAATTGCATTAAGTATTGCGCGTAATGTAATCAGTAACTACATCCTCGAACATAGCACCAATGTTTTATCCCTAGTGGCAACAGCACATCCATAATCTTAGAGGTTTCTGTCACTCCCCCAGATTCACGGAGACATGAACCCACTATCGAGCATAAATACCCCCTCTTGGAGTTACCTTGGCCAGAGCATCTACTAGTAACGGAGAGCATGCAAGATCATAAACAACACATAGATATAAATTTGATAATCAACATAACAAGTATTCTCTATTCATCGGATCCCAACAAACACAACATATAGAATTACAGATAGATGATCTTGATCATGTTCGGCAGCTCACAAGACCCGACAATTAAGCACAATGAGGAGAAGACAACCATCTAGCTACTGCTATGGACCCATAGTCCAGGGGTAGACTACTCACACATCACTCCGGAGGCGACCATGGCGGCGTAGAGTCCTCCGGGAGATGATTCCCCTCTCGGCAGGTGCCGGAGGCGATCTCCTAAATCCCGAGATGGGATTGGCGGCGACGAGCGTCTCGGAAGGTTTTCCGTATCGTGGCTCTCAGACCGGGGGTTTCGCGACGAAGGCTATTTGTAGGCGGAAGGGCAGGTCAAGGGCGTCACGAGGGGCCCGGATGACAGGCCGCGCGGCCAAGACCTAGGCCGCGCCGCCACGTAGTCCGGCCGCCTCGTGGCCCCACTTCGTTGACTCTTCGGTCTTACGGAAGCTTCGTGGCAAAATAGGACCCTGGGCGTTGATTTCGTCCAATTCGAGAATATTTCCTTACTAGGATTTCTGAAACCAAAAACAGCGAAGAAAACAACAAGCGGCACTTCGGCATCTTGTTAATAGGTTAGTTCCAGAAAATGCACGAATATGACATAAAGTGTGCATAAAACATGTAGATATCATCAATAATGTGGCATGGAACATAAGAAATTATCGATACGTCGGAGACGTATCAGCATCCCCAAGCTTAGTTCCTGCTCGTCCCGAGCAGGTAAACGATAAACAAAGATAATTTCTGGAGTGACATGCCATCATAACCTTGATCATACTATTGTAAAGCATATGTAGTGAATGCAGCGATCAAAACAATGTAAATGACATGAGTAAACAAATGAATCATATAGCAAAGACTTTTCATGAATAGTACTTCAAGACAAGCATCAATAAGTCTTGCATAAGAGTTAACTCATAAAGCAATAATTCAAAGTAAAGGTATTGAAGCAACACAATGGAAGATTAGGTTTCAGCGGTTGCTTTCAACTTGTAACATGTATATCTCATGGATATTGTCAACATAGAGTAATATAACAAGTGCAATATGCAAGTATGTAGGAATCAATGCACAGTTCACACAAGTGTTTGTTTCTTGAGGTGGAGAGAAATAGGTGAACTGACTCAACAATAAAAGTAAAAGAATGGTCCTTCAAAGAGGAAAGCATCGATTGCTATATTTGTGCTAGAGCTTTGATTTTGAAAACAAGAAACAATTTTGTCAACGGTAGTAATAAAGCATATGTATCATGTAAATTATATCTTACAAGTTGCAAGCCTCATGCATAGTATACTAATAGTGCCCGCACCTTGTCCTAATTAGCTTGGACTACCGGGATTATCGCAATGCACATGTTTTAACCAAGTATCACAAAGGGGTACCTCTATGCCGCCTGTACAAAGGTCTAAGGAGAAAGCTCGCATTGGATTTCTCGCTATTGATTATTCTCAACTTAGACATCCATACCGGGACAACATAGACAACAGATAATGGACTCCTCTTTTATGCATAAGCATGTAGCAACAATTAATTTTCTCATATGAGATTGAGGATATATGTCCAAAACTGAAACTTCCACCATGGATCATGGCTTTAGTTAGCGGCCCAATGTTCTTCTCTAACAATATGCATGCTCTAACCATAAGGTGGTAGATCTCCCTTACTTCAAACAAGACGAACATGCATAGCAACTCACATGATATTCAACAAAGAGTAGTTGATGGCGTCCCCAGGAACATGGTTATCGCACAACGAGCAACTTAATAAGAGATAAAGTGCATAAGTACATATTCAATACCACAATAGTTTTTAGGCTATTTGTCCCATGAGCTATATATTGAAAAGGTGAAGAATGGAAATTTAAAGGTAGCACTCAAGCAGTTTACTTTGGAATGGCGGAGAAATACCATGTAGTAGGTAGGTATGGTGGACACAAATGGCATAGTGGTTGGCTCAAGTATTTTGGATGCATGAGAAGTATTCCCTCTCGATACAAGGTTTAGGCTAGCAAGGCTATTTGAAACAAACACAAGGATGAAGCGGTGCAGCAAAACTCACATAAAAGACATATTGAAAACATTATAAGACTCTACACCGTCTTCCTTGTTGTTCAAACTCAATACTAGAAATTATCTAGACCTTAGAGAGACCAAATATGCAAACCAAATTTTAGCATGCTCTATGTATTTCTTCATTAATGGGTGCAAAGCATATGATGCAAGAGCTTAAACATGAGCACAACAATTGCCAAGTATCACATTATCCAAGACATTTTAGCAATTACTACATGTAGCATTTTCCAATTCCAACCATATAACAATTTAACGAAGAAGAAACTTCGCCATGAATATTATGAGTAGAGCCTAAGGACATACTTGTCCATATGCTACAGCGGAGCATGTCTCTCTCCCACACAAAGGATGCTAGGATCCATTTTATTCAAACAAAACAAAACAAAAAACCGACGCTCCAAGAAAAGTACATAAGATGTGATGGAATAAAAATATAGTTTCAGGGGAGGAACCTGATAATGTTGTCGATGAAGAAGGGGATGCCTTGGGCATCCCCAAGCTTAGACGCTTGAGTCTTCTTGATATATGCAGGGGTGAACCACCGGGGCATCCCCAAGCTTAGAGCTTTCACTCTCCTTGATCATGTTGTATCATCTCCCTCTCTTGATCCTTGAAAACTTCCTCCACACCAAACTTAGAACAACTCATTAGAGGGTTAGTGCACAATCAAAATATACATGTTCAGAGGTGACATAATCATTCTTAACACTTCTGGACATTGCACAAAGCTACTAAAAGTCAATGGAATCGAAATATCCATCGAACATGACAAAACAGGCAATGCGAAATAAAAGGCAGAATCTGTCAAAACAGAACAGTTCGTATTGACGAATTTTATTGAGGCACCAGACTTGCTCAAATGAAAATGCTCAAATTGAATGCAAGTTGCGTACATATCTGAGGATCACTCACGTAAATTGGCATAATTTTCTGAGTTACCTACAGAGAATTGTTCCCAGATTCGTGACAGCAAAGAAATCTGTTTCTGCGCAGTAATCCAAATCTAGTATGAACTTTACTATCAACGACTTTACTTGGCACAACAAAACACTAAACTAAGATAAGGAGAGGTTGCTACAGTAGTAAACAACTTCCAAGACACAAAATAAAAACAAAGTACTGTAGTAAAAACATGGGTTGTCTCCCATAAGCGCTTTTCTTTAACGCCTTTCAGCTAGGCGCAGAAAGTGTGTATCAAGTATTATCAAGAGACGAAGTATCAACATCATAATTTGTTCTAATAATAGAATCAAAAGGTAACTTCATTCTCTTTCTAGGGAAGTGTTCCATACCTTTCTTGAGAGGAAATTGATATTTTATATTACCTTCCTTCATATCAATGATAGCACCAACAGTTCGAAGAAAAGGTCTTCCCAATATAATGGGACAAGATGCATTGCATTCAATATCCAAGACAACAAAATCAACGGGGACAAGGTTATTGTTAACGGTAATGCGAACATTATCAACTTTCCCCAAAGGTTTCTTTGTAGAATGATCAGCAAGATTAACATCCAAATAACAATTTTTCAGCGGTGGCAAGTCAAGCATATTATAAATTTTCTTAGGCATAACAGAAATACTTGCACCAAGATCACATAAAGCATTACAATCAAAATCATTGACCTTCATCTTAATGATGGGCTCCCAACCATCCTCTAGCTTTCTAGGAATAGAAGCTTCGTGTTCTAGTTTCTCTTCTCTAGCTTTTATGAGAGCATTTGTAATATGTTTTGTGAAAGCCAAATTTATAGCACTAGCATTAGGACTCTTAGCAAGTTTTTGTAAGAAATTTATAACTTCAGATATGTGGCAATCATCAAAATTCAAACCATTATAATCTAAAGCAATGGGATCATCATCCCCAATGTTGGAAAAAATTTCAGCAGTTTTATCACAGGCAATTTCAGCAGTTTTAGCAGTTTCAGGCAGTTTCTCGCGCTTTGCATTAGAAGTGGAAACATTGCTAACACCAATTCTTTTATTATTATTAGTAGGAGGTGCAGCAACTTGTGTAGCATTAGCATTACTAGTGGTGGTAATAGTCCAAACTTTAGCTATATTCTCTTCTTTTTCATTTTCTTCTCTTTCCCACCTAGCACGCAATTCGGCCATCAATCTTATATTCTCATTAATTCTAACTTGGATGGCATTTGATGTAGTAACAATTTTATTATGATGATTTTCATTAGGCATAACTTTCGATTTCAAAAGATCAACATCAGCAGCAAGACTATCGTCTTTAGAAGCAAGTATATCAATTTTCTCAAGCTTTTCTTCAACAGATTTGTTAAAAGCGGTTTGTGTACTAATAAATTCTTTAAGCATGGCTTCAAGTCCAGGGGGTGAATTCCTATTATTGTTGTAAGAATTCCCATAAGAATTACCATAGCCGTTGCCATTATTATAAGGATATGGCCTATAGTTGTTACTAGAATTATTCCGGTAAGCATTGTTGTTGAAATTATTATTTTTAATGAAGTTTATATCAACATGTTCTTCTTGTGCAACCAATGAAGCTAACGGAACATTATTAGGATCAACATTTGTCCTATCATTCACAAGCATAGACATAATAGCATCAATCTTATCACTCAAGGAAGAGGTTTCTTCGACAGAATTTACCTTCTTACCTTGTGGAGCTCTTTCCGTGTGCTATTCAGAGTAATTGATCATCATATTATCAAGAAGCTTTGTTGCTTCACCAAGAGTGATGGACATAAAATTCAGTCCTGCATAAAAGGTTTGGATGATCATCCAAGTAGTCAGTCCATGGGTTGGGCAATTTTTAACCAAAGATTTCATTCTTTCCCATGCTTGTGCAACATGCTCAGTATCCAATTGTTTAAAATTCATTATGCTACTCCTCAAAGATATAATTTTAGCAGGGGGATAATATCTACCAATAAAAGCATCCTTGCATTTAGTCCATGAATCAATACTATTCTTAGGCAGAGATAGCAACCAATCTTTAGCTCTTCCTCTTAATGAGAAAGGGAACAATTTTAATTTTATAATGTCACCATCTACATCTTTATATTTTTGTATTTCACATAGTTCAACAAAATTATTAAGATGGGAAGCAGCATCATCAGAACTAACACCAGAAAATTGCTCTCGCATAACAAGATTTAGTAAAGCAGGTTTAATTTCAAAGAATTCTGCTGTAGTAGCAGGTGGAGCAATAGGTGTGCATAAGAAATCATTATTATTTGTGGTTGTGAAGTCACACAACTTAGTATTTTCAGGAGTACCCATTTTAGCAGCAGTAAATAAAGCAAACTAGATAAAGTAAATGCAAGTAACTAATTTTTTTGTGTTTTTGATATAGCAAACAAGATAGCAAATAAAGTAAAACTAGCAACTAATTTTTTTGTATTTTGATTTAGTGCAGCAAACAAAGTAGTAAATAAAACTAAGCAAGACAAAAACAAAGTAAAGAGATTGCGATGTGGAGACTCCCCTTGCAGCGTGTCTTGATCTCCCCGGCAACGGCGCCAGAAAAAGAGCTTGATACGCGTACAGCACGCGTCCGTTGGGAACCCCAAGAGGAAGGTGTGATGCGTACAGCGGCAAGTTTTCCCTCAGTATGAAACCAAGGTTTATCGAACCAGTAGGAGCCAAGAAGCACGTTGAAGGTTGATGGCGGCGAGATGTAGTGCGGCGCAACACCAGGGATTCCGGCGCAAACGTGGAACCTGCACAACACAAACCAAGTACTTTGCCCCAACGAAACAGCGAGGTTGTCAATCTCACCGGCTTGCTGTAACAAAGGATTAGATGTATAGTGTGGATGATGATTGTTTGCAGAAAACAGTAGAACAGTATTGCAGTAGATTGTATTTCAGTATAGAGAATTGGACCGGGGTCCACAGTTCACTAGAGGTGTCTCTCCCATAAGATAAATAGCATGTTGGGTGAACAAATTACAGCTGGGCAATTGACAAATAAAGAGGGCATGACCATGCACATACATATTATGATGAGTATTGTGAGATTTAATTGGGCATTACGACAAAGTACATAGACCACTATCCAGCATGCATCTATGCCTAAAAAGTCCACCTTCAGGTTATCATCCGAACCCCCTCCAGTATTAAGTTGCAAACAACAGACAATTGCATTAAGTATTGCACGTAATGTAATCAGTAACTACATCCTCGAACATAGCACCAATGTTTTATCCCTAGTGGCAACAGCACATCCATAATCTTAGAGGTTTCTGTCACTCCCCCAGATTCACGGAGACATGAACCCACTATCGAGCATAAATACCCCCTCTTGGAGTTACAAGCATCTACTTGGCCAGAGCATCTACTAGTAACGGAGAGCATGCAAGATCATAAACAACACATAGATATAAATTTGATAATCAACATAACAAGTATTCTCTATTCATCGGATCCCAACAAACACAACATATAGAATTACAGATAGATGATCTTGATCATGTTCGGCAGCTCACAAGACCCGACAATTAAGCACAATGAGGAGAAGACAACCATCTAGCTACTGCTATGGACCCATAGTCCAGGGGTAGACTACTCACACATCACTCCGGAGGCGACCATGGCGGCGTAGAGTCCTCCGGGAGATGATTCCCCTCTCCGGTAGGGTGCCGGAGGCGATCTCCTGAATCCCCCGAGATGGGATTGGCGGCGGCGTCTCTGGAAGGTTTTCCGTATCGTGGCTCTCGGTACTGGGGGTTTCGCGACGAAGGCTATTTGTAGGCGGAAGGGCAGGTCAAGGGGCGTCACGAGGGGCCCAGATGACAGGGCCGCGCGGCCAAGACCTAGGCCGCGCCGCCCTATAGTCTGGCCGCCTCGTGGCCCCACTTTGTTGACTCTTCGGTCTTCTGGAAGCTTCGTGGCAAAATAGGACCCTGGGCGTTGATTTCGTACAATTCCGAGAATATTTCCTTACTAGGATTTCTGAAACCAAAAACAGCAGAAAATAGCAACTGGCACTTCGACATCTTGTTAATAGGTTAGTTCCAGAAAATGCACGAATATGACATAAAGTGTGCATAAAACATGTAGATATCATCAATAATGTGGCATGGAACATAAGAAATTATTGATACGTCGGAGACGTATCAACCTGCAAGTAGTATACACATATCGTTGTCCGGAACCCGAGGCCCCAAAGTGACAATAATTGGGATAACTGGAGGGGATGGCTTTGATGTGAGGATCGCGTGTGTTCACGGAGTGTTAATGCTTTTCTCTGGTACTCTATTAAAAGGAGTACCTTAATTACGAGTAGATTCCCTTGAGGCCCCGCTGCAAACGGGTTGGTAGGACAAAAGATGTCGTGCAAGTTTCTCCTTGCGAGCACGCAGGACTAAATAGAAACACACGCCTATGGTTATTTCATACTAGGATGCTTTTATCATTGTTACCTGCAAATGCCTATGTCTTTCTTATTATATGAATTATCTTATCCATACAGCGTCCGTTCATCCATCCCTATGCTTACAATATTTTAATCCTGTTGTCTACTGCAATCATCGCTACCGCTGTTACTTCACTACTACCACTGCTATAAAACTGCTGTTACTTCACTAGTAGCACTCCTATAAAACTGTTACTACTGATAAACTGTTGCGAGTAAGTCTATTTCCAGGTGCAGCTGAATTGACAACTCAACTGTTAAAGCTTATAAATATTCTTTGGCTCCCCTTGTGTCGAATCAATAAATTTGGGATTTACTTCCCTCGAAGACTATTGCGATCCCCTATACTTGTGGGTCATCACCCGGGTAGAACTCCTCTGCCACCCAAGATAACCGCTACACCACCAGAAGAAGAAGAAGCACCACTAAAGATGCCCAGATCCTCCAAAGGCAAGCGCCCCTTGGACCAGGTTCCCTCGCCGGGACTCGATATCGGCGGGTCCCGTTCTGCTCCCGAAGGGCCCGCAACAAGTGAGGGGAACACGGCCCCGAACATCGAAGATCACCATGATGGTGCTGACTTTTCCTCGCCTCCAGAATGAGATGAAGACTCCTGCGCTGGCAACATGGGCGCTGGTAACGATCAACCCGGATCGTCGGAACCCGTGGTGGTTCCGTTGATCCCTGACAACAGTTCACCTACTGCACCACCGGTATTTTCTACGCCGGTTTTGACTTCGCCACTGCCGGCAACTTTAGAGCCGGCGGGTTCTACCGTGATTCCGCCAACTCCTTCCTCCCCCGGCAAGCCTCTGGTATCTCCTAGCACCGGCAAGAAGAAGAAGTCCTCTTCCCAGAGGCCTCCTGTCGTCACCTCTGACCAGCTTTCCGGTGCACTCCAACCCTCCATGGCAGCTCCAACTAGATCCAAGGCCATCACGCTCCATACTAGCAGAGCTGCTGCTTCTATCGGTGACACGATATCGCTGACAGAGAAGAGCTGGAGTGACGAGAGTTTGGGCTCTCTGGAGAAGTATGCCAACGTGTGGAACAACTCCAACTTTACTGAGGTCACCTCTGGGCTAGGGAAGGAAAGAAAACCCATCGTCGATCCTCGCGGGCTTCGCCCGATGAACCAGCAGCTAGCGCGGCATAAGCGTTGTCTACGTCAAACCGACACGGCGTGGTACAACTTCGACAAGAACATCATGGTAAACATCTCTTTTCCGAGATAACTTTCGATACATAGCCTCTAGAACTTTCATATTCAGCAAATTCCGGTTTGATCAAAACCGGGTTAGACATATGTATACTCATAATCCCCGAGTTTCGGGTTAAGTGAGAAACACTTAGCGCGAAACTTTGAAAAATTTCGATACTCATAGTCCCCGAGTTTCGGGTTGAGTGCATATCACTTAGCTCAGAACTCTTTGAAATTTCGCTACTCATAGTCCCCGAGTTTCAGGTTGAGTTTGTATCACTTAGCTCGGAAATCTTTGAAATTTCGCTACTCATAGTCCCCGAGTTCCGGGTTGAGTGCGTAGCACTTAGCTTGAAACTCTTTGAAATTTCGATACTCATAGCCTTTTCCAGAATAACCATCTTTCCGGCTTAATTTTCCACAGGTGGTGCTAGAGTCCAGGAAAAAGCTCTTTGAAGATCTGCTGCATGAGCACCGAGAGCTTTCAAATGCTCACAAATTGCTTTAGATTGCTTACCAACAGAGCCAAGTTTAGTTCTTGATCTCGTCCTTTTTTTGCACCAGCATCTTTTTTATGTCGGGTTACCATTTACTGATTTGCTTATGTTTAGCTAAAACCAAGGACTCAAGTTTTGGTGGCGCTCTGCTGCACGTTCCGGGGTGGATACCGAACTCAAGTTTGCCTGCTCATGGTACGAGGGCATTGATCTTGACGCGCTGACAACTCTCCAGTCTGGTGCCCCCACTATGACAGATCCGGTACTCCAGGAGAAGCGCCAGAAATGGGCTTACCAAATCGCGCACTATGCTTCCATCAGCAAATTCATTCCGGCTCCGCCGGAAATTGAAGATGAGTAGAGTAACAACGAGGAGAGCGATACTGAGGGCATCCATGCCGGTGACAGCGAGGAAGCCGTAGATGAAGACATCGTTGTTGAAAACCGTCCCGCGAAACCGGTCGGCCCCACACCTCAAGATCCAGCTTCCCAGAGCCAAGCCCCAGGAAGCCCCACTTCTGGCAACCCCGATGTCGGTTCTGCTTGAAGACTAATTCTTTGCTGTCTCAAAACACTTAATTCGTTAAATACCCGGTATGCCAGGTTGGTGATGTAATATACAGTTAAGTCCTTTTGGTTTGTTGCTACTTTTAAACTTTGCCGTTTGAGACGGTTTAATTATCGGATACTCCGGGATTAGTCCCCGAGTTCAATTTCATGCTTGCTTAGTTCTTTGGCTTTGGCTCTGTCTACCATTTTAGGCGTTCGACGTATGAGTTCCAAAGCCCTTTTGCTAAGTACACAATTTTTGAACTTAGAGAAAAAACTTTGAATAAGCCAAAAAAATTGTGAAGAACCGGTATAACTGAGGTTAGTTCAATCCCCTCCGGCTTTGCTTGCTTGCCATGAAGCCGGGTTGCGGACAACAGCTAAGTCGAAGATCTACCTTTTGTTTGAACACATTACTAAGACGGAATAGAAAATTTCGAACAAGCCAACCGGCATACACAGAAAAAATAAACATACAACATGCAAATACGGTAAAGGCAGTCCCCGAGTTTCATTCGGGATGCCGACATTTCATTCATATAATATAATAAAAGGGTGCAAGAACACCTTACACAATGTCCATAGGAATAGAAAGCGTGGAGAAGAGCTACATTCCATAGGCATTTGGTTTCCTCACCCGACTTATCTGATACATCCTTCTTTTCCTCATGCGCATCTATAATATAATAAGCATCATTGTGCAGAGCTTTGCTCACCATGAAGTATCCCTACCATGGGGGTGCTACCTTATGTTGTCCTGCAGTGCGTTGTACCAGACGTAGCACTGGTCTCCTTCCCGGAATACCCGTGGATTCACCTTCCGGCTGTGATAGCGTCGGAGGTTTTGCTAGTAAACAGCTGATCTGGCGAGTGCCAATTCTCTTGCTTCTTCGAGCAGATCGACATCATTTTCTTGGGCCTCTTTGACCTCGTCGTTTGTATATAGTTGCACTCATGGTGAGTCATGGATTATGTCGGTTGGGATGACCGCTTGTAGTTCATATACCATGAAATATGGTGTGTATCCGGTTGACCGGTTTGGCGTGGTTCTGAGACTCCACAACACAAATGGTAATTCATCAAGCCAACATCCTGGAGTTTTTTTCAAAGGCTCGATGAGCCGTGGCCTTATTCCAGACATCACCAAGGCTTTTGTCCTTTCCACTCATCCAATTTCTTGGGGGTGAGCGACTGACGCAATGTCAAGGCTGATATTTTTATCCTCACGGAATCGAGCAAACTCTCCCACCGCAAAGTTTGTACCATTGTCTATAATGATACTGTGCGGGTATCCATACCGCAGGATAATGTCCTTCAGGAACTTCACAGCTGTGTGTCCATCGCATTTCCGGATTGGTTTGACTTCCACTCATTTGGTAAACTTATCCACCACGGCCGGAAAGTTCCAACCATATCTAGACACCATACTGCAAACGGGCAAGTTATCAGGATTGTCTTTAAGCCGGAAGCTAGAGTGTGAGTCTGCTTGCTGTATCTCTGGCACGCGTTGCACTTGCGCACCATATCTTCCGCATCTTCCAGCGCAATGGGCCAATATAACCCATGCCGGAAAGCTTTCGCGACCAAGGCTCTTGATTAGGCATGGTGCCCACATTCTCCTTGGTGGATTTCTCGAAGTATCTCCTTTCCTTGTTCTGGTTCCACATAACGCTGCAGCACTCCCATGACACTTCTCTTGTACATATCTCCATTGATGATGTTGTAGGCTTTTTATCTTCTTTGGATCCTCCTGGCCAAAACTTCTTCAGCCAGCAGACCACCGTTGACCAGAAATTCCATGATCGGTTTCACCCAAGATGGTGCTTCCCGAACGACGAAGACCGGCATATCGACCTCCATGCGATCCACCGACATAGCTTCTTCCGACTTCGAATGCGAAGTCTCCGGGTTAGATGAAGCAGTCCCTAGGTTTACTTGATCCATGTCCAGTGGAATGATATGTAACTCCGGAACAAATATTGATTCCGATTCTGGGCTCGGTTTAATTGACGGCTTCCGGAGATGAGCTAAGGCTATTCCGGGAAGAATTTCTTGCCTAGACGAGCCCAACTTGGATAAAGTATCCACCGCTTCATTATCTGCCCGCGGCACATTATGAAACTCACAACCTTCAAAGAAGCCGACAACTTGCTGCACATGAAAACTGTATGACATCATGTTGGCATCCTTAGCATCCCAATTTCTGGAACACTGCTGCACCTCCAGATCCAAGTCACCATAACAGATAATTCGGCGTACTCCCACTTCTTTTGCCACTTTGAGCCCATGCGCCAGAGCTTCATACTAAGTGACATTGTTTGATGCCCTAAAATGGATCTACAACACATATATGAGGTTGTCTCCTTTTGGCGAAGTGAGAACTACTCCGACACCAAGGCCTTCTTTGAGCTTTGAACCATCCAAATGCATCCTCAAGTACTCGTTCTCTAGTTTAGGTGGCTTCTACTGCATCTCGGCCCAATCCACAAGGAAATCCGCCAATGCTTATGATTTGATGGCATCTCTTCTTTCGTAGTGCGGCACATAAGGTGATAGTTCAATCGCTCACTTGGCTATCCTGCCACTGGCATCTTTGTTGCCAATCATCTCCGAGATAGGAGCTTCACACACCACCATCATTGGGTGCTCTTCGAAGTAGTGCTTAAGCTTTCTGGCGGACATGAACACGCCGTAGGTCATCTTTTGGTAGTGAGGGTAGTTTTCTTTCGAGAGGGAGAGCATTTCGCTCAGGTAGTATACCGGCCTCTGCACGGTTTTTCCTTCCTCTTCTCTTTCCACTACCACCACAACACTCACGACCCGGTCTGTGGCCGCTATATAAAGCAACATCGGCTCCTTGGGCAATGGCGATGCCAATACCAGCACCGTTGCTAACATTTTCTTCAGTTCCTTGAATGTGGCACCGGCTTGCGATGTCCAGATGAACTGGTCTGATTTTTTCATCAATGCATACAAGGGCAAAGCTTTCTCTCCTAATCGGCTTACGAACCGGCTCAAGGATGCCAAGCATCCGGTGAGCTTTTGCACATCGTTCAGAGTTTGGGGCAACTCCATTCTTTCTATTGCCCGTATTTTAACCGGATTAGCTTCCATGCGGCAGCCAGGAAGCCGAGTAGCTTTCCGACCGGTACACCGATTGTACACTTTGCCGGGTTGAGTTTCATCCGGAATTTTCTTAAGTTATCGAATGTTTCTCTAAAATCATCAACTAATGTATCTTTTTTTTGTTTTTATGACAACATCATCGACATACACTTGCACATTTTTACCAATTTGGTTATGTAAACATTTTTGCATACAACGCTGGTATGTCATGCCTGCATTTCTCAAACCAAATGGCATAGTGATATAGCAATAAGCCCCGTGCGGGGTGATAAATGTAGTCTTTATTTGATCTTAATTTTTTAGGGGAATCTGGTGGAAGCCAGATGACGAGGGTTTAACTTGTCAATGCCTACAGATTGTAGACTAGGGTTTCGTGGAAAGTAGAGGGCAAGTAGATCTCGAAGGTTCAGCCAAAAAGGTGATCGACTATGAAAAACTAGGGTTTATGTTGACAATGATTTCGATCCTTTTTTTCTCCCTTGGCTCCCCTTTATATAGGAGGTGGAGCCGAGGTTTTCGTATCGTATAAGTTACAAACATCGGGAGACATTTGAGTCCTTCCCGTATTATTACAAGACTCTTTATTCCTAATCTATTTCTAACTTCCATATCGATGTTTATTGGGCTTTCGGGCCTTATAATCTTCGGGTCGTGGGCCTCCAGATAACCTCAGGTACCTTATTCAGGAGGCCCATTCGGGATGCCTATGTCAGTAGCCCCCAAAATTTTGCTTGTATCATAGAGTCGAGTAAAATCTCCATCGTAAAGTCAATCCATAAATTCTTCTGATTTCCATAATACTTTGCTCAAGATATTTATATCTTGCACATGGATAAGGGTAGATGGGGCTGGTTCATTTGACGGATCAGGTACCAGTTAACTGCTCAACCTACTTCAAGGTCAAGTCCCTAGACTCGACCTCAGGATACTGGCGTATTTCGACATGCGCCGCTGAAGGTCTTACCATGAGGCGAATTCCAGTTATTTTATCGAGTACCTAACGCGTCAGCTATGGTTTTTCTTCGTGTCTGTTGACACAGATGTCGTGGTATCATCACGGCATATGCCATAGGATGGCTAATGAAGGTGGTTCCTAGATGGTCTCACGGCGGTATCCGGATGTGGGTATGGGGACAAGTGACACGGTCAACGTACCCAGGTTCGAGGCCCTCCTGTGGAGGTAACACCTCTACTCCTGCTATGAGTGTATATGGTGATCACACAGTACAATGGTGCTCCTTGAGTTGTATCCGGCTTGTCCTGGGAGGCTAAGGTAGACGAAGGTCTCTCTCACAGGGCAGCGCTAAGACTAGAATGAAGTGAGAATGATCGATCCCCTGCACGAGAGGGGGTAGTGCAGCTTATATAGGCGCTAGCACTTTACATAGAAGTCCCTATGGTCTATTGGCCGGCTTGGCCGGCTCCGGCTTCCGCTCCTTCCCGAGGCGTTGACGTCAGTAGCCGTTGAGGCCTCAGGGCCTGTCCCATCCGACTGCCTGAGTCAGCGGTACGGAGAGGAGGTGTCTCTGTCGCCATCATGCCCTGTAGCCGGTACGGATCGACGTATGCCATGATGGCCTGTCCGGCATGTGGCACTATTGCTCCACAGTGCCCCGTGCTTTACGGGAGATGAGGTCAGCGTGGACCTGTGAACCCGGACCACCTACCCAGTTCCTTCTCATGCAAGACTCGCCAGCCTCGAGTCGGTCTAGAGTGTAAACCCCAGTCGGATATGGCTTGTAGAAGCCGGCCTAGCCACAACGCAGACGGCCGTAGCCAGGCCGACTAGGACTTAGAGCCAGCCGGCTTCCGAGGCAGCCGGCCACGGCTCCAGCCGGCTGCTCCTCAGCCGGCCTTTGCCGCGAGCCGGCCAACCTCAAGTCGGCTGCTCCGCGTCCATTGCCCTACCCGGGGTCTTCCCCCCGACATTAGCCCCCGAAGCTGGCAAGGTCCTGCGTTAAGAGGGACCTAGGCAGGTTTTCCTGGCTTTAGATATCTGTTGAATGTGTTTGACGGCGCTCGGAGGGGCCGACTGAGAATTTTCATTCAGCCGGCTGCGCCCTCATCCGGCTCGCTTCGTCCGGCTGCTTCTAGCCGGACGCTATTTTCGCTTCCACAGCTTTTGCTTTTTCACAAGTGTTGGCGACGTCTCCGCCTTGCTAGGAGAGTTTGGGGCCGGATTGAATTTAATGTCCGGCTCCGGCTTGGGTGCGCCAGAGTCTCCTGCTGCCGCTTCGTCTGGTCACATCGATGTCGCCTCCGGATCTCGTGCGGTCGTGGGGGACGTGGTGTGGCCATTTCCAGTAACCGCTGCGGTCGTGGGGGACGTTAAGGCGCAGTAAATCTAGAGATCGTGGCCCACGTCCGCCACTTGGAAGCCAAACGCCCGTGGCAGGTGGCTATAAATGCCGCGGGGGGGGGGCATCGAGGCGGCCACTCGCCCCTTTCTTCCTCCTCGCGCTCCTGCTCCACTGCTCCTCTTTGCTCGAGCTCTTCGTTGCTCCGGCGGATTTTCTCCAATGCTTCCCTGGCGAACTCCGGCGGGCAGCTGCTCCGACGTTTCTCCGCCGATCCACCGCCGCCACTTCGTCAATCAGGCGCCACGGGGCCGCGCGTGTCCACGGTACGCTCTCCGCCGCCGCCGTCTCGTGGTTCTTCTTCGCCATTTCCTCTTTCTTGGTCTTCTTCCTCTTCCTCCTCGTCAATGGCCCGTCCAAGTGGTTCTTGGGAGGGTTCTTACATACGGGAGGACGACATCGAGCGTCTTGTGCGCCTCCGCCGGATTCCCTCGGAGGTGATCACGAGGGTTCCCGGCGACGAAGTGGAGCCCAGGCCGAATCCCGGCGAACGTGTGGTCTTCGGAGCGCACTTCGACCGCGGGTTGGGCCTGCCGGCTTCGCACTTCTTCCGCCGGTGCTTGGATTTCTTCGGCCTGCAGCCTCATCACCTGCCGGCCAACGCCTGCGTCCTCCTCAGCTGCTATGTGGCCTTCATGGAGGGCTACGCCAGCTTGTGGCCGGACATCGACTTTTGGAGCCGGCTGTTCTTTATTAAGGCGCAGATGACGGACGGCCGCCTGCGGGCCTGCGGTGCCGCCTCGATCTACTCCCGCCCGGGCACGCCCTTCCCGAAAATCCCAACGGTGGATTCGGTGAAGAACTTGCCGGAGTACAACCCGGCGCCGCTAGTCGGCCGGATCAACTGGGGCCACAACGCCAGGACAACGGACCCGGACGCAGAGGTAAACCTTCTGTGGGATTTCCTGGGGGCTTGTGTTTCCGAGGGCCGGCTGAGCGCCGAGGACATCCTCTGCACCTACGCCGAGCGCCGGATGCTGCCGCTCCAGCTGCGCGTCCACAAGATCGGGGACATATCCGGCCGGTTTGATCTGACCCGGACGTCCAAGGTGGAGCTCACCAAGGCCCAGGTCGCTCGCCGGGTGAACAACGTCACCAAGGCCAACATGCCGGAGAACTGGGACTGGGGGCTGGTACCCCACAGCCGGGCGTCGCCGCCTGAGCTGGTAAGTTTCTGTGTTTTGGCCGACTTCCGGCTTGCAGCTGCATGGCCGACTTGTTACTTATAGCTTTTGTTTTGTTTTTCAGCTTTTCGACCGCCAGGGCATCGAGGACGGCGACCTGGCGTAGAAGATCTGGACGCCGGATCATGCTGATCCGGCTGACCAAGCCGGCGACCAAGCCGGCGACGACGAGCTGCCGGAGGTGCCCGACCAGGGCGGCCAGGGGGAGCACAACCCGCCGCCTTCGCCAGAGCAGCAGGAGGAGGAGGAACAACCGGCGACGTCCGCCACGGGGCCGATCCCTGCGGTGCCCCTGCGCATGAGGCTGCCTACCGCCTCGACGACTTTTGCGCCCAAGGGGAAAAAACGGGTCAGCGACCACTCCACGGCCGCCTTGGAGGCGAAGGTGAAGAAGCAGCGCCGGCTGGGGCCCAAGAAGGTTCCAGAGCAGGCCGGGTAAGTTTCTCTTCTTCGTTGTTTGATTCCTTTTCTTTCCTTTCTTTTTATATTTATCTTCTCTTATTTGTCCGACTAGGGCTGCCATAAAGTTCACCCAGGGCGGCGGCTCTCGCCGGCTCCCCGCGTCGTGTCGCCGCTCCAGTGGCAGAGGAGGGAGCCGACACCGCAGCCTTCGGCGCGTGCACGCACGCCGCCCCTCGTCGTCGTGCCGGTCGCCGCTCCAGTGGCAGAAAAGGGAGCCGACACCGCAGCCTTCGGCGCGTGCACGCACGCCGCCCCTCGTCGTCGTGCCGCCTGCGGCCACGCCGCCTTCCGCGGGGGCGTCTTCTTCAGCTGCACCTTCTTCTGCAGCGCCTGGCCGCGGCGCCCAGGGTGAGCCGGCACGCCGGCCTACTCTCGACGATCTGTTTCCGCACCGCGCTCGATTTTTGGAGCCTGCGGCCGGAGCCGGCAGGGGTGCACCGCCTGCGACCGGAGCCGGAGCCGGCGGGGCTGCGCCGCCTGCGACCGGAGTCGGTGGTGCCGCACCCAGCGTCTTAGTGCTGGAAGAGAATCCGGAGGGGGCGCATCAGGCGCCAGGGTCGGTGGCCCCCACCGGGCCGACTGCTTCGACTGCGCCACCTCCATCTTCGGAGCCATCGAGGGAGGAGCCGGCCAGGAAGGAGCCGGCAAGGGATGAGCCGCCGCGCTCGAGGGACGCCGGCTCCCGGGCGTTGGTGAGGACGGAGGGCCCGTCGGAGCCGTCTGAAGGCCTTCACGTGGCCAAGGGCGCCCGGCTACTGAACGTGGCGTCCGCCTCCGACTCCAGCCTTGGTTCGGCCGGCACCATGGAGAAGGCGTGGCACCAGGCGGATACCTGCGAGGTGACCAGCCGGGAGGGGCATCCCGGCGTGGCGCCCATGAAGATGTTCTTCTCCGGCTTCCGCGCCAACCTTAAGGCCAGGGCCGCTGAGACCGCCGCCAACCTGGCAAAGCTGGAGGAAGCTGACAAGGTAGGTGTTTTATCTCGTTTTTTGCAATTTTGTTGTTATCCTGGTAGCCCTCCGAGGCATGGGCCGGCTGCTCGGAGCCGGTCCGGGTTTCGCCTAGGTATCTGACTTTGTTTCTCTCAGACGGTTGCGGAGCGACGCACCGTCTTGTACAACCAGGTCGTGACCCGCTACCACAAGGCCAAGATTGAGCGGGCCGGCTTGGCTCGTGAGCTGGAGGCCGCCAAGTGTAGGGTTTTCTTCCTTTTGACTTGACTTCTTTTTCTTTGATTTCACTCGGCTAACGACTTTTCTTGCCGACTTGCAGCTGAAGCCGCCCGGGTCCCGCAACTGGAGTCGGACCTTCGGGCCGCCCGCGCCCAATGCGCCGAGAGCGAGGAGGCAGGCCGGGCTGCTGCCGCCAAGCTAAAGGTGGCTGAGGGGGAGCTGACGCGGCTGCGCTGGCTTGAGGATAACCACCTCAAGGAGCTCGCCGCCCTCAAACAGGCTGAGGAGGAGAAGGTGGAGGGCCTGAGCAAGCGGCTGGAGGAGGTGGACCAGCAGCGGCTTGCACTTCGCCAAGAGGTGACCGCCAAGTCCGAAGAGCTGTCGGCCATCGCCAAACGGTGGGTGGATGAGATTGGCGGGCTCGACCGCGGCTTGGCGGGTGATTCCTTGTATTTTTCTCTTTCCTTCCCCTTTGCCGGCTTTTGGCTGTCGGTTGCCGGCTTAGGTTGGCAGCCGGCGGCAGAAACTCTGATTTTTTCGATATCTCCATCTTCGGGCTGGGGGCAGTCGGTTTATGCCGGCTGCCGCCAGTCTTTTTTCTTTTAACCTCGAAATCTCCATCTTCAGGCTGGGGGCAGTCGGTTCTTGCCGGTTGCCGCCAGGCTTACTTTAGAGCTTCGGAATCTCCATCTTCGGGCTGGGGGCAGTCGGTTCTTGCCGGCTGCCGCCAGTCTTTTTTCTTTTAACTTCGAAATCTCCATCTTCAGGCTGGGGGCAGTCGGTTCTTGCCAGCTGCCGCCAGGCTTACTTTAGAGCTTCAGAATCTCCATCTTCGGGCTGGGGGCAGTCGGTTCTTGCCGGCTGCCGCCAGCCTTACTTTAGGACTTTGAAAATTTGCATTTTTCTGCCTTTTTCCGGCTTCGACAGATTTCTGACATGCTTCTTCTTTGCAGCAGCCTTCCCTGAGGCACAGGAGGCGGCGCTAGCAGTAGTTGGTGTTGCGCGCGACGCCCGGAGGCGGGAGACTGGCGAGGGCAACGCGGAGTACTTCACCATGGAGGACTACCTGGCGTCCATGGCCGCCCGCGTCGTGCCAATCACAAAGCTTGGCTGGGAGCTCCAGAAGGCGGCGGAAGAACTGACCGGCTGTTGTGGCCGACTGAGACGCTGCCGCAGGACCTCGCCAACCTCATCACCTGGCTGGAGAAGGCGCCTGACCGCTTCCTCGACTGGAGGGAATCCGCTGCGCGCGCTGGAGCCGACATGGCGCTCTCCTTTTGTGTTCTCCTGGTACAACAAGGTCAACCTCGACCAGCTTGAGTGCCGGCGAGCCGGCGTGGAGGACGCTCTCCCGGCGGAAAACATGACTGCCCGGCTGGCCCGAGCCTGCGCCATTGCCGACTTCGTCGACAAGGGCGTCTTCATCGAGGATCCGAACCCACCGTCTGAAGACAAGGGCGAGGAGACAGAAGATGAGGAGGGGGAGGACATGCCTGAGGAGGACCCGGCAGCCGGCTCCGCTGATGCTCCCCCGGCTGGCCCTGATCCAGCCGGTGCTTAAATGTACCTGTCTAAGATGTCTCTTTTGCAAGACAATCTGTTAAATCCCCGGAATGCCGAGTGCATATGTATGAATATTGTTATCCTTTTATTAAGTCACACTTTAATGTGTTTGTTAATCATTTGTGTGCCGGTTTGCTTTCTTCCGACTTGTTCGCTTTTTCCCATCCGCCCCACTCTTTGGCTTTGCTCTTGCCGATCGTACGTCCGACTTGCGATCCGTCGCCGGATCAAGAGCGGGCCGCTGGGTGAGGCCGATAGTATTTCAGTCGAACGAGCCGAGTTCGGCAATCCGGCACTTTTATGAAGAGTTGTGCAAGTCAATTCGCTTTCACTCTTTCTCTTAACCGTCTTTCGCGTGCCGGCTCCCTAGGCACTTACTCCCGCCAGCCGGACAGCCGGGTTGCGGTTTGTAGCTGGATCGGAAGCCGGCTGTCGGAAACCGGATCACGTTACTAAGCCGGCCGCGTGAGAGGGTGTTAGCCAATCAGCGAAACAAAGTAGAGTACGCGAAAAACTTGTCGGAAATGGCGCTCTTGGCGCTTGCTTTTTCATAACTTACAAAAGGAGTACAAGGGATACATACATTCCTGCTCTCAAGTATAAAATGGGCGAAGCAAGTTGACATTCCAGGGACATTTAGTCTCCTCATCAGCCTTGTCCGGCTTGTTCTTTCTAGCCTCTTGGGCATCTATGAGATAGTAGGAATCATTGCCTACCGCCTTGCTCACGATGAAGGGACCCTCCCATGGGGATGACAGTTTATGCTGTCCGGCTGTCCGTTGGATCAGCCGGAGCACTAGGTCTCCTTCTCGGAATGCTAATGGCTGGACCTTTCGGCTGTGATAGCGTCGGAGGCTTTGCTGGTAAATGGTAGATCTGGACACGGCCAGTAGTCGGGCCTCTTCGACCAGGTCGACTCCATCTTCACGAGCTTCTTTAGCTTCAGCTTCTGTGTAGAGCTTGATCATTGGCACGTCGTGCTCGATATCAGTCGGCAGGACGGCTTCGGCCCCGTATACGAGGAAGAATGGTGTGTAGCCGACTGAGCAGTTCGGCATTGTGCGCAGGCTCCACAGTACATTGGGCAGCTCTTCAATCCAGCAGCCGGCTGCTCGCTCGAGCGGCTCCACCAGCCGGGGCCGGATGCCGGCTAGGATCAAGCCGTTGGCCTTCTCCACCTGCCCGTTAGACTCCGGATGCGCCACAGAGGCTAGGTCCATCCGGATCCCCATTTCCTCGCAATAGCGAGAGAAGATGCCTTGGGCGAAGTTGCTGCCGTTGTCGGTGATGATGCTGTGGGGGTAGCCGTATCTTACGATGATTTCCTTGAGGAATGTGATGGCTGTGGAGCCGTCCAGCTTCCTGATCGGCTTGGCTTCAATCCACTTGGTGAATTTGTCAATCATCACCAAGAGATGTGTCATGCCGCCTCGCGCCGTTCTGAACGGGCCCACCATATCCAAGCCCCATACGGCAAACGGCCATGTGATGGGGATGGTTTTCAAGGCGGAAGCCGGCGAGTGCCTCTTCTTTGCGAAGCGCTGGCAGCCGTTGCACTTCTTCACCAGTTCTTCTGCGTCTCCGAGCGCAGTCGGCCAGTAGAAACCGTGCCGGAAAGCTTTGGCCACTATGGCTCTGGAGGAGGCGTGATGGCCGCACTCTCCTTGATGGATTTCCCGTAGGAGTTCAATCCCTTCAGCCGGCTCGACGCACCGCTGGAACACCCCACTTACGCTGCGTTGTACAGCTGGTGGTTGATGATGGTATAGGCCTTGGCCCTTCTCTCAATCTGCCTGGCCTGGACTCTATCATCAGGCAGCACACCGTCGGTGAGGTAGGAGAGGAAATCTTGTGCCCATGAAGGTACGCATCTTATCTCGAATACGCTAACCAACAAGGCTTCCTGCGTGGGAGCTTCCGGATTCGACTGCGTGGTCGCTGGGTTCGGCTTGGAAGCCAGCTGGTTCGGCTTGGAAGCCCCCGAGTTTGGCTTTGAAGCCCCCGGGTTGGACTGAGAAGCCCCCGGGTTCGGCATGGAAGCCGGCGGGTTTGGCTTTGAAGCCCCCGACTTGGGCGATGAAGCCCCCGGGTTTGGCTGAGCAGCCCCTGGGTCAGCCGGCACGAATATGGAATCCGAGTCCGGTGACGGTGTGATGACGGCTTCTTGAGGTGCACCAGGGCAACGCCTGGCGGAATAGCTTGCCAGGTTGAGCCAATCTTGGATAGGGCGTCAGCCGCCTCGTTGTTTGCTCGTGGCACATGGTGGAATTCACAGCCGTCGAAGAAGCCGGATAGCTGCTGGACGTGGAAGCGGTATGAGGCCATGTTGGCGTCCTTCGCGTCCCAGTCGACGGATGCTTGCTGTATAACCAAGTCGGAGTCGCCGAAGCAGAGTATGCGACGCACGCCTATCTCCTTGGCCAGCTTCAGCCCATGGATGAGCGCTTCGTACTCCGCCACATTATTGGATGCGGCGAAGTGGATCTGCAGGACGTAGTCCAGCCGGTCTCCCTTGGGAGAGGTGATGACGATGCCGGCTCCCAAACCGTTGTGCATCTTCGAGCCGTCAAAGTGCAGCTTCCAATGTGTGGAGTCAGGCACAGGCGGCAAGTATTGCATCTCGGCCCAGTCGACGAAGAAGTCTGCTAGGATCTGCGACTTGATGGCCGTGCGTGCCTCGTAGAGGATGGTGTGGGCGGCTAGCTCCAGAGCCCACATGGCAACCCGGCCATTGGCGTCTTTGCTGCCGATGATTTCCGCCAGGGGTGCTGTGGCAACCACCTTGATGGGGTGCTCTTGGAAGTAGTGCTTGAGCTTCTTGGCGGCCATGTACACGCCGTAGGTAACCTTCTGGTAGTGGGGGTAGTTCTGCTTCGACTGGGAAAGCACCTCGCTGAGGTAGTAGACTGGGCGATGAACCAGCTGCTCCCTGCCGGCTTCTTTGCGCTCCACCACTAGGACGACACTAACCACTCGATTGGTGGCAGCGATATACAACAGCATCGGCTCCATTGAAGCCGGCGATGCGAGAATGGGCGCGGTTGAGAGCACGCGCTTCAAGTCACGGAAGGCTTCCTCCGCCTGCGGTGACCAGATGAACTTGTCCGACTTCTTGAGCAACTGGTACAAGGGCAGTGCCTTCTCCCCCAGCCGGCTGACGAAGCGGCTCAAGGAGGCCAGGCAACCAGTGAACTTCTGGACATCCTTGAGGCACTGCGGCAGTTCCATCTTCTCCAGGGCACTGATCTTCTCCGGGTTGGCTTCGATTCCTCGCTGAGAGACGAGGTAGCCAAGGAGTTGGCCGGATGGCACGCCGAACATGCACTTGGCCGGGTTGAGCTTTATCCGGAATCTTCGCAGATTGGTGAAGGTTTCTCTCAGATCATCAAGGAGGGTAGTCGTCTCCTTGGTCTTTACAACGACATCATCCACATATGCGTGAACGTTTCTGCCGATTTGATCCTGCAAGCATTTTTGCATGCACCTTTGATAGGTGGCGCCTGCATTTTTCAAGCCGAACGGCATAGTCGTGTAGCAATAAGCCCCATACGGGTGACGTGGGCATTACCCTTCGGTTAACCGACATTGCCCTATCCCGTATTGATTAGTTGGAGGCCCATGAAGACACCTGGAGGCAAGATGGGCCACCCGGGCGGCGCACCAGAGGAATCCTTGGCGGGCAAGACAAGGAAGCGACCGAATAAGGAAAGATTAGATCTAAAGCTGTTGTAAACCTAGTCGTACTTGGTTAGACCTCTTGAGACCTGGCCTCCTATATAAAGGCCAGGAGAGGGGCTGCCGAGGGCTAGAACCAATCGTAGCAATACTAGCCACCAGAAAGTCCAGAGCTAGGTCACCGTAGCACTTAGCCTCTCGACGAGATCTCAGCCGAACTATTCGGCACCCCATTGTAACCCATTATCATCATAATCAAGAACAGACAGGCAGGACGTAAGGGTTTTACCTCATCGAGGGCCCCGAACCTGAGTAAATCGCTCTCCCCGCTTGTCTGTGAACCGATGTCTCGTGTCAGCTTGCAGGATTCCGCTAGCCCTAAGCCCCAAAAGGAGGGCATTGCCGGGGAGTACCCTCGACAATTGGCGCCGTCTGTGGGAACCCTGTCGGCACAAGATCGGACATCGGCTGAACCCGTCATGTCATCGGCAGCTTCATCAACACCGTCATCGCCTCATCTGGGAAGCCCGATTCGTTTCAGCTCCTACGAGTTCACCCCGCATAGCGACTCGTCTCGCTCCACTTTCTCCGGTCTACAAGGAAACATGGAGATGACCTTCGGGAGCGTCCACTACAACGTCAACTCGGAAGGAATCCTTCGGCTGCTGGAATCTCCCATCTCCAGATCGACGAGTCCGAGCGCATCGTCATCACTCGACCTTTCGGCTGGCCTGACAAGCCCGTCGAGTTCGTTCGCCCCTTCAACTCCCCGTTCAGCATCCTCCATGTCGGTCGGATCCGATGATCCCGCGTCCTCGGAGCTAACCTCGTACTACTGCATGAACTGCGACACCAGGCACGGGCTAGGGTCGAGTGACACACCGTTCATCTGCAATGCCCACTATTCATCGGGAGAGGACAACATCGACAACATCACCCAAGGAGACACCCGAAGAGTGGCGCCCCTCCAAGTTTATGTTGCTAACAGGGGAGATGGAGATCGCACCCCCCGTTCCAGCAGGCGAGCTAGTTTTGAGAACAGCCCCAGCAACAACAACAGCGACCATACCATCGCAGAGGAGGAGTGGGCAGCAGCCAAGGCAGCCGTGCTTAACAACACGCCACTTCCGGCGGGAACCACGGTTGGCACTCTCAATGCTTACCGCTCCATATTGGAGAAAAATCGGGATCGACTATCCAAGGAGCAAGCCACCCTCGAGTGACGCCTATCTGCGGCAGACCGATCCAGCAAGCGACGAAGGGGCTCACAGGGAAGTGCCTCTCGAAGTACTCACGGAGGAGGCAAACATCGATCAAGAATGTCCAGGCTCTCGGAAGACGATGCTAGAGAAATAACATCAAATTTGACCAAGTCCTTCATGACCACAGACACCGCGGGCATGCCACGACCAAAGACTGTGGCGGGAGCGACCGCCAATCTCGCTGCTATCTCATCAATCAGCGCCCTGAAGGTTCCATGGCTCAAGCCCACCGAGGTGCCCTAGAAAGTCTCGCGATATTGGGAGACAATCTGGTCCCAAGAAAGGACAAGACTACGTTGCAAGCTAGTGGCTCAAAACACCATGTGAGAGATGCTCGGGATGAAATTACTCAGAGTAGGATCGACAAAGCAAGGCGGCGACGCGCCGCCAGAGAGGAACACGACAACGATTCTTCGGATGAGAGCCAGGAGAACGACGGCGAGCTTAGGGGAGCCGATTGTTTAAGCTACAAAATTCGGGAGGCGATGCCAACCAAGAAGTTCAAACCCACCCCTACCGACGCCGCCAAGTACGATGGGCAGCAGGAGCCGAGATCCTGGATAGAGGATTATCTACAGACAGTGATTCTGTAAAAAGGGAACCAGATAGCAGCAATGCAGTGCCTGCAGTTTTACCTAAAGGACTCAGCGCGAGCCTGGCTAAGAGGTCTGCCGAAGGGTTCCATCAAGTCATGGGACGACCTAGTAGAAGCCTTTGTCACCAACTTTCAAGCAACCTACAAAAGGCCCGTCAGGATCGAAGAGTTACGGCATTGTCAGCAAAAGCAGAAGGAGTCGATGCGCGCATACATCGGGAGATTCACCAAGCTCCTGAACGCTGCGGAAGACGTATCTGTCGATAGAGCAATCGACGCCTTCAGTGATGGCATCCGACGTGAAAGCTATATAGAAGAACTTGGACGCAAGAAGCCGAAAACTATAACCAAGTTAATGGAAATCGCCAACAGCTGGGCCGATGGCGAAGACAACGTTCGAAAGCCACGACAGCGCAGCGACAATGAAGAAGATGACCAGCCGAAGCATGATTTGGGTGGTCGAAGGGATCGCAATAAGAGAAGGAAGAACCACAGCTATGATGACAACAACTTGGTGGCCGCAGGCTACTCTGACCGGCAGGACGATCGGTACGATGACAGGCGAGACGATCGATAGGATGGTAATCGGAACAACTCTGGGAACCGTGGCAACCATAAACCACGACAATAGAGAACCCCCAAACTACCCTACGCTGAGCAGATCGACGCCCCCTGCTACCTGCATTCTTATACCGATTCCAAGGATGGTAAAATAAAGTCTAGCCACCTGCTCAGGGACTGTCGGCAGTTCATCGATATGCACAAACTCATCCAGCAGGCAGGCCAGCAACAGCTACCACCACCACCACCACCACCCCCACCGCAACACCAGGTCCAGCAAGCTCAACCTCATCAACCCAACGAGGCATTTCCACCACCACGTGGGCAGATGAGTATGATCCACAGGACAGGTGTTTCAAGGAAAGAAATGAAGAAGCTCACCCGAGAAATCAACCTGGTAGAAAGCATCATGGCGAACATCCCTGAGTATGTCGAGTGTTCGTCTCAGAACATCACGTTCAGCCGAGCGGATCACCCGATGATTATACCAAAACCAGGACACGCTGCCCTAGTGGTCGAAGCACAGATAGGAGGATTCAAGATGAGCAAAGTCTTCATGGACGGAGGAAGTGGACTCAATTTGATATTCCTTGACACAATCCAGAGTATGGGGATCACCATGAGAATGCTAGAAGAATCAGACACTCGCTTCCATGGGATCCTCCCTACTTCGCAAACGTACTCTCTTGGCAAAGCGTACCTGAACGTCGTCTTTGGCAAACCTGACAATTTTAGGAAGGAGAAGATAGAGTTCGAAGTCGTGAACTGGGAGTCGTAGTACCACGCTATACTTGGGAGACCAGCTTATGCCAAGTTCATGGCTGTACCGCACTACGCATACCTCAAGCTGAAAATGCCTGGGAACAAAGGGACAAACATTACATTCTATGGAAGTTTCTCACGCTCGGACAATTGTGATCGGGACTTTCAGAGGATTGCTGCTAAGTTTGGCCTGAGGCAGGAAATTGCTGACCTTCCGCCGAAGACCTCGTCACGCAGTATTAAGGAAGAAGAACGCGTTAGAGGAGCAAAGAAGAAGTCTGCCGACCTCGCCCTTGAAGCTCCGGCAGTACAAACTTCGGCAGCCCAAGTTTCGGCAGCAAAAGCTTCAGCAGTTGACGATGCAGAAGATGTAGGAGGCAGCAAGACACTGACAATCGCTGCCCGGATCCACAGCGAAGTCGACGACGCTTCAAAAAACACCAACACGGTGACCAAGCCAGAAGATGAGAAGAACCCCTTCAATACTTAAGCAATCTACTAGCATTTAGTTTCATTTTCCTTTCCAAACAGGGCTTTGATACGTCTCCGACGTATCGATAATTTCTTATGTTCCATGCCACATTATTGATGATATCTACATGTTTTATGCACACTTTATGTCATATTCGTGCATTTTCTGGAACTAACCTGTTAACAAGATGCCGAAGTGCCAGTTCCTGTTTTCTGCTGTTTTTGGTTTCAGAAGTCCTAGTAACGAAATATTCTCGGAATCGGACGAAATCAACGCCCAGGTTCCTATTTTGCCCGGAAGCATCCAGAACACCCGAGAGCCGCCAGAGGGAAGCCACAGGGGCCCCACACTACACCCTGGCGCGGCCGGAGGGGGCCGCGCCGCCCTATGGTGTGGTGGCCCCAGGCCCCTCCGAGGCTGCCCTTCCGCCTATTTAAAGCCTCCGTCGCGAAAACCCTATTACGTTCGACGAAACCCACGAGAAACCTTCGAGCCGCCGCCATCGCGAAGCCAAGATCTGGGGGACAGGAGTCTCTGTTCCGGCACGCCACCGGAACGGGGAAGTGCCCCCGGAAGGCTTCTCCATCGACACCGCTGCCATCTCCACCGCCATCTTCATCACCGCTGCTGCTCCCATGAGGAGGGAGTAGTTCTCCATCGAGGCTCGGGGCTGTACCGGTAGCTATGTGGTTCATCTCTCTCATATGTGCTTCAATACAATAATCTCATGAGCTGCTTTACATGATTGAGATTCATATGATGATGCTTGTAATCTAGATGTCATTATGCTAGTCAAGTGAATTTTACTCATGTGATCTCCGGAGACTCCTTGTCCCACGTGTGTAAAGGTGACAGTGTGTGCACCGTGTGGGTCTCTTAGGCTATATTTCACAGAATACTTATTCACTGTTATGAATGGCATAGTGAAGTGCTTATTTATATCCCTTTATGATTGCAATGTATTTTGTATCACAATTTATCTATGTGCTACTCTAGTGATGTTATTAAAGTAGTTTTATTCCTCCTGCACGGTGTAATGGTGACAGTGTGTGCATCCGTGTTAGTACTTGGTTTATGCTATGATTATGATCTCTTGTAGATTATGAAGTTAACTATTGCTATGATAGTATTGATGTGTATTATTCCTCCTACATAGCATGAAGGTGACAGTGTCCATGCTATGCTAGTACTTGGTTTAGTCGAATTGATCTTTCATGCACTCTAAGGTTATTTAAATATGAACATTGAATTGTGGAGCTTGTTAACTCTGGCATTGAGGGTTCGTGTAATCCTACGCAATGTGTTCATCATCCAACAAGAGTGTAGAGTATGCATTTATCTATTCTGTTATGTGATCAATGTTGAGAGTGTCCACTAGTGAAAGTGTAATCCCTAGGCCTTGTTCCTAAATACTGCTATCGCTGCTTGTTTCTTGTTTCTTTGCGTTACTACTGCTGCAATACTACCACCATCAACTACACGCCAGCAAGCTATTTTCTGGCACCGTTGCTACTGCTCATACTTATTTATACCACCTGTATTTCACTATCTCTTCGCCGAACTAGTAGACCTATTAGGTGTGTTGGGGACACAAGAGACTTCTTGTTTTGTGGTTGCAGGGTTGCATGAGAGGGATATCTTTGACCTCTTCCTCCCTGAGTTCGATAAACCTTGGGTGATCCACTTAAGGGAAACTTGCTGCTGTTCTACAAACCTCTGCTCTTGGAGGCCCAACACTGTCTACAGGAAAAGGAGGGGGCGTAGACATCAGGCTTCCCCTTTTTTCGCCCTTTAGTCCAGCGTTTTTTATTAATAAGAACTCAAGTTTCGATTCCTTGAAAAGCTTTGCAGTTGACCGGAGCACCTAAACCGCATCTTTGTAAATCTTGGCAAACGATGGTCCAACACAGTACGCGGCAAAGGATCGTGCTCCGAAAAATGCCTCTACGAGTGCTATAGGATGCAAAATAAACAAGGACATTAACCCTTCCCTCTGCTATAGATGCCTCTACGAGCGCCGTAAATAGCAAGAGTCCGGATGTACACATCAACACAACCCACGTTCGATATTTTGCTTACGGAAATATCAAGGAACAACGGGTTCACCGGCAGTCATTACACCCGAATAATTCGGGAGTGGCTGTCGAAGCATACATCGGTTGAAGGCAAAGTTGCGCATACAACGGGATTAGCAAAACCCGCAACACGAGCTGATCACTCAAAAGTTTTGTCGACCAATGAAATACATACACGACTAAACGAGCAATTAAGATTTGCTCCTTCAAAATTTGCCAACGGCATCAACATGGTAAAAATACATATACATGTATCTACCAAATAATAAATGATCCTAACACTTGGATCAAGTAGTCATAACATCTATACAAACAACCTTAATTCCTGAAATCACCCTTGCGGAGTGTCTTTTTCTTCAGGTGCCTTCGAATCCTTCTCCAGCTTGTCGACAATCATATTGGCAGGTAGTAAAACCTTCGGATACAGCATCTCCAAGTCACCAGTTGCATTGGCAATGGACAGTAAATTCGCTGAAGGATAACGCGCAAGTACAAGAGCAAGCGTAAATCTGGCCCCTGCAAAGACCTGAGCTCGCACCAAGTCCCGAATCTTCTTGGTATTCCCAAACTCCGACATCAGAGTTAATAGTGTGGGGGATCTCTGTTCAAGGGAAAAATTGTCCTCCAAACTACCCTCAGGGCTTTATAGCACTTGTCGAAGAAGTGGTGAACCTGTTGGACCCGATCCTGAAACTATGCAACAGCCGACGCCTTCGACTGCTCCCGCCAGAAAATTTCTTCAGCTGACGACAACTGGGTCAGCGCGTGTACACGCTCGTGAATCCGCTTGTTCTCCTCCGCACGATTCAGAGATATGACAGGCAGAGCGATCAATAAAAGATCAGGCGGCACGTTTCTGGTGGAAGAGTAATGAATACAAGGGTCAGGGGACTTACAGTTTAAACTTTCGGTGGCTTTATGAAGTTCGGTAAGGGCGTAGCGCTCTACATCAGCCGCAATTTCATCCTTCTTCTTGATGATAGCAGCCAAGGCGTAGGTGCTGCGCAGATCCTTCTCCAACTGTGTGATCCGATCCTTCATACGTTGGATCCGATCATCTTCAGAAAGAGCACCCGAAGAATCTTCGACAAATGCAGGCACGGGGAACACCTGCAAGAAACTGTGTCAAAAAGCATGACAGACCGATCCCTCGAAACATCGGAAGATACTCCCATCGGGAGAATGCAAGTGATAATATTATAACAAAGAGTGTGCTAGCAACATTGCTAGCACAGAGTTTATTACAACCGAAGGATATCCAAGCAAGACAATGTTTCACATCCAATTAAGGAAAAGTTTGCTACAAAGGATCAGAGCGCCTGAGTCTGGGTCGATAAGCTAGGGCCTGCCGATGTCTTCCTTGATGAAACCAACTCAAGAAGCTGGCGTGCACATCTAACGGCTGACGCTTTGAAGGTGCTCAAATCGACCAACCGCCCATCCTCCTCCTTCGGCAGCTCCTTGGACATTTCTTCAATATCGGCCTTAAAGCCGTGACCCATCATAAGTTGGAAGGCAAGGACGGCGCCATAGGTACGCGAAGTACGTTTGAATACCTCGATAACCTCCTTGGTGTCGATCGCGAAGGCATCGATCAACTGCCCCAGAGTTTTATCTTGACTGATCTTGGGGAAGATCATCAAGTGTATCCGCGCCATGGCACCCTTCTCAAGAAGCTCCCGTGTGATCTGATGGGAAGCAAGAGTCATCGACAAGCCATTAGACGGAGAGTTGTTTGGAACTTTGTCCAAGGTGTCGGCAGGAATGTTGGCGGCTTCTGCAGAATGAGAAGAGATCATTGATAAAAGGCTGAGCCCATAAGTGCGATAATCGACAGAGGAGAACAAAAGAGATTACCAAGTAAAGCCAAGGAAGATTGGCGAAGGAGTTCATCCTTTTCAGCCGCCCGAGCTTCGGCGGCTAGCTTGGTCGCCTCTTCCTCCCTCAATCTCTCTTTCAGCTTGCCCAGCTCCTCCTTCAAGGAGTCGACTTCTTGGCGGGCCTCGGCAGCTATCTTGACCGCACCATCTAACTTTGAGGAAGAAGATTTAATCTCCTTCTGGAGTCGAACTTTCTCTGCTTCAAGAGAAGTGAATTGGGAAGCAATGGCCTCCAAAGAGGAGATAACTCCTCGCAGGTCCTAAAGAAAAAAAGAAGGGGTTATTCAATGAAAAATCATTAAGCAAGATACACATTCGGGAGGTTCATTCTGCAATCGAGAGGGACTTACAGAAGGAGGAGTCTTGGTAGCGGCAGTTGAAGGAGCATCCTTCCCTTTGGAAAGGGAGGAAGCGGTTGATATCTGAGCCGCGGGGGCTGCTTTGGGAACCGACGCTTCAGAAGCAGCGACGTCCGGCGGAGTGGCTCCGGGTTTGGCCTTTTTGGCCGGTGGCTCGATGAAACCTTCGTCGCTGTGAAGGGAATTGGTCGATGAAAAGTTACGAATGGGATGCAATACGGCTTCAGGGAAGAAGATACTTACATATTGAAGAGGTCATCTTCATCGGCGAAGCCGCCGGTCGATCTCTTTGCGGGTGAAGACCTGGCCTCCTCCACAGCTGCATCAATAAAGGCATCATGATCAGCGTCATCATCACGCACTGATCCTTCTGTGTTGCAAGCATCATCGGCTGGGGAAGGAAGGTTGGCATGGGCAGCTTCCGAATCTATCGGGTTGTCACATTCATCCTCTGAATCTACATGTTCGGTAGTGCGAAAATCAACAGGGATTGAGGAACCTCTCCCTTCGGAATTGTCATTTGGAGAATCTTGCAAGTTTCCAGAAACTATGGGAACCTGCTGAAGAATGGAGTGAATAAGAGCAATGGAAACATGTCTACTAAATAAACATTGTCGACTAAGCAAGAACAGCATAACAAGGGTATAAGAAAGAAAGTTACCTATGAAAGCGGATGGTTGGCGTCGAGAGGAGCGTAGGAAGATACCAATGGGATCGAGTCCTCCTGACTAGAGAGAGTAAGGCGGCGGACTTCATCAAGCAACTCCTTTTTCGATAGTTCAGCGACATTGATTCTGGTTTCATCTTTTGGACCCATGTACATCCACATTGGACGAACCCTCGCCATGACTGGCTGAACTCGACGCCTCAGGAACACCGCTGCTACCTCCGTGCCAATCATGGTTTGACCATCAGCTTCTTTGATCCGAAGGAATTTGGAGAATAACTCGTCGGCTACTGCCTTTTCGTCAGAAGAAAGAATGTTCCTCCAGGAATCCTTCGGCTTAGCCTCAAGAACATCGGCAAAGCAAGGGAGCTGGGACTCGGTTGTCACAGAATCTTTGACATAAAGCCACTTCAGTCTCCATCCTTGCACGGATTCTCTCATCGGGAAACTAAAGTAGTTAACCTCCGAGCGAGCCACGAACCCCACACCTCCAATGACGAAGGAACCATTGCTACTGCTGTACCTCTTAACGTAGAAAATTTTCTTCCACAATCCGAAATGGGGCTCGATGCCCAAAAATGCCTCACAAAGGGTGATAAACACAGCAATGTGAAGGATTGAGTTGGGAGTAAGTTGCCATAGTTGGATTTCATAAGTCCGAAGAAGGCGAAGGAGGAATTCATGGGCAGGAAGCGAAAGACCCCGATATAGGAATGATAAGAACACCACGGTAAAACCAGCAGGAGGATTGGGCCGAGAGATCGCACCTGGAAGAATCACGTCCCCCTCGTCGAGGGAGACCAACCCAAGGCTTCGGGCCCTCTTCTCATCACGTTTCGTGATGGAGGACGCCAGCCAATCTCCTGGCTTGGCTAAGGAACCTGGCGGCGCCGGCGGCACCGGAGCCGTCGGAGGAGCATCTGAAGGGCTCTTCCTTGAGAGAGTGGAGGAAGATTTGGCGGCGGCGCCACCAGTCGTAGAACTGCCGGCGG